>NC_064422.1:26215000-27415000 GCF_023375975.1 Astyanax mexicanus
AAAAAAAAAAAAAAAAAAAATATATATATATATGAATATGAAATATTAAAGGTGCACAATTTTATATTGGATGTGTTCAGTGTTTATCCCTTTCTCTAACTCTTTCAATGCATCAATGCGATACAATTGAAAACATATGATATATTGCAATATCAATATATTGTCTCACTACTCATGGGTATTGGAGGGTAGGGAATATGGTAAAAGTATTATATCATGATTTTTGAAGACATTTTAAGGATACACGTAACACGTATTTGTAACAGACGTGTGCACTCTTTTAATGTGCCAGTTAACAAATGGCAAATTATCGTTTACAGACATTTACAACATGATGATCTTATTAAAAAAGATGAGTTTCTTTGATTTTACCAAATTGAAAACCTCTGGAATATAATCAAGAAAAAGATTGATGATTACAAGCCATCAAATCAAGCTAAACTGTTTGAATTTTTGCACCAGGAGTGGCATAAAGTTATCCAAAAGCAGTGTGTAAGACTGGTGGAGGAGAACATGCCAAGATGCATGAAAACTGTGATTAAAACAGGGTTATTCCACCAAATATTGATTTCTGATCTCTTAAAACTTTATGAATATCAACTGGTTTTCTTTGCATTATTTAAGGTACGAAAGCTCTATTTTCATTTTATGCAAATAATTGCTCTAAATGACAATATATATATTTTTTAATTTAGAAGAAATGTTGTTCATAGTTTATAGAATAAAACAACAATGTTCATTTTATTCAAACATATACCTATAAATAGCAAAATCAGAGAAACTGATTCAGAAACTAAAGTGGTCTCTTAATTTTTTTTCCCAGAGCTGTATATTCTGTTAAACCATAAAACAAAATTTATTCAGTAAGTTTATTTTAAAGTGCTTTTAAAACTGCCAATATACTGTACTCTGGAAAGCATACTGTAACAAATGCATTCAATGTTATACAATGTCAATGTTACTTAGTGCTAAGATTTATCCTTTTCTTTATTTTTCTGTATCCTTCCTTTTTACTTTCTCTTCCCCTGCTTCATTAGTGTGACATGCGAATGGCAGGTCCAGTATGTGTCAGCTGTGTGACACTCTACATGCCACCGCATGTCACAGAGGAAGCAACCTCTGAGATGGATTCACCCAACCATGCACTTCACCAGCTCCATCACACATAACCAGACCTGCACTGTCCACATATTCCCAAGCATCATTTTAAAGATGGAACAAGGATATATACATTTAATTCCATCATTTTAGCTGAATCAGTGTGATTTGATTTTAGATTCTAAATCAGTCAAAAATAATAAAGTCCAGTGGTGTACTGTCAGCACTAGCTGCAAGACAGGCTTATCACATTGAAGACCTCCCACACTGACAACAAGACCTCCTAATGCCTTTATTGAACCACTTCTGTCACTGCATATGAGTAGGGGTGGGAATCACAGAGCATTTCATAATACAATATTATCACAATATGTTACTCACGATAACAATGATATCAATGATATACCCGATACCATGCAAGACTCTATGACATGTCTGTGTTACTGTGTAAATATTGTTCACTACAGTTTACCCTATTCATTTAATTGGCTCCATCCTTTGGAGTAATGAAGTAATAACTTTAAGTCAAATTGGGGGGGGGGGGGGGGGGGACAAGTCTTAGGGAGTTTCGAGGTCATATGTTTAAAAAAAAAATTGATATTTGACGTCAGGAATACATTCGAAAAGATATGATATATCTCAATATCAATACATTGTCTCACCACTGCTTGATAGGGGTAGGCGATATGGCCCTGAAATAATATCACAATATTTCATGGTGCTTTCGTGATAATAATAATATTGGCGATAATACAAAACATTGAATAAAAAAAATATATATATATATATTTCAAGAATACACAAGAATATTTATATTTGACATCAGGAATCAATCCAATACGATATCAATACATTGTCTCACCACTGCTTGATAGGGGTAGGCGATATGGCCCCAAAATAATATCACGATATTTCATGGTATTTTTGTGATAATAATAATATTGGTGATATTACAAAATACTGAATAAAAAATATATAATTCAGGAATACACTACTGCATCAAAATTTTTTTTTTTCCCCCAGATTCGTAACCGAAGTCAATGATATGATCCAGAATGTCATGATACTAAGAATGCACTCCAAATATCTTCATATATCCTGGACTAAAGTAAAATGAATAACACTGGACTAATATAATCTGACTCAATGTAATACCCTGATGTGATAATTAGAGATGGTTGATACGGCACAATATTTCAGGGTGTAATATAAAACTATGGTTTGCTGCTATGAAACAGTTAACCATCAAGACCGAACAAAAACATAAATACAGCTAAGCTAAAGAAAAAACTGAAAATCTACAATAAATGTGTTAAAAGGAAAGAGGCTAGCTTAACAGCAGTTAGCATACCAGCTAGCTACATAGAGTAAATGCTTACCCACACTATAGTACACTTACTATGTTAAACACCATATGGATATGGTAGCTAAGATATTTTCAAACTTTTTGGCCTTTTACCTTTAAACACCACATTTACAAGGGGGTAGTGCTTCATTCTGGCAGTGGGTTCGTTTATAATTTATGTAAAGCCATGTTGGAGCTGATAATAAAGGATTCCAGGTCAAGTTGCAAGGCAGTCTACATGCTATATCCGCGTCTCTTAAGCCCTGTCTCTTAGAGTGTATATATATATATAATGTAAGAATATTGTGCAGAGATCTACCCAAACTGAGACACACTATGTGTGGACTAGAATCAGAACTGAATTTAAATGGACGTAGACTTACATCTCTATTGACTACCGTATTTTTCGGACTATAAGGCGCACTTAAAAACTTTTAATTTTCACAAAAATTGACAGTGCGTCTTATAATACGGTGCGCCTTTTGTATGGATTTTACTCGTCAGGTTGTAAGGAGCAGTAAACACACACTCCGTGCAGCGTTATAGAGAGTTTCAGTGCTATACAGAGTCCAGAGCCGTGCAGCTCCGAGGCTGAGCAGCAATAGCATTAGCTAGATGCTAACCGCTAAGCTAGCTAGCTTATTCACTGAGATCAGTATTATCTAAATTTTACTCGTCAGGTTGTAAGGAGCAGTAAACACACACTCCGTGCAGCGTTATACAGAGTTTCAGTGCTATACAGAGTCCAGAGCCGTGCAGCTCCGAGGCTGGAGCAGCAAATAGCATTAGCTAGCTTATTCACTGTTCAGAGATCAGTATTATCTAAATTTTACCCGTCAGGTGTAAGGAGCAGTAAACACACACTCCGTGCAGAGCCGTGCCGCTCCGAGGCTGGAGCAGCAAATAGCATTAGCTAGCTTATTCACTGTTCAGAGATCAGTATTATCTAAATTTTACCCGTCAGGTGTAAGGAGCAGTAAACACACACTCCGTGCAGAGCAGCAATAGCATTAGCTAGATGCTAACCGCTTAGCTAGCTAGCTTTTTCACTGTTCAGAGATCAGTATTTTCTAAATTTAGCACTTTTAATACTGCTGGAGCAGTATTATTAGAGTTAGATGCTAATCGCTAAGCGTTCACCGTTCAGAGGTGAGTTATCGGCCTGTAAGTCTGTGCTGCTTTGCCTGGCTAGCATTAGCTAGATGCTAAGCGCTAACTCTCTCAGAGGTGAGTTTTATCAGCCTGTAATCTGCTTGTTTACAGTGTTAAAACAAGCTACGGGGGACGAATCGCTAGCTAATATCTCACTGTCTTACCAGAACACGCAGGATTACTCAGTGTAACGCTGTCGTTTAAGTTTGGGTTAACTTTACTAGTTTAGGTGACTAGCTAGCGTGCTAGCGGATAGCTATGCTAACGCTGGTGCAGCAAGCCTTAGTGGACATCTGGAAATCTAAGCTTACTGTAAATAAACTGAAGCACGTTACTCACCCAAATAAACAGTTTTCAGGAGAGGAATCTGTGTAGATTAATATCCAGCACTCGTTTGACTTTGAAAGAGCTAGATTTATATATACTGAGACGCTCCACCGGCAAGCGACCACCCCCGGTGGGGGAAGGGAAACATGGCGCCACCCCTGTTCACTTTGATATAGGCACCCTTTCTAGTGTCACTTAACGCGCCTTATAATGCGATGCGCCCTATGTATGGAAAAATAGCAGAAAATAGGCGTTCTTTGATAGTGCGTCTTATAATACGGTGCGCCTTATAGTCCGAAAAATACGGTACTATATGTATCAAGCTGGATTTCTTGTAGACAAGCCAAATGACTGGATGCTATTGTGTTACTCATTGAGTATTGATTACACTTTAACGATTTAAGATTTGGCACAGGAAAGGAAGCTTGGAAAGGAATTCATGGCTGTGTCTGGCTCTGTTCCCTATCTCCCTGGAATAATAAGAAGTTATAAGAATTGTTACTGTGAAAGGCTGGATGGATTTTTCGCCTCCTGAATATCCGAGTATCTGTGCTCAGTGGGCCACAGATGACAAGCCATGAGCCGATTGATGCTAGTCTACTGACTGGAGTCACATCACACCAATAGCAAACATAACAAACATAAATGGCTGCCTTCATCTGTAGGGGGAAGAACATTGTGATTACACCTGCTGTGCATCAGCATTTAACTGAGCACTCAATTGAAACATCTCTGATAGCTGTGAGGTGAGTTACGGCCCCCCACTGTGGATTTAAAGGAACTGAAGGCATTGACGATGTTCTCACATGCACAAATCCACAAGCTCACGCACATAAAGTTAATGTAATCTCAGCTGAATCTGAGCCAGAGTGCTGGAATTGAGCAGTGACTTTAAAAATGCATACAATCGATGGGCGAGAAGGTGTTCATAAGTTCACATTCCAAAAACAAATCAAGGACTCGAGGAAACAGGAGCGTATCATGCAGGGAAGAAAATCACCGTTTTATTTGACGTTTACGAGCTCTTTCCACTCCGATTCCAATCTGCTGAGTAATATAAGAGGAGAAATTTATACAACCATCAAGTGTTACAGGAAAGCAGCTAGCTGTAAAATCACCCCAGAATGAAGCTATACAGCGCCTCAAATAAAAGCTATAGGGTCCGTCATCCAGACACAGATTACACTCAGTCTTACATATTAATCCTCAGCCAGGCCATTACCGCACAAGGAGAAACTTGGTTAAATAAAACAAGAGTTCCACTGACAAAGAACAGAAAGTAGCAATGAAAAATGCATGAGTCATTTAAATATACATGCTACAATGTAGAAAGCCTTCCCATCCACACATGAAAAAACATGAGACATTTAAAAATAATTAAAAAATTTAAAAAAGTACAAAAAAAAAATCCTGAGAAAGAAAAAAGAGAGAAATAAGTCGTTGTTTGAGTCATAGTTTGATGTTCACCTTTTAGTTTGTGCAAGATCAATGTACGTATATTGTACATAAATAGATTAATAGGATACATGAACTTTGCAAGATGATATGTACTCTTATGTGCTTTATTGTATATGATATAATACATTTTTGATGCAGAGACAGGGATGAGACAGGGATGAACCTAAAAGTTGTGCTGGATCAGAATGTCATTGGCATATTTTAAGTACATGAACACTTGTTTTTAGAATGTTTGCAGTTCAACAGCTCCAAATATATCCACTAAGCAAAAGTGATGCATATTATCATGATGATGCAAATAAGCTGAAATATGCTGGGAACACACAGTATTAAGCACTTTCTCTGTTCATAACTACTACAATCATAAATATACATACAATAATGACTTGATTCCATACCAACACTATGCTGGAAATGTAGCACTTTTTAATAATGTTTTTTGTAATCAACAGATTACAGTGCTCCCATATGTGTTTTTTAAAGCATCTTTACTCTTTGAAACATAACAAATACACATATTCTTTCATGAATTTGCATTAAATAATTACGTTTATTATTTTTTTTTTTTTCATAATTACTGGTACTATTTTTTTTATTAAATATTTTCAGATGAATTTAAAGATACATTTTTTTATATATATTTCTGTTCTAGCGTTTTTGTCATCTCTTAGCTCTAAAGTAAAACTGCATAACATTTGCAAACAGTTTCAATAAAGAGGCGTGTGATCTCTTGCTGAGTGACTATCTCTTGCATAAAACATTGAGGATAAACTAACAGTATATAAATTATTTCTTATAAATAAAGTGAAGTTATTGCACTGTAACGGCAATTTTAAAATACTTTGTCACAGACACAAGGCAGTTATTTGAGATTAGTATTTGAGATTAGGTCCTCCGTATGATTTTAAATTTCATAAACCCTTTGATAATCAGTAGAATTTGGTTTAATCTGTAGTGGGACAGCTTGTGAATGACACGTTTTCTTTAAGCAATTTTGATAATCCAGCCATTTTTTTTTAACGTTTAGTATGAAATAAATAATTTACATGATAAGGCCGCTTAAATATGTATGTTGCCTGCAAGCAATGTTGTGTCACAGCTGCATGGATGTTAGAGTTACTTATTTATGCATTTTAAAGATTTCATTTATAGTGGTTGTTTTGTTTACTTTTTGTTGTTTTTTTTTTTTCAAAATTTTACTTAGAATTAAAGCGTTATAAAATATTAGTGACCCAAAAGCTCATTCCAGAAAATTTCATCATGCAGGTTTTAGCATTGATTACTTGTGTATAAATATCAGTATTTTTTTGTTTAGAAAATTCTGATTGCTTATTGTAATTGTTTTATACAGGGATTGTACGGTCATAAGAAAACTGGAAAAGTAGTGGAATTCGAAAAATAGCAATTTCCAGGTCTGAATACGTTTTGGAAAAATAAAAATACCCAGAAAGTTTTGGAAAAGTCATGGAAATTTGGTCTACAAATCTTTGTGTTTCCATTTATCGATGGAGAAAATCTATTTTGAGCTAATAAATACGTCAGCTCAGAGTTAATTCAGTAATTTAGCCCTACACAATGGAGCACTTAGGATCTGACACACATATTATTATAAAAAATTGTGTCAACATTTTATCTGAATCATTTAAGACCTACTATAATCAAATTTGATTATAGTTTTAGTTGATTTTTTTTGTTCATGTCTGTACTGATGTTTTAAAAATCGTATGGTCATGAAAAGTCAGAAATGTATTGGTTAAAATGTGTATGAACCCTGTTTATATATTAGTGTGCTTTTAACTTTTTTAAATTAGTTTTTTATACACTGAATAAATTTAAACATTACTTCATAATGTAGCCACAAAGCAACGTATTGTCTTTAAAATTTTAAAATTAAATTAACAGATTTTTAAATTATTTATAGTTACTTAATTTTGTTTTCAATATTTAGTTAAAAATGCAGTATTTTATATTTCAGTCTGTATAATTTCTGTTCATTGTTGCACACCATATTTTAGAAGGCCCCCCCCAGCATAATTTTTATCAAAGTTCTTTTATTTTATTTTATTTTTTTCTTAAAAAAACAAAGATCATTAAACATGTATTTTGAAAAGTGTCCTCAAGCAATAATGCATGCGACAGAGTGTTAAATTGCTCACGAGTCCATGAAGATGTTTAACCCTCTTTTCACGCCTTTTCAAGCCCCCTCAGATAACATTGGTATCCTCTGCAGCACTCTTAGAAAGCTGCAGGCCCTTTCAAAGTGAAGACCCAGTGAAATACACCTCCACAGCCTGCAGGCATTATCCCTGAATTCAAAGCTTCATTATGCACCTGCCTGCTGCTTTTCATACGGCTGTTTGAAGAGCTGCAGCGACCGGCTTCAAAACACAGCAAATGAAACACCCTAAAGGACACAATATGAAGCAGGACCCCAGACGGTTTGCAGGCAGCTGACTGTGGCAGTTTTTTTTCTCTTCATTTGTCCCTGGAAGGCTGTTTGGACCAGCATACAAATGCTCAGTGACCAGATAACCACATCATTCATGCATCTTGTAAATACCTTTTACATCCAGCTGAGCCTTGTTTTATTGCTCCACTGAGTTGGCATACAGTCGGGTGGATAAACTGTTAGTAACTCAATCTGTCTCTCTCTCGCTGTCTGTCTCACTCTCTATCGCTCTCTCTCTCTCTCTCTCTCTCTCTCTCTCTATTTGAAATACTTTTGCTTCGAAAAGTTTTCCATTTTGTAAACTTTGGACTCTGCCATTTGATCTTTCTCCACTTACCTGAAGTTTTCACCATCAGAACAACTTTACTACTGCACTAAAGTACTAAAATCCTGGATCTGTGTCTACTGGAGTATTACTTGCCTCTTGCTTCCACTTTAACTTCATTTCATATTTTAGATGAGTTTATTTCCTTTATTTTACTTTGCTCTCCAGTTTCACTGGGTTTGATGAAGCTCCTCATCATTCAGTGATTTAAAACATCAAGCTGATCTTACGAGAAGTCTTTGCTGCTTCCGTTCTTTTTGGATAAAACTTTTTTTTGTACTTTTATTTAAGTTTGGGTCTCTAGTACTTTATATATTCCTGGCTTGAATACGTCATTACATGGAATGATTTTAAAGAAGTATTTTATCTGCTCTGAAATATGTTAAACTTAATATAATTGTGTATTTTTAGCAATGACATCAGCAAATGTGTGGGATTTGGGCTTCTGAGAAAAGTGGCCTGAACTGGCTCCTTCTCTGTGTTTATTATGATCTACTTGTTAGATTCATTTCTTAAGGGCACTTCTGTGAAAAATATTTTGCACTTGTACTCAGGGATTAAACAGGAGGACCAGTGAGTTTTTTGGCTTTCTCTGTCACATGACATCAAGTTCAGTAACTCCTCCATTTCTACTCGTGTTTCCACTGTTGTGTTTATGTTGATCTCTTGTAGCAGTGGACATATAGGTATTTTATTAAACTTATTATAAAAATACCAGTAAAGACAAATTATACTGCTGTGCTGTGCTGTAGGTTTCGCTGCGTACCCTACACCGTAGCCTATGCTGTAGCCTGATGCACACCTTCCTGGAAATGTAACTACGCAACACGAACAGCTGCGATTGGTCCTCTGGGCCTCGCGTTCCCGCCCACACATTGCCGCCATCATGGTTTAAACCGCAGAGCGATGCAGAATGTATATGTAAAATGTTCTCCGCAGCATAGCGCACTCTTGCTAGATACGTGTAGGCTACGGCATAAGTTCGACACAGAAGTATAAATTAGCCTTAACATGCTAACAATTCTAACACCGTTACAACCCTCATACATGGAGGTTTGATGCTTCCTCTGGCTAAACATCATCGCTGTAGAGCTTGTGTAGATTGTGTAGAGTACGTGTGTAGCATTAATAGACAGTTAGTCCTTTACTGGTGTGCTTTGTGTTTGTGTCTGGAAATAAAAGGCGGATCTAGAGGGGAAAAAAAATAATTCCTGTGTTGTTGTGTTTACCGTCACTTAACCGCTAGAGGCTGTGTTTCTTAAATCTTTAGAGAAGACTCTTTAAATATAAAAGGTGTATGTCTCTTGACGTCTCTTGTTTCTGAGAGCACTATTACTCTGTCTGTGTGTGTATGTGTGTCTGTGTTAGCTCTTTTAACGATTAAAGCAAATGTTGGTGTACATTACATAAGCAAACAGCCCTCTTTGAACCTGTTTGAGCAGGCAGCTGTTTGAGCTGTTGAAGCTCTGCAATAATAAATACAAACTAAATGAGACCCATCTGCAGGTAAGCTGCGAATATTGAATTGGGACACATGAGCACATGAGTAAATACATGTGAATACACACAAACACACACACGCACAGATAGAACCATGTTGTTTATCTTAACATCTGTGTCTGACACAAGCCTCTGACCTGGCTGTTTAATTTCACTGTTTTTTTTTTTCTGGATGATACAGAGTAAAGCCCTTCTGCTTAATTTCCCAAATCCAGTGGGTGTATGTATGATAATGAGCTGAAGAGGTTTCCCCCTGCGCCCCCTTTTTACTTCACTTCATTTATATGTTAGATTCTATCTCTATCTACTATCTATTTTTAGGCAGCTCTGTCATTTTCCTGTAGGTTTGAGGACATGCACTGATCTAGCACAACGCCACGACCACCTTCTTTTTCCCCGCACCCGTTAACCATGTTTTCAGCTCCACTGAGAATATAGAAGCACTTTGTTTGTCTATTTTTACAGACTGTAGTCTTGTATCAGTTTGTCTGCACACTTCATTTTCCTTCTTTTACCCTGATCTTTAATAGTCAGAACCCCACAGGACCACCACAGGGCAGGGATTATTTGAATGGTGCTAGATTTTTAGAACTGCAGTGGTGGCGTGTTAGTAGTGTGTGTTGTGCTGGTATGATAGTTTTAACTGTTAACTGTCTATATTTATATGTATTTTTATGTAATATGAGACTAGATATGAGACTCAGTTTGATCAATTAGATCAGATTTTATGCGTGTTTCCTTCTATTATTCTTAACAAATGCTTTCCCCTTTACCTAAGGGAACACAAATCATGTTTACTGACAAATATGTTCTTCTGAAAAAAAAAAAACTGGTTAGTGTAAATCATGCCTTGATGCAAAAAACAGAAGATCTCAGAAGATCCTTGAACAGCCTCTGCTAAAAAAAAATCATAAATAAATAATAATAAATATATAACACCTGGTTTCCTGATGGACAGTTCTGGTGGAAACAGGAGAGTTGAGGTGCACATTGAATTCTGCCGTGATTTGGGCAGCCCTGGTTTTATGTTTTTTGGATACAATCCGGGTTAGCACCCGAACATCCCTTTCAGACAGCTTTCTCTGGCGTCCACAGTTAATCCTGTTGAATGTGGTTGGTCCTTCTTGGTGGTATGCTGACATTACCCTGGATACCGTGGCTCTTGATACATCACAAAGACTTGCTGTCTTGGTCACAGATGTGCCAGCAAGACGTGCACCAACAATTGAACAATTTTAAACTCTGGTATGTCACCTATAATGGTGTGTGCATTGCAATACTTTGAGCAAAACTGTACTCTAACCCTGCTAATTGAACCTTCACACTCTGCTCTTACTGGTGCAATGTGCAATTAATGAAGATTGGCCAAAAAAATTATATTCTTCAAATATATGAGCGATTTAGGTGTTTTTTAAAGGGATGTGCAAGCCAATGTTTCCTTTACATTGAATTAGTTTTTTGCGAATAGTAGGAAGCCACTTTCAACATTCCTTGCAGCTTTTATAATAAACACAGTGCAAACATAACCACCTTGTATATCAATTTAGGAAAGGTGTAAAATATGTAATATGTATGATCACACAAAAGAGTTTTCTGACAGAAGCAAATGTCTATCTACTGAGATTCCCTCTGGCAGCTTCATTTTCAAATCGCATTACAACAGTAATAAAATTGACATTGTTTTTTCCCCCCAGCATTTTTAGTATCCATAGTTACTGACTTGTGTAAGTAAAGTAAGTAAGTAAAATACTCATTTGTTTAAAATACTAATGTTGCCCAAGACTAGGTTTTATGGATATATGAGGCAAAAAGTGGATATTTTTGGCATAACTAATACAAAAACACTAAAACCTAACGCTGATTCTGAACAATGGTGGAGGGAGATTTATTGGTTGGGTCTGGTTTGCAGCAGTTAAGATTACAAATGTTAAAAGCTTTCGATACAGCAATGCTAGCTCTAGGGCTAATACACTTGAACATTGCCCATTTTTTATTAAGAATTATCATTTAACCCCATTCTGTGTTTGATTTAGAGTTTGCAATAAACAAACATACTGTATCATTTACTCTGTATTAGTGCTGGACGATATGGCCAAAATTCATATCACGATATAATCCTTAATTTCGGTCGATACGATATAATTCCGATATCGATATAAATACTTAGAAGGCTTCAGAAAACTGCTAAGAATCCCTGCAATGGAAATACGTACCTACTAGGTGGGCGATATGGCCCTAAAATAATATCACAATATTTCATGGTATTATCGCGATAACGATACTCTTGGCGATATGACAAAAAAACAAAAAACTTTTTTATTATTGTATACGATATGATATTGCACACCTTTAAGATATTTAAAAAAAACAATAATTTTAGCAGATTTATAACAGAAGTCAATAATTGAGAATTACATGATACTAATAATAATAATGCACTCCAAATATCTCCATATATCCAGTATTAAAGTAAAATAAATGACACTTTACAGATATAATCTGTCTCTAGTAGATATTTAATAGGAAATTAGAAATGTGTGAGTTTTTCTTTTGCTTAAAACAGCAAAAAAATTAGTACCCTGATGTGATGATTAGGGGTGAGTGATGTGGCACGATATTTCAGAGTATAATATCGTGATACATGATATGGCACACCCCTAGTACCTACTACTGTCTACTTAATTTAAGTCTTTGAAACCTCCTTTCACGAAAACATTATAATACTTAAGAAATAAACAATAGTCAAGATAAATCAATGCTCAATTTTATTTGCACATAGCAAAATAAAAACATGACATCCCTGTCAAACATAAGCCAATATAACTATTACCAATGAAAAATAACTTAAAATTAGGATAGAAGCAGAGCTTCTTAGTCTTTTGTAAACAAATTTAACAGATCAAAACAAAAGTGTTCCAACTAGGATAAAGAACACAAGAAGCCTTTATACACATAAAAGCAACAAGATTTTCCCGTCAAATAAACAAACCTATAGGCTTTATCAACTATAAATAACTTAGTTACAATATAAGCTACAAAAGTGCTTCAGCCAAAATACAACTCTTTAACATACAACATAAAAGGAACATGATATCCCCGTCAAATAAACAAACCTAAAGGATTCATAAACTTTAAATAACTTAAATAACTTACAACATAAGCTATAAAAGTGCTTCAGCCAGTATAAGGAAAATATTGTATGTAGTGGAACTGATTGAGGTGGTGGAACAGATTAGATGTTTTAACGTTACCGCTGCTGGTCGGCTCCACTCTCCGGCACAATTAGCAGCAAACTGAAGTTTAGCAGACATTCGAGAGTCGAACCAAATCCTCACCACTGAATTAGACCTCCCTCCTTCAATTAATCACTTGTGGAAGCGGCAGGGGCATTCATTTTGCATCAAAAATGTCCCGCGCTGGGAGCCAAGAGGACCCGCAGCTGACAAAGAGGACCCGCAACTGACCGCTGACCGAGCGGACCCGTGGGCGGACCGAGCGAACCAGAGGCGGACCGAGCGGACCCGTAGGCGGACCGAGCGGACCCGTGGGCGGACCCGAGGCTAGGCTAGGCTCGGTTCCGTTCCGTTCCACTCCAGCGCGGAACATTTCAGATGCAAACCGAGCCTACCTTAACCTTGGATCCGCTTGTGCCGGCTCCGTTTGGCTCCAGCGCGAGGCATTTAAGATGCGTTGCGGACCCGAGCCTAGCCTAGCCTAGCCAAATCTAGCCTAGCCTAGCCTATCTGGCTACGTGCCTATGTGATTACGTCATCACGCACAGAGATAGTCCAGCTACGGAAGCTGATTGTGTTCAGCTGTGCGGCGAGCTGACGCCAGTAAAACGCATGTCCGTGACAGATTCTGTAAATAATACATATCGATATACCACAAAAATGATATCACCGTTATTGAAACATTTCTTATCGCGATAAATACCGATATCGAATTATTGTCCAGGCCTACTCTGTATGTAGAATTTCAGTAAAGAGTTCTGGCACAGAGCTGCAACAACTGTTCATATACAACTGAGTAAAACTACTCGTATTCACCTCAGTGCCTTATACAGGACTTTTGGATAAAGTTTTTGAGTGTAACTGTTCTAACACATTGTACATCAATATATTTGGTGACTGATAATTGGTTGATTCCTCTGTCAGTTCCTATTTATGCTAAGTCTTTAGTTCTACCAGTGAATCATTAAGCTGTGTCTGCCACAAAAAAACAAATAAATTAATGAAATAATAGTAGAACTGCTGTTTTCCAGTTTAGAAACAAGCTTGTTGATAATGCTAAATAAATAGAAATTTGAAATTGAAATATACAGTGTAGAATGATCTTGATCTTAATGTTAATATTCATCAGCACTGCAGTGTGTTAATCCTCGTATTGTCTTTTATACTTTTTTATTATGTACATTTACCTAAAATAGCTGTAGAAAAATAGATTTGCTTTAATAATGAAAACCTTTTTGCTGTATGTATTTTTGATTACTCTTTAGAGTGCATGAAGGCCCAGTAAGAGTTAGCGTTAGCGTAGGCATCCAAAATGAGTAACAGACAAGATATGTCAAAAACAGTAAGGACTAGACAAAACAGCCAACGTGACAGCATTGTTTGAAAGCTTAAGTGTTAAAAACAGGAATGACATTTCAAGCACAGTCAAGAATGCGGGGAAAGTGATTGAAAGGCCAGATAAACAGCTCAGTGAGATTTTTTTTACATAGCATTGTGTTGAGGAAAGCACAGCTTATAAAATTTACTTTAAGCTGCTTCCTTCCAGTCAGCGGTTTAAGGTCTCGAGAGGCAACTACAGAAATTCTTACAAAAAAAAAAAAACACCTCATAAGCTATTCAGGCATTAAAGAGCTATAGTGTTCGAGTTATGCTTTTGATGTTAGGCTATTTTTATGCTTCTGTTTCCAATATTACTATTGGATGACTACCTTCTTATAACTTTCCCCCTGAATTATTGTAATAAACTTATTTATTTTCAGTTAAGAATGCATAATACCTGGATGACTAATTTGACTAATAGTTTCTAATTAAAATGAGGATTTTTTTCCCAACATTTAGACAGGAAACTGCCTTAGAATTTGCAAATAACATTGTATTTTATGTTTATTTAGCTATGAATAAGCACACTGGTTGACCAAAAAGCAAGGTTACCATCTAGCTTATCAGCATAGGTTATGTTTTTGCTTGTCTGAGCAGCCTTTCAACCACCCCAAAGTCCACCTTAGATCATCCAAAACCATCTACCAGCAAAAGCTGGCCTTGAGCTGGATTTTTAGAAGGGCAGTGCACTTAGATATTTGTTCTATATGTTCTTATAATATTAAATAACCAAGGGAATATAAATAATTAATCTCTCACCCAAGTTACACATGCTTTTTTCACCTTGAGTACACACTGCTACTGCCGCTCATGTGTAAATTGTTTATTTAATTTTTTTTTAATCAAATCCCTCTTTTAGTGGGCTTTAAAGGCACAAGTACACGAGTCCATTCATTACTGGCCTCAATAAAAAATTAACACAGGGCTGTGTTTGCTCTTTCATTTTTATAAAAAGTCTCTCTCTCTCTTACTGTGCCTGATAAATAATTTACTCAGAGAGCACAATGGAGAGGAAGATGAGCGTTGTCTGATCTTCATCTCAGTATGTCTGTTCATATGTCTGACACTGACAATAACCCCGACCCTCAACAAGACCCTAATCACAGTTTCTTGGACATGTACACGTACAGGAACTGCTCCACATAGTGTCTTTACACAGTGCAGTTTTCTTTCCCATTCACTTTCCAGTGTAATAGTAAATCACCTACAGTCACACACTATAGCATTAAATTATTAAAGCAATGCTTTATTCAAAAGTTTTTTTCTTGCTCTAAAGGCATGATAAGTGTCTGAAGCATCTATCTTTGGTTTTGCTCAACAGTGAGGCAAAAATGCTCAAACAAGATTTCTCAACTAGTGGTCCGCAGACCCTTCTTAGTGGTATATAGTTCGTAGTGGGCCGTTACCTGCACTTGATATGCGCTGTGCTCACTGCTCACTACTGTCCTGCTCCGATCAACACCACTCATTAGTCAATGCAGAGCTTATTGGTTTCACGCAAATCTGTTAATTGCTTTTGATGGAGCGTCTGTGTACATATGTGCTTTGGCTATTTTATCTGCTGTGCAACTGAATGTGCTGAGACTTGCTGAAGTGCTGCATGCAAAAGTTGAAATTATTAGATCTTTATACAGGTCTGTAAAAAATGAGACCACTTAAAAATGATCAGTTTCTTTGATTTTACCAAATTCAAAAACCTCTGGAATATAATCAAGAGGAAGATGAATGAGCACAAGCCATCGAACCAAGCTGAACTGCTTAATTTTTGGCACCAGGAGTGGCATAAAGTTATCCAAAAGTAGTGTGTAAGACTGGTGAGGGAGAACATGCTAAGATGCATAAAAACTGTGATTAAAAACTAGAGTTATTTCACCAAATATCGAAATATCAAATTTCTGAACTCTTAAAACTTTATAAATATGAACTTGTTGTCTTTGCATTAGCACTGTATATATTTTTTATTTAGATAATTTCACATGTTCTGCTAATAAATGCTCTAAATGACAATATTTTTATTTGGAATTTGGGAGAAATGTTGTCTTTAGTTTATAGAATATACAACAATGTTAAATTTGCTGAACCAGACTCCGTTTCAGGGGTTTCATGTAGAAAATATTGTTTTTACAAGTGTGACCATGAAATCATACTTTCCAGTTTTTTTGTGTGTGTTTTTTTTTTTTTTTTGATAACCCAGACTTTTTGAGTTGGGATTGTGACAATAAAACAACTAACTCAATTTATTATTTTATTTTTAATGGTTCACTCTTATCCAAAAGTTAAAAATCCGATACATACCTGCTACTGATACTTTAATTGGATAATAATGCAGCTTACCTAATGCTCTTACTTTACGCTTTGTTTGTTTGTTTTGTTTGCAGTAGTTGTTATATTAAATCTCTGAAGGGGGGTGGGGGTGGGTTCAGAAAGAGTAACCTAGACACACAGCTTGACATATATACAGAGATAAACAGTGTAAAATAATTAGTTAAACTACTGCCATTAAATATGACATTCAGATTATGCAAAACCAACAGGAGAAAAGACTGATGTGCAGACGCTGAAGTTAAAACTTTAGAACATATGAGGTCCCTCAGAGAGACATGGCAACTTTTAGCTCCCGGCTTTCCTTCTGCCACACTAATGCTTCTTAACACTGTAGCTCTGATATCTCTTATGTCTGAAACACAAATCCCATGGGAGTCTTCTTCAGTATGCACTAGGCTTGTACACAGCTTGTCAGCGTTGCTTAAGGTTGCCTTTGAAGCCTTGCCGATGACACGGTAATTGATGTTGAGCAGTCAGGAAAACAGGGACCGTTTCCTCGGGAAGTTGTGCGCAGCACATACTAAAAAGCTCAATGGGGCACACACAGCACTATGCAAACATCCAAGATGATGAGAAAGAGGAGGAAAAGATCCCCAGAATGCTTTGTTCAATGTTTTGCTCTGTCCTCTCTTTTACCCTTTTACTCAAGTCCCTTGGTAGCTAATCTACCATAAAACACATTGTTTTCAGCAAACTCACAGTTACTCTGTTTTTACTTGTAATAAAAAAATCTAAATAATAAATGTGCAAAGGTTTGTGCATCTTAAATAGCAAAATCTCCAAGATTTAGAAATTATCTGACTCTTTAAACCCAATGCTAACATTAGCTGTTTTAATATCTAAAAAGTAATCAATTCTCACAAATCTCTAAGAAAATAGCTTAGAATTTTCAGCATGTGTTCTCTATAATGGATAATGTTATCAGGAAATGACAGTTCAGGAGAGCTATGAAAGAAGTGTGAAGGTCACTTTAGATCTGGAAGCCAATAAAACTCTTGTAGATACAGTATTTGCGTGTTTGCAGGCTAAAAAATAAAAGAAAGCAAAACAATCCTCCCCCATATGACTTCTATCTTCCAAGAACCTATATGAAAGTCTATTGTTAAGGCAGTGATGCATATTTCCCCTCTATTGCATTGCTTGAACCAACCTGACCTTCATGAAAGAGTCAAAAGAAGCAAACCTTGACCTGTGATCTTGCAACAAAGATCACATTTAAGGAGGTAGAACCAAGCTACACACTATTATAGCTTTAGGTATGTCTATAGGGAGTGTGGACATGCCATGAAGGACGTCAGTTTCGCAGCACAGCATGTTATACAATTTCTTACAGTCATAAGTATTACAGGCAGTGCATTTTACATATCCTGTTTTTGAACTTTCTGCCATGGAGCTGCAGAACTGAACTAAATTGATGCACTATGAAAGAAAGAGGTCGAGTGTAAACGCTGCTAATGTAGAACACTGATAGGTTTACTGAATACAAGGACCAACCATTTAGAATGTAAATCCTGCCCTCAGAACACACTAATCTCGATCTGATGTCGACTGTGAAATGTATGTCACTCACTGTCTCTGTCCTCTGATATAAACATAATTAAAATTACATCATGGATCTTAAACAAATGGTAAAGCAAGATGGCTCAAGACTCAATCTTAGAACCTGTAAGGTACCCACTAGGGGTGGGTGATAAGGCCGTAAAATAATTTCATGATATTTTTGCGATAACAATACTCTTGGTGATATGAGAAAACACTAAATTAAATAAATATTTTAAGAATACACTACTGCAACCAAATTAAGATAAAACTGTATTATTGCATACAATATGATACGGCACACCCCTAACAGAGATATTAAAAAATACAAGAATTTTATCAGATTTGTAACAGAAGTCAATGATCCAGAATGTCATGATACTAATATGTCATAAAATTAATGCACTCCAAATATCTACATATATCCAGGACTAAAGTAAAACAATGATACTGGATAGATATAATCTGTCTCTAGTAGATATATAATAGGAAATGAGAGTGTGATTTTTTCTTTTGGTGAAAACAGCAAAAATTAGTAGCCTGATGTGATAATTAGGGGTGGGTGATGTATATATTTTAGGGTATAATATTGTTTATTATATTCAAAAATGTTGACGATATGATTGTGTATGATGAGCTAGGGCACACCCTTAGTGCCCACATTTTTGCACAGCTCACACTGAATATTTTTGTTTTTAATCATTTAATTTAATATTATGATTTTTTTTGCAATCTAACAAGGACACACTAATTAAAAAGGAAGGTAACTTTGGTTACTGATATTGTGATAAACTTTTGTATCTTTTGAGACCCTCTCATATCTCAACCTTAGTACACACACACACACACACACACACACTCACACAAATACTTGTCTATTGTCTTGTTATCACCTCTCACTACATCCTAGTGGAACTTATCAGCCGAATGAAAGGAAGGAAGAACAAAAGGTGCAGTTAACAATCAGCATCACACTCTTCCTAGAAGAAAACAGACTCTTGCTTTTAACAGATAGAGTAAAAGAGTGATGAAGCTCCCCAGCGGCACAACGCATCCTGTGAAACATGCACACAGACACTGGGTGTGAGTGAGTGTTACCTGTGAGTGGTTTGAAGCTCCTTTATCTGAGCTGCTGTATCCAGTTAATCGACTTGTTTAAACAGACACTGAGCGGATTCGGGTAGATGTAGATGTAGGGCCAATTTATGTGAGTGTGTGCGAGTGGGTGATGTGTGTGTGTGTGTGTGTGTGTTGTGTGGGAGTGGGCCGGTAATGAAGTCGTCTGTTTTTACTCACTGCCTGAAAGCCTGCTCTGACTCTAATGGAGTTAATTGACTTCATTATAAGAGCAGCCTCGTCCTGAACTGTGTAGGTGACAAGTGGCCTAACTGCTTCAGGAGCCTAACAATAACAAACAGAACAGAGAAAATGCTATCCCTCATACACACACACACACACTTCTGATTCACTGTCTTTGTTGGATTTTGTCAGTGTATGTGTGTAGTTAAATGTCAGAAAAAACTAGCCTGCTTTTAGTGCTTTTGCAAATACATTTTAGATTTTAGAATTTATATTTGATGTATTTCATATTTAACTGATTATGGTTCAGTTCACTTTTCTTCCATCTAAATTTACTCTGTAGCTCCAGGAAAGCTAAGTTTTGAAATATCAACATGCTATGCTAACCAGCTAGCTAACTAGCTAAGCTTTCTTCCTGCACTTTAAATTAAGAGAAGCTCTTCCTAAAATAGGATAATGACAAAGCTAAACAGAGTATTAATTTATTATAGAATTAAAACCTTATATCATTTCTTATATAACTGTTACTAGCATTAGTTGCCAGCCCAAAGTTAGCGCTAACTGGCTAGCTAACTTGGGTAAGCATTTTCTGGTTGCACTATTTTACGTATCCAGAATAGTTAATTGCTCTAATTAAGCACATACTAGTCTTCACACTCCTAATGTTTCTAGTATTGTGTGACCAAGGAAGTGCTAGCTAGCTGGTGGGAACTGGCTATGGCTAAGCTAGAAAGTAAATAAGATCACTTTATATGGATGGCCTATTGTAGATGCTTTATAGATGCTAAACTAACATTCAACTGTATGTCTATTGTCTGTTAAATGCAACTGAACTGTGAGGTGAAAGTAAATGATTCTCTATATTGTTTTAGGGTTAGATTTAGGGTTTAGTTTAAGGTTAGTGTTAGGTTTTAGGGTTGATCTACGGTTGAGGTTAGGATTAGGTGTAGGGTTAGGCTTTATATAAAATCACTTTCATTCGATGTCCAGCAGTCTAAAGCGCTGCCACTATGATCGGGAGATTGCTGGTTCAAATTGCAAATTGGCCTTGCTCTCTCTGGGTGGGTAGATGGCGCTCATTACTCCTAGGGTGATGTCAATCAGTACAAGGTGTCTGTGAGCTGATGTATCAGAATCGAGTCGCTGTGCTTTCCTCCGAGTTACATTCAACTTAAGATGCATTTAATAGACATTCAGTTAACTGTTAATTAAATGTTAGTTGAGCATCTATGAGGCATTAATAATGGACCATCCAAAAAAAAGTCTTACCAAACAAATAAATAAAAATTGCAAAAATTTAAATGATTGTGACAAGAAAAAATTGTCTTTACTCTTACTATCTTACTACACACTAAAACTACATGGTATGTATTATATACAAATCTTAATAGTGCAGGTTTAGAAAATGAGTACAGGAAATATAGATGTACTAACCCATTTATACTAACAGGAAGTGATGATCCATTGCTAAGTCAACATACTTCATTGCAAGTTCTCTCACTATCATTGTCACTTATTTGATTCATTATATATTTTTTGTATTTTCTATTCTAATACTGTTCCAGTTGTCAGTAGTTCCTTTATATCCACTTTACCTTGCATTTGTACATAAGTGTCTATTATCGATACAACATTATCAATATTTGAGTATACTCAACTTTGACACTTCACACTAGTTGTATTGGTAATAATTAATGTACAACTGGGATGCATCCTGGGGTTTTAAGCACTCTGAACATCAATGAATATGTAAAGTTTTAGTGTACTAATGTATTAGTAGATTTTATTAATTAAATACAAGTGTATCTAGATAAAAAAAAAGGTAAAGCATCATTATGCAATGCAAAAAAAAACAAACAAAATTTGCACATAAGCTCCAATTCAGTTTTACACTGATGCTGTAAATATAAATCCCACTTTGCTCTCCCTCTCATAGACAGCTGTACTCATATTTTTTTTTTCTTCAAGCTGAGACATACAGAAGTAAAAGGGCCATGTGGTTTGACACGGTACTGTACTGAAGCAGCTTCCTTTCTTCATTGCTGTTGTCAGTGGTGTGACAGGTGTGTATGTTGTAGTTAATATTGAGGCAGGCTGGATTGCAGTGTGTGTATCAGTGCTGTAATGATCAGGGAGAGAAGCGCAGAGAACACAGAGGGTCAGACTCACGAGCAATACGATTAACACTGACCCTCACGGTCAATGACACACAAACACACACACACAACAGCCTCTGCAAGCGGATATAGCATCTTATGCCCTGCCATTGACACAGAGCGTGTGTGTGTAAGGGTCTGGGGGTTAATGCTTTGTTTGGTGTTCCTCCTCCTCAAGGGCACCTTGTGTGCGGATGGCAGTCACCGGCCTGACAGGGCCGTTTGTCATCTGGCTGGAAATGAATTTAGTCTGCGGCATCCAGCTGCTTAACTCACACACACACTCACACACACTCTGAACACAGCCTGCGTCATGCCTGCTGGGAAAACAGCAAAACAATGTGAGAGAATTACCCCTTTGCTGTGTGACTGTGTGTGTGTGTGTGTGTGTGTTGTATGTACAGTATGTGCATGCATTTGTATGTGTGTGATTCTCCCTCCTGACAATGCAGCAGATTTACAGATTTTTACCATGTCAAGTTTTACAGTGGCATAACTTTCATTAGTTCTTGAATATGAACAGTATGAAGACACTCTCAGCAGCAGAGAAAGGGTTAAATTGGACCCATGTCCAATTCATCCCTGTGCTGTACCGATTACCCCTCTCTTTTGTATGTGCACACCTAGGGGTATGGGTGTACCGATTCGTGTTAGGCTGAACGTTAGTGAGAAGGAGATGGAGATTTTTCAGAGGCACACTTCAAACTGAGGAGAATGAGAATCACTGGTAAGTTGAAAGCTCAAGTGACCAACGAAACCTCCAAATTAAGTATTTTCCTTGTTAAAAGTGTCTATTAGCACTATATCACTATAGTTTAATGTATAGTATCAATGTTTAATGGCTGAGTTCTTCACAACAAGCATAAAAAAGATTGCTAGTAGTTTGTCTCAGTAGCTAGCTAGCTAACTTTCCATTCCACCTTAAATGGTGCACCAGAAAGCAGGGGCTAAAGCATTTATAGTAATACGGAAAAATAAAATAAAAGCTAATTAAAGTTCATTTCAGCTCCATATCACAGATAAATTAAGGAATAGATAATACTATTCATTTCTGCACCACCTCCCCCATTCTGAAGCCATATGATGCTCTAAAGTTAACTAGTTAACCAGCAGCTTGGTTACTGAACTTGAGCGCTCCTGCTGACGTTTCGGGTGCTTTAGGGTTGTCCCAATTCTTATGGGGAGGATTTCACACGTTCCCCTTGTAACTCTGTTCCAAGGGAAAGAGTTACACTCGAGAAGAAGGGGAAAGGCCAAGGGGTGAAATGGGATTAGGCCTTACTGGTGTTCTACGTCATTTGCATCTGGTAATACTGCAAATAAAGCATTGTTATTTACAGTGTTAATGTATTTAACAATAAAAAACAGTGTAAAATTTATTTTACTGTTGAAATTTGCCCCTATTTTTACAGTAAATTATTAATACAATAATAAGAATAATTAGATTTATTATTAATAGAATGTTCAGTGTTTCTTTACATTTTTTTTTATCTTTCAAAAAAATAGATTAGTTTTAGAGAAATGCAGATCTGTTTACCATCTGTATGATTTCTAAATGCAGCATGCTGACAGGTCCAGATGGAGTGATTTGTTCTGCTGAGAGACATTCAACTCACACAAACACACACACGCACACACTCTCTCTCTCTCTCTTTGTCCTGAGTCCTGAATGTGAAAAAGACAGAAAGGGAGAAAGGAGAAGGGGTAGGAGTCTTTTGCAAAAGGGGACATTGAGAGAAAAAGTGACATGAAGAGAGACATAGAGGTAGATGGTAAGATTGAGGTAAGAGAGGAATTATGGTTAGAAAATGGTGAGAAAGAGATGGGTAAGATATGGATGAGTGAGAGGTAAGTGAGAAAGGAGACAATAGAGAGAAAGAAATAGAGAGAGGCATCAAAGTTGGGGACTAAATAGGGGAAGAGTGATGTGGATTGGTGATGGAGATTGAAGAGGGTGAAGTAGAGGTGAGAGAGTAGAGAGAGCAGTTGAAGTAGAGGCGGGAGAGAGAAGAGACAGGGTGAGGTAGAGGTTAGACAGAAAGAGAAGAAAATGAAGAGGTTGAGTCTGAGGGTGTTGTTGAGGTGAGAGGGAAGATAAAGGGTGAGGTAGAGGTGAGAAGGAGGAGAGCATGGAGAAAAAGACAAGGGGTGAAGTAGAGGTGACTGAGTAGTGAGAAGGTGAGGTAGACATTAGAGAAGAAAGATGGTGAGTCAGAGGTAAGAGACAAAAATAAGAACATGAGTGTGAGGTTGAGGTTGAATCGAAAAAGAAAAATAACAGGATGAAAGAGAAAGAATGAAGGTTAAAAATGAGGTGAGAGAGGAGAGACAGGTTAAAGTAGAGATGGGAGAAACAGTGTAGGATGGAGGGAAAGAGAGTTTAAGGTAGTGGTGAGATAAACATAGAATGGAGAGAAGGTAGATGTGAGAGAGAAAGAGTGAGGTAAAGGTGATAAACAGAGTGGGTGAGTAGAAGTTAAAGATAAAGGAAGAGGTAAAGTAGAAAAATGGTGAGGTAGAGGTGGGGAAAGAGGGAGATTGAGGTAGAGGTGAGAGAGAAAGGGTCAAATAGAGGTGAGAGAGAAAGAGATGTTGAGGTAAAGGTAGAGAGAAAGAGATAGGGTCAACTAGAGATGAGAGAGAAAGAGTGAGGGATGAGGTAGAGGTGAGAGATAAAGGGAGTGGGTGAAGTAGAGGTGAGAGAGAGGGTCAACTTGAGATAAGACAAAGAGTGAGGGGTTGAGGAAGAGGTAAGAGAGAGAGGTAAAGGTGAAGGAGAGATTGAGGTAGGTAAGAGAGAAAGAGTGAGAGGGTCAAATTGAGGTGGGAAAGAGTGAGGTAGAGGTGAGAAAAAAATAAGATGAGGTAGAGAGGTAATAAGAGAGTGGGTCAGGTAGAAGTGAGAGAAGAGAGAGGGTGAGGTAGAGGTGAAAGAAAAAAAGGATGAGGCAGAGGTTAGAGAGAAATAGAAAATAATGGAGAGAAAAAGAGAGGATGAGGTAGAGGTGAGAGAGAAATATAAGAGAATGGAGAGAAAGAGAAAGGGATCAGGGGAGTGTGAAAGCGAAGAGACTCTGGTTAACAGCAGGACGGCTGATCAGCAGCACTTTATTAACCTCAGAGTGAATGGAGGAAACGTCCTGTTGATTACTGCAGCAGCATAAACACGGCAAGAGTTCAACCAGTCATTCAGCCTCTATAACTCACCCTTCACCCCTCTCTCTCTCTCTCTGTCTGTCCAGCTCTCTCACTCCCCCTGCCCCACCCACACGTTCCTCGTTTATCTCTCTGTGTGATGGATCAAACTCATTATGTTGTAGACGGAGGTATTGAATAGCTGCCCCCTTTGTAGCGGCGCTGTAATCATCCCCCATCGTTTCAGTGGTGAGGGCCTGCTGATCACCATCACATCCAGCACACACTCTCATTTAGCAGGGTGAACGAGTGTGACGAACAGATCAATCTTTTATAAATGAAATTAAGCCCAAGTGAGACACACACACACCTAGGGGACTAATTAGCACAGAGTTGTATAGGTTATGGCCTGTTCATCCTTTTGAAGTTGAGTGTGAATCTGATAAAACGAGTGTGTTTTTGTTCTGAAGTGATGAGCGTAAACAACACTGTCTAATTATAGACTGGCCTAGAGGGGATGAAAAGTAGAACGCTGGAATTTTTGGTTTAAAATGTTTGCTGTGTGTGTGTGAGAGAGAGAGAGAGTGAGTAAGTGAGTGTTTTCAATCATAGTGTATATTTGTTGTAAACCAAATATATAAACATTTTTTTTTTACTAGTGATAGAAACAAGTAGTGTGGCCTATTACGTTTGCTGTGTCCCATAGAAGTAAAGGAACACTTCCACTGACTAGTGGGGTCTCATACATTAAATGTACCCTAGATTTTATTTTGCTCAGAGTTGCTTCTCTATTTACATGAAAAATTATGCCGCAGTTAATTACGACCCTGCAATGCGATTGGCTGAGAGGCGTTATATGAGTGCCGTTATTAGCTGGTAATGCACTGTAATCGAAGCTTCCCATGTATTACTCCGCCACATACAGGTAACCTAGCACGATGCAGCACTTACAAGCCAAACAGCACAGCTACAAACAGAGCAGCAATGGAACTATTTTAACTCTTCGAGTGTTTATAACCAAACAGATCAGATTCTCTCATCCTGTTTAACTCAAAGTCTTTCAGTAAACAGTGATAATGAAACTCTGGCATAATACACTGGACGTTCGTGCTGTAACGTGTAACATTGCTTAATTCTAACCAGACGCTTCCAGTCACGATCATTACCTCTGTTGTATTCTTTTTTTGGTGCTTACTTTACATCACCTCCCACTGTCTACTAAATTGTTACAATGTTTTGTGTTTAATAGTTTACAATGGAACATGCTAGGCTAATATTGAAATAATCACCAATTTTATCTCCATAAATACATGACAAAATTGTATTTATTTACCTCCAATAATATAATAATATAACAAACCCCCCCCCCATTGATTGAGGGGCTTGTTTGATAGGGTCAATTTAGCTTTGTGTTAAGTGGCTGTTGGTCAGTCCAGCATACCTGTGTCTTTATCCTGTGGACAGCGTTGACTGTCACACCTCAGTGGGCCGCTCTCACGTCCCTGAGACCCACAAACCCCACCGCAGCCAATCTGACGGCTCAGTGCGCGCTTTATCCTCACACTGCAGCGCAGACGAAGAGGTGATCACACACAGTGGGCCGCTACACAGAGATGTACTGTGTGGTAAGACGCACACACAAACACACACACACACACACACACACACACACACACACACACACACAGAGTAGTGTCAAGAAATTGGAATGGACCACATTTCTTCACTTAAAGCTCCAGTATCTCATTCACTGCTGTCACTCATCCCACCGCAGGAAAGCTATGCAATATTTTGTTCACTATAAAGGCAGCGAGGCTTTAGATTTGTTTTTTGCAGTAAATTCCGTGTGCCCTGTATGTGTACGCTAATACTCAGTAAGGCCTCCAGATGTTAAAAACATTACTTTTACATTCTGGTCCATGCTGACACATTGCGTCACTCAATTCTGGCAGACTTTTCAGAAGCAGTTTCATATTGTGAATCTTTCATTCCACCACATCCCAAAGGTCAGGCCCGTAGCCAGGGGGGATCGAAGGGTTCGTTCGACCCCCCCCATCCCCCCAACCCCCCCTCAGCCACCCCAATCCCCCCCAACCCCCCCTCAGCCACCCCAATCCCCCACCCCCGCCTGCCCCCAGAGTAGTGACGAGTAAGAAAAATTGTTTCTCTTTACACATTTTGTTCAGACTGTTTTACACCAATCCAATAGGTGGCAGTAATTCCCCCATTTCTGTTCTTAGCTTGTGGAAAGAATAAGAATCAGGGGAAAGTTACTTGAGAAAATGGGTAAAAAAGAAGACAAGGAGCGAAAACGGAAGAAATCGGCGGTAACATTGTCCCAAAACATTGGTGACCTGTTCAAAAAAAGGCCCAAAATCGGTAAGCTGCTGAGTGCAGGGCTTCTATTTCTTTACAACTCCCGTGTTAAAAGTGCCGGGCTCGGCTTAGCCCAATAGTATATTGTACATGTAACACCGGATTATTACTGTTATTATTGCGATAACTCCAGAAGTCCCAGCACAGTTGTAGGAAGATTTGAATAAGACAGAACACTTCAATTTATATTATTATTAATTCATGTTTAAGTTTTAATGACCATACCGATAGTGTACCTCATGAAGTAATTCTTATCTATTTATGTCAATAGTAGAGAGATAGACAATAAAGGACAGCAACATCAGAGACAGACAATGGAGGGCAGCAACAGAGACAATGGAACAAAGCAACAGACAACTGAGGTGAGCAACAGAGACAGACAATGAAGTCACATCACAGACGTAGGTAGTTTGAGTAACACTTACATTTATATCAAATGTATGTTAACAGTGGGGAGCAACAGACGAACAAATAAGGACAGCAACAACAGATTCACAACAAACTTATAATAAATAAAATATGTCTAAATTAAAAGGTTTGAAGTGTGCTCGTGTATTTAGGGGGCATTGGAGTAGAGAGCCAAATGAAGTCCACTTTTGGGGGAAAAAGATCCCCCCCCATCACAATGCTGGCTACGGGCCTGAAGGTGTTGTGCTAAATTCAGATTCAGTGACTGGAAAGACCAACTTGCTAGAAGCAGCCATTAGATGATGGGTAAATTGGGGTCAATGAAGGGATGCACATGGTCAGCAACATTATGCAAATAGTCTTTGGCATATAAGTGGTTATTGATTCACCACCTCCACTAGCCTGGACTGGTTGGATTATTTGGCTGTTGGAACCAAAATATTGATCCTACCATCTGTGTTACTCAGCAGAAATTGAGATTTATCAGACCAGGCTACATTTATCCTAAGATTTCTACCATCCAGTGCTGGTAGGTCTGTGTCAGCTTTAGAACACAAAATTAACTGAATTTATAGACCTACAAGTTAATTTGCACAGTTTACAGTGTTTTTAGCTGATGCTAATTAGGATCTACATTTCTAAAGATTTTCCTTTTTTCATTTAATTAAATATTTCTGTCCCCACAGGTGAAAGCTAGCCATGAATAGAGCAATATTAATAGCAATATCATTAAGAAAACACCATTGTAGACATTGTAGTTTTATGGCTTATGTTGTTCACTTTATATGGAATAAGTAAAGTTAACATGCTTTTCCTAGCATTTCCAAGGAATTTTTAAAGTGTCAAATTTGCTTTTAAGGTTTCAAATGATAACTTTCAGAAAATGTGTTTAATCAATAGTAAAAACCAATGCATTGATTTAATAGCCTCAATCTGGTAGGAAAACATTTTAAACCCAATACAGATGTCACAAATCAATACACTTGTTAATCATCAGAAGAGGCTTGCATAACTGAAAGCAAGAGAAAATAAGTGCAAAAGTAAAAGAGAAAAAGATTCGGCTCAAAATTACAGATCGAAAGACCTTTATTTAATTTACATTTAATATATTCTGCACTTTCCCACACATATGACTCTGTAACTGCTGATAATGATATGATTAAACCACATAATATAATACAGATAATGTAGTCCACTGTGAAGAGATTTATCCATAACTCCATAACCCAATTTTCACGGCCAATTACCCAACCCACTTATTAGGACTAACCCCATCACTAGTGATGCCCCAACACCA
Organism: Astyanax mexicanus; assembly: GCF_023375975.1. Lineage (NCBI taxonomy): Eukaryota > Metazoa > Chordata > Actinopteri > Characiformes > Acestrorhamphidae > Astyanax > Astyanax mexicanus. The sequence continues at coordinate 26,243,803 of NC_064422.1, forward strand.
GGAGGGTGAAGACTAGCACATGCCTCCTCTGATACATGTAAAGTCAGCAATCACCTATTTTCGATCTGTTGCTGATTCACCATTGCTGAGTAGCATCACAGTGCGCTCGGAGGAAAGCGCAGCGACTTGGTTCCGATACATCAGCTCACAGATACCTTGTGCTGATCGACATCACCCTTTGGAGTGATATAAGAGAATGCCATCTTCCCACCCAGAGAGAGCAAGGTCAGTTGCAGGCTCCGGTAGCCGATGGCAAGCTACATGAACAGGAACATGTACTTTGTTACCTTACTTTACTAATTACTTTTTATACAACAGAACAGTACTTTCTACTTACATTTTAAAAATAGCCTTGTTACTACTATTTAATTTTGACTTTTGACGTTTTCATTCCTGCTTGTCATTATCGTGTGTTTTGGGGAGGGGTGGTGCATTATATAGCCCTGTGGCCCGGCCTAAGCTTTTGTCCTAATGGCCATTTTCCTTTCATTACTTTTGCTTTTATACTTTAAGTAGTTTTAAAACCAGTACTTTTACACTTTTACTCAAGTCAAAAACTTGAGTTGATACCTCAACTTCAACAGAAGTATTTTAAACCCTAGTATTTATATTTCTACCCGAGTAAAGAAAGTCAATACTTTTGAGCACATGGACAAGGTCAGCAAAGTTCTGCAGTTTTGTGGATCTGCAGAGCTGCAGTCTGCTACGCTTTGGTGACTTGTGTGAATGCTGCTGCTACAGCATCTTTACTGTGCAACTCCTACTGTACGCCTCTGGGCTGCATGCTGAATGAGGAGTGTGTGTGTGTGTGTTTGTGTGTGTGTGTGTGTGTGTGTGTGCGTCAGTGTTTGCTGCAGGATTTTCCCTTTTCGTGTTCGGAGAGTAAAACCCCCCCCTCCCCTCCACTCCAGCCCTCCGGCACATAGCATCCACACCGGCACAAAGAGAAAACACACACACATACAGAGAAAGTAAAGTAGAGTGTGTATGCGCAAACACAAACTCACACCAGCTTTATCATTGACTCCATAAAACTCCTGCTGCAGGCTGCCTTTGGATCAATATGCTTCAGTGGATGGTGTGGGGCCCCCCAGGGAGCACACTTGAAAATAGCTGTGAAATGTAAATGCTACACACGATGGCTCAGCCTAATGACTCTTTTCACACTCTCCGTATGCAGTAAACCATATGCTAACATCTTAAAAACCATGTGTTCTTGATGCCTGCAGGAGGTGATGGTAATGAGGGGTTTGGTTTTGTCGTTTTCTAATCCAGCTCTTCTTCCTCATCCTGGTGAACAGGCAGCTAGTCCATGGAAATCTTCCCACACTGGCTCTCACACAGGATCTGAGTAAGCTTCCTTTTCACGACTGAATCTGTCACTTCTACACACACTGCTGTATGTGACGGAGCGCAACTACCACTGCCAACCAAGCCTGGAGTTTCAGAGAGTAGCATATAAGGGAGCAGTTACAGTTATATTTTACCAAGTTCATTTTTGTTTTTAATTTCATTTTTTATTTCCTGTCATGTATGCATCCACCCTGCAATTGCAAGCTGCACAAAAGGGTGCACAATGTTAGTGAAACATGGTTGACCAAGTTTTGAAAGCATTTTAAATTCTTTATGATGACCATGTTTGCTTTTAAAGGTTTTTTTTTTTTTAGTTTGTTTTTTGTTTTTTACCCAAAATGCTGCACACACTGTGAGTGATATAGGTCTCTACACATGGTTTTATGAAGTAGGAGCTGTAACACAAATGTACACAATTTTTTTCTCACTGTACAATCAAACATGTCCAGTGAACCTAGGTATGTCTAGGATATGCAATGCTTCTATGATTTTTTTGAAGGAGAAAACGGATGAATCTTTTGAAAACCCACGATGCTCCCACCACCATGCTTTACAGTTGGGATGAGGTTTTGGAGATAGTGTGCACTATACTTTGTTCCAAGCATGGTGTTGTTCATTTTGGAATTTTTTGCTTAATATAAGACATTTTCCCAGGAGCACTGTGCAACCAGGTGATGTTGGGCAAACATTAGAAGTTCGGTTGTTGTTTGTTTGGTGTACTCCTTCTATGAACACTTGCTTTTCTGTTTTTTCTAATAGTCAACTCATAAACAAATGTTTTGTTTTTTATCTTCTGTCTTCTGTAGGTCTTTTACTGTTACCCAAGGTTGCTATTGTGCTCTTAGACTGATCTAGAGAAGGAAGTGACAGAAGGAAGTTTTCACGCTTCGTAGATTTCTGTAACATGTCTTCTGAAAGTTATTTGCATCATGAGTAAGTTATACACAGTACTATTGTTTGTGTAAGAAAATTATTTTTTAAATTGTGTTTGCCTGTATGTGTGACATACATTATCATGAACAAACAACATTGCATTAGTAACTCTTCCACAACTGTATTGTAAAGCTTAAAATATTTAAAGAGTGCTTTTAAGTGATATAAAGAAAACAAACATAGTTGAAAAAAATAAGAATATAATAAAGTAAAGGTGCAGGGTGCTGGCCTTCTTTGGAAACACAAAAGAGGAGAAAAGAATAGTAAACAAAACAAAAGAAAGAAGCTGCTGTACTGAAAGGCCTGGCACAACTTCTGTCTTGGCAGCAGCAAAGTTAAAGATAAGTGTGACAACAGAGTACTAATAGCATCCGCACCGGTGCTGCAGTATCAACCTCAGCAGATCATTGTGACCTCTCCCCCGTCCACCCTCTCTCTCTCTGCAGTGCACGCATTCAGGTCCAGTGCTGCCACCGCTCTTCTCTCCCCCAACAGAGAACCTGGCACACGCCTGCCACAGCCCTGCAATTAGGAGCTTGAAGTTACAGAGTAAGGCAGCGGGCGGAGGAGGAGGAGGAGGAAGGGTCACGTCCACTCTCGACGTGGCTAATTTAGCCAGAGGTCAGGCAATATCACGGCAGGAGGAGGTTAGTAGTGAAGGAGGGTGGTGTATGGGTGGGCATGAGACTGCCGCCTCAGCAGGGATTATCCTGCACCAGGAACAAGAGCATTTTAATGCAGGGATAAGGAAAACAATAATGGGCAGGAAAGAGAAGAACCGTACTTGTAAAGGCAACCGGGCACAAGGTGGAGGAGCGTGACCTCTGATTTGTTCTGGTCAATAGTCTGTTAAAGCAATCCAATCCACGCAATTTCCCCTCTACTCCAAGTGTAGCCCCTCTGTCAAGACATGTTAGCTTCTTCTTTGCTGTGTCTGGAGCTATGAAGCTAATGTAACTAACAAGCGCACAGCTCACCAGTTAGCACTGTGCTCGCATCATTCCACAGAGAACCTGAAGCGTTATAGCATAGGGACGTTTTATTTTTGAGGTAAAAGGGACACGGTGCAATTTTTTTACTGGTAGCAGTGGTCATCTCACACCTCGATTCTCTATTGCAATGCCATACTAACAGGACTCAAGGCCTGTGTTATAAAACTACTTCCAATGCAGCAACATGCTTGGTCTTCAACCAGGCAAAACGGTCACATGTCACCCCACTGCTCATTGAGCTCCATTGGCTACCAGTTGATGTTGGTATCAAATTCAAAGCTCTTACAATCGCCTACAAGGTGATGACAGAACAGGCTCCTTCCTACCTGCACAAACATTCACACAAAGCAATCCAGACTGTTCTCATACAGAGTTTCCCAATGGTGGAACAAACTACCTTCCACTACCAGATCAGGAGAATCTCTCGCTATCTTTAAGAAACTCCTGAAGACAGAGCTCTTCAAAGAGCACTTACTCTCCTCTTTCTGCTAACCTCATTTCCTTCTTCCTCTCCTTTCCTTCTCTATCCCACTATTTCCCTTTAGCCTCCCTCATGCCTTGTCTTATTTTTTTTTTACCTTAAACTTCTATGTCTTCTGTTACTCTATGTACATCCTTATTGTCGGTCGCTTTGGACAAAAGTGTCTGCCAAATGTAATGTAATAAGATGACGTGGTAACCCCTAATACTATGTGGGGAGCTCCAGATACTAGATAGTGAGCACTAGACGCTATGGAGTGAGCACCAGATACTGTGCGGTAAGCACCAAATACAATTGGTGAGCACCAGACACTGTTTTGTGTTGGACCTTCTTTTGGCCTTTGTAAAGGCATGTGTTGAGATCTCTGCTCAAAAATATCCTCCCACCACCATTTTTACTAGCCCCAGTCCTTGGGACCCAGGCTCACTTTACTTTCACTTTGAACTTTCTCTGTGTTAGCTTTAACATAAATTCCATGACATGACCTAACATTACTATATTTTTTTAAGAGCTTAATTGTTGTTTGGTGTATACAAACAGTATTTTACTGCATTAGCTACAGTGCATTCAGTCCATTGCTCACTAATAATTTTAGGAATATTTTAGCTATGTCAAACTCACACCTACGCCCTTAATGTAATGACATTGCATTTGGGATGTCAGATCATGGTGGTCTGGCTCTGTTTGCTGCACTGCTAAAAACAGTAATGGAAAGGTGGACGAGTGCAACTGAAGTATGTTCCCCCTGCAGAACTCACTCACATGCTAATAGCTCAGCCTGTTTACCGACGAGTGGTGGAAACACAGATGAGATGAGAGCGGCAGAGAAACGAAAAATACACGGGGTCACGTTTTAGTGTTCACCTGGAGCAGCCTTTAACCTGTTTAGCCAGGTAAACAACAGGAAGAGATAGAAAGTGTAAGGTACAAGAGTAAAGTAAAAGTAAAAGAGAAAAGGATTAACAGACAGGCTAGCGCAATGGCGATGTAAAAATAGGATAGAAAGAAGAAGAAATGGGGGAGAAAAAGCATAAAAGAGAAAAAAGAAAAAGATAGAGATAGCTGGAAGGAGTGAAAGGCAAAAGGATGAAGGAGAGTGAAAGAAGAAAACAGATGAGCAAAAAAGAATGAGAGTATCAGGATGAAGAAAAAAATAAGAGCAAAATGCGAGAAAGACTGTGAAATAGATAAATAGAATGGACCAAAAGGAAGCAGAGGGAGTGAAAGAGAGATGGGGAGGGGGAAATGGAAGAAGGGAAACAGAATAAACAGAAAGAAATGAGAGTGTGCTCCCATCTGTGTGCTTTTGGGATCAATCAATCGTCTCCTATTCCTGTCAGGTGCTGGGGCTTAATGTCACGCTCGATACAACTGTACTTTTATCACCCGAAGCAGTGCTCGGTGAGAGAGAGAGAGAGAGAGAGGTGGTGAATCTTAGGGTGGCCGGAGCTGGCAGGCCTGAGGGTGCTGGAGCTCCTCTTCTACAGGGCTCAGACGGCCACACTTCAGCCTAATTGCTGTGGCGATGAGTGAGTTGTGATACTCAGGACAGTCTGACCTTCAGTAGAGTCTCTCAGAATTCTGGAGTGTCTCCAGCTCTGCTCGCACTCGCAGTCCAAGGACCAAACCAAGAGCAAAGGAAAAAACAGTCCATCTAAATTCAGACTGGGGGCTGCCGAGGCCTGCTGAAGTGTTTACTACACTTGGCGCTAAGAGTTAAAAGCTCCAAACAGAGCTAGGAGCTCCTTCGGTTCTTGTGAAATGCCTCCGCAAGAGACAATCACCAGCTCAGCACCTGCAGCAGACTAGCTTTCTGATGATTTTACAGCCTCTGTTCTACAGAACTGTGCTTCCGTGACCGTTTTATTTAGTTTCGGATATTATTTTGTTTTTTCATGCTCTATTCTAAAACAGTTCCATTCTGCAGACTCAAACTAAACACTTTCATTCACCTTCTAAACTCTTTCCTCAGTGCTACCGGCTGGATAAAATTGTAAAATTGAACATTTAAGATTACCATTTTAAATGATGATATTTTAGTGCATGTTTCCAGTGCGTTCAACCATGATAACACTAGCTGTGACTGTTCTGGAGAGCCAGTCATGCCTCTAAATATCTTAGACCAATCGGCATTGAGTTGTGTCCCCCACAGTACCGCCTATTTGGGGTGATTCCTGGCGGTCTAGGAATTGCCTCCAGGTTGCATTTACACTAAACTCCTGGATATAGCAGTCCACAAATACTGTAGAGTATATAGAGTACAGATATTGCTTTGTAGTGATTACTGGAGGTAATGCTACATGAAGTAACCAGGAAAAAAAATTGGCAAGTTCGCCAGCTAATTATTTTGCACACTGTAATCTGATAATTGTCCAGTCAGATAGCTGTTAATATTGAACAGGTCAAACATAAAATTCTATCATTATAATATTTAGCCCATCCTGAGAGATTTGGCAGGAACCACCACTGCCTGATTCATAAAAATATGCCTGGACCGCCCTAAAGTCCAGTTCAGGATGGGCTTTTACTTCCAGTTTAGTCTGTACATAGTATATTAGCCAAGTCCTGCCATTGCTACACTCTTTAGTGGTGCAGTATGCTTACACCAGGTCTCTGAGAACATTTTCAAAGCAACATCTGAAGATATTTAGTCTACCTAGTTTAGGTGTAGTAGGAACCATTAGTGTTTTTATTTTTCAAATAACATATTTGTAAATATAATATCATGAGAATGGTACAATATCTAATGGTAGAATAGTCCAAAAGCAGTCTTGTGAAACGTTTTGTCAGGGATTTTTTATTTTAAAGTTCCAGGAACCACATGTAGCACCTTAAAAAAAGGAAATAAAAAAATAACATCAATCTATTTTTTTTTATCTTTCTTTGTGAAACAATTATTTTTATAAGTTTGGTTCAGCAATAGAGTTAACTAAAATGTTTGTAGTTCTTAAAAAAATCAATAGTGGGAAAAGAAGGGAAAACTGCAATATTTGGATTGTATATAAATAAGGGTAGGAGGGGGGAAAGGGAGAAAGTATTGGGTTTGGTTGGAAGTACAAATGTGCTTGGTACAATCTAACGATATGTGAAATTGTTAGTTTAGCTTCTTTCTGATTGGATATTCTAACCGGTTCTCACGGTTTGAGTGTTTCCTATTGGCTCCTGAGTGAGATGGGCGGGACAGAGAGGCTGCCGTTGCAAGTGGAAGAAATTGGAATGAGAGTGAGAGAGCGGCAAAATATACGTCTGTAAAAAATAGTTTTAAAAGACTTTGAGTAAAAAGGCTGTTTTTACTCGCGGTAAGTGTCTGCTAGACCTGTTTAATACAGAGTAGAAGCTTAGTGTTCTCACTGAGTTTTTCTGAGTAGCCTTCCTAACTTTTAAGAGTTTGTTAATTAGTTACTGAGCTGAGGATACCTAGCAACCGTGTTATCTCATGTTAGCTTGTGCTAATTCGTGTTAGCTTGTAGGTTACTTGAGTTTGTTTGGAGAAGCCAAATAAGCTTGGGGTGAAAATTCACGAAACTTAAAGCTGGATATTACCTCCACAGCCCCCTGTGTGTAGCTGACGCTGTTGGGAAACTGCGGCTAGCGGCGCGAGAGAGTGGGATACCCGACCCTAGAGCTACCTGACGCAGCCTGAAAGAGAGAGAGAAAGAGAGTGGGGGAGTGATAGACGCTGAAAAAGAGCCAGAAACGACTCAAGCATCTCATTTATTGGAAGGTACTGTGACGCTGCGTTTCTTTACCGTATATCTTGCCTCGCAGGGGCTATAGCGGCAGTGTTCCCAACATCGAAAAGACTAGAAAACTGCAATTATAGGCTGTGAGTTGATGTTCATATCACTGCGTGCCAACATAGCAGCCTAACTAGTTCACGAGTTCACTTACTGAGCCAAGTTTTGGTGTTAGTGATTTGTAATCCAAAAATTCATTCATTCAACTATGATTATTTTGCATGAGTTTATACTGTGCTGTATACTAATGTATTCGGGAGTTTAAAAAAATCCACATAAGCATTAACATTATACAGATTACATAAGTGCAAAACCTTGTTTTAGAACTGTTTGTTTTGCTCTTCTAGGAAGCCACCTATAATAAGTTATTTTTGGGTTTGAGTAAATTGTCATTTAAGGTATTTTCAAGTAGTTTGTGTTAATGCATATAAATTATGTTAAAAAGAAGCCTCTGTCACTAAGTGGCAGTGTTTTTTGAGGGTCTGGCTTTTATATTAATTTGTACATTTTACGTAAGCATTTTTGGAGTTTTTTTTCCACACATTTTAATTTTGGAATGTAGCCGTGATTTTAGCCTGGGGAAGTTTAAGGAAATTATTACACAAATTCTGCGTAAGATATGAAAAGGATACCATAGTGTTATAGTGAAATGTATGCCTACAGGGTTACTGTTGCTTTCTGTGATTCTTGTTCAGTAGCATATTTTATTACATTACTTACTCTGCTCATATTAGAATGTCTGCCTTTAATAAAACCTGTTTGTTCGGGGTCGATTAGATAGGAAATTACTGTTTCTAGTCCATTAGCTAATGTCTTGCTTTTAGTTTTAGTGTCAGTAAACAAAAGGTAATGTACTATTGCAAAAAAGTGCAAGAAGTCATTTTTATGAAAGTATCTATGTATCTATCTATATTTGTGAATTTGTGTTTGCGTGTGGATCTGATTTTTGGATGTTGGTCAAAAGCAATGTACATTTATAAAAGGAGAAAATGGCAAGGGAACACGATAAATAGACTGAAAAAGTATTGAATGTTGTTTTGCAAGTATATTGGAGACCTTATGCAGGACTCGATTTTAAGTGAGTAATGGAGAAAAGTAAATAATATAAAGGAAAGAAAGTATTTGTGTGTGTGTGTGAGTGTGTGTGTAAGTTGCAAGCTGGAGAGGGAAAGATCAATGGCTATTGGTGTGAAGATATATAACCTTTATTAGGGCTGTCAATGTTAAAGCGTCAATTTGGAATCAGTAGTGCGTTATTATTATTTTTTTTTTAACACAATTGATTATCCCACCATGTTTGTCAATGCAAGTTTAGGTTCGCTAACAACTCAACTGCTGTGAGGTAACTGTTTGTTCATTTGCCTGCACTTGCAATGAAAAGAACACTTTGTAAATTAGATTTTATTGCGAAACTATTGCTATCAAACTGGCTGATAATGCCTCGCTTGTGCTTTTAAACAGGACACCTCTATATTGAGCTCTGTAGCTCCTGTCACTGCTAAGTGGCTAATGTTAGTCATTTTGGGCCAAAGTGGCAGAAAAATAACACAGTAGCAGCAGCAACAATGAGCATTCACAACAGCGATGCCAATTTCTTAGTTTTTGCCTCTCTTGATCAGGAACACTCTCCCTCTCATTCACTTTTTTCTTCTATCTTTATCTCTCTCTCTCTCTCTCTCTCTCTCACTCACTCACTCACTCAGACACACACTGCTGCCTCAAGGCTACTGCAGCCGCATGCACCGCAATGCTAGACTTTATAATTATTTATATATATATATATATATATATATATATATATATATATATATATATATATATATATATATATATATATATATATATATTTTAAGAATACTTACCTGCATTCACTACTCCAGCAATGATTAGCACCTCAAGGACATTAGTACTTTTGTTTAGCCTTGGAAAGAGTTTTTCATTTCTCACCAACTGTCATGTTTTTTATACCCAAATCCCATTACAGCAGAGATGAAAACACACGCACATTAGCTTTATCTGAACGCAGATGTGCTGTGACGGAACGCTTCGCCTCTTGTGGCGTTAAGCCTTGATGTGCATTGTGGAGCAAAAACCTGTTAATGTCACTCAAACTGTAACGCAGGGGAAGAAAACAGTCTCTAATAACTGCTGATGGCTTAGGATCTCTATCCTTGGAGAAACAAGAAGAACACACTTTTGTCAAACTGAGAAATTCCATAGTGTGCTAGCGATAGGGGCGTAGTGTTGCCTGTGTGAAGAAATGACTATTTTTACACCATTATCAGAACTCAAAAGTATATCCTCAATTCATTGGTAGAATTCTGTGGGCCCTGACATTTAAACGAGGCAACTATGTTCAGATAGTTCCCTGGGTAGTACTAAAATTAACTAAGTTTGATGAGCATGAACAAATAAGTAGGATAGGGGAAAAGATTGGCAAATTAATTCTGTGGAAACACATGAATTTCAGCTGTTGAAAATATCTATAATATTCATGTATTTCCACAGAATTCATTTAGCAATCTGTCTTTTTTTTTTAATAAACTACCTGTAAACTTTTAAACTTCTCAAAGCCTTGTTTTAATTATCAGGGCCATGAAATTCTACTAATAAAGAGTGAAGCTTCTATGAGCTTGTTAAAGAGCTTGCATGGGCAACGCTATGACTCTATTGCTAGTTGAGAGCAGTGGCTAAAAGACTTGTATTTTAGAATGCTGGTGATGAACTCCGGAGGGCTATTTGAGAAAAGTTTGTACTCGTTATCATGTTTCACTACATCCCAATTCCATTTCACATTGGATTTCTCCTCTTCATACAACAACCATAAAATGAAGGGGCCAGTGTTGCAGTGTTTACATTTCTCTACACTGTTTACATGGCTGTAGAAATTTTAGATTTTAGTCATTTCGATTTTGCCATTTTGTATGTTGAGCTACTTCAGCAGTTTCACAAGATGTATCAGAACATGTTACATCTGTTTTAGCTCACTAACTGCTAACCTAACTGTGACGATTTCTTGATGTGAGTAATCACATTTCAGTTTATTTTCTTTTAGTGCAAATTATTAGGCGTTTAAATCCACATACTGCTCTATGCCAGGTGTTCTCAAACTGTGTTTGTGTGATGGAACCTGTTCCTGGGAGAAATGCTATACACACAATGCAATAATAATGGTGGTGTACTATTGGATGCAGCTGTAGTATTTTTTAGTTTAATAAAACCCTACTAAATCTAGATCATGCAGCACAATTTCTTTTGTTAGATTTTATTTAAATTAATTTCAGATTTAACCCCATTTCTCTCCAATTTGGAAGGCCAATTACCCAGTCTCCACAAACACACACACACACGTAGTAAGAGAGTGATAAATGCAGCATCCTGACTGGCCTTTCTTCATGCTTAGTTGTCCAGTGAGGTTTGTGTGTGGGTGGGTGGGGCAATGCGTGAGGGAGCTGGAGAGAAAGACGAAGATACAGTGTCTTGCAACGTTTAATAAGAAAATACATTTGACTCCACATTACTTGTGAGGCGCTTTGTTGACGGGCGGTTGGTCGCGGTGGTGCGCTTTTTTGTTGGTGGTGTTGAGGGTTTGGGTGATGGTTGTTAAGGCGGCAGCCTCACCTACATTCTGCTGTGGGAATCCCTGCAGTGAGTTTATTTATTTGTTTGGCAGTAATGTCTGTACTAAAACTAATTTTGTGTGAAAAGAGTTTTGCGCTGGAACTTCAATTTTATTTAATTTTGGAGGATTTTTGCTGATCTAGATCTAGGTCTAGTCTAGATTTTTTTGATGTAATATATAAAAACAACAGTCAGATTCACATATTCATACAATATGTTTGCATTATAGTGATGAAATGCTATGACATAATTCCTCCCAGTCACAGAGTCACAGTTACTGTGACTGTCAGGGCTCATAATACCTTGCATATAGTAGTAATAGTACTCTGTATGCAAGTCAGTCTTTTTCCAATATGCATCAGCCTGGCTCATATAGTGTATGCATATACTGGCAAATGCTGCCCAGAGGATCCTGAGAAATACGTTTTTTTCCCGCCGGAATCGGTCAGCTCTCCACCCCTGGGACCATGTCCCTAAACAAGATCCTGAAAAGCTGTGAAATAAATAAATTAATGGCAGTGTTCATCTCGCAGGCCGCCTAGCTTCAAGCCAAGCCAGTCTCCGGCTCAGCCATCTGCCGTGGTGATGATTTCACCTTTGCATGAGTGTTTGGTTCGTTGTGTGTGTGTGTTAGATATGAAAGGATGCAGAAGAAAAAATGAAAGCACGGTAGAATGGACCAGCGCATTCCAATAGGCATCTCCGGGGAGCTTCAACTGCTGAGCAGATGCGCTCCGAGATACAAACAGCCTGATGAGCTGTAAAACTAAAAGAAACGTAACACCAAAATATAAATAATGACTGTAAGTGTATGAAGAATTTAAGCAATATGAAGACTGTGGAGAGAATGCACAGAAAATCAAGCTCTCCGTACGAGAGCCTTTACACACAGGCATAACCAATTATTCTGGCCTTTCTCACTTTCTGTCAGAGGCCACTGCGACAGCCCCAATCCACTCACTCTGCAGCATTCATCACCCCCCCCCCCCATCTACTCAATTCATCTCTCACCTTGGCCTCAATGAGTTCCCTAATGACATCTAACCACATGACATGACTCAGAATCCTCCAAACTGGAATCTGATGAGTTCTGGGCAGGAACGCATTGGTCAGCATCCAGCCGGTCATATTCTGCCACAGGGTTTTCGTGAGCTTCATAGAAATCGTAGAAATTATCATAGAAATGAAGGCTAAAGACATACGGCCTGGCTGCTATAGCTCTCTATATGACTTGATGTCAGTCAAAATTCAATTCAGCATTATGCTGCTTGAAACGAGCCTTTTTTCTGTTACATGAAACTGACAGGAACATCTAGCACACTACAGCAACCATCTGCAGATCTTTTGTTGGCTACAAAAGCTTGGAATAAACACACATGCACAAACATAAACAGCTCTGAAAAAAAAGGGCAATTAAAAATTATGTTCTTTGATTTTAACAATTTAAAAACCTCTGGAATATAATTGAGACGTAGATGGATGATCACAAGCCATCAAACCAAGCTGAACTGCTTATTTTTTTTGCACCAGGAGTGACAAAGTTATCCAAAAGCAGTGTGTAAGAATGGTGGATGAGAACATGCCAAGATGCATGAAAACTGTGGTAAAAACCAGGGTTATTCCACCATCTTTTTTGTTATTTCAGCCATTTCTCATTTTCTGCAAATAAATGTTCTAAATGACAATATTTTATTTGTAATTTGGGAGAAATGTGGTCCATAGTTTATATTAAAAAACAACAATGTTTATTTTACTCAAATATATATCTATAAATAGCAAAATCAGAGAAACTGATTCAGAGACTGAAGTGGTCTCAATTTTTTCCAGAGGTGTATATATAAAACATGGAGCCTAGTATCGTGTCCTATGAACTAGCGCCGCATCATTGTGGGTTGAGGTGTCCCCTACAGAGTACCACCCATCAGGCCTCGCTCTGATTATTCACGTCGTCTGCCCTATATATTTTTATTGTAATAAAAGCAGTGTTGTGATGAGGGCAAATACTGCTATACCCTTATGGTAACACCAAATAACAAAAGGCTATATAGTCTTACCTTTTAGTGTGATTTTTAACCAATTCTCAATTTGTAATGAGAATATAACTCAAATGAGTTGGAAAAAAGTGAGCAGGGTGATTTGTGTCTGATTTCCTTCTGATATTTGGTAAAAAAAAAAAAAACCCACAAACAAACAAAATTGTTTTATCAAAATCGCCTCATTATAGAAGGCTATAGTCTTACATTCTGCTGTGATTTTGGACCAATCTTCAAACTCAAATTTTAATGAGAATGTAACTTAAATTAGTTGGACAATCGTGAATCGTGTCCTGTTTCATTCTAAAATATGTAATAAAAACACGCTTTTTATTTTCCATCAAAATTGCCAAATTACATAAGGCTACTTACTGTCTTACATTTACTTACATCTTCAAAGTCTAATTTTCCATGAGAATATAACTAAAATGAGTTGTAAAATGAGTAAGCAGAGTAAATCGTGTGGATCCTGTTTCATTCATTTTGCATTATTTTGTGTTTAAATTTTAGAATGAATAGACCAACAGAATCGCTGACTTATGACTATATATATAATATATAATTGATCTACACTTTTTAAAATTAATATAACACAGGAATGTTTTTGTATTGTAGGATATATCTGTATAGTGCATGGACATAGTGTTAAAATTACAGATGACTGCGTTCTACAGTTGCAGCATCTGTTAAAAATGATCAGAAATTTTCTGACAGTAAATCATTCCACAAAATAAGATACATCAACATCAAGGATCCAGATTGCTTCACTCTACATAAAAAGCAAGAACAAAGCAAGCATGTGGGGTACTGTAACATATGGCTACGGGTAATTCTGCTCTGTGAATTGGTGTTTAAATGATGCGCTGATCGCTGGACCATTCAAAACCACAAAACATGAGTAAGCCTGACACCTAGTGCTCAATGTTAGAAAGAACAGTCCAGATCTGCACAGCAGAGTTTTAGCACTACAAAAAAAAACAACACACATGATGCTTTTCACAGTTTCATAAACTGCATGTATTCAGTTGAGAAAAAAAAAAAAAAAATACAGATGATAGTTACTGATATGTGTAATGATATAGGCAGTACATACTGGAAAGCCACAGTATAGGGACTCATATAACACTGTAAAATATACTGTAGGAATACTCCACTGGTTTTCAGTTTGATTTCTACCTCTAGCATACTGGTAATTGTAACAAATTGGGAATATTTACCATTATTATTTGAATAGTATTATTTTTTTTGTTTTTGTATTGTTATTTTAGCAGAATTGCACTAAAGCACAACAATCACATCTTTAACTTAACAACAGTGGTGTTAAACGGAACCATAACAATAAAAAAAAAAACATTTAGATGCACCAATGATATTTTGTGTTGTAAAAATGGTGGAAACAATTTGTATTAAATGTTAATTAAATAGCTATTTTTTTAATTACTGTAGAGAACCATTTTTACTTAGAGTTTAAGATACTTAGCACACGGTAAATCGGTCATGTTAATTTTAATTTATTATAAAAACATTTAGAAAAAAAAATTCTCTCCATTGTATTTTTTTCTTTTTGGCAATGTGTATCTTTCATGTTGTTTACCTGTTTAAATTTCCTTAAGAAGCATAAAAATGCTGTAAAAAAAGTTGGTTGCCATTTTGCAGATTTGGGGTTTATATTAGCACAATATATTGTTCAGACCAGGGTTGGACTATAATTCAATATCACTGTATATCTAGTGATATATGTATAATTGCCTTGTATAGAAAGTGTTTAACTAACAGTAACAGTGATATTATTTTCTAAAGCATTTCCATTACATTATTTACAGCATTTATCACTGACTGATGTTCATTAACGGCGCATTTCATGAATTGGAGAATTCATGTCGATATAATACGACAATCAATAGTATCAACTATACCCAGCACTTAGGTACTTATCAGATGGAGGCAGCTGTATTTGAGTACATTAAATGTACTGTATGTGTTTCTTACAAATGCTACAGATATGTCAGATAGAAATAAAATTGAAAACGGCAGGAGGATTCCCTTGTTGGGGCTGTAGTTTGCACTGCTATGTGCTGTTCTGCACACATGTACATACACACACATGGCTTTAAAAGCAATTCATTGTGCAGTAGCATGTATGGACCATGACTGACAGAAGAGCATTCATGATTTACACCACAGTCTTAAAAATAAAGGTGCTAGAAAAGGTTCTTTAACCATTTTCAGGAATAACTTTTAAACAAATGTTTTACAATGTGTTTGAGGCCATTGTCCGTCTGTACAGTGAGGCATCATTACAGAATTTGGTTGCATCTGAGCAGATAGTGTAGCTCTGTACAGAATTCATACTACTACTTTTAAAGTGACAATACATGCCCATGCCATAGCACAGCCTCCACCATGTTTGACAGATTATGTTTTATGCATGGATCATGAGCCATCCTTTTCTTTTCCATTGCTCAAAGAACCATTTGTAGCACCTTTATTTATATAAAGTGTATAAAGTTAGTGTTCTAGAAAGTTGCCTTTAAAACATCACAGTTTGATAAAATGGTTAAAAGACCTGCAAACATATTACACATTCAGAATTCAAGCTTACTGTTCATAATTAGTCAATCCTAGTTGACAAGTCACATGATGTCCCAAACTCATGTACTGTTGCATATTTAGGATACAAAGGATGTCCTTTTAAAAGAGCGTAAAAAGAGCTGAAGAGCTACAATAATTGGCATTCAGAAGAGTCCTCTAGGTCATTGTCGTTGTTAAGGGAAAATAGGTAGATCTGTCTTTTAAAAAGTTTTAAACTGTACACTTGATGCTATACACGAGCCGAGATTCCATATAAACACACGGCAGAAATCCATCCATCCTTGTTTTCTTTCAGTTTGCTGCAGAGATGTGAAAGATTGTGTCTTTGTTTAAAACAGGCCTTTGCTCTTCTTCAGGTTTAGCTGTTTCCAGTTGGGAAGGGTGCAAAACTCCTCACGTGTCATCTGCAGAAGGTCCTGCGGCACATAAAAACACATTAGATCAACTTTTATCCACAGCTACAGAACTGCATAGTCTCAGTAGTGACTTTCAGAATGCTAATATTGACGGAAAAAGCCCATTCGTTATCCCAGGCACATGAAAGCCACATTGGAAAAACCATTACGCATAATTTATAGTTGAAAGGCTGTTATTGACAGACCACTACATTTTATAGATTGAGCTCATAACTGCAGGGATCATTTCGCATGATGAGGGCTCTAAGCTGACTGAGCAAACTCAGCATTATGTTTTAGGAAGTTGCCTTAAAAAACATCAGTGCGATAATATGGCCAGGCATCATTTCACTTAATCATAATTCATGTTTGTACATAATTAGTGAAACATAATGCTTATAAGCTAAATGATATCTCCATCTTGTATAATCGTGCACGTTTACAGTATTGTAAAATCTGTAAGTTTAGATTTTAAATCTTAATGTTGAGTCACTAGATCTCTGATGTTTTCTATTGTTCAGTTTTACTTTATATAGCACATATCAATTTATTATAAGTGTGGACATTTTCAAGCCACCTCCTGACGAAACACTTCAGGATCATATTGCTATCCCATTATATTTGGCATGTGACTGTCAAGCAAGTAAAGGTTTGCTGTAATCATTTCTCTAGCAACATTCAAGAGTTGTATACCTGGAAGTCCTTGTCAGATAAGTAGAGCTCTAGGTGCAGAGGGTCCACCCCCTCGGGCAGCGGCTTGCTGGTCAGCTCCTCTATGGAGTACTGGTTCTTACTGAGCTTGGAAAGAGCATCTTCTACTAAGATCACCTTATTCCTCATGCCCTGCATCACACACACGCACACACACAATGTACAGTTATGTTTATTCATACAGATACACTGAATATAGACTGAGTGAAGAGTGGATTCCACGTTACCACTATAGCATACCTGCACTCTGATGCTGGGGTCTTTTTCCCAGTAGGGAAAAATATTGGTAAAGGTGAGGGGCTCAGCTCCCGCCAAGATCAGATACGCCTGAGGAGGCCGTCTGGAGTTCTTTGCTGAAAGGCAAACACACACAGACACACTGTATATTAGATGCACATCACAACGATAACTTATCACGTAAAAATATCTAAACACGTCAGACATCCAAAGCTCCACTGTACTGGAATGCCTGTGCACTTTGTTTCGCACTCCTTCTGGGAAGAATGTGACCTCTGACCTTTGCAGTATTGCAGTGCCGTCTCCATGGCACACTTCCTCTCGTTGTCCCAGCGGATCTTAGCTGAGCCTGTGCACTCTGCATCTTCCGGCTGCTGGCCCTGCCACAGATACACCTCCATCCTGTTATCCAGCAGAAACAGCGCTACAGATACAGACAACAGAGGAAAAAAAAATCAATAGGGGAAAAAAAAAAAAAACCAAGTACCACTACTTAGACCTCCCATTCAGAAGAGAAAACATATTTATATATTTTTTTTTTTTGGCCCGCCACCACCTCCCCTCTTCGGAGTACTAATAATACTTATTCACACATTACAACAGTCACTAGTTTCTGTTTTTGTTGTGTTTTTTTTCTTGTTTTTTGTCCTTTGTAAATATAGTTAAGGGGGTTTACAATTGCAGGGATTTGGGAGTAAGATCTAGGGAGGGTGCTGGGGGAGGAAGAAATGGGGATAATTGGGGGAAGATGAGATAAAGGGGAAAAAGGGAATAGAAAAGAAGTTGGAAAGCAAGAGTGAGAGAGAAGAAGAGAAAAAGAAAGAAATGTATGTTTGGATGACTAAACAGAAACATGAACATATGTGCTGATTTTGTCTGATTTTTGGCCCCTTCATTTACATTTGTGTGTGTGAGTGTATGTGTATAGCGGGGCTCTTTGTTAGCTATTGTTGACCTTGTGAATGTAAGGGTGAATGTAATTATCAGCTGTGTTTTGAGTGCAGTTTGTAGGTGAGCTTGTGATAGGTGAGCTTGTGAATCCCATTTTGAACATTTTGTGAGTGGTATAGTGGACTCTATGGATGGTCTTATACTGAATGAGTTGTAAGTTTGTGCTTCTAACCATGTGGTGATTATTATTGCATACTTGAACCCAAAAATCAGCATCGGGATTAAGTAACAAGTCTGCCTCCTATTGTTTGTTGGGCAGGGTAATTGTGAGTTTTAATTGAGAAGATTTTATATATTTTAGATAATGTTTTTAAGCTCAGAGATTGGAGGAGGCAGGTTTGTGTGCTTTGATTGATTTTTGAATTTATAAGTAATCGTATCTGGTGGTACTGTAAAATTGAATTCTCCCGTCGTATTTCTGGGTTAGTTGGGTTACTCACCAATCCAAGGTGAGTAGTTTAATGTTTTTTTTTATTGATGATAAGGTCTGGGTTTTTCCAGATGGGGAATGTGTGGTTGGTGTGAGTACAGAATTTATCTTGTGAAATTTCCACCAAGCGGTCAGAGTTGCTGCCACTGTTAAGACTGTTAAAGTATGGGTGTTTTTTAATTGATTGGCTGATAAATGGCAAGTCTGATATTTGAATATTTTTGCATAATGTTTGCTCTACATCAATCCAAGATTTGTCCAAACTATTGGGTTTTATCCATTTTAGAATTAGTTTCTTTCCTTATGTATATGTTGTATGTCTTCCTATTGGGCCTTGAGCCTGTAATAAAGTTTAATAATATTGGAGCTGATTTGCTAGGAAGTAATTGTGGAAATTTGGTGCTTCTAGACATCCATGAGATTTTGAATTCTGCAGTGTGGTGAGTCTTATCCTAGGAGGTTCATTTTAGATAGAATAGAATGCATTAGATTAGTATTCAGAGACTGCAACCAAGTGTTTGGGGGTTGAGTAGGAATCATTGGCAACATTGACATTTTGATTGTAGCTATTCTGCCTGAGTGATATGGGAAGTGGGTCATCACTTATTGTTTTGGTTAATGGGTTGAAGTTAAGTTTGAACAACTCTGACAGCTGGGGTGAAACTCTAACACCCAGATATGTGATATAATTTGTGCACATGGGGATGGGTATGGTTTTAAATTTATCATCATGTTTATTGGAAGAACTGTGGAGTTTGACCAATTAATAGAATAGTCTGATATTTTTGAATACTTTCTGCTATTAAGATATCTGGTTTCTGTAGAAAAAGTAAGATATCATCTGCATAAAGACTGATTTTGTGTTCCATACTTGGTATTTTAATTCCCTTATACATATACACAAACATACATATTTTTACATCAGGTATACATTTGGAGGAATTGTATATATTTGGTGTTAGTACATTTGTGAGAATTGTTTTATGGGAGGGATCTACACATTATTTGGGCAAACGTGTTTAGACCCCTGCTCAATGACTGTTTCTTCTAAAATCAAGTGTATTGATTGTTGGACTCCTATCTCACACAGGTGGCTTTCTACTAGATTTTGGAGCATTGCTGTGAGGAGTGACGAGAGCACGGACAAGAGCAGGATGTTGAATGATCACCACCCAACCTCAGCTCATCCCACAAAAGTGAGTACACTTTACATTTTTGTAAATATTTTATTATATCTTTTCACGGGACAACACTGAAGACACTTTGAGACAGTGTACAGTTTGTATAAGAGTGTAAATTTGCTGTGCACTCAAAACATCTCAACACACAGCCATTAATGTCTAAACTGGCAACACTCTACTCCCTACACTCCTAAGTGAAAATGGCCAAATAAATATGAGCTTGATCCCCTAGCTTTAGGAACTGGGTTGCATAGCAGCTTTCCAAAATAACAATGAGTTATTATATTGTGAGTTATTATATTGTTGAGGTGTACAAAATTTAGTTCCACCACTTACACGGCTGTTGTTCAGGCAAAATTAACAAGACATTTGCCAGTGTGCCCACTTCTTTTTGTGGATGGAACTGTGCCTACTGTGTGTTACAGTTGTGTGTTTTAATGTGGGTTATGTGTATTAATGGGAGGAATATAATACTATATATGTTTTACCTGGTTGAGGAGCAGCGTACAGATTCTCCTGTAGGAAAGGCATGGCCATGACTGCATTTGCCACTCTGCAAGGACTAAGCTGTTCTTCACCCTTGAAGGTTCCAGCACTGGCACTCAGGCGATAAAGACGAGGTGTGAAGTTGTATTTGCCTGGATCTGTGCACATACATACATGTCATAAAATAGAATTATTACATTTTAAATGTTATTTTAGATTTCTTTTCCATATCAGTTAAATGCAACCTGATAAAAATTTGTCTCTGTGTACGTTTGGCAAAAAAATGTGCATTACTTAGAAAAAATGAACTCCACATTTACTTTACTTAATCATACTTTTATGTGCCTCTGAACATATTACATCGTAACTGACAAAAATGAATAGGTTCAAAGTGATTTCACCAGTACCTTGTAGCATGCAGTCATAAGTTTTCCTGTCTTGCTGGCCAAGTGCATCCCAAAATGCCTGGGGCTCTGAGCCTTCCTCAATCTCCTGTACCTTTAGACTGCTGTTGTTGTTCAGACCCAGCTCAGGGGGACAGCTGAAACACATACACATATACATCACCTAAAACTGACAATCCAAACTGTTTGCAGATGTCATTACTGTTAGTTAATGTCACTGTTACAATACTAGAAAATGACAGGGGGCAATAGCTTATACATCATCAAAAGTTAGGAGAATAAAACACTAAAATATAAGATGTTCAATGTGCATCTCCACTGCATTACATACAGTTTTTAACCAATAAAATTGGTTGCATTCAAGGACCATAACATATTTAACAGTGCAGACATGGACAATAAAATACATTTTTCAAAAACTTATCCTAGCCTGGCAATTGCTATTTTCATATTTTTTATGACTGTATGAACCCTGTTATCAATAATATACCAGAAATGAGGAAAATGTCATGGCATCCTAAACTTATGCACAGACATGCACAATCACACTTGTTTGTTGCTGTTTATGTTGATTATAGGCTAATGACTCACGTCTGAGTGAGCCGCTCCACAGTCTTCTTGGCCACCTCTCGCGCTGCAGGGTGCGACTTGCAGCCGTGCCACAGGTACAGCTGTCTCTCACACACACCCAGCAGGATCAGACAGGCACGAGAGCGCAGACTGGCACTGCAGCACTCCACTTCCAACAGAGAGCCTTCTACTGCTGCCTCTCCGCGCACGCAGAACAGCCGCCAGCCACCTGACACACAAACAAACATGCACTTCTATTACTATCCTCACAGAGTTTACTTTATGTAGATCTGTGAATTGAAGCAAATTTATACTGCCATGCCAACATTCAAACATACAGTAATTCCTGCACCCCGAGTCATATATAGATATTGTTCAAGATTCAGTCCTATTCTATTATTCTGAACCCACTCTAGATTTTGAAGAAACTAGAATATAAAACATGTTTTCAGTTATTTCACCTTTTTTTTTGTTAAGTACATAACTACACGTATATAATAAATTGCTTATTTTTTTGAATGAATTAGATTAAAGTTGGTTTAAATTAACTAAAGATGTACCTGTGTTGGTAGCTGCATCCTCTCTGCAGCCACTGTGAATCACAAGTCCTCCCTGGAAGAGCTGCAGGAAGCAGGGTGGTTCTTTACCTTGAGTGACCAGAACCTGAGCTCCTTCATGGTTCCCCAGCTCCACTGTCATCAGAGCGGACGTGCCCCGCCCACTCACGCTGGAGTGACGACCTTGCCAGAAGAAGCATGCAATGCGCTCTCTGCCCGGCCCTGATGCACTCACCTCACCCGGCTTTTGTCTTTTACCCACTTTACACACACAAACACACACACGAGAAAATAAACAATATTAATACATATTATATATTAAAGCTCTAAACTCTGCATAACAATTAATCCATTGAACTACACTACCCATCATGCTTCACTCACCGACACTAGTGATTGAGTAC
This sequence comes from Astyanax mexicanus, assembly GCF_023375975.1. Classification (NCBI taxonomy): domain Eukaryota; kingdom Metazoa; phylum Chordata; class Actinopteri; order Characiformes; family Acestrorhamphidae; genus Astyanax; species Astyanax mexicanus. The sequence continues at coordinate 26,265,871 of NC_064422.1, forward strand.
TTCCAGCGGATGACGTAGGTGTCGCCCTCGTGCAGCTGACCCACACTCTCTCTCGGAATCTCAAAGTCGTCAAACTCTCGGATGTGCCAGGCATCCACCGCCACCGTGGCTAACTCAGCCTGCCGTCCATCTTCAGAACGAACCAATCCGTAACCTCTCTGCACATCCACGCCCCCCAAGTTCATCTTCAGGGGGGTTTCTCCTCCATCCAGCAGGGCTCTCACATCACATGGCTTCAGCTCAGAGTCATGGGTAGGGGAGCAGGGCTGATGCACTGGACTCTGTGCATGAAGCGACAAAAAGTTAAAGTTTTTTTTTTTCCTATTTAACACAATTATATACTGCTAAAATCTACTGTAGACTACAATCAGCTGGAGAAAGGTTGAAACTGATTGAAGTTCCTGGGTTCAAGACTTGGACTATAGGGCTTGCTTTGCCGAACAGGTTAAAATTAATAAACAGTGTCTTTTTATTGTCATTAATAATGGTAGTCAGTCTAAATATATTTTAAACAAAAGTAATTATGGAGCATTTCTATTGGTCCAGTCATCATATAAAGTATAAATGCCAAAATCGGCACCAAACTTGTGAAAAGTTTGCAGATGACCAACTGGAAATATAAAAGGTCTTGTGTAGGAAAATCAATGTTCAGATAAGACTGATGTCTGGAGGAGTAAAGATAATACATTAAACCCAAGAACACTACACCAGTTTTTAAGCATGGTGGTGGAAGCAACATACTCTGACCTCAATAATGTTGATTGTGCCTAGGTCTCCATTGCAATTAAATTATTATTACTATTTTGAAATCAACTCTTACCTTCATCTCCTCGTTTACTTGCTCTTCCTTCAGTGGCTTGCGTTCAGCCCAGTCCAGGAACTTCTCTCTAAACAGAGCTGTTTCATTGTGTTCCGACAGCCTGCCAAACAGAGCCCAGCCTGGTCTGCCCTCACCCTGCCTGCTCACATGCACAGACAGACAAGAGAAAAGCACAGAAAAGTCAGAAAGAGAACATGACTGTACCTCAAGTTACCAGGTGGGGGCAGTATTAATCCAATGATGGGGATACCAATTAAACGGTTCATTTTCATTTAAATCTCTAAATGTACACACTGCTTTGGCAATATTGTAATGAAAGTAATAGAAACTGAAGAAAGATCTTTAAAAAGGCCTGTATAGTGTAATTAAAAGAATGTAGTTTTCTTTAGAGGAAAATGTTAAGACACCTCTACATATATTTCTACTAATAAAATGGGTAAAATGAGAATAAGGAGCAGCACATCACATGCAGATAATTAGATTGTGATTAAAGCGTATTTTGGAGAAGTTGGTCATGTTTAAACCTCATACTTATAGTTTGCTTTGACCTTTTATTTCCTCCATCTCTCAATATTATTTAAAGTAAGAGCAACTGTCCATATGTTTCAGTAGAAAAAAAGGTTTTCATCCTCAGTTTTAATAAGGCCATTGTGTGGACATAATGCAGTAAAGAAGGCTACAACAGTAAACCCAGTAGAAAAATGACTCACATAGGGATGTCCTTATTGGATGAGAAGGGGTCGAGGGGGTTGACCCTGCAGGTGGTGTAATCGTAGGCTCCACTCCAGAGCAGTTTGCCCAGCTGCATGACCACCTTCCTGTCACTCAGCGCCACATCCTTCCCCGTCCACACGTACACCTCGCTGCCAAAATCCAACACCAGCGCCTGACACAAGCACAAAGAGACATGTTTATCAATGGAAAAATATAAAAAAAGCTCAGTGTAAAATAAATGACATTTCATATTGTCACAGTCCAAAGAAAACTTCTTGACAAAAAAAGTTATAGGAGAAAGAAAAGACCATCTTAACTTTTAATAGAAGTCAATGTAAAAAGATTTTAGTAATTTCAGAGCATTTCCTTTGGTCCATTCATGGTGAAATTTTGACAATGTTTAGGACAAATTCTGTTAATTATTAATGTAGTTAACTAAAAATTAACAAAAATGAAGATAAGTTTTTCTTTAGAAATGTATGATGAAATGTAGATCACATACAGTGACAGGTATGAGTGCACTTTATTGATACAGTAATAACTATAGGGTTAAACACACCAACCTGCATCTACAGCTCTGAAAGAAAATAAGAGACCATTTCAGTTTTCATGCATCTTGGCTTTTTCACCTCCACCAGTCATGTACACTGTTTTTGGATAAACAGTTTTTTTGCACTTCTGATACAAAAATTAATGCAGTTCAGCTTGGTGGCTTGTGATCAACCATTTTCCTCTTGATTATATTCCAGACGTTTTCAATTTGTTAAAATGAAACATTTTGAAGTGGTTCTCTTGTTTTTTCCCCCAGAGCTGTATATGCAGACACATTGAACAGCTGAAAGCAGCATATAGATAGTAAAATCTAACCTCTTTGGAGTTGAGCATGGTCACACTGGGAATGGAGGCCCACACCTCCTCATAAGGCACAAGCTTATCCTCCACCAGCCTGTAAACACCATTAGACTCCACTATGGCACTTTCATACAGCTCGTCTTCTTCTGGTTCCCCAGCAGCTGCACAACACATTTAAACACACACGTTATAACAGACCTCTATAATCAGGATTTAAGCACAGGGGTCGTGTTAGTAATGGTTTATCACAATGGAATATTGATAACATGGTTGTGGGTTCAATACCAGGCTCTAGTTTTTTTTTTTTTTTCCCTAGTAAATTCACCCTTTTACACTATTACCTTACATATATCATCATTCCATCCATACTATCAAAAGAATAAAAGGCCTTAAGTATAAGCCTGCAATATTTTAAAAAACTGCAATATAATGCATTTTAAATGTTATATTAAATATATTAACTGAAACCCTAACAGTTAAGTAACACTGATATACTGCTAGTATAATATTATCTATTAAAAATCAAGACAGCTGGTATGGCTATTTTAAGGTATGCAAATATTTTTTATCTTCTTCACACAAAACAGTACGTCACACACAGTCAGACTGTGGTGAAAAATGTAAACTGCCCCATTCAGTGGCATTCTGTAAGTCGTCGGGTGTAAAAAAGCTACAAAGTGTCACCGTCCCCCACAGTCAGGGTCTGTCAAGCGACATCAACAGAAGGTTTACTAACCATGTGTAATGTCTGTTAATAGTTCAACATCTGTGCTCCATGTGCATATTGCACATGCTGTATTTGTGTGTGTTTATTCCCACACCTCTGTATTCAGTTTGTCCCCCGAGAAGATTCCAGAACTCCTTGGCGAAGCGGTTGTCTGTGTTGATGCCCTCCTCCAGCACGGTGACCTGTGGGGCCTTACAGCCAAGATCTCTCTTGGCCTGAACATACTGTGCCATCTCGGAGCCCTGAGACACACACACATGCACACGCGCGCGCACACATTTTCAGATGAGCGCTAATCTTAAACACTTTAGTGGTTTCTGATGTGTGGCACTGACCCAGTTGTAAAAGCAGTGAACCTTACAGAACAATAAAGGAACATTTGAGGCTGAAAGCATCACTCTTCACTTTAAACTGCTTTAAAGGGATAATTGGGTTGTAAATTCTACAAGCAGGCTGATACAACTATGACAGGAATGTTTTTTTTTTTTTACACAAAATATTTCCAAAGATATAATGTGGGAGGCTGAAATGTGTTAGTTCTGTGTTGTTGTGACAGGCCAAATGTCTTGTAGCAGGAGCTAGTATCGAGTCCCCTGACTTTTACAGTATCCCACAGAACTGACCTGCAGGATGTGTGTTTGGGGTCTCCTGCATTAACTGTGTAAATTACTTCTGCAAGAGTTGCTTGTAAGCACACAAGGACAGTTCTAGCTAAATGCAGCCAGTCACGATCATTACCATCATTAGTAATTCAAGCTACCTTGACTGGTCAGTGTCCACAAGAAAACACTTCACAACATATACAGTTGTGGGCACTTGGGCATTCCCAAGCCGTCCACTGAGTCAACACATTATTATCAATTTACATATTACTGCTATCACACTGCATGTCCTCTGGCATGTCAGTGTATAGTTGATAAAAGATGAACATATCTGTTTTATTTTACTTTATTTTAAGGTGTTACAACTGTTTTAGTGTAAAGGAAACTAACAATATTAAAGGTAGTAGACCTACATTTCTAATGTTGCCAACAAATAGTCATTAAAACAGCATTATTCCAATGAACTGGTGTCTAATTTTTAGCATGCATTTCTAAAATATTCCTTTAAAAACACATACTTGCTTCGATAGTTACAGTACAAATGGTTATTCAGAATCTACATTACCTCTGTAAAACTTAACCATTTCAATCTAAATATTCCTGATGAATATTTGAATTTCTTTACAATAAAACCTGCTATATAAAACCAAGCTTAAATAGCATCATGGATAACACGACTGTGGTTATTCAGGCTGTGTGAAAATACCTTGGCTTTCTCAATAACGTTGGCAAATTCTCCACACCAGAGGAAGCAGTGTTTAGGGGTGATCAGCAGAAAGCAGTCTCCACTGTTCAGAGAGGAGGCTGTCGGCTCCACCAGTCGCACTTGAACATGCCTACGTCCTGCATAAACACACACACACACAAATTTAACCACTAGAAGTAGACAGTAGCGTCATCCTGAGTTGTCACATATTCCATAAAGTGCTCAATGTTTTTTTACTAACTTGCATTAAGCTGCATAAACCCAGAATTCAGACTTCTATCAAAAAACAATATATTTATATATAGTCAGAATGACTAACCTTTGATTTGGATGAGCATGAGCTTGTGGAAGGGCACAGCACTGTTGTTGGTCACCACTTCAGTGGATTTAATGCTACGCAGGCTCACTTTCCTGAAGTTCTCTTTACTGGCCAAGCCAGCCAAGGCACAATCCGCCAGTCTGGAGTGCTTGGCCACTAAAAACCGAGACAAAAAAAAAAAAATATATATATATATATATATATATATATATATATAAACATTTTTAAGTAGAGAAAAGCAGATTAAGGACAGATTCAGCAGACATGATTTATCATCTCACTTCGCTCCACTTGCATCCTCTTGGCCTCCACAGTGGCTATGTTGAGCCTCTGCTCTGTGTAAGCCTGCCGGAGATCGTCTCGCGTTGCCAGAGCACGCAGAGGATTTCTGGAACCCTTAGTGTTGCGGGATGGCCTCACAGCCCGTCTATGATCCGCTACTGATGAGGTCAACCTGGGAGAGAACCAGAATGAGAACACCAGAGCTTTTTACCAGTAAACATTTAATGAGTTCTAAAAGGGAAAAAAATACAGAGTGCCATAAATAAAATGAGACCTAAAATTGCTTTTTATTAAAGCATGTTAAAATGATTGTAAATCTATGAAGAAACCATAATAAGAGATGACATCAATATAAAGTATTTTAATATTGGCATGAAATCCAGTAGTGTAGAAAATGCTGGACCAGACAGTGGAAAGAATTAATCGGAAAACATCAATAATTACTGCAGTTATCTGATTATTCTAGTAGTTATGTAAACAGAAGACTCTTAGATCACAGTAAGGTCTAAAAATCTGATAAAGAGAACTGGATTGTAATAATTGTGTTTCACTGACATATACTCCTAACTAGAGTATTTTCTGATTTTTCAGTCTGTGCATGAGTGAAAACAGACCAAGGTACTGAAAAATAGATTGTCATGCCTGACTCATGTAAACTGAAACTTAAATACACAACTATATGTAAACCTGTTGGCTGGATTACTGATAAATCGAGATTTTCTGCAGTAATAATTATTACAAAGTTAATATAAACAAACTCAGTTAATTGTCTTTGGACATATAGAACTGCCTCTTACTTTGGGGTGTCAGACTGGATGGCACTGAAGTCCTCCTCCTCATCCAGCAGCAGGCTGGAGCTCAGGGCTGTAGGAGAAACACACTTATAAAAGCGCCCAAACGTCTCCTCGTCATCCAGGGACATCACCTCCTTCTCCTTCTCCTCAGTCACCTCGATGGTGGAGGACTTACTGCTCGTCGATCCTGCAGGAACACACAAATAAAGATGCAAAAATGTGCTTTATTGTTTATTCTGTATCTAAAAAAGATAATGATATAATGATGAATAAATAACGTAAGTTGAAATTACCTTTATTTTGAAGTCTGTCTAAAAAGGACTCCAGCTTGTCCAGCCTTTTGTCGCCCTCTGCATCAGGTCGAGTGGAAATCTCTGCAGAAAAGATTTTAAACCATGAAAAATAAAGAATGGAATAGATCACTTTTATTACAGTGTCGTTCTCAATGTCTTTATCTTAATTTTGACACATCAGATCAGACCATATTAAATAGATTTTTTTTTATATTTATTCTTAAACGGCAAAATATTTTATAATTTTTTGTACACAGCTCAGGAAAAAAATAAGAGACCACTTGAAAATTTAGTTTCTTTGATTTTACCAAATCGAAAACTTCTGGAATGTAATTAAGGGGATGCCTACATTTTTGCACCAGGAGTGGCATAAATTTATCCAAAAACAGTGTGTAAGACTGGTGGAGGAGTACATGCCAACATGCATGAAAACTGTGATTAAAAACCAGGGTTATTCCACCAAATATTGATTTCTGAACTCTTAAAACTTTATGAATGTGAACTTGTTTTCTTTGAAATATTCAAAAGTCAAAGTCAGAGAAACTGATTCAGAGGTGTGGGAATCAGTCAGAGAAACTGATTCAAAAACTGAAGTGGTCTCATTTTTTTCCAGAGCTGTATATAATGTTTTACATGTGTGGCAGCTTTACCTTCTAAAGGCTTGACTGGTGTACTGTGGCTTGATTTCTTGCTGAGGATAACAGGCGAGTCTTCTTTGTTGGAGGAGACGAGTCCTGGTGGAAAAACAGACATCACAGTGAACAGAAAGCTCCCTGCAGAGAATCCTCATAATGATGGAGAAATCATGTCAGCACTATATATTGTGGAGGAGGCAGACAGAGTGGACAGGACTCTGAATGAGTGTATGTATACCTCTCTTGGCCATGCGTCCAGCCACGGAGAACTGTGTGGAGTCATTGGCAGCTCCCTTTCCTTTGGCCTTCCACTGCTCTTCCTTCTCCTGTAATACCTTCATCCGTTCAGACAAGGACATCTTTGTCTCCACATCGGCAGAGGACTTCTGCAGACAGACAATACTGAAGATGCATTGCTTTTTTATATGACAATTACACACACCTCCACTGCCGGCTTGTGCTGGGAGATGTGACCTCAATCACAATTACAATTATTCACATTTTTCCTTAATTATGATTAATCAGTGCTTACATAAGCTGATCGATTTGCTCAGTTTGGTCAAAAATTTTGTACAAAAATATTTTAAAGGGCTCCTTCCTCTAAAATCGAAGTTAAAGGGTTAATTTTACCTAGAACTCCTTACAGCTAAGGCTGTATCTCTGAAAACATTTTGTCCTTTGAGTTTTAGAGCTGTAAAATTGAGTGTGGGGGAGGCAGGTAGGTGTTCTCTGCTGAAGTGCTGTTAGCCTATTAGAGGCAATATGTTTGCATAATGAATATTCGTGAGCAAGAGCCACAATCCATTTCCTAAGAGATCACTAATTCAGTGAAATAAAGCAGGCTTATACAGAAACACCGGAGCACTTTTTTGACATTCATTCATACTAGAGACCACAACTAGACATTTTAAAATAATAATAATAATAAAAAAAGATTAAATGAGACCTTTAACAATTTTGTTTATAATACATCGAACCAATCTAATCATATTTAAACTTTATTGTAAAAAAACGAACAAACAAACATGCAGAAAAGGGGTCCTTTAAGGCAAGAGTCCACTGGGCTTATGACCTTTTCTTCTACTCCCTTATTTTTCTTTGTGTATACTTTAAGCATGCAGCCAGATTTTAGGCCACCCATTGACTTGCAAATGAATCTCTTCCTGGCAAACAAATATCTGACACAAACTCTAAGCTCTCTCTCCACCACAGAGAGAGAGAGAGGCCTTACAGTTGATACTCATTAACTCACAACATTAAGCTGCAGACTGAAGGTGGACACACAGAAACGTTGTTCACCAGCAGAGCTGACGGGTGTGAGAAATAAATATCCACAGATTAATGTTTGCTTACGAAAAAAACAGCTCACACAAAGCTCAGCGTTTGGAGAGAAGCTTTAGATTTATGACAACCCCGCTGCTACAGCTCAACCCTGCCATCAAAATTAATTACCACAGATGTACAGTATACCGAACTGCTCCATGAGAACTGCCAGCACATTCTGCAGTTATTATTATTATGGCAATTCTCTGTTAGACCAGTGTTGTACTGGCCCAGACTGACCGGCCCAAGGTCCTGTTAAAACGCGGTGAGGCATCCATCTTTCCTTCCCTTCTACTGTCCCCTTTCTCCTCTCATAAAGTTCTGTGGTGCTGACACGCTGTAATGCTGTAATGTCTTTCCAAAGAATATATGGGCCCTAATGTGGCAGCTTTTTTTACCCATTCAGCTGACATGTTCCGGAGGGAATTTTAATTAGAGCTACAAACAGCCAGACAGTAGACAAACTTCAGGGGACTTGTAGGCTGAGCTCGATGTATGTGGAGCGAGGTGTAGAAAAGAGAACTGTCACTAATGGACTCTTTCAAGTGCTCTTATCTACTCTGCCTGCCATCGACATATTTTTTTATAAGTGGACGAAGTAAGAACTGGTTTTATACTCTCATTTACACACAATTGGTTTTTAGGCCATTTTCACATCTGTAGTTTGTTTCCTTTAAGCTTTCCCCCCTCAGAATGGTTTGTTTTCACACAGGCAAAAACCTTCATGCACCTAAATGTGCCCCAACAAAATACATTATAAGCCACATTGCTCAAATCCGTTTTTTTGCTCTGATCGACATTAACTTTATTGACAGTTTACATTCACAAATGTAAGTGACCTGTATCTGTGTGTAATGAGAACAAATCTGTCTCTGAAACACCACACTGATACGTGTATAAACGTCACCTTCTTCCCAACACAAAAAAACTTCATATTAGAGAAAATACTCTAATATATAGCTTAATAAAGTTAAATAGATGCATTAGCAGCTCATATGTGAAGCATCTTTTGCTGGAGTGGAGAAACCGCAAACAGCTGGTCTGAATTAAATGCTCAGCTCGAGGAGGTGAAAAAAAGGCCAGGTGGTTTGCTTTTGCTGTTTTTGTAGCTATAGCTACAGCTGTGTGGGTATGAGAGAGAAGCACGCAGCGCATGCGTAAAAGAAAAAAGACGCATGAATTCTGATTTGAGCGTTCATATTCATGTCAATATCTATTTTCTCTGGTTTTCAAGCATCCTAAAAAATCTAAAAACAAACACACACCCAGTAGGGGTGTGCCATATCCTACAAAATATTATCATTGGAAAGTTTGAAATGGTAATAAAAAAACAAATCCATACTGTAATAATATATTGTATTAAAAGCATTTGGCTATTTTATGTGAAGCTTTGAGAGAATATTTTGTATAACTTGTTTGTTAGCATTTCTTTTATGCATGCACTAAACATTCTGCACTTAAGTATTATGTTACAATATTAATTTTGTTTTGATTTTATATTTTATAAAATCAGTCTTGGTAATATACTTTAGTTTACGAAATTACACAAAATTCACTGTAATTTTTTTTTCCACTGAAATGTTGGAAACTTTTTTCCAGTATTATATTCTTGGAATGAATAAAAAACAATTTTAGTGTTTGAAAAAGGAAAGAAAAATATTTTACAGCCATAATCGCTCAGATTCAGTACCCACACAGTAAATTATAGATTACTTAATTCTGACCCATTCCAGGACAGATATGTAAATATAAGTCTGAAATGGGTCCCAACAGAAAAGCGTAAAAACAACTCAATTCAGATCCCAATAGACCAAAAGAAACTCAATCAAGAAGCACAAATCCTCAGCAGGTATAAATCAACAGCCTGTCATCGTTAGTCATCTACCGCCACGTTATGAATCAGGAACTTCATAAATGAGGTCCATATGGAATGTAATCATCACAGGTAACGCACTGCTGGAGGTGACCGGTCGGCCTGGAAGTGTGAGAACGGACCATGAAGAGAGAGAGCAGGAAAGCGTTTGGAGCCCCAGAAGACCAGAAACAACTCGCCCTCCCCCCACCCCCCCAACTCCTCCCCCACATCCCTCAACATCTGGAAGTTCTGGAACATGCAGTAATCGCAGGTGTCCCCTGCTATAATCGAGTGAAAAAGCCACCAAGCTTGTAAATTCCTGCCTTTAACGGTCTGAGCCTGGAGATGAATTATTGTGTGGATTTTGAATTATGATGAAGATTTGGCCTCTTAAACAGAAACCCAAACACACACACACACTCTTAAAAATGAAGGTACCATTACATCAATACCATAAACAAATCAATTTTGATACCTTGTATGTATGACAAAAAGCAAAAACAAAAGAAATCTGTAAGCAGGCACACACTATTTCACGTCACTGTACTTTAACTAGCATTCAGGGATTTTACAAATGCAATTGTGAACTTTGAACTGTGTTGAAAGACTGGAGTGATTTCTGGGAGTGTTTCTGAGCCCAGTGATTTCCAGTTAAGAATCTTGCCTGTTTTTAAATGCAGTGCCATCTGAGGTCCTGAAGATCAGCAGAATCTTAACACTCAGTCCTGTCACTTGCACATGGGTTTTTCTTCAGTTTCTCTGAATCTTTTGATGATATTTTTTCTGAAATTGTTCCATAACTTTTACACAGTTTTTGGCAGATTGGTAAGCCTCTTCCGTATCTTTTTTTATATTATAAGTCTAGCAGTGATAACAGAAAGGAAAAAGTGGTATCTGTTAATATTAAATGTGCCTTTCCTAGAACCATATGTTCTAGCCAAGAAACAACTAGTGACCTTTAAGAGTACACACACACACACACACACACACACACACACACACACACACACACACACACACACAAAGGTGTGCCAGGAGTCTTGGTGCTGGAGCCAATTATTTAGGGGGAATTCCTGCTGGCGAAGACGAAGGAGAGTGAAAACACCGGACCTGTAGCCCCAAAGCCTCACAGGAAGATGCCGTTTTTCCAAGTACGGGTTGTGCCGAGGCACAGCCGAAACCATATTCCATTCCCAATCCCAGAGGTGCAGTCAACCTCAAAGAGAGGCATTAAAGAACATAATAAAAACTTCTGGAAAGCAGCCAAACCAACAGACTCAGAACAATAGCTCTCCAAACAAACAGGCCTGCCCGAGCTGAACCCCAACACACACATGAATTACTAAAATAAACACAGAAAATAAAAGGAATAAATTTATAAATTAATTATTTCTAAGCACTGTTGACACAGATAGTAGGCTTTAAAGCACAGGTTCAGCCAAGCCAGCATGGTCACACACAGACACAGGTCACAGACTCATGCAGATTCCGCCCACACATCCAAACCAAAGCAGGTAACCGGCCACTCACCTGAGGGTAAAAGACTAGAGGCTAGGCAGAGTCACAGAGGGAAGAGGGAGAGGACAGGAGAGGTTCCTGAGGTAAAAGAAGGAAGAGAAACAGACTGTAGAGGCAAAAGACAGAGGAGAAAATCAGCTGAGATACAGTGTGAAAGGCCAAAAAAAAAAAAGCAGGAGATTTTTTAAATAAAAACTAATTTGGAAAACCAATAAACTTGTTCAAAGTAAGTCTAATAGTCTAAGAGATCCAACATGATATTGGAATAATCTTTCTGGAATAAGGCTGGATATAATTTTTAAATTTTTGATAACGGTGCCGCTACTATACTTTAAATTGTAAATTCTAAATTGTAACCAAGAAATACAAAATAAAAAAACAGCAAATTTCCACAACTTTTTCAAGACAAATTTTCATGATCACACGATCTGTAAAACATCAGTGCAGACATGGACAATAAAACCAAGAATCAACTAAAACTATAATGACAAAAAAACTTTTCTTTAAGCAATGTTGACACTTCAATAACAACATTATAGAATCCATTGTGTAGGGTGATATTACTAAACTAACTCTGAGCTGATGTATTTGTTAGCTCAAAATAGATTTTTAATTATTAATTTTTCCAAAACTTTCTGGGTATTTTTATTTTTCCCAAAACGTATCCAGGCCTCAGATATGGCTATTTTCAAATGACATGACTTTTCCAGTTTTTTTATGATCATACGAACCCTGCATACTGTTACCAGCAGAGGCTCCATGTCCGCTCTGCGTGCGCTCTGCTTGTGTGCGCTAGGGTGCCATTGTGGCTGTTTTTACCTAAGTTCACTCTAAGTTTACATTACTTGAACAGTGGTCTATGAAGTGGTAAACGTTTAAATGTTACTGATTAAGTTGCACAGCACAAACAAAAGACACTCCTTTAAGCCCATCATATTTCACTGAAACAACTCAGTTTACACTGTATCACTATAAGCAAATCTTTACTTAAAATATGAGTGTCTGTGTGTATGTGTGTGTGTGTGCAATTCAACTACTCACTTTGAGGTACTTTGACTTCAAATGTAAGTGATCTGAATTTTCTGCAGAATTTACTTTAGGTCATTTTTTTCTTTTTATTTAGATAAATGCATTTGTAGCAACAGATGGTTCTACAAAATAGCAGTCTAAAGATAATCATGTTTTAGTTTTTATTTTATATTTGCCTGACAAATGATACATTTTGATTAAAATACTAATGGATCTACGTACAACTGTCATTTGTAATTCTGACAATTCTGATGTCTTTTAAGAGGGTGGAACACTTTTGCAAAGCACTGTATTACCCACCCCTAGTGAACACTACATAAATCAGTCATGGTCCCTTTCAAGCCAAACTAAGGATTTGGTTAACAGGTGCATGTGGACTCCAGTATAAGTGATGGACTGGGCTGGACTGAGCTGAGGTCTTTGTTATGGTTCTGGAGCTGCTTTCCCATAAGATGGTATTACATCCGTACGTTCAGTCTGCTCTGGTTTAGCTGAGCTCACACCTCTCAAATACCCCTCCAGTGGGAGAGAGAGAGAGAGAGAGTGTGAGTGTGAAAGAGAGTGATGGAGGACTTGAGGGGACTGGAGAAAGAAAGTGCTGAAGAAAATGTGTCTCAGACCTCCTGAGTTTTCATGTTTTTTCCCAGTAACTTGATTCATTCGAGAGCCTGAAACATGATAATCCTTAAGAGACAAGGCTTCAGCATGATGATGCATCATTTCAGTGAGTCACTAGCTCTGAAACGAATCATATAAACCACTGCCAGAGCTGTAGAACCACACAGATCTCCATTTTCCAGAGCTTATTGCATTAATTAGGAACAACAATCCATTTTCTGTCTGAAATATGCAGGGTTACTGGTATATCATGGACGTATTGCAATATTTTGTTTTGCAATACTGTGTAATTTTTTTTAACAATGATTTTTAATTATTAGTTTACGTGCATATATATATATACACATATATAATGTTGGTGGCCCACAGTAGTTCATTTTGTGACCTCTAGATAGTGAATGTTTACTTATAATCAATATACCGTATTTTGTGCACTATAAGACACACTGGATTACATAAGGCGCACCTGATTATAAGGCACTTGTTAGGAACAGGGGAGTGGCCATGTTTCCCTTTTAATTCAGTAGGTGGAGGGGCGAGACCTGTAAAGCTGTATATTAGCTCTGGATGTTACGCTACACAAATTTCTCTCCTGAAAACTGTTTCTTTGGGTGAGTGAAGCCCTTCTGTTTATTTACAGTAAGCTTAGATTTCCAGATTTCCACTAAAGCTAGAGCATTAGCATTAGCGGCTAACTGTTAATGCCGCCTAACTGCTGACCCACAGCGCTACACTGAGGAACCCTGAGTGTTCCGGTAAGTCAGGGTGATATTAGACAACTTAATTAAACAACTATTAGTGGGACATTCCAGCTATAACGTGTAATATTGGAACAGTACAGCAAGGCCAATATTTCACGTTATAGCACGAACCTTGCGTGTATTATTGAGATTATACCACAGTTCCATTATCGCTGTTTATTGAAAATTTTTGAGTTAAAGAGGATGAGAAAAAAACGAACTGTTTGGTTATAATAAACACTTTGCGAGTTAAAATAATAGTTCTATTGCTACTCTATTTGTAGCTGCGCTGTTTTGCTGGTAAGAGCTGCATCGTTGCTTGGTTGCCTGTACGTGGCGGAGTAATACATGGAGAGCTTCGGTTACAGTGCATTGCCGGCTGATAACGGCACTCATATAATGCCTCTCAGCCAATAACATTGCAGGGTCAGAACTAACTGTGTTATAATATGCTATAAGCCAATATATTTTTATTTATTTTAGTTTTTTTATTAGTCTGCTAATGCTTTATGTTAATTGTGAAGTACTGTCATACCTTGAGACCAGGATGCTTTCTTTTAAACCGGTTACCATGAAAATCTCATACCACTGCATCCCTAATTCTAAAGATGAAGCATGATTGCTCAGACCAACAGAAGCAGCAAACAGCACAGCCACGCTAACAGGACATAGCTGCTGCAAGCAGTAAAGAAGGACTCCAGTGGAGGCTCTGTCTCACAGGATTCTATTCTCTTTCTCTCTTTCAACAGACATCATCTGCTTTATCTCAGTTCCCAACAGGTCTGACACAAAGGCTCAGATTTTGCCCAAATGCCTAAAGGTCTCATCTTTTACTGTAACAACTTTTACTCCAACAAATTCAACATGTTTCTTCTTCATGAGGAACAGAACATAAGAGGAAGTGTGTTATCACAGCTGCGATTCAGTTGCAGTAGATCACCAGAGTCAGGATGCTCTTTATGATAAAACACAACCTTCAGTGTCCTGTTGTCCAAAAACAATAGCTCAATTGCAAGTAACTAATGTACCCAGTGTCATTATTTTGCAGCCAATCTCCAGTAGAATAATATTGGTATTATGATAAAACCATGCTACTATATCAAATACAACAACAGGATAAAAAGGTTTTTAACCAATCTGAATGTTTAAGAATATATTATGAGAAAATGAAAAGAGAAAATGTTACAAACATAAAAACAAATAATGGTTTTGATTTATGTAGACATTATTCATGCGTTAAATGTTTTAAAAGTGCTTTATCCTACATTTTAAATTCTTTTCAAAGATTTGGTGGAGTCAAGCTCCAGAGCAGAGAATGAACCCACACACCCTCTATGTATGCTTGCTCTCAAATTCTCAGGCAGGGTTGACAACCCAGAGTCTCACCAAGAAATGACAACCCAGACTCAATTAGGGCTGCAACTAATGATTATTTTTATGATTAGTCAATAGTCAGTGATTATTTCTGGTATGTCCTCCATCTCTAAATACGATAGAAACAGCTAAACATGATATTTAAAAGGCATTTAAATGTCTGGATTAAGTGAGTAAATATATAATCTGTTGTGTTTGGACACTTTTGAAGACGCATACTAAGTTGAGTGTAAACTGTGGAAGTAAGCCATTACCCATCTCTCATAGTGCTTCTCTCCCCAGCACTTTGTGTAATGCGGTACTGTTACAAACTAACAATTAGTCAACAATAAATGAAGTTTAACTTGTATGGCGCCTTTCTACAAACCCAAGGACAATTTACAATTTACACATTTTACACACAACCATTTATACTCAGCACTCATCCACACACCGGTGAGACGCGGCAGCCAATAGCGCACAGCATACTCTCAACTGGAAACCACCGTCCACCTGGAGGACTGCATCAGGCACTATAGGAATTACCCAGGACAAAGTACCAATTAATACCTGGGCACAGTCATACATACAAATTTGTAGTCGACAAATTTAAATAATCGACATTATAGTTGATTATATCGACTAATTGTTACTGCCCTAGACTTAATGAATACGGCCTGAAATTATTAGCCAAATCAAATATCCAAATGTGGTTTACAAACCTGCTGTTTGACTTAGAATGAAACAAAAAGAAACGCTCTGCAGTAATTAGAGGGTTTTACAGCATTGGAATGGATAGTTTAGCATAGCCTAGCCTAACCTTGCTTTGCAAAACCAGGTTGTCAGCTGAGTTAGCTTTTAGCCTAGCACCAGCTTACTGTAAAGATAAAATTCTAAAGCACTGAACAAATTTGAACAAGCTTTAATGAATGTATGGGCTCGCATAATTTCTGCAGCTTTTATTTTCTATTTTTTAAGGCTTTGTTTCTTCCTCGGAAGTAAAAAAAACGAACATGCCGCATGACATAGCAAGTGATTGATCAGCAATAAAAAAGCACCAGACAAATTATCCTTAAAATTTTTAGATGATATCGATATTGCTGGATAACTGATACATTTATTGGTAAGGCTCAACAATCTTGCAGCTTTACTCCCAGAAATAGAAGATAATCCCTCTTTCTCAATCTCTTTCAACTGACATGCTTTCTGGATTCCACTCAGACATCAGAATCCCTAGAGGGGCTACAGAGTTTATACAAACTAGTGACTCACTCCTGCTTGATTTAGGAGCATTCAGAGCTCAAATATGGCTGTGATTATGATGCTGGATTTCCACAACTACCCAGCCTACAGCATCTCTTAACAAGTCAGCGTCTGAATATGACCTCTGTAAACTAACCAGTGCTGTATTAAGACAGAATATTCGTCTTTTACGCAAAATCTGCACTACTTTACTACAGCTTTTCTTTCAGACTGCCAGAGACGCCCTCAACGTGGGGTCCAGACAGCAGTAAAGACAAGCCTAAACAGGATTACTGGGAGAAAATCC
Source organism: Astyanax mexicanus (assembly GCF_023375975.1). NCBI lineage: Eukaryota > Metazoa > Chordata > Actinopteri > Characiformes > Acestrorhamphidae > Astyanax > Astyanax mexicanus. Next base: position 26,282,600 of record NC_064422.1, read on the forward strand.
ACCAACACTCGGGATGAAGTTCGTCTTTTCGTCTTTCCGTCTTTCCAGAACTGCGGACGAGTTTGGGGTGGAGGATGCTTAAAGCTGTGTATTTTCAGCCCGGGAGTGGATTTGTCCCTAAGTCATCTCATCCTTGGTGGAACGCTGCCACTAAGCCAAAAATCCGTACGCTGCAGGCACAGATCAAAGAGTCTGGGTCGGGCCAAATCTGGCTTGATGTCCATAATGCATGATGGAGTAAAAGATTCATCAGACAGCCTTGTCTAGCAAGTATGAACATGCTTTGATTTGTAGCAGTTTGCGAGACATAGGGTGAAACATGGCCAGTGCTAGAAGTGTGGGAGATGTTTGGAGTTGAAACACACTTTTTGGAAGTCTGTGTAGGGGGTGTGTTCGTGCTTAGGAAGTTAAGCAGGAACTCCAGCACACACTGGATAAGTTAAGCTCTCTCTGCCTGAAAAAAAAAATCCTCCCAGCCCCCTTGCAGTATGGCCTGCTGGGGGAACATGCTGATTCAGCGCTGGCACTGAGGCTTGCAGCTCCACCCTGAGATCCATCCTTCCTCTGCCACACGCAGCTTCTCTCCTCAGGCACGCTCCTAACACACGTCCTAACTTCACACAGCCTATTATGAATCATTTTGAGAGTTCAGGAATCAACAGCAATCCATTTCTTTTCTTTTTAAATTAAAATAAGTAGTATTCCTGAGTTAGGAGGGAAAAAATATTTAAATCAGTGGTATCTGTGTCTAGGCATGATCCATCCCTGCAACGCCTAAATTAACGGTATTTATATTCAACAGAGTGTTCTGGTAGGTTTTGATTGTTTGTTTGTAATTGCTTTCTACATTTTGACAGGAAAAAAACAATACACATAAAATGACAGACTTATTTCATTCAGCAATTTATTCATATTAGCCAGCCTAAAAAGTACTCTTCAATAAGCTCTGTGCAACTACACATTCTCACCAGAGAAGTCTCTAAGTCCCCAAATCCCAATACCAAATAAACCTCTAATTTATAATATACAGGAACGCTAATGAAACTAGTATATTCTGGTATGTAAAACATGTAATCTTTGAGAGCTGAGTTTGTTTTTGTATTAGAAGGGTCTTAAACAATAAAAGCTGCCAATTCAGATTAAATCTCCTGGCCAACTAGTGTAACAATATACAATTTTTTACACATTTTTCAAATAACTAACAGAATTTGTACTTGAGAGTGTTTACCCCCATGTTTGGTTTGTTTTCACACAGGAAAAAATCAAGTGCACCAAAATGTGTCCCAACCAACCACATGAGAATGTTCTGTCAGCAAAAAAATGTTGATATTGTGTCCAAAGTTTGTGATGAACTGACCAATAGAAATGCTCTTAAAAAGTTCACTAATCTATCTAAAACCCCTTTTGATTCTAAAACTTCAGCTAAACACAAGCCAAACTATTCTGAACTGACTAGAAATGTAATCATAGTGATAATGTTAAGGTTATAATATTTCAGCCTGGGAATTCCTGTGTGAGTGGGTCACATGACCATGTGTGCATGTGTGTGTGTTTTTGTTCATGGGGACATTATCTCCAGTAGGTTTGACCCATTTGACCCATTTTTCTCAGGCTCTTGCAGACATTCTCAGCTGGATACTGGGACACTCTCAGCTGTGTGTGTGTGTGTGTGTGTGTGTGTGTGCACATGTGCACTTACCTTCTTCTTCCAGGCATTCTCAGAGTCCTGCAGCTGGCTGAAACGATCAGCCAGAGATGTTTGGACCGTGTCGCCAGCCTTGGACTTTTTCAGCTTATTCCTCCAGTCCTCTTCAGTGGCTGTGAGATCAACAAACCTGCAGAGAAAAATAGTGAGTGAGAAGGAAAGAAAAAAAAAGAGGGAGAGAGTGTGTGTGAACATTCTTGGTCTGTTGGGATATCAGGTGCCTATGTTTAAAATACTATGCAGTCTTACGTCAGCATTAGAAGTTTAAACTATTAAAGTTTAAACTATTTATATGTCTGTGTTTTTGCTTATAAAAAGCTGTTTAACATCTGATTAAATACAGAGTAGCCTTAAAAAGACCAATATAATGCAATCCAAAGTTTTATGTGGTGCGTAAACATCATTAGTTACGAAATATATCTGTTACTCCCCAGTTTATAAGGTTATTTCAAGAAAATTGAACTTTGAATGCAATGGTTTCTAATGAAACCAACATATTTGGATATACACTGAACTAGTACTGTGTCCCAGGACTTTTGCTAAGTTTCATGGAGGATTAAAACACACTGCATTCAGCTGCAGGGATATGTGTGTGAGGTCTCCTGTACTAAATGTAACTGATGAAGTCGCACAATTGACTGCATTGACAAATCTAGCCATTAGCGCCTACAGTGCTTTCATCACGCTGTACCTCTCTTTAAGTGAGGAGCTCATGCTGCCATCCAGGCTGCTCTCCAGCTCCTCACACTCCTCCGATGCACACAGAGACGGGGTTTTCTCCACATCATCTGAGGATGGCGAAGGTGGAAGGTCACTGGAGCTGCTCTCCTCTCTCTCAATCCTCTTTCTTCTTCCTTCATCCACCATGTCTTCGTCTTGGTCCTCCATCTGCTCTCCTGTCTCCTCAAGCATCTCCTCCTGTTCGTTCATACTGGTAGTCTCCATGGCAGGTGTCCCATTTCTGTCTGGAGTCGCTTCAAAAAGCTCGGCCTCCAGGCTGGTGGAGCGGCTCTTTTTCAGAATGCCTCTAAGGCTGCGCTGGCCCGAGTCCTGTCTTTGGAGAGTCACAGTGGGAGACTTTGGCTCTTCCTCCATCTTTACGGCTACTGGTTTTGAGGAGGTTTCCTGGGGAATGAAAGTGAAGCAGGTGTTAAAAGAAGAAAACAACAAATTTAGTATTTTTATGTGGAGACTATAAGGCCTGCAAGAGGATGAAATATGCAGGACTATTGTAGTTTTTATGTACCTGCACACTATTACACATTATATACAGCTCTGGAAAAATTTAAGAGACCACTTCAGTTTCTAAATCAGTTTCTCTGATTTTGCTATTTATAGGTATATGTCTGAGTAAAATGAACATTGTTGTTTTATTTTATAAAATACAGACATTTCTCCCAAATTCCAAATAATAATATTGTCATTTAGAGCATTAATTTGCAGAAAATTAGAAATGGCTAAAATAACAAAAAACGATGCAGAGCTTTCAGACCTCAAATAATGCAAAGAAAACAAGTTCTTTTCTTATTCATAAAGTTTTAGGAGTTGATGTTTTTCAGTTGTTATGCATCTTGGCATGTTCTCCTCCACCAGTCTTACACACTGCTTTTTGATAACTTTATGACACTCCTGGTACAAAAATTCAAGCAGTTCAGCTTGGTTTGATGGCTTGTGATCATCCATCTTTCTCTTGATTTTATACCAGAGGTTTTCAATTTGGTAAAATAAAAAAAAAATTAGACATTTTTAAGTGGTCTCTTAATTTCTTCCAGAGATGTATATTGAAGTACTATGTAAATAACCCTCCCAGCCACACTGTTTGTATATTCATTTATATTTATGGCATTTGGCTGAGATGTTTATCCAATTTAAGCAATTTACAGTTGAATCACAGGTAGGAGTGTACTGTTAGGGGTCTCAGCCTACTATTCTTATTAGTGCCTCAGCCTGCCATGATGAAGACAGTGTTATGTAATAAACTACACAAACCATATTTATTCTGTGAAAAAAAAATTCTGAATCAAATGTAACTGAATCATGGTGCAATTTCTTCATGACATGAATCATTTCCTTCAGAATCGTAATCAGACTGAAGCATTGATGTCAGAGATTTACACCCCCATTAATTAGGTAAGGTTACTCCTCTTCCCATAAGGCAAGAGAGAGTGTTATCCTTCAGCAGCATAACCCCCTACAGCACTCTTTCATTTCCTCCCTTCAGTCACCCCCAAACCCTCCCTGCCCTCTGCTCTGGCCAGACAGAGAAAGAGGAAGAGCGCCAAGCGGGGCTGGTGGTCTGTTTTATCAGCAGCCCCACCATGCACACACTCCGACTATAGAGAGAGGAATGCAGGGGCACGGTGACCCATGGAGAAAGGGAGTGAGAGACAGATAGAAGAGAGAGATTGAAAGGGAAAGGGAGGGGGTTGGTTTGGTGGTCTGTTTTGTTGCAGAAGCAGTCCAACTCCCCTTCAGGGATTCTGAGGAGGCCTCGAGCCACTGTAAGCCAGTGCTGATGAAAGACACGTACAAGAACGCTTGGCCTTCCATCAACCCCAGTTCATGCAACACGGTTCTATAGAACACTGACTCACAGCAGCAGGTCACTACTGAGAAAGAGGCAATGTGTGGGTTAAAGCAAGAGTTACACAGCATAAACACTCAACACAAACCTTATGCAGACTTTGTTTTACACTAAAGATAAAAAAAAAATTGTTTAGATGGTTTCAGCTCAAAAACAAGGCTCAGCTATGCAATTAAAACCACTGACAAGTTGCATCTGTCAACGATTGGCATATTTTAGCCAGCAAATAAAAAGTCAGTCTGTATTATTTTGTTTCTAAACTGAAAGCAGTGTTTAATGGTACCAGTATGCTGGAACAACCATCCCTGCTAAGCTTAATATATTCATTCTAAAATCTAGGATGTTGGGTTGCTTTTTGCAGGAGTACTTGCTGTGAAATTCATTTATGTAATGTTCCCTTTAGTTTCTGTAATAAAAGGCTGTCCCTTGACTTTTGATGCCCCCTCATTTATTAAAGACAACTCCTGGTAACTGATATATTAACTTCCTTTGACAAGCCTGTGACCTCTGGTTGTTCTTTTAAAATTGAAATAAAAAATGTAATTTAACAGAAAAACTATTAAGTATAAAGTATTAAGTTTAATATTGCTCCTCTATAAACCTTTATTTCAGTCTTAGAAATGACAAATACAACTAGATTGCAGTTCCTGCAGAAACTGTGAGTGTGATTGCAGTGCTGATTCGGTTGCTTTGGTGTCTGTGGTGGTTGCTGAGGTGGCCAAACTTTTGACCAATAGCTTGTTTATCCAATAGCTGCTCCATACACATATAGCACTGGAGCGCTGGCTGATATGTGGGGTGTCCAAACTTTTGACCACGAATATGGACACTCCAGAGAGGTTGCTCTGGACATCCGAGGTGTCCAAACTTTTGACCTAATAATGCTTTAGCCCATAAAAGGACAGAATTTAATAATAGCTAATAGCTCCAGTTTAAAACCAAAAAAGCGCTAAGAACAGTTTATCTTAGCATTATCAACTTATCTTAGCATTGAGACAGGACCATAGATCCAGGTGTCTCTACAGAAGAGAGGCTACCTGTCCTGCAAGTTTTAGGACTTCAAAGGAAATAGAGATATCTGGTGTAAATATTCACCTTTTCTCCACATTCCTCCTCCTCCCCCTCCTTTCTCGTCATCCAGGACCTCTTCTCTTCTGTGTGGGTTAGTAATTTACTCTTCTTCTCTTTGTCTGCCTCCTCAGCTTCATCTGATGATGATGATGTTCTGCTGTAATGAGAAACAATGAGTGTCAGCAGTGTATACATTGTCTTGTGAATAAACATATCATAGAAGCCATTACCATCCACAGTGGACAGTGCAGAGGGGGGTAATGATTGTAACCTTTGGTGGGCTAGAATAGACAGTGAGAACAGGTAATAAAATTGTTTCTAAACTGAAAACCGAAGCATTTCTGAGTGAAGAAGGGATAAAATATAGTGTGTATTGGTACCAGTGTGCTGGAACGACCATACCTGCTTAGCCTAATATATTAATAAAAAAAAACTGGGGTGTCGGGTCGCTTTTCGCAGGAGTTCTTCTGGCCACGTCACGTGTCTTTACATACTTACGTCACATGTACAGCCCCTAAAAGAGGATCCGGCTCAGTTTTACTGAACAATAGCGGCTGGTGAAGCAATGGAGACTTCAGAAGGAGAAACTCAGAGCTCAGTAGTTCATTCACTCATAGTAAAAACAAATTGTGTAGTTCAAGTGAACATAACCTGGAATCGGATTCATCCGGTCTAAAAGGAGACCGCATCACACTCGCCCAGTTCAAAATTATTCTTTCACATGCGGTGCAATTACCCATTCTCACCAGAGAGGGCCCTCAATCCCGCAAATCCCAAAATTTACGGACATCAGCTTTGAATCTGACCATTTTAAAATAAATGAACCAAAAGAAATGCTGCGAAATGACTAACATATTCTAACACTGACTTCCATACAATGTTTTCCCCAAACAGCAATGATTTATAAAACGAATCTGCTCAATATAATGACCACTTGTGTTTGTGAACCGAATCTACAGTTTACGTAAACTGAACTCCAGCAGTGATAACTCCAGGTCTAGTTTGCTGAATGAATGAAAACAGACTCTTTAGGCTGTAAAGCTTCAGAGTGAACCTAAGAGACAGGCCTCAAAGTTAATCAGTGTGGATGTTTACACGCATTAAAAGTGAGTCATGGTGGCGTCTGCCGCCAAAAGAGTGAAAGTGAAAAAGAACAGCTGTCCAAGTTCCACTGAGGGACGCTCTTCTTACACACACGCACACACTCACAAATCCACAAAACAACATATATCTTCCTCCTACAATAATTCACATGATAACAGAAGGAAAACTGGCATTACTTTGACACACAGCTAAAGATACACACACACACACCCTACTTAAATCAAGAGGCCGTGGTCTAAAGCCCCATTGTTATCTGTAAGTCCAGACTTGATGATGATTGCATTCCGTGTGACTTCTCACACGTGGTATCATTTTTACTATCTCTTCACAATCTGTCTGTTTTCCAGCTGAAAGAGCAGTAAAGTTAGCTGAGCTAATTTTGCTTTAGTTTCTTTACCGACGGACTGACATGTTTTATCTGTGTGACTTCACAGTTAGCTAGCTGGCTACATGTAACTGAAGTAGTATAGGTAAGTTAAGATAAATTTCAGCTTATGTAAAATCGCTCTGCTTAGCTACATAGCAAGCAAACAAAATGTGTGCCTAGAATAACATGGCTAAGATAAATATATGATTACAATAGCACTATTGTGCTAAATGTATGACTAAAATTGCACTGCCGTGGTACATTTATGATTTGAAAGGCAGTGTTGAGATATTTAGCTAGCTAAATGCAGACGGCCCAAGTCTCCTGGAAGTTGTGGGTCAGCCAATCCTTCCTGGACGGGATGTGTTCATTATTGCTCCCATCAAAACTCATTTTACATCAGACTACTCTAAAATATATCAATGTCTGGTAAAAGTAAAAAACAATCGAAGTCTTGCCCGTTGTACAGTTTGTAACAGTGATTTTAGCTTTGGGGATTAAATTACTTATTTATTTTTTAATGGGTCATTAGAATAACACAGCAATTCATGGTAGAATAGCACTGCTGAGGTTTTGTACAATGTTGCATCATGTATCTACTTAAAGTAAAGCAAATACTCCAAAACATGTCCTCTTCATGTTCAGACTGAATAGTGCATTTGTAAAGTAACAGGCTTATTTCAAGCCAGTCTTGGTTTATCTCATGCCTGTAAAGTAGAACTAGAAACAAGGTTATCTTCGTTAGATTGGTTAGCTTGATATTTTTTTCTCCAGTGTTTTTAATGTCACTGAATATCTGGCTGCATGCACAGGCCAGTTTATTTACTTTTTAATAAGAATTACTGTGAGCATTGGCACAGTCTCTTGAACGTGTTACTGCAAGCCATAGCGTTGGCGTTTCATTACCGTTACATTTATTCTCATTACCGTTTAATTATGTTCTCATTACCGTTATGGATCTAAAATGTAATTTTTTTTAAATGTTTCACATCTTATCATAACTTTTCTTCATTTTATTATAGTATATCCCTCACCTGTGGTCCACATGAGTTTTTGATCAAACATATTCTAAAATAATTTCCATTAATTAAAAAATTAAAAGATATTTTACAAATGTTGTATCGGTAATGAGAGTTGCTTAACTATAAATAAATAAATAAAAAAAGATCAAAGTAATTGTCAAGGACTGTGCTGTTAAGTTGATGGAATTTGTTGTGGAAATATGAAATTAATCATCAAAAAATATTTTGAACCGTTGATCTAGCTTCGTCATTTACTGTAATGGTAATGAGAATTATTCTGGATCATATCAGATTCAAATGATAATAAAATTCTATTTAAAAAAAAAATATATATGAAAAAAAATCAATATAGTAAAATACACATTCTATTTTAGCTTCTCAACTTGAAAAATGCTGCAATGAGGTGAAAAACTTTATGTTAATGTGAAGGTCTTCGTGAGAATCACCCTTATATCCACTTAGTAACACCATAGAAACACTGCCTAGCTATCACATAGCAACACCATTTTAACCACTTGGCATACAACAGTGATCAAATAAAACCACCAATGTAAACACTTGGCAACACCATAGCCACCATTAAACCCCACAGCAACAACCTATCAACCACCTTTCTGAGTAACAGCACCTATCTAGTGTCCACTTAGCAACAGCATAGTAACTACATGGGATACCCTTACAACCAACTACCAACAACATAAGAACTACCAAGCATTATTTTAGCAACACCATTTATGGTATACTACCTGGTATACCACAAAGACCACCCAACACTACCAAAGCAACAACCTAGCAACCACTTAGCAACACCACAGCTACCACTGAGCAACACCTTAACCAACAAGCAACCACTTAGCAATACCATAGCAACCACCTCGCCACTCTGTAGCACCCATCTAGCGCCCACTTAGCACCAGTGTTGTGCCAATTCACATTTAAAGTAAACTAGTTCAAAGTACAGCTCATATTAATTTCAATAAACTGCTTTAAAATTATAGTTCATAAAAAGGTAACAAATTTCAAAATTGCAAACATGAACTAGTTCAGTTTAAGAGACCATTACAGTTTGTGAAGCAGTTTCTCTGATTTTGCCATTTATAGGTATATGTTTGAGTAAAATGAACATTGTTGTTTTATTTTATAAACTACAGACAAGATTTCTCCCAAATTCCAAATAAAAATATTGTCATTTAGAGCATAAACTAAATAATCAAAGAATGCAAAGAAAACAAGTTCATATTCATAAAGTTTTAAGAGTTCAGAAATTAATATTTGGTGGAATAACCCTAATTTTTAATCAAAGTTTTCATGCATCTTGTCATGTTCTCCTCCACCAGTCTTACACACTACTTTTGGATAACCACTGCTACTGAAAAAATTCAAGCAGTTTAGGTTGGTTTAATGGCTTGTGATGATCCATCTTCCTCTTGATTATATTCCATCAGTTTTCAATTTGGTAAAATCAAAGAAACTCGTCATTTTTAAGTGGTCTCTTAAAAATGAGACCACCTAACAATTCAGTACAACATTTTTTAACTTATTTTTTAAAGGTACATTTAAAGCTACCCCTAATAAAATATGCTTGTTTTAGTGTTTGCGTTAGCTGACCAACCCAATCAAGAAAAAAAAATGTTTTTGCTTTAAACTGCACACTGCTTTAAACTGATGCATTTTTATTTAAAACAAACTGAACTGTACATTTTTCAGGCTCTGACCGTAAAAGACAGACAGTTCTCACATTCAGTTATTAGAATGATCCAAATTTTAAACAGCTATGATCATGTCTGGATTCATACAGTTAACCAATGACCATCTCACTCCAGCGGTGTATGAATGTCAGAGCCACTTGAATTCAGCTGTAGTTAGAGCAACATACGGTATATCCCAGATTCCCTGTGGATCTGCTGTAGTCTGGGAAACCGTGCAGGCAAAGCAGAGCAGTGAGAGAAATGGAACAGACCTCTTCACTCCAACACAATAAAAACCAGGCCTGCAGGACTATTATAAATCAGCTTCTGTTACTGCAGCTGATGAGTCAGTGCCAGTCACACACACACACACACACACACACACACACACACACACACACATAAACAGACAGTTAGGCCTAGGCTCTGGGCCAAATTCTGAAATGTCATCATCTCATAAAAGATATCTAGATACACTTGCAGGAATCACACACATACTTGTTTTTTTATACCCTGCCAGGATGTGAGGTCATACACATGCTTTATATACATGGACATGCCAAAAGTCATGAGACACAGTAAGTAAATTGATCAGGAGGGTAGCTTGGGAATACCCACACCTGTATGATCTTGTAAGTGAGGCTGAACATTTGCCAGTTTGCTCATGGCAAGGCAATGTGAATGATCAGAATTTGAGCAAGGCCTGACAGTAGATGCCAGATGGACGGGACATTCCATTTCTGAAATTGTAGGGGCATGTAATATTCCTCAATTCTCATTACTTAGCTTTTCTTCTCACCACAGTTGTATAGAATGGTTATCTGTGGGGTTACTGTAGCCTTTTTGTCAGCTCCAACAATTTTTTGTTGCTTGCCCTAATTTACAAGGTGTTTCCATCTGCAAAACTGATACTTACTGGGTGTTTTTTTCTCCCCTTTATTACACCATCTAAGTAAACTCCAGAGACTGTTGTGTTGAACACCTGAGGAGATATTATTTAAAGCTCTGAAACATATTAAGAGACCACTTCAGTTTCTGTATCAGTTTCCCTGATTTTGCTATTTATAGGTAAATAAACTACAGACATTTCTCCCAAATTCCAAATAAAACTCTAGTCATTCATTTTCAGAAAATGAAAAACGGCTGAAATAAGAAAAAAGATACAGAGCTTTCAGACCTCAAATAATGCAAAGAAAACAGGTTCATATTCAAAGTTTTAAGAGTTCAGAAATCAATCTTTGGTGGAACAACCCTGTTTTTTTAATCACAATTTTCATGCATCTTGGCATGATTTCCTCTATCAGTCTTACCGCTTTTGAATAGCTTTATGCCACTCCTGGTGCAAAAAGTCAAGCAGTTCAGCTTGGTTTGATGGCTTGTGATCATCCATCTTCCTCTTGTTTATATTCCAGAGTTTTTTTTATTTTATTTGGTAAAATCAAAGAAACTCATAATTTTTTAAGTGGTCTCTTATTTTTTTTCCTGAAGCTGTATATAATAATAATAATAATAATAATAATAATAATAATAATAATATAGCAGTAATAATAATACTCTGTCCAATCTGGCACCAACAATCCTGCAAAGCTTAACATCACAGAGATTACAATGTTTCTTATTCTGATTGTGAAGCTGCTGGCCTGCATGAGTAAATGATCAGACTTGTGCCCTATGCTACGTAAACATTTTTCCTATGGTTTTCCTACAAAATCAAAGAGATTTTTGTTCCATCCACCCCCTCCTCTTTACACTCCCATACACTCCATCAGACTAGAGTCTGAATAGTGGCTTCAGAGAGATGCTTATCAGACAAGCCTTTTTGCATAAGGCTACAATAAATGTGAGTCATCACTAACCCTTCCGTCCAGAGCTGGAAAGACCTCAAAAATAAACAACAGCGGGGGGGGGGGGGGGGGGGGGGGGGGGGGGGGACACCACAGATTAGCCTTCAACTGTAGTACAATAGGCTTAAAGTCCAAAACAAACTACACATTCCCTCGAGCTCCAGCAGTGCTGCTTACCTGGCCATGGCCGGCTCGTCCAGGCTGTTGATTGGCTCTCTGTTTTGGTTGGTATGTTTACCGAGGCCCTCTTGTGCGCAGTCCTCTGAGAGGGTCTTTGAGCTGGACAAGACTTCAGCCACCTCCGGCCCCTTTTGGAGGGAGAGAGGGAGAGAGAGAGAGAGAGAGAGAGAGAGAGAGATTAAAGAAAAGAGTGTGAATGAACAGAGTGGAACTCTGGGTACTTTCCACATTAAAACAAACCTCTAGAGCTGCCCCATTCAACTGCTCACAATTAGCCATTCAGGATAACACTTTATAAAGCCCTTGGACAACTACACTGGGCGAAACAAGGCGGACAGAGCTTGAGCAGAGCTGGACTGAAATCGGTCACAGACTACCCCCCTACACACACAGACACAGACACAGACACAGACACAGACACAGACACACAGACACACAGACACACAGACACACACAGACACAGACACAGACACAGACACAGACACAGACACAGACACACACACACACAGACACACACACACACACACACACACACACACACACACACACACACACACACACACACACACACACACACACACACACACACACACACACACACACACACACACACACACAGGGAAAATCAGTGTCTTAAGACTGAATGAGGCCAGAGGGAGAGGGGGAGTAAAAGAAGGGTAGAGAGGTCAGGGGGCAAGAGAGAGAAAGAAAGGAGACGGAGAGCGAGTGACAAACACATACCCTGTGGGTAGAGGACTACAAAAGGAAAGAACTATTCATTGACTCATTCGCTCTCGTAAGCTGTTTTTAAGTTTTTTGGAATTTTATTTAAAGGCTACCTAGATGTGCACTTAAAACATTGGTATACATAAGGTGTTTTACGATGTAAACAACCCTTTCCAGACATAAGAGGCTTTAATCAAAACAGTGACAGTATCATATCCAAGTAACTCAACTACAAATTCCTCATAATAGTAAATAGTAATTGTGCACGATGTCCAAGGAAATGCTAAGGAATTAACCGGATTTATAAATTGATTAAAAATAAAGTGTGGTCTCATCATTATCCTAGTTACAATCATAGGCAAACATAACCTAATTAAACAGTACAAAACACAAACCGTTGTACTGTTCTTGTCTTTTATTGAGCAGATTGAGTAACTTCTGAATTGCAGGCTAGAAAGGTAAGTGGACCCTTGAAAATAACTGTATATAGGGAGGAATAATATTGTTTAAATTTATCATAACACTTCACTTGGATGGTCCATTTTATGGCCTTGCATTCAACTTACATTCAACTAAATGACTATTAAATGCAACTTAACTCTATGTTGAATGTATTTTTTTTTTAAATAGAGCCTAACCCTACACCTTACCCTAACATTAACCATTAATCAACCCTAAAATCTAACCCTTCACCTAACCCTAACCTAAACCTTAAATCTAACCCTATAAACCCAATGCTAAAATGTTAAGATTGGAGTTTGGGTTAGAGTTGGATGTAGAGTTACATTCAGTAGAAAATAATTTACATTCACCTTTCAGTTTAATTGCATTTATTAGACATGCAGTTGAATGTTAGTTGAATGTCAGTTGAACATGAACGAGGTCATAAAATGGACCATCCAAGTAAAGTGTTACCCATCATTGATACTTGCAGAATCTGACGTGATACCTAAAGGTGTCCGGATTTGAGGAATTTGATAAAAGGAATGAATCTGATGTACCTGATGGGCCAATAACTTACTAGCTTTGTTTCCATGTTCAAAGTAGTCACTTCTAGATTTTAAAAAATAAATTCAAAAGGTGTGATTTGTGACCAGTAGCTCATATTCTGATTATAAGTGTAAACATTGTTTATACAAGTCAGGGGTTGGTAATGTGAAATACTGGTTGGCTACCTCTGTAATACATCTGGCTAGGTCATTTAATTGATCCTTCCTCTGCTTTTTTGTTTTATATGTTACATATAAGATGATTACTCCTCTAATATATGCCTTTAAGATTTCCCAACCCTTGAATATAATTGTAATAACCTGTTGATTTCCCTTGAGAAAAAAATAACTCCACCAGATGTATCTTATAGCTACACATAAAATTTGTAATTTGCAAACATGCTTCTGTTCATCAATATTTTTAAGATTCCTTGCATGTACAGCATGCTTCAAGTTATGCGACAACTTTGTGACTGAGTTAAAGTAAACCATTCTCCAGCTGATTTACTTTTGTGTTTTAAATCAACTTAAATTTGAGGTCGAAAATAGGCCAGATGTGGCCCGCAAGCATAAAATATCTGGCCCATGAGGTTGTTTGAAATTTAATGAACGATAATTGGCAAAAAAAAAAAAGAATATATAAAACTTTTCTTTGACAATCTTTTATTTACATTCCTCTCCTGCCTCTCTGTCGCGCTCTGCGTGACTTTAGTTTCTGCCCGTTTTTCGGCCTATTCTTGGGCTCCCAATCTCTTTATAAGGGTGTTTTTTCCCGGCCGTGTCCCAATTCACTACCTAGGGCAGCAGTAGTGTATTGGAAAGCAACCCTGCCGACTTGGGTTTGATCCCGCATGAGGAGCAGTGTGTTTATTTTTTAAATTTTTCAGTTTTCTTTGGTTCACTTCCTTTGAGATCAACTGTTCTGCAATTGGGTTCAACAACCCTCTGGGTTGGAGAGCTACTAGTCTGTAGAACTCGATCCCATTACACTTCATTTTCCAAAACAGATTTTTTTTTTTTTGTGTGGCCCGCAAGGTCATGGCTTGGACAATATCTGGCCCGCAGCCAAACTTAATTGCCGACCCCTTGTATATAGGCTACAGAGTTAAATCACATTATTACCATTAACTTATACTTTATCAGTTGTCACAAGATGCTGTTCTGTCATTTATGCCAAGATTTCTTGTTACTTGAAATTGGTCATTAATTTTTACCAACATCCTGTATAAACGTTATATTACATAATCTTCTTCTCTAAGTACTGCTTTAAAGACACAACTTAATGACTATAACTGATTATGAAAAACTGTACAGGAGTTAAATAAAATAAGTAAAATACAAAAAAAAAAAAAAACAAGTATAAGATAACAGCCCTGCAGTGTTTCCACTGCCCTCCGGCAAACTCCACCCACTTACTTTACAGTGAGACATCCTGGCAGACACGCTCATCTTGACGCAGGCATCTGTTTTTCCATCAGCTGTGAACAAACACAGACATACAAGCATGTCATACACAGCATCTGCTGCTGCATCTAAACTCATAATCTCAGGTATTTGCTTTCATTTTGCTGGGACTTTACTGTGAGTCACACCTGCTGAGCCACTCGAGCCATTCTTCAGCTTCTTTAGTAAAGGAAGTGACTATCTAAAGATCACTGAGAAAATATTTAATGCTTAAAAGTTTTTTTGCAGTGTAATCAGGCTAAAGTTGCCCACAGTATCTGATAATATAATAAATACCATATCAAAACATGGGTGAAACTGTTGGTCAAATGAATTGTGATAATTTTGTACTTAAAGTATATGTAGGCCTAAAACTAAAAACAGTTCAACATGGCAAAACAATGGGTTCAGTCATTAAGAGTCATATAAACTTTTTTAGTAATACACAAAACTCTTTTAGCAAAGAATATAAATCTGTTGTGTGAAGATTTAGCATTTTGCACACTTAGGCTACATTCACATTACAAGCCACATTGCTCAAATCTAATTTTTTGCTCAGATCAGATTTGGCGAATCTTGATGGTTCACATTCACAAATGTAAGCAACCTGTATCTGTGTGTAATGTGAACAAATCTGTCCCTAAAACGCCTCACACGTGCACTTTAAAACATTGATATGTGTATAAACGTCACCTTCTTCTTCACCAACAAAAAAACATCATATTTGAGAGACTTTTTGAGAGCTTTATAAAGATAAAATAAATGCGTGAGCAGCTCATATGTGGAGCATCTTTTGCTGGAGTGCAGAGTAAACAGATGGTCTGAAGTACATGCTCAGGTCAAGGAGAAGAAAAAAGGTCAGGCAGTTTTCTTTTGCTGTTTTTGCAGCTATAGCTGCACAGTTGCACCAAGAGATGTATGGGTAAGAGAGAGAAGCACATAGCGCATGCGTAAAAACTAAAAGATGCATGAATTCCGATTTGACTGTTCACATTCATGCCACATGTTTATGGATGACATGGTCCACAGATGAAAGTGACTCAAATCTGATTTAAAAAAAAAAGAATTGGCAGGTTTACACAGCTATGAAAAAATCAGATTTGAGCCACTTTGAGCAAACAATCTGATTTGAGTTACTTTAGCCTGGTAATGTGAGCATAGCCTTAGACACATATAAATCGCTGTCAAGCATCTCCATTTTGTTTTTTAATTTTCACTTTTTTACATAAATTCAAGGCTCTGTGTGGTCTAGTGGGCTAAGGCACTGCAACAGTGATATGAGGTCATGCTGCTTGCCATCAGCAGCTGGAGCAATGACTGGCCTTGCTCTCTGGGTGGGAAGATGGCGCCTTCCCAAAATCACTCCTAGTCGGCACAGTTGTCTGTTTTCTGATGTATTAGAGCTGGGTCACTGCGCTTTCCTCCAAACAGGATGGCTACCCAGTAATACTGCATCAGTGGCAGCTCACAAAGAGGCAGTGGCTGGCTTTATATGTATCAGAGGAGGCAAGTGTTAGTGAACGGTGGAGCCATTATGAATGGGTTGGATAATTGGCCTTCCAAAATCTGGGAGAAAATTTGTTATAAAAGAAAAAAAAAGATACAATAAATGGACTAAAAGAAATCCTTAATGGCAGGAAAATCCCCTAAAGGTCACCTGTAGTTTTATTCCTTCTCCTGTTAAGTCAATGTAAACAGAAGTAGTTCCATGAAAAGCAGATTAAATCAGTAAGCAATCATTACTTACTTAAATCAAAACTGAAAGACAGCTCAGACGCCAGTTTACTGCATTCTCCTTTCAACCAGAAAACAGAAAAAAACTGCTCTCATCTATTCCAAGGAATAATCTTGCAGTACTCTGGAATGGCACTGACTCGTAGTCCTACTTATGATAGTGGTTGTGGTGTGTGGCCAGTGTAAAAATGTCACAGCTGCACTGTAAATGGCACAGTCTAAAACCGTACAGCCTGTTTAGAAGCGCCTGTAAAAGATTAGAAGAGGAGTGTGTGTTTAGCAGACTAGGTCATCTGTAAATAAAGGTTTAGGGATACATCAGCTTCTTTTCATTTTGTTTGGTAATGTATAATTTTTACAGTTGCAAGAAAAAGTATGTGAACCCTTTGGGATTACTTGGATTACTGCATAAATTGGTCATTAAATGTGTTCTGATCTTCATCTAAGTCACAACAATAGACAAACACAGTCTGCTTAAACTAATATCACACAAAATAATTATATGTTTGTATGGTTTTATTGAACACAACATGTTAACATTCACAGTGCAGGATGGGAAAAGTACGTAAACCTTTGGAATTAATAACTGGTTCAGCAATTCTTGGGATATTTGCTTTCTTCTTCACCTCATTGATCATTCTGCAGTCATCTTTACAGGGCAACCACGCCTAGGGAGAGTAGCAACAGTGCTGAACTTTCTACATTTGTAGACAGTCTGTCTTATCGTGAACACATTAACATCAAGGCTTTTTGCAAGTCATCCAGCTTCTTGCAAGTCAACAATTCTTGAACGAAGGTCTTCTGAGAGCTCTTTTGTGCGAGGCATGATTCACATCAAGGAATGCTTCTTAGGAACAGAAAACTTAAAACTGCTGTTTGTTTTTATAGGGCAGGGCAGCTTTAACCAACACATCCAATCTCATCACGTTGATTGGACTTCAGGTTGGCTGACTTCTGGCTCCAATTAGCTCTTAGAAAAGTAATTAGCCTAGGGGTTTACATATTTCCCCCCCTTCACTGTGAATGTTAATATGTTGTGTTCAATTAAATCATGCAAACATATAATTTTTTTGTGTGGTATTAGTTTAAGCAGACTGTGTTTGTCTATTGTTGTGACTTCATAAGATCAGAACACATTTAATAACCATGCAGAAATCCAAGTGGTCCCAAAGAGTTCACATACTTTTTCTTGCAACTGTAAATTAGGCGTCTTGCCCAAGGACTCTTTGGTGTATCACAGCATAGTCACCCAGACCAGGACACACCAACCAACATGACCTAATTTCATCTCATTTTTATTTTTGAGAATGAAGAATCTATGCAAGAAGTATTATTAACAAGCACTTTATTAGGAAGACCTGCACATCAACTAATTTATGTTTTGCGAATCTTATGACAAACACCAGGTCATTTACTACTTAACCATTTGGAATAAACAACCTTCTAATGATCACTCAAATGCATATACGGACACTGAATTATTGTCCAGCCATAACAGCAAGTAAACAACAGTACTTAAGCAAAGAATAGCCTCATTTCTCACCATCAGTTTATTACTACTGATAAATCAGTTTGAGAGATTTCTTTTCTGCATATCAGATATTTTAAAGGAGCATTTTTAAATATTTAAATATCTCCTATTAGCAAAGAAATAGCTACCACTGTTATAAATAAACAGAACCTTTGCTCTAAGGGTGATTGGATTTTATACAAATAATGCAATACAATACATGAGATACTTCTATTTACTTTTGTCATTAACATTGTTTAACGTGCTTTACATAGCCAATATCAACCCAGTGCCAAGCTATGATCTAATTTCACAATCTGCATTTAGTTTATTCACTTATTCACTACTACAATACCTACAAAGTAAATGTTCTTGACTTTGTATACTACAATGTTTTACATATTTCCAGGCTCCTGCAGTTCCTGACTGCTTTGAAGAAGCTACAGTATGTTCATAGCATATTTTATGTGTAGTCAGCAGTCAGCTTAGTTGGTGCTAGATTGGCCTTGTCAGCTTGGAGTGTCTTTTTTTCCCCTTTTTGGTGGAAACAGAATTCGTTATAGATGAACTGAATTAACCAAATACAAATATTTACAACACCTGTGTTGTTGCATAATAAAATAATATTAATATTAATCATTAGTTTGTCCAGGTTAATTAATTTGTTGGCCTTTTTTTTCTCTACACTCAACCTCTGGTCCAACCAAGGTTCTTGCTTTGTGCAAAGATCAGATTTTACTTGAATAAATATTGGATTAATAATGAAATATACTCCTGCTGACAGAGTGTGTGAACAGAGTTTGGCCTCCTCTAAAAGTTCTGAAGCTTGGGAATAACAATTCTACACCCCAGAGAACTGATGAAAAATTGTGATAAAAATTCACACCAAACCTTCCCAAAAAATGTCACTTTAAAAATGCCAATTTAATTCTTGACTGCTCCCTTTCTCTCACTTCTTTCCTCCTGCGTAATGAAAATGCATGTGGCGAGTTAGCATTCCTGCTCCTGTAGGAGATATTTTCCACCCATGTGTGCAGAAAACCCGCTCATCTGTTCCACTGGAGCAGAGCGCTCACAGCTTCAAATGGGTTTTAAAAAAATATATCATGAGCACGTGTTTCATTCAAACACTTACCCAGACCTGCCAAAGAGGGGGTTCCCTAATGGCAACCCCGGGAGCCTGGCCATGCCACGATACCATTACTGTATTATACGTCAACTTTATACGTGTGTATGTGATGTGTGTGAGAGAATGAGCAAGAGAATGAGGACAGTCTTTCCCTCCCTCAGAAAAATGACTACCTTAAGTGCTCGACTGAACATAACCTGGAATTGGATTCATCCACTCTACAAGGAGGGCGCATCGCACCCGCCCAGTTTAAAAAGATTCTTCTGCATGCTTTGTGCAACATTATTTTAATTGTGCCATTTTAGAGATATGAGGGTTTTTTTACATGTAATTTTAGATACCTTATATTTATTGTGCTTATTGCTTATAGCTGTTATTGTGGTCAGGGAACTTATCACCATTGCTAAGCTTGCAGTTAACAGGTCTCATCATAAGCAATATGGCACCTCGTAAGTGCTTTGAGGTGACGAGAAAACCCTCAGGTGTGCAAAGACAAGACCCTGCTCTTTTATAGTGTAGATAAAAGGTCCACGAGGTGGAACGTGTCTGTGCATTTAGTTTCACTCTATCCTGGTCTGCACTATCGCCTCGTCTCTCGTTTCGGCTGTTTGGGGAGACAGTGAACTCCTCTTCCTATTAACTTAGGACAGAAATTGACACTGGGAACACAATGAAGAAAGGAGAGGGAGAAAGAAAGGAGCCCCATGCCTCACAAAGGAGTCTTTGAAGGGCCTGAAAGGGAAGAGACTTACCCTTTGGCGTCTTGACTTCCTCCGCGCTCGGCAGACTGTGAAAAAGAGAGGCAGAGATTAGTGAGGTCACTCAGATACAGAAGCAGCTCAGCACATTAAAGCCATGAGAGGGCCACGAGTTCCAGAGATTTTACCACGGTGTTATTAGGCACGGGGAAATGTGGATTAAATTAAATTTAAATTGCTTTCTGCTTTACAAAACATAGGCAACAAAACAGAACATGACAAATATACAAGAATACATATTTTTATTTATTTAATTAATTACTCCAAAATACTTTTTTTTGAGCCTGACACCTTGAACCACCTGACTGAGACCAGTGGCTTACTCATTCAAACTACATGGCTATGTCATGTAGGGGTGGGCCATATGGTCCTAAAATAATATCAAGGTATTATGTTATAGAAGTCAATGATCCAAATTATCATGATACTAATAATGCATTCCATATATCTCCAAATATCCAGGATTGAAGTAAAATAAATCTCTCTTGTAGATATATTATGGGAAATAAAAACTGTGTTTTTTTCTTTTGCAAAAAAAAAAAAAAAAGGGAAAAAAAAGAAAAGAAGTACCATACATGATAATAAGGGGTGGGTGATATGGCATGATATATGGGAAGAAATATCGTCTGTAGTTTATAAAATAAAACAGCAATGTACATTTTACTCAAACATATACATATAAATAGCAAAATCAGAGAAACTAATTCAGAAACTGAAGTGGTCTTAGTGCTGGGTGGTATGACCAAAAATGCATATCAGGGAATTTTTCAAATTCTGACGGTTCACGGGATTTCACGGGATTTTTTTTTATTATTTATTTATATATTTATTTGCATGACAGGGTTTTTATATAGGTCTGTGACTTACTGTTGCCGTTGGGAGTGCATATAATATATAAAACACTAATGCTTTAAATTAAGACTTTGATTAGTATTGGGTTTACTTCGTCCCACAAAATTACACAATATATAAGGAAAACAGCTAAAGAATGTAAATAGTAGACCTTAAAAAGAGACAGGCCAACAACTTTAACACGACTTCCTTTACAAAACTAAATATTTTAATAAACAGTTTAAGACATTAAAGGCCGTACAGTATTAAAATCAGCCACAATTCCCTTCTTTCTCCAGCTAACAAATAACTTACATTCGGTGTGTAACAATAGTATCCTTCAAGCTATAGTATTAGTATATTTAAACGGGGCTATAGGTACTGCTCACCTCGTATCCGCGCTTTTATCACTTGCTGAATAAATGGTTCTGTATTCTGGACCGTTTCTGGGCTTGTTTGGGGGATAAATTGCTGTTTTTAGGCAGGATGGAGTAAGGGACGAGTGTGATTTAGCTGCTAATGTTAACCTATGTCGTAGTCTACACCTATCCAGAGCACAGCGCGTTTATACTTCTCCGCTCTGCAGGTTAAACCGCAAAAGCGGGAATGGGGGGGGCGAGGCTACGCGGCGACAAAGCAAAGACCAGCACTCCATACACCGCTAAATACATCCAAACACATTAATAAACACTTACAGTCTTATGGACGCTCGATAAACAGATGATAATGTCCGTTGTAAAGTCGTTGAACCATCCAAAACTTCTCCACTAACATCCTTCCACTCCTGCTTCTCCTCAACTCTGGTCCAGGTGGCGCCAGTGCTTAGTAATTGCTGGAGTATGGCGTCACATCAATGTCAAAAGTCGGGGGCCCAAAAATATCAGGTGAAAAAAATTACTATTCGTTCGTAAAATGACTAGCTCGTTCAGCGCAGGTCACTCCAGGCGCTAAACAAGAGGGCCGGTCACTCCGGGCACTAAACGAGAGAGAGAGTCATTCCAAACACTAAACCCGGACTAACAGCGCCAGAGTGCGGGTTGTTTGGATGTTAGCATAGCCAGTTAGCTAACTCTCCAGCTGGCCTTTTTTTCTCCGCCCTCTTCCGACTGTTGGAGGTAGGCGGTCCGTCACAACCCGTGGAGATATCAGCCAATAGCATTCGCTGAGGGAGGCGACCCTGACCCCGCCCCCAAATTGTCAAAACCACGCCTTTCAAAACTTTAACGCAAAAGCCTCCTGGAGCAAAAACATCAGCCGCAGGTAATTCACACAGCGCGCGAGGAGAACTGTGAACTCGAGAGGAAAATAAACACCTTAGAGAAGTAAAGGGAAGCTCGCGAGCTTCACATATGCGCTCACAAGAAGTTAATTTACACACGCAAAATATTAAAACACGCTGGTTATTTTTTTTTCACCTGGTATTTTTGCGCCCGACTTTTGACATTGATGTGACGTCATAATGGAGCATTCTGATTGGTGCTTGAGCAGAGCACTATCTGACCGTCTGAACCGGTATACCGCCCAGCACTAATTGTTCTCCTAATTTTTCCAGAGCTGTATATGACTGCTTCTGAACATCAGAATCCATATGCACTGTTTTTCTAGCTGAATTCCACAAAGAAGGGGAGTCACTGCGTATATTGACCATTTTACGAGAGCTTTGAGTGTGGTCAGACCAGATTTTAACACTTCAGAACTGTGTTTTATGAGACACATTTTCAGCAGAAATCCCCAAACAAGCTCAGATTAGGTCAAGGGAACTGCTCTGGTCAAACGTTCACACACTGCTGTGAGGATTTCAGAGTAAGACTAATCGCAAAGGATTCTGCCAACGAGACTCAGCTGAGTTCCATTACAACAAGGCTTTCTTACATCTGTTTGGCTCCTGACCCACAGATCTGTCTCTAAGGACCAGGAGATACCTTGCAGATACAGCACCTGATGAGGAGCAGCTGCCTGCAGGCCAATTCAACTGAACGACCAACATTAGCGTGACAAATTTAACACGGGGGAATTAAACGGCTGACTCAGGAGGACTGATGCATCTCACAGTCGACGTGTCAACGGCATCGCCCAGCCAGCGCAACACTGCAATAAGCTTTTGCAAAAGATTACAAAAGAGGAAACACAATATCTCCAGCACCACACACACACACACACACACACACACAGCTCTACATTCACCACCATTGCAGAACTATCAACACACTGCTGCAAACATGATCCACCACAAAGCACGAAATAAACAGCCTGAGCTTAACCAAGAAAGCTTCCATTCCCAGACCTTTAAAGAGTTTCCCACAGTGATCCAGGCTTAAGTTACAGTCAGAGCATCAAACAATGAGAACAATTTGAGGACAGGAAGACATGTATTGTAGATGGAGGTGTCACACACTCAATAACACAACTTCACCGTATGCCTCATATCATTGCTGTTTCACAAAAATCTTGTGTCAGACAAAAATGTGACCGTGACAATATATAAAATAAAATAGATCCATTTATCTTAGCAATACGAGTGTTGATTTGTCAGATGCAAATAAACATACATACAGTAAAACATAGCCATTTTTCTAATTTTAACTAAGTATGTTATAACCTGTGAGCCAAGCTGAAGAACAAAGTGTTCCAGATTTCTCCTGGATGCTCCTCAGCAAGCATGTGTATATGTTCAGTTCCATCAGAAGCTCACCTGATTTACAAAATTCACCAATTTACCAAACCAGGTGTTGATATAATGAGAACCAGAAATAACTCTATTAAACTCAGATGAGAAAAGATTTGGAGAAGTTTTAAGGACAACCAAAATACATTTTGTCCAAAATGTGTCAAAAACATATATTAACATTTCATAAATCAAAATATCTCCACAAAGCTTAGTTCATTTAGTTATATTTTTTTACTTCATATAGTTTTATCTGCTGCTTTTATATATGTTGTTTTCTATATAATTTTATATAATTGGATTTTCTATTTTTTTTTTCATTTTCTCCCTAATTTACTCAGCCAACCCACTCATTTGGACTCCTCTTATCACTAGTGATGCCCCAACACCAGGAGGGTGAAGACTAACACATACCTCCTCCAATAGATGTGAAATCAGCCATCGCCTCTTTTTGAACTACTGCTGATGCAGCATTGCTGAGTAGCATTACAGCGCACTCTGAGGAAATTGCAGCGACTCGGTTCTGATACACCAGATCACAGACACCTTGTGCTGATCGACATCACCCTTTGGAGTGATGTGGGGAGCGAGCGCCATCTACCCACCCAGAGAGAGCAAGACCAATTGTGCCCTCTCAGGGCTCCGGTAGCTGATTGCAAGCTACATGGCCAGGATTCGAACCAGTGATCTCCTGATCATAGTGGCAGCGCTTAGCCTGCTGGAACACGTGAAGCCCCCGATGTTGTTGTTATTTTACTGATGTCATTATGCTTCAGCAGAGACAGGTGAGAGAAAAGAGAAAAGGGAAAAACAAGAGAAATGAAAGAAGAGTCTGGAGAAAGCTGATAAACTGATGGCCATGAATCTGAACTTGACAGCCCACCAGGCCTCAGGGGAGGTCAAAGGTTACATCTGTACACACCTTGACCAACAGTTGACAGACCAGGAAAGAGGAGAAAGGATGAGAAGGGCAGCAGGAGCAAAGACAGAGTAATAAATCAGCACACAGAGAAACGTGCTGAAAGAACTAGAGAAATACAACATCATGACACTCTGTTTTTACAACACGCATGCACTCTCTCTCACACACTCACGCACGCACTTGTGCACGCACACACATTTTTGAACTAACTGGAGCTGATAAGAAACAGAAAGACAGCAATGCTATATTTGATATAGGTTACATGCATAGAACAAAAATTATTTACAATGACAACAGTAGAAAGAGACAATATGGAAAATATCATAAAAAATCTGAAATGTGTTTCTTACATGTGACAGAACACATTAAACAAAAAATATTTAATGTTCTGTCTTGTAAACTTAAATTACGTTTGTTAAGGTACAGGCTCGACATTAGGAAGTCTTAAGTGTAAGCAAACAGCCCATTTATTGCAATAAAAGAAAACTGGTTTGGCAGACAGTGATCCAATTATAGACACAAGGAAACATGGCTTAACAGGTTTTCCTTTTCAGCCACAGCTTGTGTCTAAAATAGGGTCTTAGTCTGTCAAAACTTGTATATTTTTATGGGTGTTTTTTTACTTTAAAAACATCCTGTGCATCAATCCCTGCACTTTAGACTAAAAATAAATTTAAAATGTTGCTATTCTATTTTTTAAAAAGACAACAATCTTCCTGCAAGTACAGCTCTGAAAAACAAATAAGAGACCCCTTAAAATTATTAGTTTTTTTTATTTTACCAAATTGTAATATAGGGGAATATAGAGGAAGATGGAGGATCACAAGCCATCAAACCAACTGCTTGAATATTTGCACCAGGAGTGGCATAAAGTTAGCCAAAAGCAGTGTCTAAGACTGGTGGAGGAGAACATGCCAAGATGCATGAAAACTGTAATTAAAAACCAGAGTTTTTCCACTAAATATTGATGAAATATTGACTGAAATCTTTATGTTTATAAACTTCACACCTTATTGGTAGAATTTCGAGGGTCCTCTGCATTTAAATTGAGGCACTCACAATCATGCAGAGCTTTCAGATCTCAAATAATGCAACAAAAAAAACAAGTTCATTTTCGTAAAGTTTTAAGAGTTCAGGAAACAATACTTGGAATAACCCTGGCTTTTAATCACAGTTTTATGCATCTTGGCATGTTTTCCTCCACCAGTCTTACACACTGCTTTTGGATAACGTTATGCCACTTCTGGTGCAAAACTTCAAGGAGCTTGGTTTGATGTCTTGTGATCATCCATCTTCTTGATTATATTCCAGAGATTTTCAATTTTTCAATTTGGTAAAATCACATAAACTCACACTTAGTGTTATAAGTAAAAAACACTTTACTTAACTTACAAACTAATTCCATGTTTAGTCCTAGTACTGACAGAGTAATGCGTCTTTAAACAAATAACTGAAATATAGAAGTGTTTAAAGTACCGATGCCTTTGCTCTGCAAACTATCTACAGAATGGCAGCTGAGGTCAGTTAGACATGCTGGATGAGTAACCAAAAAAAAAAAAGAAGGGCAGGGTCGCACATAAAGGGCGATAGGCCATCCCACACTTTCACTTTCCTCAGATTCACTACAGCTTTAAGCATGCTCATATTACATGGCCTTTGATGCTTTTCTTTCATGTTGCCACGGTGAGTTTGTGCTGGTTTGATGCGGGTGAGGGCACAGCAGTACCCCACATCAACAGTCAAAACATCTGCACTAACAGCTCTCACTGAGAGGTGGCCTGACCTCATAATGTGAGTGTTTTTTGCATGATCATTGTCATTCCTGTGGGCCAGGCTGATTTCAGCTGAGCTCGTTGAGGTGCAACCACAACACTGTTGTGTAAACACTGAGGAGATGGAGAAATAAAAGATGGCACAACCATTACTGTTTATACACCTCTATTTCAGCTGCACACACTAGATCATCTTAGACCTGATGACGCTGCAGATCAGAGACTATCTGACTGATCTGTCTACTGTGGGGGGTGAGATGATGACATATACCTGGTACACACTGTGCATCCAGAAATTCTAAATGCACACACAACTTCAGAAATAGAATGTCTCATCCATTTGCACCCACTATCAGGCCTCGATCGAACTCCAATTGAATTCACGTTGCCTTGCCATGAGCACACTGGTCAGTGTTCAGTCTCACCTACAAGATGGACATCTCCTAAGGTAACAGCTAATGGTTAACTTACATATTGTTATTGGTATTGAAAACTTAACACAGAACAATCACTAATAATTATAGCTGCATATTGCAGTGTTTATCCTAAGGTTATAATTCTATATGTATGTATTAAGTTATATGTAAGTATTTTCCTTGTTAAAAGTGATGATTAGCACTATATTACTATAGTTTAATGTGTAATTTCAATGTTTTATGGCCAAGCATAAAAAATTGCTAGTAGTTCTAGCTAACTTTCCATTTCCACCGTAAATGGTGCAATGCTACCCAAAGCTAATTTCTGCTCCCCATCACAGAGGAACTAAAGAATGGCAAATAATAATCCATTTCTGCACCATCTTCCCCTCTTTCTAAAGACATACAATGCACCAAAGTTAACCAGCAGATAGGTTACTGAACTACAGCACTCCACTGCTATCATATCAGCCCAGCAGGGTCACCCACACACAACTACTAGTAGCCTGGTAATAAAGCACTGTTATTTATTAATTGTTATTTGTTTATTGTTCATTGACGAACATCATTGTGATATACCAGTGGTTTCTCGTAACACATTATCTGCTCCAGGACCAGTGTTGGAAACCAGTTTGTCACCCTAATAACTGTAATAAATTGGTTTATTTCAGATCAGAATAATTTAAGTCACATGTTCTGTCATTCTGATGACGATCGGGTCCTTGAAGGGTTGTCTCAATTCATAAGGGAAGGATTTCACCTATACTCGAAAACAAGGTGTCGGGGGTTAGTGGTAGGGCCAAGGGGTGAAATGGGATTGGGCCAAAGTATAAATGCATGTGGATACAATCTCATCAGGAAACAATCCAGGTATGAGTCACATGAAGCAACCAGGTGTAAACGGTGTCCAAATTTCCCTCAGAAAGTCCAAGTTTACTAAACCACAGTGAGCAAAAGAGTGTCACACTGCACTGATTACCAGCTGTAAAAGCAAGACACATAACACACACACACACACACACAGCACAGAGTCAACATTCATCTCACTCTAAACCAGGCTGAACATTAGCAGACCCACGCCAGAGCATCACGTCATCACTTCAGTCTACCAGTGAACGTTTCCAAACCACCTGACCTGGGAACACACCTGATATCTGCTGCTCTCCGCTCACAGTCACTCTCTGAGGAATACAGAGCTGGGAAAGACTGTGCATATTTGCAGCCTGTGTCATACACACTGAATCCAGTAGACTATAAATTTACTCCTTCTCAGTCAGACTGGGTTAAAAGACAGCTGTATGGCTGCATGCATGCACCACCACAATATGCTCCTGTTTAAATATGGAGATCATCATGAAGTAGGCCTGTGCGATATGGTAAATATACTGAATCACAATATTTCCAAACATTTTCACAATACACAACATTGACCATGATACACATGATCACAGCAAAATGCTTTAGTGGTGACAGACACTTAAAGTCTACAATTTAAACACCATTCCTTACTGAGCACAGTCATTTTTCAATACAGATTAAGCTGTTTTAATTACATTCTTTGTAATAAAACATGCAGTTGGGTCAGTGATCTTTAAGAACTGATGGTTCTTAACATCCTTAAAAAATATACTGTCGGTGTGATAAAAAAATGTAGCACAAGTCGATACTGCCATTCTCTATCATGAAGACATCATTTTAGAAATGTAACATTTTATGTAAGGTTCCTGATGCTATGGCGTGATGTAATTTAATGTATATGATCCTTTAAGGAATCACAGACCACCAAAAGTAATGCAAGTGGTTGTTATGCTGTTGCTATTGGATTTCAATAGTAATAATAATAGGGGTTGCACATTGGTTGCTATGTGGTTGCTAAGGGATTGATTTTAGAAAAAATTGGAAACAACAATGCTAATGTTTTAACAGTTCAGAAATTTTCTTTCATGAATCTTGGCATGCTCTCCACAAGTCTTTCACACTGCTTTTGGGTGACCTTATTCCCCTCCTGGCACAACAATTCAAGCAGAGGACTGGAGTAAGATCATTTTCTCTGATGAGTCCAATTTTCAGCTTTGATCAACACCTGGCCATCAAATTTATGATTAGATGGAGACCTGCAGGGGTGTACAAGTGTCTTGCGCCTACTGTGAAATTTGGTGGAAGATCTGTAATGGTCTGGGCATGCTTCAGCAAAGCTGTAATTGGGCTACTGTTTTAATTTAGTATTTTGAATCAATATATTATTTTGGGACAACACATAATCCCTACATACTGCATAGCACTATTTTGGCCCTGAGTGTTTTAGTATTATCCTCATTCCCAAAAACATTTTTGGCTCTTTCTTTTTGTCAAAGCGTTCCATGTTGACATTCTGTTGCTCTGACGCTATTCTGACCTATTAGTTTACCTGCCAAGTTAAGCATCTGATTTATGCAGCCAGCCTACAAAGTCTTTTCGGAAGAGCCGTAGATGTGCGACAGCAGGACTGGCAGGTTCCTCACATAATAACAGCCTGAAACAGTAACTGACACTGACAGGCTGTCATTTTCACTCTGCTCACAATAGTCACACTCTGCTCAAAAGCAATGAGTGTGAGTCACCATGTACACACAAGTCACAAACATGACACCTCGGTTCCGAGTTAGAATCTGGAGCAAGTCTACACTTCACACAGCCCAACACAGGCTAACTGCATTAACGGAATAAAAATTTCCTCAGTGTGATAACCATCTCATAAAATATCTCAGTGTGACAGAATAACAATTACCCTAAAGCATTAACAGACTAGTAAACGCACTGGATGGCTGTTATAAGACTAAACTTGGATTTTCTGAAAGATTACACAGTAAGTCTTACTGTTTGATTTGATCTGTGTATCATTTTGTTATTTTTTAAAGCCTAGAATAGCATGTTAGCCACGAGGCTAAAAGCTGGGCTCAATTGAGATAAAGCTGCAGAGCTAACAGACATAGCAGCTTTACTTAGCAGTATTGGAGTAGTTTAGCCACAATGCTAGCAGCCAGCCTCAGCAGACTTAGGGAGTGTTATAATGCTAAATTATCTTATGTTAGGACAACTTAGTGGAGTATTTTACACTACATGTTGCCTAAGTTTGTCTTAAGGAGTCATTAATTTTTCTTTTATGGGTCTACTTTGTTATATGGATTTTACCCATATTTCTTAACTTTGTTTAAGAAGAGATTTGTTTGTTATGCCACCTGGGTTATAGAAAGGTTAGAAAGGTGCGCCTATACATTTCACAAAATTTAGGATATCATCAGGATATCATCGGTCCTTAAAGAACACTAACCTTACTGCACATTTTATTACAGTGAGCTTCATTGTACTATGCAGGTAAGTATTTGAATAGCAGTTTTTAACTTTGCCACTGCTAAGGAATTTTGTCTGTCAAAATATTGTGATAAATACCGTAAAAAAATTATTTAAATATCGAGAGATGATTTTTTATACTTTTATACGATATTGTATTAAGCAAAGTTAAGAAATATGTTGCGTTGTAAATTTTGTCCATATAGACCAAGTCCATGATAATATGATGATCATGTGTTTTCATTTTATAGTATACAGAGAAAACAGGAAATTGGACAGTGAATCAGTAACAGTAAAAACAATGCAGTACTTTTACACATCCAAGCAGCTCTTGCACAACTCCAAACTCATCTTCATAGCTTAAGGGCTGACTCAGGACCCAACAGGCCTGAGAGCTGCTCTGTTTTGCTGCTTCATTAGCGAGCAACAGCCCTAAACAAGGAGAGAACAGCCTCATCCCTTCTTTCCTCATTCGGCATATCGAGCAATGTATTCCAGTCTGGACAATTTATGTCACCCTGCACTTCTCAGGAGTTCATATGCATTTACTTAGAATGAAGAACTTGAAACATTCCACAGCCAGAGGTTGTAAAAATAAATAGCTCAGATGTCACAACAGCAGGACATGGCCCGGCCGAGCTCCAAGTAACACTCACCATGACCTGAGATATGGCCTCTTTTAAGCGCAATATGTTCATTAGGGGTCAAGCAATGCACATTTTGTAACTGATACTCAAAACAATATATATAGGTGACAGACTTTTGTCTATTAAAAAATGTCTGTATTATAATTGCTAATATTTAGTACCCTTCTAATAATGAATGCATTCAGCCCATTTTCATTGCATTGCATTTTACAATTGCTTCAACAAAAGCAAGATACAAACTTTGTGAAAAGGTGTCCCAACACTTTTGCCCATTTAGTAATGTTCTATTGGCAGTACTTCACTACAGAAACTAGACAAGCTCTATGTTAATATTTGCACATCTGGGGTTGCAATGAGTGCAACGTATAATAGTATCTGAATGCATTCGTTAAAAGGTGTGTTCACAGATATTTGGACATGCAATTTTTTACAGAGCTGTATATTAATATTAATGATGTTATATTTAGTTAAATTTGCCTTACATGACATGCCGCATCCTGTGACATGACTATTGTACATGCCCAACATTGCAACAACGATGCTGAAATGACTGATACTATGCAGCACTCAGCCAAACAGTCCTCAAAGGAAATTGCTACATTTGCACTGCAGTCATTGCAATACCTGGTGTCACAATAAATGATTAAAAATTATAAAATTCCCCCAAAAAGACTAGTGTAAAATGTAATATTCAGGTACGTAAGCAAATTTAACTGCTATTTCATTCCTCGTAACCTGTCAAATTACTTAAATTCTTTCTTAAACGAATGTGCTTTTTAAATGAATGCTTAACACTAAGTTATAAACTACAAAATATCCACAAACATTTAGTACAGAATAAACAGAAGACATTAACTCACTGGTGTCGAGCTTCCAATCTGGTTCCCTGCTGGGTCTCACTACTGCATGTGTGAGAGGTTGGTTTGGAGGCTGATCCAGAAAGTTCTTCCTCCTGCTTCCAGTCGGATTCGCTCCGTACCTCCTTCCCACCTGCCCTGGTGCCAGATTCAGTCAGCTGACTCCGCACAGAGTAAGACGCCTCCTTGGGCTTCTGCTCTGAGCTGGATGCTGATGTGTCGGAGGCCTCTGAGGTGTCCCGGTGTTGTCTGTCCCTCCTGGTGTATTTGGAGGAGATGTCCTCCAGGTTAGCATAGCGTTCGGCTAGTTCCCGCCGCCTTTCAGCCTTGTAGCGGGCAATGCGTTCTGCTTTAGACTCCAGTGAGGAGCCCTGTAAAGTCTCCACTGCATCCATCAGCTCTCAGATTCAACAGAAAGCTACAGGTCCTTCAGTGTTCAAACGCAAAAAAAATCACACCAAATCAGCCACGGGGGTCCACTGCTTAAAAAGCTGGAATGCCAGGTTATTTCTTGATGAACTTCTTGATGCCTTTTACTCAAATCATCTCACTGCAAAGAAAAAAGGAAAAAGAACAAAATTTTATCAGCCATCAAGAACATCTGGAACATCTAGTCTCTACTGAGAAACCTTAGGTTGCT
Organism: Astyanax mexicanus; assembly: GCF_023375975.1. Taxonomy (NCBI): domain Eukaryota; kingdom Metazoa; phylum Chordata; class Actinopteri; order Characiformes; family Acestrorhamphidae; genus Astyanax; species Astyanax mexicanus. Next base: position 26,314,534 of record NC_064422.1, read on the forward strand.
AAGTGCCCACTAAACCCAAGCACTTGTGCACACAGTACAAGCTCAGTCAACGCAGTCCACTCCTACTCTGAGCATTGCCCAGCAAAAGCTGCGCTTCTCATGTTACCTTCACATTCACAGCAGAGAGAGAGAGAGAGAGAGAGAGAGAGAGAGAGTGAGAGAGAGAGAGAGAGAGGAGAAGAGAGTTTCTCCTATTAGGGATAATCCGAAGACAAAGGCACAATACCACTACGCCACAAACAGCACACTCCCATGACAAACACAGGTTTTGTGCAAGAAGTATCCATTCTTTATGCAAGAACCCGCTTTTTCCAGAAGAACAACACACCTTTATGCAAGAAGAACCCATTATTTGCGCAGGCACCCACTGTTCCAGAAAGAAGAACCCATTCATTTCATGCACTGTTTCTAAAAGAAGAAAATATTTTTTATGCAAGAACATACTGTTTCTAGAAGAAGACCCCATTCTTTTTGCAAGAACCCAATGTTTATGCAAGAACCCACTGTTTCTAAAAGAACACCCCATTCGTCATGCAAGAACCCAATCTCTATGCAAGAAGAACCCACTATTTCTAGAAGAAGACCCCGTTCTTTTCATGCACTGTTTCTAAAAAAATAACATGTTCTTTATGCAAGAACATACTGTTTCTAGAAGAATATTCCATTCTTTATGCAAGAACCCAATCTTTATGCAAGAAGAACCCATTGTTTTTAGAAAACCACATTCTTTATGCAAGAACCCAATCTTTATGCAAGAAGAACCCACTGTTTCTAGAAGACCCCATTCTTTATACAAGACGAGCCCAATGTTTCTAAAAGAAGACCCCATTGTTTACGCAAGAACCCAATCTTTATGCAAGACTGTTTCTAAAAGAAAAGACCAAACAACCAAATTGCAAGAGAAACCCATTACTTATGCAATATTAACCAATTCTAAGTGCAAAAAGCCATTTTTATACAGGAAACACTCATTCCTTATGCAAGAAACCCCATTTTTAATGCAAGAAAAATGGAGAAATCTTATAAAACCACACCCTTCTTTATGAAAGAAGAACCCATTCTTCATGCAAGAAACCAACCTTTCAACAAGAAAACTCAACTACTTCTGCAAGAACCCACAGTTTACGCAAGAAGAACCCATTCCTTGCTGCTGGAGCTGCTTGTGGCTGCATGTCTACAACCAAACTTCCACTCATGTGTGCACTACAGTACACACAGTCCCCTCTTGGTTAGAAGCAGTGGAGCATGTGGCAGCATGAATGTGTGTGAGTGTACGTGTGTGTACTACAGCGAGGGATTGATGGAGTGTGGAGTGTGTGCAGAAAGAGTGTGGGTGTGTTTGTATTAGCAGGGGGCGGGGCGGGGTTAATGGGCTACATCTGGGACCTTGCGTTTAATAGTTCACACTCAGGGAGAGGTCCAGAAAAAGAGAGAAAGAAAAGAATGGAGAAATGTGGCTCGAGAGAAAAACTAAAATATGTTTGAAGGAGGAAAAGAGAAGAGAATAAGATAAAGAAAAGGAACAAAGAGGGAGAGAAAAGGAAACAGTGAGAGGAGAGATAGAAGTGTAGGAAAAGAGAAGAGGAGCAGCAGATAAGATGAGGGAGCACAGCTGGAGAGACAGGGTAAAATGCCTTTGAGCTACTTGGTTAATGAAGCTAACACATAGTAGAAGCAAGCATATGTCCACCAGTTAGCATGTCTAAATGATCACATATTAGTTTTAAAGCAATCTCAAATAGAGCTTTCTTTTTGTATATTTAAAGAAACTATGTCCAAATATTTTTGGACATGCCTTCTGAGAAGGCTCATGTAGTCCCTGTAAAGGAGTACAGGCAACTAAATAGCACTCTATAAACAAAAAATACAACATATTGGCACCATTCCTAATGACAGTAGAGGTCTACAGGGGTATAAAGTCCCTCTAGCTTTAAACTAGAAAAAAATAATCTGTTTTCTTTGGAAAGAGCGTGCTCTATAGAGTATCCAGTGGGGTGATGATCGAAAGCCAACCCCTTAAAGGAGAACTCCAGTGGAAAATTGACTTTTGGTGTAGTATAACATGATGAAGAGTACTAACCTTTGCTGAATAGCTCACCCCCGCTCTCCTGCAGCTTTCCAAGATCCAGTAATTTTGTGCCTTTTCCCCCAGCATGCTTCAGGGCATCCACATGCCCCTGTAGATAAATCGCTTTTTACACCGTTATCCAGGCTTAACTTTAACTGAACAGTAACTTTTAAAAATACACATAAAGCTTATTAAAAAACACTGTTTACAACCCGTAGCATAACCTTATCTCCAGGCGCTGCTATCTTAAAGTAAAGTCATGATCAGTACAGTGAGTGAGGTGCCCGGAGATTAGGGTTGTAAACAGTTGTTTTTAACAAGCTTCTTGTCCAGTTTTAAAGTTATAAATGCCCCATTTTAAATGTCAGGGCTCTCCGGATTCTACCAATGAGGGGTTGAGCTACTTTGAGCCTGGATAACGATGTAAAAATTGTAATGAGTGCTGTGCAAAAAGCACAAAACCACTGGATCGAGCGGAGGTGGCCTATTCAACAAAGTTTAAAACTCTTTATTATGTTTTACTACACCAAAAATCTATTTAACACTGGAGTTCTCATTTACAGCAATGCTCCAAAATCTAGAAAGCCTTTCTGTCAGTAGAGACAGTTACTCCAACAAAAGCAGGATAACCTTGATTTTGGATGAAACCATTAAAGAATAACTGATTTTACAGCGGATTTGCCAAAAAGATTAATATTGACCTTTTTGCCTGCTTATGGTAATATGATTCCAATATAATGCAAAAAGCATAAAAAAGAGAGTGTGGAGGTTTCACATTGTGTACAGTAACCTGTTTGGAAGCATTTGAATAAATTATTCAGTCTTTTCCATTTTTTTTTCCCTTAACCAAAACTTCTTTTTTGCCATTTTCAGCTAAATAATTTCAGTTGCAGAATATTTCGTCCCTGTCTAACAGAGTGCATCAGAAAAAGCGCAAAAAGACAGTGAATGAGAGAAGCTGAAGATGACTAGAACCTGCAAGAGGAGGTGAAACAGCACACTGTAAAAGTAGAGGAACGAAGGAGAAATAAAAAGAGGAGCGGGGAAATCACAGAAAGGTGTAAAAGGAGAGGAAGGAATGCCTATGACCTCAGCCTCTGGAGAGCACTTCTAAAGGGTCTTCGGTGAACGTTGCTCCTTGTAAATCTACTGCAGCAGTCCAGCAGCCTGCTGGCACCACCCCGGAGCATCTGCTGAACTGTAAACAGTAGAGGGAGGCACTGTGGGTCAGAGGCAGGGCAACACCACGGGGAACCTGCATGACAGACAGTGTGTGTTCACCTGAACTGAAAATCCAGACTCGAGTTACTGAACAGCCACTGAGTAAGTTCATGAATGTGTCGCTATGCTGCAGGAAGTGACTCTTGAAACGATTGAAAAGATTAATGCTAGAGCAGCATGATGGGTTTAGGTCAGAACCTGCCAGAAACCATTTACCACTACAGCTGTGTAATAGAGGTACTTGCCAATACGATACACATCACAATACAGGTTATAATATATTATATATTTTTTTCAAAATACATGTGATACTGCAAGCAAAGCAGTATAAAATAGTATATAAAAAAAACTTTAAGAAAAACAATGTTCAACTTTCATTACAAAAACTGTAATCCATTTTTCAACCTCTTATCTCTCTTTTTCCTTCAGAATTAAACAAGTTGATTATGTTAATGTTTGTTTAAGGTCTAAAATATATAATCTTGAGTATACTAAGTTCTGTTTTAAATGGCTATCCATTCAAAAATAAATAAACTATGGGCTCTGAGCGGTCCATCAGGCTAAGCGCTGCCACTATAATGAGGAGATCGCCAGTTCGCATCCTGTTCATGTAGCTTGCCATCAGCTACCAAAGCCCTGAGAGAGCACAACTGGCCTTACTCTTTCTGGGTGGGTAGATGGCGCCCTCTCCCCACATCATTCCAAAGTGTGATCAGCACAAGGCGTCTGTGAGCTGATGTGTCAGAACTGAGTCGCTGCGCTTTTCTCCGAGCGCGCTGTGATGCTACTCGGAAATGCTGCATCAGCAGCAGTTGGAAAAGAAGCGGTGGCTGTGACTTCATATGTATCGGAGGAGGCATGTGCTAGTCTTTACCCTCCTGGTGTGTTGGGGCATTACTAGTGACAGGGGAAGTTCTAAAGAGTGGGTTGGGTAATTGGCTGTGTAAATTCGAGAGAAAATAGGAAAAAAGGAGAAATAAAATGATTTAAGAAACAAATTAACTAAGCAGTGAAATATAAAACCTGAAGCAATATTTACACATCAGATTAACCGTCATTAATACCAATAAAAGTAAATGAAATTCAGAGACCCCTGACCAAAGCCCTTATCCAGGTTTCTCAAATCCAGCTTCATCCAAAACAGCACATATACATGTACTACTTAGAGTTAGCTTGCTCTTCATGGGAAAAGAAAAGTGTGCTCCTTTTTCCTAGTTTGGTCACACTGCTCTATCTGTAAAGTAATTTCGGGATTCTGAGTGTGTTCAAATTATCTTAAGAATGATAGCCTGCACAGTTGTAAATAAGTTAAATATTTTAAGATTACATAAAAAAGAAAACGGTCCACAGCCAAAGTTAAGGCACCCTGAAGGGCCTAGAGATAATCCCTTTAGTATGCTGCTAAGAGTGTTCTTGTTTGGGAGATATTTGTCACATTCTTTCTGGCTTCTAGTTCTTTGCTTCTAGGCTTCTAGTTTGGTGAAATTCTTGGGCTGTTTAGCATGCCCAGCTCTTATGAGGTCTTGTTAAGGTCAAATGACTCTCAGGGCCATGGCAAAATCTTCAGCTTGCACACAAAGAGTTATATCTTAACGTCATGAGTACCTCAGATGGTGCTATGTTTACCTGGTTTCCATACTATCCAAAAAAAATTACCAAAGACAAAGTTCTGTTTGCTCACAGGATTTTCTATGAATCATGTAGAAACGGTTGCTACAAACTAGGAGAAAAAGGCTGGACAGCATTAGCTTAGGTAGCATGCAAACATTTTGTTCCCCACTACTAAACACAATCAAGTCTGACTGAGTGAAACATCAGCAATAAACTACTGAATGATACAAAAAAATCCTTGCGCTTTTTTTTCTGTGATGTGCCACTGTAGCCCATTCGCTAACCTAGCCTCTGCTCAGCAAGCTCGACTACAGATCCACCGAGTACCAGAGAGTTCGGTGCAGCTAAAGTTGACAAGTACTGATGATTTGTAAGCTAACTGTCAGCTAACTGAGGCTTAAATACAAATAAAATACAGATTGAGAAGACAAAGTCTTATATATGAGGGCACAATGCTGACTGAATGATTTTAGGTGCGTTTTCGACTGGTTTGAGGCTCATCCAGCTGACCTAATTATCACTATAGAGTATAGTAACACATCTTCTGACCAGGACTGTCCAAACTAAACTGTATGTAGTTTATATGTCAATAGGGGTGTAAATAATTAAGAAATAAATCTATAAACAAACATCAATATATTGAAGTCCTATAATATTTTGTTTGGCAACAAAATACAGTATTCATTTTTCTAATTATTTGTTAACATGTAAAGTTTGGTGGCAGACAGTGATTTATTTACACATCACCCACTAGATAACAGATCTGTCCTCTGCTATAAGATTCCATTGTTTTGACTGTAATATATTGGGGGAAAAAATTATTTCTATGAAAACAAATGCAAGATATCCCCTTGCAGTTTTGCAATACAATTAGATAGATATATTGAATTGTAACCTCTGTAATTGTGTACACTTCAGTCCAGAGTTTACACACTGTACCATCCTTGATCTGGAGTTTTAAGGCCAATTCATAACTACACATCCAAGATGTTTCATCTCTTTAAATGTTCTATCCCTTTAAATAGGATAATAACAAACATCTAAACTTTGGGTATTAATTTCCACACCCCCATTCCCACAAGATTAATAGGGCCCAGTACAAAACGCCAAAACCAATCCAAAACAAAAGCACAAAAGCTCTCAAATGACCTTACTGAGCAAATCCCAGGAGGACCTCAGTGATTCTTACAGCCATTCTGGAACTATGATTAGAAGAGTACGTAATTCTAAAAGTCGTCTCGGGCTCCACTGTGTGTGTTCTAGCATTACCTAGAAAGGCTGAAAACCAAGCCGCTACATCGTTTAGAGCCAAAAAAACAAAAGGGGACTCGCCTCGTTTGGAAGCGTGTCTCGTTTTTTCTACCCAACAAGGAGAGAAAAGCAGAGGTATGAGTCATTTGTAAAGCTGTCAGGCATATCAGCAAAAACAGCGTCTCATGTTTTCTCCCACTTTTTACATAACCAGCGTAATCAGTGCTTACACTGATAGGGGAGGCTGAAGGCTTTCAGCAGCTTGAGAAGAACTAAACAAAGGAGCGATGAGCTTGACAGCACTATGGTAATCACATTTGACTGAGTGCTTATTGCGTACTTAAAAACAGCAGTTCACTATGACTAATTGAAAGCACTTTCACTCTCTAACAAAGCTCTCATCTAAACACACTGCAGGACCGTCCACTGAGCCTCAGGGTGTCCCTGACCTTTGACCCCATCTTAGAGAGGGCAGGCTGCAGACGTAGAGAGGAAGCTGTCTTAACAATAGCCAACTGTGTCACATCCTGAGAGTATACTGTAACCCATTCATATCCTGCCTCTTACTGGATTCATCCTGGTTTACATCTGTGTTTACTGGAAGCAGTACTATACCGGAATAGTGCTGTGAATCCAATTACAGTGTTTAGAGTACAATATTGACTTGTACTTGTTGCTGTATTATGGTGCAGTAGCTGCTACTTTCTCTTGGTAATGGACATACTGTACTGTTAATGCTACTCGTGTTAAAGACTGTGTTGCAGTATCTGCAAGTAGATAAAGCACAAAAACAAACAGACTGAACATAGACGGGGCTTAACTGTAAACTCCGAAGACGTCTAAAGTGCTGCCACGCTTTAGACGTGGGACTGCGGGAGATCGCAGGTTCAAACCACCGCTTATGCAGCTTTGCAATCAGCTGTCGGCACTCAGAGGGAGCACAACTGGCCTTGCTCCCTCCAGGTGTGTAGATGGCGCTCTCTCCCCACATCACTTAAGGTGATCTCCACAGCACAGGGCATCTGTGAGCTGGTGTATCAGATCTGAGCCGCTGCACTGTCCTCCGAGTGCGCTGTGATGCTACTCGGCAATGCTGCATCAGCAGCAGCTCGAAAAAAGACCCGGTGGCTGACTTCACATGTATCGGAGGAGGCATGTGTTAGTCTTTACCCTCCTGGTGTTGGGGCATCACTATTGATAGGGGGAGTCCTACTGAGTTGGGTTGATTAATTAGCTGTGTAAATTCGAGAGAAAATGGGAAAAAAAAAAATAGAAAAAAAAAATTATAAACTCAAGAGATGTGAACTTCTTGCCCTCAAATGACCAACTGCAGATCACATAGTGATCACATAGTGGATACAAAATAAATCACAGTGGATAACAAAAGATTCTTGGAACTTTATAAAATAGTTCATATTGGTTACAGAATAAAAATGAGGGCTTAAATCTCAAACTCTCAAAAACTGTCGATTTATTAAAGCAGCCACTGCTCAATATGCCAAGAATGGCCCCAATTCCAAGCCACTGTGTTGGATAAATTTGATTATAATATTATTTTTATTTTACTAACTTCTTCCCAAATGTACAACAATTATATACATATTATATACAACTATACAAAAATAATATTAAACAATATTATTAAAATCATATTTTTAAAAATTGTGTTGTCTGGGATCTACACTCTGTTTCTAATGCTCCAAAGCATCAGTAGAAAGACAGACTGTAATTTCATATCAGGGCCATTGTGTTCAGCCCATGGGAAGCTTTTAAGAAGCTCAAGACTGTGGGAGCTCCCTGAATTTCAAGGACCACCAAGTTAAGCCGTGTCCATCCAACATCCAAACTTAGTTGATCTGAGGGCAGCGCTGGCCTGCTTTCAGCACTAGTATTCCCCCGACACTGGACACACCGACTGGAGCCACATTTGGCCTTCCGCTCCATGACTGACAGGGTTTGCTTTTCTTCAGCGCCTGGGGACCACCAGCCTCGATAAGTAGCAGCCTGCCCTTATAAACATAACGCAGTGTGTGTATGAGGTAAGAGACTTAGTGCGGTACTGCAGGATAAACCTTGAGGCTTTAAGAGCTTAAAGTCTTGACACATAGACACTGCCATAGTATCTCATCATATCACACTTCTTATGTTTGGCTGGGCCTAATCTATCTAACCTGAGCTACATCTACGCTCGGACCAGGACAGCTGGAGGTCACCACGGTGCTTCAGGCTTCGGTGATGTTGTGTAGAACTGTTTTTATGGGGTGGTTACGCAATGTTGGATATCTGTGCACTGTGTAGAGGTGTAGCTGTTTAAACAGCTGCCCCCAGAGCAGCAAAAAGGAACAAATAGGCTTATTTAAAGTAATACTCCAGTTTAATAAGTAATCACTGTTCATTCAGCACTGGCTCATTGGTTTTATTTGAAATGTGTGTTGAGTCAATAGGATTTTTGTTCCTTACCTGTGAACAGAAGAGTGTTATCAGATGTCAGACATCAGGGTCTTGACCAACTAAAAGGTTCTTTACACTCACACATCTCTATTAGAAATGGAAAAGGGGTGATTCCTTAAGGAACCAAATGTGTTTATTTCATCGTCAAGTGTAACAAGATGTTTTGACTGCTTAATTAACCTAATTTCATATTAATATACATCTATTCCTGCATTTCAGACCTGCAATACATTCCAAAAAAGTTAACATAGGGGCAATTTAGGGCTAGAAATGAGATCCATGCCTTTTTTAACAAGACAATGTAAAACAATATGCTGCATAGATTACAAAAGCATGTCTGTTGAAGAATACAGTAAAAAAACATGCTTTTCTAAATATGTCACAGATTCCATAAGTGTTGTAGACACTGAACAACTGCAGGTATCATTAGAGAGAGAGCATGATAAGAGCATGATAAATCAAATACTGACAACCTGCAATTTGAGTCGTATTTGAAACAATATGAGGCAAAACACAAAAACAAAAATAGACCTCATCATTGGACCACATCATTGGATTTGAACTTTCAGTCTTCTGGTTGTAAGGCAATTTTTTTTTTTTTTATAATTTTATTTAAATGTTTTATCCCATTTTCTTCCAATTAACAAGGCCAATTACCCAACCCACTTATTAGGAGTCCCTCTATCACTAGTGATGCCCCAACCGGAGGCTGAAGATTAGCACATGCCTCCTCCGATACACATGAAGTCAGCCACCGCCTCTTTTTGAACTGCTGCTGATGCAGTATTACCGAGCAGCATCACAGTGCGCTCAGGAAAAGTGCAGCATCTTGGTTCTGATACATCAGCTCACAGACGCCTTGTGCTGATCGACATCACCCTTTAAAGTGATGTGGGGAAAGAGGGTCATCTAACCACCCAGAGAGAGAGAGGGCAATTGTGCTCTCTCAGGGCTCCGGTAGCCAATGGCAAGCTACATGAACAGGATTCAAACTGGCAATCTCCTGAAATAAGGATTCAAGGAGATTTTATTGGCAAAATAAAATATAAGGCAAATATTAAACAGCTGTACGACAAAGGAACCTGATATGAGCCTATATTTAACCCTTCAATGGTAACCCAGACTGAAGTGGTATATGGTAGGCTTTTTAAAAACAAGCAGTAGTATGTCATTATATTACATCTTATGTTTGTGAAAACAAATGAGAAACAAATTGAATTGTGATCATCTCCAGCCCCAATGCTAGAATATTTATTTAACTAATAAAATGCTTTTTATTTATGTTATAATGGAATTGGGGTATCATTAAAGTTGACCTGGCTTAAATCATTAATGCAGGCTAGATAAGTCATGATTAACTAGAAATAAGTTTTGTTTAAATGTGCCAACACCAGTCCTTTACCAGTCCATCTAACTTATGGGATGTTTGAAATAATAAGTAATGGGATATATCTGTTATAATATACACAATCTTAAAGTACTACACTATTACATCTCAACCCTATTGCCTCCCTGTACTTAAGTATTCCTTTAATTTAGCCTTAATTCTTTGTCCATGTGTGGAACGCCACAATCTTTCACAAAGGCCTTCCTATAATTATAGGCTGAAGATTAATTCCATCCACTCAGCCCTATTTGGCCAGGCATCAGGTCATAAATGAAAAAGAACCAGCTCCCATCAACACCAGTGAATAAAAAAGGGAAATGGAATAAATAAAAGGCAATTGACGGGACATGACACAGTTAATGACACTACAGCAAGGCACAGTCCTCACAGCTCAGCACTATGAAGACTGATGAGTCAACCAAGGCCCACCAAAAGCATAGAACTGTGTGAATCTCTGTCAGCGCAGATGCGTCATTGCCACCACAGCATCTGTTTGTCATGACTTTGGACTCCCACATGCTTGCTGCAAACTTGATGCTATTTCTCCAGAATTCTAGACTACGTACACTATCACACCTACAGACCATGACACAGGGGTTATGATTCAATATATAGAGATATATTGCAATACGGTAAGAACAACAATTAAATTAATTATTAATAAATTAATTAAATTAATTAAACTTTGATCTTGGTCTTTCATGCAAAAAGAAATAAAATGTAGCATTGTTCTTCCCTGATTTTCCTTCTTGTTCAGTGCCCATTTCCACCCACTTGCCCCTGAGGAATCAAGCTTGAAAGAGAAATATGTGAGTGCAAATTACTAAATGTCAAAAAAATAAATAAAACAATTGATTTAGACCATTTAAACAGTTCCTTGCTCTCAAATATATTTTGCTAAGTGCGGACCACGCCTTATAGAAGTAGAAAAGGAGGAAGAAAAAAGGGGAGGGAACTCGGGGAAATTTGGGCTGGAGTTCTGAACTGCGTGCTGAAGAAGCGTGCAGTTATATCCCCCCCTTTTTATTTAATGAGAAGTGGAAGAGTAGAAAAAGGGGGTTGTAGGGGAGGAGGTGGGTTGCGAAGTTTTCGTCACGAGAGGTAGTTAGTTAGGGGAGGTATTTATAGGACGGTTGATTGATACGGGGTGGAGTTAGAACGTAGAGTTCGGGCGTGGTCCTTCTCCCAAACTTTTGTTATTACATAACATCATTTTGCTAAGTGCGGACCACGCCTTATAGAAGTAGAAAAGGAGGAAGAAAAAAGGGGAGGGAACTCGGGGAAATTTGGGCTGGAGTTCTGAACTGCGTGCAGAAGAAGCGTGCAGTTATATCCCCAAAATATGGAGCTTATAATGAAGCTAGTTTGAGATGAGCCTGTCTCAAATCGTCTGGTTTGGAACGGATGTATAAGTGGTACGCCTGAGAAGACCACCGTCCTAGAAGCTTGATGACGTGCTCGGGGATTCCTTGTCTGGAGGCGTTGGATGCTGCACTGATGCGGAATGAGTGGGCGGAGAATTGGTCTGGTGAGTAACCGTTGACTGAAAGGATGCGGCGGAAATGTGTGTGGAACCAGTGCCTTGTGATAATACTACCAGATTCCGTAGTGAACAGAGGATCTGAAGGTGATGCTTGTTGAGAGAGCCGGAGATTTAGGTGGTGGACGAGTGGTTCGTACGGGCTGAGGGGTGAGTCAAGTTTAAACAGATGGAGGATCGTGGTTTTGCCAAGTTGGTCAGTTTTGCTTCGCTTGATTTTAAAGGTGAGAGTATCCGAGTCCAGGATGCTGAGATCTGATATGAGGGGGTATGAAAAGGAGTTGTGGGAGATTTTAAGTGAAGTGAATTCTGAGCATCTGAGGAATCCGAAGTATGCCAGGAGAAATAGCGATTGGAGCGTGGAGGATGTTGTCGGAGGGTAAAAGCCTGATCGGAGGGTTTGAATGCAACGATGGAGGATTTCTGGTGAGATGGGAGCTCGTTCGTGTGAGGATGGAGTTTCTGATTTTTGGATTCCTTTCAGGAGGAGGGAAATTTGAGGGTGATTAGAGGAAGGGTGTGGTAAGCCAGTGATTAGTTTAGTGAAAAAATTGATAGCTGCCAGATGGACTCTGAGTGATGAGGAACGGGCTGAATGTTGAGTGTGAATGAAAGTAATATAAGCTGCTATAACGGATGGATGATGAGAAGGGAAAGATATATTATGTGTGGAGTGGAAATTTTTGTATGCTTTCCAGCTTGACCAGTAGGTAGAGTGTCTGTGGGGAAACGGCTGAAAGGATGGTTTGTTGTGCTTGGAGGATTAGTTCGTTCAGACGGGGGTTAGGTGTAGTGTAGTTAGTGAAAATGGAGGTACCGGCGTTGGGTTGCAGTCTGCATGCGGAGCCAAGGATCTGAATTTCTGGAATTGAAAGTGAGAAAGAGAGTCAGCAATAGAGTTGGATAAACCTGGGATGTGGACAGCTTTAATTATGAACTGATGCTTAATGGAGTGCCAAGTGAGGCGACGGATAAAAGGCATTATTTCTAGTGATTTTGATCGACTTTTGTTGATGATGTGGACCGCGGCGAGATTGTCTGAATGGAGTAAAATTGATTTTCCTGACCATTCATGTCCCCAAAGGAGGGCAGCGACGACTGTAGGATAAATCTCCCAGAGCGCAGAAGAATCGCGCAGGTGCGCAGCGGAGCGGACAAATTGCTTCGGCCAGGCAGAGGCGAACCAGCGTCCGCCGTAATAGCCGCCGAAACCAGAGGAAGGTGCAGCATCAGTGAACAGCTGAACATCAGAAGGGCTGGAAGCTGCGTCGTCATAGAAAAAGGAGATCCCGTTCCAGTGGCGGAGGAGAGAGAGCCAGAAACGGAGCTCCGACGTGCAGTATTCGTCGAGCGTGACGAAATGGTGGAGGGATCGGACAGAAGAAGACAAGCGAAGGAGATGGGAGATGAAAGAACGACCCTGAGGTATGATTTGGGTAGCGTAATTAAAGTGGCCGATCAGGGAAAGAAGCTGCTGCTTAGTAAGGGTGGGAAAACTGAGAAAGTCGGAGATGAAAGAAGTGACGCGATTAAGCTTTTCCTGAGGAAGAGAAGCTTGGAAGGAAGCGGAGTCGAGAATGATCCCGAGGAACTCCAGGGACGTGGCGGGACCCACGGTCTTCTCCTTCGAAATCGGGACTCCGAGACGAGTGAAAGTGCTGGTCACGGCGTCGAGGCCCCGCGAGGGGGCCGAGGAAGGTGAGTCAACGACGAGAAAATCATCCAGGAGGTGGAGCACGAACGGGAGCCTGTGTTTATTCAGCAAGATCCAGCACAGCACCTCAGCGAAGGAATCAAAAAGCTTTGGGCTGATTTTGCACCCAAAAGCAACGCGAACGGAAAAGTAAAACTGATCGTCCCAGCGGACTCCAAAAAGGTGCCAAGAGTCAGGATGGAGGGGTAGGATTTTAAAAGCTGAGATGATGTCGGCCTTCGACAGCCAAGCACCTCTGCCGGCCAACTTGATGGCTTCGATGGCACAATCCACGGTCGCGTAACGGAGAGAAAATTCAGAACTAGGGATGAGGCTGTTGATGGACGGGTCCGAAGAGCCATGCGGAGCCGAGAGATCAATTATGATCCTCTTTTTGCCAGAGTATTTTCGTGTGGCAATGCCCAAAGGATTGATGCGAAATAAATAAAAGGGGGGCGTTGAGAAGGGACCGATAATGAAACCACTGGAGAGCTCCTGTTGCAGAAGAGAAGACATGACATCGGGCTCGGCCAGAGCGGAAAGGAGGTTAGGACAGGTGAGAGAAGACGAGACCGGGGTAGAAGCCAAATAGAAAGCCGTCCAGGAGGCTGCAAACGAAGGAGGTGTCAGGGTGAGCAGACAGGTCAGCGGCGAGAGCCGGTACGTTGACCGGGGTGGAGAGGAACCGTAACAGTCAGCTCCGGCCGAACTTGGGGGGACGCGTTGGGCAGCAGGAGAGAGCGTGCGCCAAACCGCATCGAGAGCAAACGTGCAGCCTTCGACAGGAAGAAGCAAAACAACCCAAATGGTTGAAATTGTTGCAAACCATCTGCCCGTCGAGAAAAACGATAGGGCGGCCGAAGCTGTCGCGGGCGCCCGAAGAGGACGGGCGCACGGGAGCGGCGCGCGCCGAGGAATGTTGGACGGGGGCCGGAGGGGCGGTGGAGGCTGCCTGGGAACAAACAGAAGCAGGATGAGAGGGGCCGCCACACACGGAGCAGGAGAGGGAGCTACGTCCCGCGAAAACGTGGCAATAAAGTTCCAGGTCTGGGGCGCCCCAGAATGTAGCAAGGTTCCACTGTGTAAGACGAGCTGCGGCGCGGGCTGAGAAGAGGCGGTGATATTCGTAGAAACCAGAGCCTCCGAAACGGATAGCCATATCCAAAATCAAAGACAGATAGTCGTCCAATTCCTGGCGACGTGATGGAAAAACCGAACAGATGACATCCCTGAAGATGGAGAAGGCAAAGGCGAATTCGGCTGCTGAGAGGATTTTGGAGATGCGGGGGCCTGGTTGATGCAAGGTAAGCGAGATGTCGCCGGTGTCGATGACACGGGGAGCAGAAGAAGTGGAGGGGAGAAGTAGGGAGGAAAGATCGACATCCGCACCTTGAAGAATGCGGTTCCGCAGAGAGGAGGAGACCAGGGGAGGGTTGAACATCCGTGCGTTGGCCGGGGAGGCAACAGGCGGTGCCGTAGACAGGGAGAATGAAGAGCACGGAGCTCCGGTGAAGGGCGCGGCGAGTGCTGCAGACTGGGGGGGAACCGGAATAGAAGTGGAGGGGAGAGGCTGGACTGGCATAGAGTGAGAGAATGAGAAAGGCTGGCTGGAAAACACTGGTTGGGGAACGGCAGAAGCGAAGCAAAGGGGAGGGACGAAGGATGAGTGAGGGAAGGGGTTGGACGACTGAGGGAGGGGGTGGGACGGCTGAGGGAGGGGGTTGGACGGCTGAGGGAGGGGGGGTTGGACGATCGAGGGAGGGGGTTGGACGATTGAGGGAGGGGGCTGGACGATTGAGGGAGGGGGCTGGACGATTGAGGGAGGGGGTTGGACGAATGGAGGAAGCGGGGGGGAAGGAGAGAGACGAGAGAAAACAGCCGGGATCGGCAATGAAGGAGAGAAGGAGGCAGAGGAGAAGGGGAGGGGTTCGGGGCCCGGAGGAGGAGGCGCTGAGGCCGAAGCAGGTGGAGGGCGTGCCGCACCTGCGGCGCGAGAGGAGCCGTGGCGAAGAGTTTTTTACTTATTTTCATTTTTAAAAATTAATAAACTGGAACAGAGTGCCCAAACTTTTGTCTATAACAATTGGCCTGCATTATTTATAACCAAAATTTACATTTGTTGAATTTAATACTAATTAAAAAAAAATCGAAAAAAAAAAAGAAAATCTGCTATGCATAGATATCAACCGAATTTCAGACTAGATATCCAGCTAATATGTCTCTAATTTACCTAAACCTGCGAGTGGATTAGATATTTGAGAGTTAAGGATTACAGAACCTCTGCATGATGAAGCATCATTAAATTTGCATGGAAAGGTTAATGTGGTACCTTCTCTGGCATCCACCTGATCATGCTGAAAAGCATTTAGCATTTGGCATCAGCTACATAAATGCTCATCAGTACATATCTAATGTAAACTCCCTTAATTCATCAAAAAACATCTGTGATTGGTCAGAATTCTCATTACATATAAAAACACATTCAGTGAGTGGTTGTAAACTCTTTAGCATATATCAGTATTGCAAAGCCCATTATTGTGATGAACATAAACCAATGCTTCTAGTGCAGATTTTACAGCACTTGAAATACAGTGTAACAGAAACACCATTTTTGGGGGCAAAAAAAAATATTCATGCCCACACACCTTCTCTACAGCTAAGCAAACAGTGCTAGGTCACGAATAGCTGACATTTCCTTCTAAAACCCTAACACACACCCATAACACACTGCAGGGTCAAAGCCAGGCCACTGTGCCTCATCAAATTCTATTAAACAAGCACAAAACACATAACAGCATTTATGAGCTCAACTCTTCTTTCCCACAACACAGAATGACCACACACGAACAGAGACACACACACACACACACACTATCTTCCTAAATCACTCTTGTGGGTCTTTCCTGACAGCACACCATGTGTAGCCTTTCTGACAGCAGGGTGTTTCACAGAGCGTATCTCATTGTGTCACGTTTGACTTGATGGCGTCAGTTCTTACTTTACACAGACATTCTAGCTTAACTTATGTTTCCATATTGCGTCACAAACCAGCGACATCATGCAAATCTACACTGGCAGTGATCACCCAAACAATCAGCTTCCTCAACACCACACCATCAGTTTACAGTAAAGGGAAAGTTCAGCATTTTATCAGCAAATGGTTAACAACTGAGAACTTTCAGAGGTGCAGGAGATCTACCATCATGGAAATGTCAGATCTAAAATACGTGAGCCTAGAATGTTCTCATGTCTCAAGGCCTCAACTACCTGGATAGGTGGGGTCTTAGATCTACAGAACCAGGAATGACGCTATGAAGCACCCCTGAAGCCTTCTAAAAGAGAATCTTCCTTCAGAGTGCTGTGATTATTGTTTTTACATAGTTTTAGTTTTATTGTAGCAGTGTAATGCAACACTATTCATGAGCCTTACATTCAAACTTCTGGCTTTTTGACAACTTGTATTGCACCATTACAATACTGTATTGGTTTCTGTGCCGACAATGGCACTTACACACAGTATCCAGTAACACAACATAAATCCTGTTCTTTCAAGTCTATTATATATTGTTTGGGGTACAGAATAATGCCCTTATTAAAATGAAAGCTATAAGAATTGTACATTATAAAAATAATAGATACAGCTCTAGAAAAAAATAAGAGACAACTTAAAAATTATGAGTTTCTTTGATTTTACCAAATTGCAAGCCTCTGGAATATAATCAAGGATGATCACAGCCATCAAACCAAGCTAAACTGCTTGATTTTTTTGCAACAGAAGTGGCATAAAGTTATCCAAAATCAGTGTGTAAGATTGGTGAAGGAGAACATGCCAAGATGCATGAAAAATGTGATTAAAAACCAGGATTAATCCACCAAATATTGATTTTTGAACTCTTAAAACTTTATAATATGAACTTGTATCTTTGTGTTATTTGAGGTCTGGAAGCTCTGCATCTTTTTTTGTTATTTCAGCCATTTCTCATTTTCTGCAAATAAATGCTCTAAATGACAATATTGTTATTTGGAAATTGGGAGAAATGATATCCGTAGTTTATAGAATAAAACAACAATGTTCATTTTACTCAAACATATACCTATAAATAGAAAAATCAGAGAAACTGATTCAGAAACTGAAGTGGGCTCTTAATTTTTTCCTGAGCTGTAAATTACTCAGAGTTTGCTACAGGTATTGGTACTCTATACTGACAGACACTTGAAAATCTGGCATTGGTATAGGGATTCATATTGGTATCGGTCTCCAAAAAAAGAAAAAGTGGTGTCGGTGCGTCCATAGTGAAAACCTAAACCCCCAGGAGAATGAAAGGGTTACTGTCCTCTACAAACCAAAGGAAGATTCCTACAGCACTGAAGATGTGCCACAGGCTGACACCACATTCACAATTTCCTCTGAGTGGGACAGACTGAGTAGAAACAGACAGAGAGAGAGAAAGAGAGAGAGAGTTTGAGTCGTTTATGGAGACTCTCTCCCCCGTGGTAGTTAAAAAAGGCTTGGCGGTGACGCGCAGTGATCCGTGAGGAAGAGGACAAGAACAGCAAGAGTGAGAGCATTACACAGCCGACAGCACCTAAAAGCACCATAAACACACTCTTACCTCCACTCAGTCACACACTCCTCTCCTCCCAACACACACACACACCAGCTCAGCACGGCCCGGCAACAGTGCAGACGCTACATCAATGACTAACTAATATACTATTAGGCCTAGTGAACGTGCGAGGAGCATGTGTAATATAAAGAGAGAGAGGGAGTGACTCTGTGAGGACATTTGTGATTGCTGCGGGTCATGTGACCAGCCACGGGGAGATGGGGCTCAGCATGCTTCATCAGGCTGTAATCCAATAACTCTATCTGACATCTACATGTGCTAAGCAGTGGCTTAGGCCTAAAACAATTCACTATAACAGCCAGCAGAGTGATCGGGCCTGGACAGCTCCGGAGTCATTACACCGTGCAGCTACAGTGCCGAAAGCCACGCCAGCCACTTAGAGAAGGACAAAAGGGAATATGGTTCTCATTGTAGACCCGTCCTCTGACCACATGCCTGCTTAAGGTCCACAGCTTCACAGAGTTACCTTATAACTGCAGGACTTTAAAACACATTTCCTGACTTTTCCCCCTTTAGCACCCCTTTGATGTCCACCATGTGCTGAGGGGCGTTTTCAATGCTTTGTTTGTAATAAAGTCACTTATAAGCTGACCCATAGCAAGAAGCATATTGAGAACTGCTCTTGATTTGAAACGGCGATACATACAGGAGGCCACTTAAAAATGATGAGTTTCTTTAATTTTACCAAATTGAAAACCTCTGGAATATAATGATCACAGCTATCAAACCAAGCTGAACTACTTGAATTTTGCACCAGGAGCGGCATAAAGTTGTCCAAAGCAGTGTGAAAGACTGGTGGTGGAGAACATGCCAAAATGCATGAAAACTGTGACTAAAACCCAGGGATATTCCACCACATATTGATTTCTGAACTCTTAAAACATTATGAATATGAACTTGTTTTCTTTGCATTATGTGAGGTCTGAAAGCTCCGAAAGCCCATTTCTCATTGTCTGCAAATAAATGCTCTAAATGAAAATATTTATATTTGGAATTTGGGTGAAATGTTTTCTGTAGTTTATAGAATAAAACAACAATGTTCATTTTACTCAAACATATACATACAAATAACACAATTCAGAAACTGAAGCAGTCTCATATCTTTTTTCCAGAGCTGTGGATGCACAAGTGACTTCAGAGTGCAGAATGGTCAGAGAGAATGTAGGGGCTGCAGGGGGGACATGCTGTCCCCATCTAGTTTTTTTTTTTTTTTCGAGGCCATATGTTGCCATGGCAGCAGGCGGGGGCCATGATCTGAGACACTGAAGCAGTGGGGAGCTTTGTGTAAAACACTGAAACAGACAGTGTATACACACACACACACACACACAATATAATACACACAGGAACCATAGCAAATCTCTGGCAAGTTACACCCCATGACCTTCAAACCCCTTTAATGCCCCGCCTCCTCTCATGATAAATCCCTCAGCCCCCCTGCCAAGGCCGAGTGTAATGTACGACCGTCAACCAAAACCACATACTGAGAGCACTGATCCCACTCAGGATTATTCATGTCTTTTATGTTGCATCATTTCATTTCTCTAAGGAACTCAGATAAACCACAGTACTCATCATCATTTACAGTAGAGTTGTTTAAGATTTGTCTCAATTCAACAAATATTCAGCACATCTTTACTTTACAGTCAAATGAACTGTCAAAAATCCCTGTCTGGGAAACAGACAGTTACCCTAAGTGAGTTATTCTCTGGTTGACATGCATTCTAATCCATACCCATTTCAGCCTGCCATGTGTTGATGGAGAGATTGTTACGGATGTATGGTTAAATTTACCCTCAAAAATATATGCACTAGTAAACCCAATGAGCACTACTAAGGCAAAAATCATCAATAGTGTCGTAGTCAGGACTACTAGAGCCAAGTCCAAGTCAAGACCTCGACCAGGGCATGTCAAGTTCTAGTCAAGGCTAATAATGGGGAAAACTAAGGCCGAGACCAGGTTAAAATTTAAAATTAAAAACATTAAAGTATTTTATTTATTTATCAAAGTTACACATAATCTGTGTCTATTCAAAAGCTTAAACAGAAGTCACCACATGAAGCTAGCTCTTCACTACCTTTGGTACTCTTCCAGGTAACATTAGTATTTTAGCTAGCTCATCACTAAGGTTAGCTAGCTTGTCGCTAAGGTTAGCTAGCTCATCACTAACTTTAGTTCTCTCCCCGGTAACATTAGTGTGTTAGCTAGCTTATTGCTAAAGTTAGCTAGCTCGTCGATATGGTCAGTGCTCTCCCTGATAACATTAGTAAGTTACTTAGTTCACTGCTAACATTAGTTATCTCGCTAGTTTGTACTAATCTCTCCTTTTTTCTAGAAGTCTGGAAAGTCGTGGTCCCAGAGGTCTCTGTTTTTGAAATGTGGCAGAATTTACATTCTGCACTACAACACTAATCATCATGTCTTAATATATTGTAGTTGATGCCAAAATTGTTAAAAAAGGCCTCAGTAATAAGAGTTCAGTGCAGAACAAGTCTGTCAAGGCGAATGTAAGCAGGAGAAAAAGAGTCAGGGCGAGAAAGGGAGAAAGAGAGAAAGAGCGAGAGGAAAATGTGTTCCTGAATTACGCCATCTGCCCCTTTGTCCCTTATTTCCTGCCTGTTGTTTACCCTCTCCACAAGAGGGGCAAAACAAATACACACTGGACAAATAAAAATAGAAGATTTCCCCCTCAATTCTGTCAGTATTTTAAAACCCTGCACCAAGTAAGCACAGTAAAAGTATTAAAAGGGAGGAAACCGGCTCCAAGACACTGCAGAAGAATTCAGGACTGCCATTGGAAAAATCATGTCTTAACTCTAGCACCAGGGATTTTCACAGCTGTAAAGAAAGATTGAGTAAACACACAGCCACATGTACGCAAAGTCCCCTGGAGCTGTCCCTGAGACATACAGTGAGAGGAAGGGTGGGGTCAGAGAATCTCCTATCAGCCCAGAACATCAGATCCACACTGACCAGACATTACAACAGGAACTGACACGGCCATTTAAACTTTAAAAACTCTTTTTGCAGGCCAGCCCATCAATTAAATTAAATAACCTCCTTATTATGCAGAGGAACCTTTATAGTCAAACCTTACCGGTCAAAAGAATCATGTATTAAGTTTTGCAGTGTGAAGACCCCTTTAAAAGAGTTAATTAATCCCTTTAATAGACCCTTTACATTGTGTAGATACATTATGTTTAGAAAATGATGTAAACATTCAGGTATTCTATTCTTCTTCTTTCAAAAGTATATGGAAGAGTAATCTTTGTTTTATGGTTAAACACATGCAGAAACAAGATTAGAAGTGTGTGTTAGGCCTAAGCCTAGATATAATTAACTGGATTACCAAGGTAACAGCCCCCAGTCTCATTACAAATCCATTTACCTAGTTTAAAAGTATGCTGTTAATTTGTTGAATTTAAACATCTTCAAAAAAAAAACCTCCTTAACTCTTAATTAGGGTTGTGAGTTAAGGCATCACAAGGGTAACGAGTCAATATATTGCACTTTATTGTGTTACTGTAAGCAAAATGAGTAATTAACAAAAAATATATAAAAGTAAAGATACTATCATATTAATAAAGGCTAAATAACATAAGTGAGATCTAACAGCAAAGTACAACACTGTTTTTTAATAGGAAGGGATTAAACAGAACACTAAATGAACCCCTATATGACACCAATCTTTATATCTAAAATAATTAAAATCAATACTGTGTTTGACAATTGATACAATATTGCAAAAATAAACATTGCAATCCAATACGATACCATCAATGTAAAATACATTTTTCAAGCCTTGTGGCTGTAGAGCTGAACTCTACAGTACAGGGTCTATACACTGGCAATTTTAGTATTGTGTCCCATGACTTTTGCCATGTTCCATGGAATCTAAAAAACACTCCACTGGCCTGTGGAATATGCATGTGGGACCTCCAGCATTAAATACAAAAGTGATTTCTGCCAGAGTAGCTTGTACGTTAGCATGGACAATTCTAGCCAGACGTTGCACACTCTATGATCTATTCCCGATACACACGACAATGTTGATTGAGAAATGTTAAATATCTACGTATTATCAGCCCTCTCTTTGGCATACCAGTCTATAAATTACTGCGGAGTTACAAACATCAGACTAAACAGATTAAGGTCTCATAAAAAACAAAATTAATCAAACCTGCAATACTCAAAATACTGCAAGACAATTATATATGACACTTCATGCCATCTGTGTTACTGAATTGGATAAATAGTCCTAAATAATAATAATAAGCAAACACCAGCAACTAATTCTTCATTGTTGGTTTACCCTATTAATTTAATTAGTGCTGTCATGTGGAGTAAAGAATGAGTAACTTTAGACAATTGGGAGGCAGTATTTGTAGCAGGACTAAGTCTGTTATCATCATCTGTTATTGCTTTATCAACTAACACATCATCAATAATGTTCCTGGAAGCATCAGCAAATATAACACAGACTCTGAAGAACAAGATGTGGAAAAAACACATTAGTAAAATTGTAAATTTATATGGACCACAGTCTAAATTTCATTTAAAACGTAAAGGAAAAATATCAGTATCTATATATCCATATTAAAACAAGGTGTCAAATAACCACTGGTCAGTCTTGCTGGCCTAGTAAATCTACAGTAAAGCTCAGTGGTGATGGGGCTACTCTGTTTTTAAATGTCTCTTTTTCTCACTAAATCCTGGGTGAGTAAGAGGCGAGTGGGGGCATATTCCCGTCAGAAGGATTTCCACTGGGTGAGCGCGCTCCACTGCCATAATGGGCCCTGACAGGCAACAAGAGAGATGGAGAGAGATAACAGGCTCAGATTTAACACACACTGATCTCAGCAAGTCTATACAGACACACACCCACACACACACACACACACACACACAGAGCTTGTTCATGGTAGAAGTAGAAGTGTGCGCTAGGTCAGGGAGGAAGAGTGGACTAGCATTGGTCTGAGGCCGGCATTCCAGCTCATTAGCTTTCAGTGATGGGGATCCCAGCTGACTGCAGACGGAGACTTCATTTACTCAAGGCGGAAAACTGGATCCACTTCAAAACAGTCAGGAGACGAGAGAAAAGGGCCAGATCAATGGACCATGAGGGGGGATGGGGGGAGCAGTTTACAGTCATGGGGTGTCCCAAGACCCGACACCATCTGGAAGCCGAAAGCTTAACTGGGCAGGAAAAGAGGGAGAGGGAGAGAGAGAGAGAGATAGGGAGAGACAGAGGGTGTGGTAAAAAAGCCTCCAAGCCAAGAATGTTAAAGACTAACAGGTTCACAACACTCCCAACATCTTAAAACCCAGTATAAACAGCATGAAATCGAGAAGCCCCACAGATAACAATCTCAGTAGCTGGCCTACTTCATCATTCTGTAATGATGTATTAGTAAATACTGCCAAGTAGCCGAACTGATTAGGCTGCGTCATTTCTCTCCACATGATCTTTCTCAACACAACAAAGAGCTTGAGATGTTCCAGAATTGCTAACATGGGATAGCAGTATGCAAACTAATCATGAAGTGTTTTTTTTTTCCTTCAGTGGACGGCTTGTATAGGTTTTGAGGTGTTATCTTGTGAGTGAGGTTTAACATGGGCCAGCATTGGAGTAAGGTCTCACAGTCAATTTCCGAGCTCGTGTGGGTATTTAATACTCTTCGATCCACAGTATCGTTGACTTGAGCCCGACTTGCAGCGTCTGGCTAGTATTTTCCCATCTAAAAGACAATGACAATGGGATTAGTTTCTCAGGGGCACGTCTGTAAAAAAAATATTTCACACTTTTACTCTCCTAAATTGCATCTGTACTGCAATTGAAAAAAACAGGAGGACCAGTGAGTTTTTTTGCCTTTCTCAGTCACATGACATCGCGTTCAGTTGCTCCTCCATTTCCACTCGCTGCTGTGTTTACATTAATCAAAGTGTAGTTATGGTGCGTGGCAGTGGACAAATAGCTATTTTATTAAACGCAAGGTGATAAAACTCACGTGTGTCCGGATGGCAATAAATTTACTGGAAGTGAAAAGCAGTAGGTAATTCAGCCTCAAATTTTCTCAGAGGACGTCTGAGAAAAACACAAAAATGGTCATTCTGAACGGGAATAGAGTCACAAAGGATCTCCAATAAAAGAAAAATTACCACAGAACACCCCGAGAAACTAATTCAGTCAGGATAGGGCTTTACATTAAGCAGTCTAACATTAACATTGTGAAATGGCCTTTCCAAAGTTCTGATCTCAATCCAATCCAAAATAAGTGGAATGAACTTGGACACTTTGGCCCAACTGATGAAACAACAAATTTAACTGAAGTCAACCAATTGAGCAAGAAAGACTGGTCTAGTCACCAACCAGAATTCAGTCAACAGCTTGTCGACAGCTACTTAAAACTTCAGGTCAAGGTCTAACTTGCTAAGAAACCTTTAACCAAACATCAGATGTGTTGTATGTACCATTTTTGGCCCTGTATGGCTAATTTGACCTTGTGTTGCTTCTGAATCTCCAAAAATTGAGTATCTGACGACTCAACATTTCTATAACAGTGCATCCTTTCGTCATTGGTTCTTTTGCATTCTTTCAGAATATAGATCTACTGTTCCATCAAAAACTGGACTGGGGAAATACCAAAATCCTTAAAATTTGCATGTAGCCGTATCTGTTAAGGACACACTGTACAATGAAAAGGAAGCAAAGCTTCTGTCTGTGTGTAACAACTACAGCATGTTTAATATAAGATCAGCTGAACAGACTTCTCTTATTTTTGGCAAACAAACAAAAAAAAAGATTGACTTAAAGGAAGTGTAGTGAAGTCACTATTGGACAATAATGAGCAGTTATTAGCGCACAGTGCCAGTTGTGCAACTGCATTCCTCGTGCAATGACCAGCTGTGCTGAAAGGACATCATAGGATGTCAACAGCTATTAAAGTGTGACATTAACCACGACCCATGCTCTCCCTCTGCACAGCCACTCCGTCTATAATCCACTCCAGACACTTAAGTGCTTTAACATGTCTCACTACAATCATTCTGCTCTCTGCAACCCCGGCCCTCCATAACAGAAGCTCCCATCCTTACACTGTCATGTCCCCCCTCAGCCTGAGTAAATATTTACAGTGAGGAGCTTCCCAGCCAAACCACCATTACTCTCACAGAGAAGAAACGAGGGGGTGAGGGGGTGAACAGTGAGAAAAGTTAACCTTGACGTGAGATCACTGTTGTACAGCAAATGAAAAAAGGGTCAAACGATTTATCATTTTGTCACATTTTTTATTGCACATTATTTCATGTTGTTTAAGTTTTACTACTATTAGTGATGGACCTGAAAAAATGCTGTCCAAACCCAAACATGAAACATTTGTTAGTAATTTTAGACATTTTTTTCACTTAAAAAAAGCCACATTTTATGTTGTTTTGTTTTTTAAAGAAAAAGCAACTACCAAACTTCTATTCAAAAATATTTTTTGAACTGTATTAATATTCCAGCCAACAACCCAACATAGCACAACACATTTACTTCAGTAGTGCTATTCTTACTGTGAATTTACTTTATTAGAAGCAATGGCCTTCTAATCATAAATTTACTTCAGCAGTGCTATTCTAATCATAAATTTACTTCAGAAGTGCTATGGCAGCCAGACGTTTGGTAAATAAACAAATGCTAAAGCTATGGCTAAGAAAGCTAGCTAGCTATTACAGCCTATGTTAATATTCTAGCACTGTGGAGCTAGTGTCTTTCTGCTCAAAAACAGCCAGTCTGTAAAGATAGTAAAAATTATAAGTTGAGCTTGAACCTACCAGATATCATACATAATTTCATCATAATATCATACATAAGTTTACTATTTTTTTTTTTCATATTTTGGTATACAATATAGTATTTTCACTTGTATATTTTTAGCTGAATAACTTTTGATGCCAAATATTTAGCGCATCCCTATCTACTATAACTACCACAGTTGATCAGACAAGACATGTTTAAAAACATGCCGTACAGATGTTCTGTATGATGCTCTAGTATGGACTGTATTTACTGTAAACACTAAAGGCCTTGTCTACGTCAAAGGCACAGCACCAGCTCTGCTATGTGTAAACATTCCAGAGGAACCTGGGAGGGTGTCTCAACATCTGGAGTGAGACAGAGGTCTATTAGGAGATACTGGAGAAACTGCTTCTTCTGCAAATGCCTCAGAACAGGCGTAGTGCATGTCAGATTATGCTCTATTACTTTGGAGTGACATTTCTAGGATTCCCACCAACCACAGAATGCAATGTCAGATTCAGTTTCTTCAGAGGAAACTAGGCTGTGGAGAATCTCCGATCTAAATCTCCCCAGTGTGATCCAGAGATGGTCCATGGCTACACTAGACGTTATAAAGGCATAAGAGTCTAATCAACCAAACCATATTAGTTGGCTTTAGCAGCTCTATACTATAAATGCTTGGGCCAATCATAAAAAAAAAAAATAATATTAGTATTATTAGTAAAGTATTTTAGAAGTTAGTATTTTCCAGCTATAACACACCTAGTGTGTCTTAACGATGGTCTTCAGTTGGATTAGGTGCGTTAGAATCAAGTGAATCTCTAAACCTGTATGTGCAACAATACTTAAGGACCAGAATTAAGAACCACTGATCAAGCAGGTTTAATTAAGGTGATTCTAAATAGCCTGGTAGAGTAAAAATGTTGTAACTAGAAGTTATTGTAGCAACTATCTGCAGAGTGAGGGGAAACCATGATGCAAGTTATTTCTCATCCATATTCTTTTCTTTTTCTTGTGTATTTGCTGCAAATCAGAGCACAACTATAGCAACTATTTGAATTGCTTTTTTTTTTCTTCCAGAAAAAAAAAATTGTCACACATGGCATTGCTTTATTTCCTGCAAGGTTTTGTGATACGTGATTCTATAGAACAGACTGAGATTCTATTGGTCATTCTGACACACTCATACAGCCTTAAAAAAGAATAAGAGACCACTTAAGACCACTGTTTTATAGATTTAACCAAATTGAAAACCTCTGGAATATAATCAAGAGGAAGATGGATCACAAGCAATCAAACCAGTTGAACTGCTAGGATTTTTGCACCAGGAGTGGAATAAAGTTATCCAAAAGCAGTGTGTGAGACTGGTGGAGGAGAACGTGCCAAGATCCATGAAAACTGTGATTAAAAACCAGGGTTATTCCATCAAATATTGATTTCTGAACTCTTAAAACTTTATGAATATAAATTTGTTTCTATCAGCAAAACTGTTAATCAGTGAAAGTCTTTTTTTAGCACCAGTAAACTCTAGAGACTTCTGTGTTGAAGATTATAGCAAAAAGATCAGCAGTTCTAAAAAAATAAAATAAATAAATAAATACAAAAAATAGCCCATCTGGAACTAACAATCATGCCCTGATTAAAATAACAGAAATCACAATTTCCCCCATTCTGATGTTTGATGTGAATATTACATTTATATATTTTTTTGTATTATGTGCTGCTACTACAGGATTAGTTAATAAGATAATGCATGGTCAATTACGTGTGTAACTGCACAAGGTTCTTATAAAGTGATAAAGTGTACAAGAAGTGTAATGAAATTCTTCAGTTTTCACACGTAAGGGCAAATAAATATTCCAAAGATGTTGTGCTCCCCTAGTTAGAAAGATAAATGACCTCACTTCTCTCCTGAGTCACGGGAAACATTAAGAAACAACGCTTCACTAAATTGAACCAAATCACTTCATTTCCCAACAACAAAGAGGTCTCTGTGCATCTCTTCCATTATGAATCAAAATAAACAAGAATAGCGAGAAGGACTTGGCTAAGGTTAGTCTTTTGTGTCTCTGCTGGGACTTGTCAGAGCTCCTCAGGCATTTTAGGAGCATGTCTAACAGGCAGCAGCCCTTTATTCAGCTCTGTGTGTACGTGAGGGCGTAAGCGGATGCATAAGCGTGTATAGTGTCAGGTTTCTTTACAACCCCTGTAGAGTAACATGTCTCAAGCTCTGTCTGCTGCTCCATCTTCATTCCTCTCATGCGTTGCTCAAACAAGGACGCAGTTCCGTTAAACCTTGTCAGTAAAATCCACACTTAATGAAAATCCCATCACTGTCAGACTGCCAGCACACACTCTCAGCATTCACAACAGCCTCTGAATGACCCGAGGGCTTGCTACTGGCAAAAAGAAAAGTTACGAATCACAAGAACATCCAGAACAAAAGCAGAATTCAAACCTATGATATCGTAATCAGACAACTAGGCAGTTACGTGGTAAAACCATGTTCTGTATCCAAGAAAGATAAAAAAGGACACTTTTCAGCAGAATTTTGGTGTTCTAGGGTGGCATACTATGTCTAACTGCTATGTTTAAATTTTTTCAAAAGCAAAAGTTCTAACCTGCTGCTGGGAATTTACCGACTACCAAATCGAGGATGAGCTCTACATTTTTTGAGTACACCTACATTAAAATGTACTGTAAAATTAACTGAAAGGCAAAACTTAAATATGCAAGCTTTTGCCTAAACCAGTTTGAGGTGAAAAGAGATGCCACAATATTTAACATCCAATATTTATTATTATGGACTCTTCAGACCAGCTTTACTTAATTAACCAAGTTGCATTATCACAATAGATATTTAGATATGTAGAACAGCTCAGTTTTCACAAGCACATACCACTCCAACCACAACTGTCACACTGGCTGTGTTCACACTGTAGGTAAAAGTGCCCCTAATCCAATTTACTGCCCAAATCACAAACGTTTGGTTCGGTCGTTAGCTTGACCTTTTTGAATGTGGCCTATATCTAATGCTAATGCACCTGGAAAAAAAGCTGCAAACTCTTTGCCAAATCATAGACACTATTTTGTTTTTGCAGGTGCCTTTCCCAGACACACGCTGAAGGAAGACGTTGTTCATCCACATCCAGTCATGGCCTTTTCTTGCTATATAAAAGGATGACTTCAGTGTGACCTGCTGTATGTCTCTACTGAGCTGTTTTCATACAGAATACACTGTGAAGAAAAGGATACTGTACAGGTAACTACGGCTAATTCAAAATAGTCCTACAATGAGAGATCGTATTTTAAAAACTGGGCTACCTTAGCTAACGACTAATCAGGAACTAAAAACACACATCACTTGGAAAAGTAACAGCTTATTTTTTTACCAGTTAGATTTCAGAAAGCCAAACCTAGGGGAAAGAGTGGAGGCAAGGCTAAAAGCTAACCAAACACAAACACAATGTCTGCAGGTTGCTAACGGTACATCACACTGAGCGTGAGAGTTGGCTATGTGCTATGCATGTCACTAAAGGCATTCTAATTGAGGATTCTACTTGCCATAGTCAGGGGCGTAGCAGCAAATTCTGGGCCCTGTACACTCTCAATGTCAGTGGGCCTCTAGTGAAAAAAAAATCTGGATTTTCATAGCCCCCTACTTGGGCCATGGGAAGTCAGGTCCCCTTTTTCCCCCCCACTACCACGCCCATGGCCATAGTGGCCAGGACACTTACAGATACAGGGGTAACTGCAGACTTGATGTCTTAGCATTTTTTTACAAACGTTCCACCAAATTGATGCTGCTGAGTGCCTGCACTGCCCCTTCAATCAGGTAAATATGTCTGGTAAATATTTCTAAGGCCATGCACAACTGAGGCACCAGTACTCTGGGCATTATGAGTATTCAAACACATAGTAAGCAGCAAAATATTTTACAAAAAAAAAAAGTGATCCAGTGTTTCTGTATAGCCCTGCTTTAGTTAGTTGTCTCTTGTTCATGCATATTCATACATGCAAACCTCTGATTGGCTAACAGCACTGCAGCAGAGAACATCTACCTTCCCCCCCACAGTCAATTTTTTAGCTCTAAAAAAGAGCCAATTTTCTTTCAGAGATACTGCCTTAGTTATAAAGATATAGCACTGAGTGCTAGGTAAATTTAACCCTTGAACTTTACTTGACTTCAGATACTCAGAATTACCAAGAGGTAAGAGTTGCGCTGCTGAGCGACGCTGCTCCTTCGCGGCATTGATAACGCTTCTTTAAGCTAAACTAATGCTACTATACTCTTGTCTCAGACTTAGTGATTTGGTGCTTGGGTAATTTCACCACGTCAAAGCACCGGTGTTCTGTTCTGTTCTGTGCTACCTTGTCAAAACTAGTGCTACCTAGTGTATATTTAATGCCTCTGTAAAATGTGGAATCCACAGGAGATCCCATGAAAATCTATAGTTACTTATACAAAATAGCTAACAGTAGCTAGCTGGTACAAACAGAGCTATAAGCTCTTTAGCTGACGAGACAGTGTCAGCTATGCTTCAGCCTGGGTTCAATACTAATACTAATTCACGGGCTGACGTAGACCCTTGTGCTTTTTCTGATTGACTCGTTTTTCTAAAGCTTTTCTTTTCTTAGCTGCAGGCAGACAGTCGAGATTGAAGAACAATTTTATGAAGTGTATGAAGGCAATATACCATAAAAAAGTAAAGGGTAAAAAAAAAAAGCAGAGTAAAGTTATGAACCACTATAAACTCAATTACAGTAAAGATGTACCCTTGCCAGCAGCACCTGAGTGACAGTCTGTTACCACCAATTAGTTATTCTTGTTTGAATGTGTGTGTGATGAAAATGAGGATCTTCATTCCGCATGACCTCACTGAGAAAGAAGCTGCGGTTTATAATATGAATACAGTCATACAAACTTCAGCACACACACACACATACTCTCTCTCACATGCAAAAAAAACAACATGACCAGACATAAGCTACAGCACCTGAGTCCCATCTCACATGTGTTTACATCAGAAGATCACAAGCCTTAGTGGTCAACCACTTCACACAGTCTTTACACATTACTGAAAGATGTTTAGAGAGAGAACACAGACAGTGGGTCTGGGGTGCACTGCTGAATACTGTACTGTAGGAAGTACTGCAGTTCAACAGTAACCTACAGCTAGTCTTGTTGGTGAGGTGGGGTTGGTAGGGTGGGGTGGGACAGACGTAACTTACCTGTTCAGGCTGTATTCAAATCTGGCGCACAGTTGCTGGTGAACTCCATGGAAGTGAAGGCGAACCGATTTCCCCTCTTTATCCAGGAGACTGCAGCACGGTTGTTTGTTTGTTTGTTTGCTCTACTAAAACTCCAAACACTAAACTTTCTCCCTCTCTCTGCTGTAAATAAAGCTACATTAGAACTAAGAGGCACGTGGAAAGATGGCAAAACTCTTTGTTTTTGGATTCAGAAGATCCGCGGAGAGGCGACTCATCTACCCGGGAGACAAACGAGCGACTGAATCAAACCCGAGACTGACGAGCCGTTCCAGAGAAGACTGAATAAAAGCCACAAACTTCCGTCAGACTCACACACACACGTAAACACGCCTGAGTGTGAGACTCTGGCCACTGCAAGCGGAGTGAAGTACAACGAACTCTACAGCGTACCGATTCTTTTGAGTCGGTTCATTTTGATTGAACACGACGAGTCGATTCACAAGTCCTAAAGAGACCCCAGGTTTACACGTCCAGTGCTTCTAAACTACAACAGCACTCTTCTTAAAATAACAATAATAAAATTAATTACAAAATTATATACAAAATATAACGTTACAGGACCAGTCTACAATGTGGACTGACCTCTTCTCATCCAATGTGTTTTCTTTCTTCTTTTTTTTACATTGTACAAATATGCAGAAACACGTTTTGCGAAATTAAACATTTTTTTAATATTAACAAAAAATGTCAAACAATTAAAAATTAAATTAAAATATCTGTTTTTAATGTTATATAACTCTAGATCTGATATGTGCATTTTACAAAGCCCATAAAGAAATATGTTGGAAAAATTAGAAGAAATAGTTTTAGGAGGAGACCTCCTTCTATATATATATATATATATATTCTTCCCTGCTATTTTAGGGGCCGTGTATAAATAGAAATCCTTACTTCTGGAAGGAAGGAAAATATAGGAAAATAATTGAAAGAATACTAGTTCTATTAGGTCTATTCATCAGGTAATTTTAAGTGTTAGGGTCAGCATGTGTGTTCAAATTATGTAGAAAAATAAAAATCGTCAAGTGTGTATACTTGTTATTCATTGGACAGCAATGATATATAAAGTTTTTCGATTCATTGACTTTGATATTTCGAATGAATCAGTTCGCCAAAACGAACTGATTCATGACACAACGAATCGAAGCCGCCAGGTCAGTTGGAGAGTTGAGGCCCCGCCCCTCGCTCGCTCAGCCCGCGTGCAGTTTGAACATTGTGAACTGAGTGACCGCCTTTAGAGAAGGACGGGCTCGCGACAGCCACGTCCACTGAACTGTGACTGTAGCAGACTGAGGGCGAAATTACTTTAACATAGTAATGTCTGTAAGTTTTAGGGAAAAGGCAAAAAGCTTTAGGCAAAAGATAAGCTAGAAAGTTAGCATTAGGAAAAATAGCTCATTAATATATGCCCTACCTATATGAACTACCCTTATATACTTTATTTATTTGTTTTCTTTGGGTTATTTTTTTTAGTTCCATACTGAACTACCTAAATGTTAAGAGAAACTGTAGGAGTTTGGAGAAAGTGGGAGTAGTAGTAGTTTTCCCAAACTTCCACAAACTGTGCCAATGAGCTGGCATTAGGCTACCATCTGCTGTTGTTTCAGGGGTAGTGCATGTATAAGCTATGGTAGCATGTCGTGTAAACACAGCATAACCGATAATCAAAGGTGTCGCTAGCCTTTTAGGAGGCTCAAACACCCCTAAAACGAGTTCCAGCACTCCTACAAGCAAAAGAAAGATGTGTTTGTTTTTTAAAACGGTATTTCGTCTCTGATAGGCTAAAAATGTTGTTTTTTAAAATGTTAGCTTCATTGTCTCTGAAAGTCTTAAAATGTTGTTTTTTAAAACGGTATTTGGTCTCTGCTAAGCTACACATCTTAAATCTAAGAAAGTAGATTATTAAACAGAAAATTAAGAATGACAAATGGTATCATCCACTTTCCGTGTTGGGTGTGCACACACAATCAGATTACCAGCCCAAGCCTAGGTAACTCAGACAGTCCACATTCTGTTTATGTCACCACTATTACCACTAACTAACCTTAACTAGTTTTCCATACACTTCAGGGAGACCTTCATCAGACAGTAGTATTAAACATTTTACATCAACAGATGGTAGCATAATGCTTAATATGCTTGATTTGATGAAAACATATTTACAGACATGTATAGTAGCTTTAATGTCATTTCCAGCTGCAGTCAAAACATAAACCAGTATCTTACAATTATGAATGTAGAGTGAACCAAAAAAGTTTGATGAGATGATATTTGGACTAACCTGAACTGAACAGATCCACAGAATGTGAATGTGAATTATTTAATTATATCAATAGGTGACTAAGAAACATATGGCTTGACATCTGCAATTATGGACAGTCCTTGTTATACTTACATTAATTTATTTGCCTTACATTAAAGAAAAAGTACAGACAACATGTCCTAAATCATTTATTCAAAATTAACATGGTTTTGAAGGATAAGAAAATTAGCTCTAAATATGTATGTCATGTTTCCATTCCAGCCATCACTACTGAGACTCCTGTTAACATCATCAACACCATTACATTTAACCTGGGAGTAAAATAAGATATCCAATTCTATGCATGTACAGAGGTGCCTAGAATAAGGTTTTAACAGCACAGTGTTCCAGTCCTTCACATTCAGTGGCAACCTCTCTTCTGAGGACTCACAACGTCTCCCTTACTTGAGCACCATGCCGACCTGTAACAGGGGAAGCAGTGTTTACATTTTTGCTTGATCCATTACTACTAGTTAAGTCTCTGTTTTTATACAAATATAAGCAAATGCAAACAAAATCAAGAATCAATCACGCTAATATTTGTAACAGTGTGGTCACCTTGTCTGGGTTTATTCTGGGGCACTTCCAGTTGTAGAGGTAGTAGTTCATACAGACATCTCCCTCAGTGAACCTCAGAGGTTCCAGAAAGCCCTTATTCCCCAGCACATCCAGAGCAGTGAACACATCAAATCCTCTCTGAAAGTTGATGGTAAGTATTATGTAAATTAAAAGGAATGAAAGTTGACAGTTTTCCTTTTTTCTTTACTATATCAAATAGAAAATATTAAATATTAATAGTTATAAATAGTTTAACACCCAATTACCTATTTTCAAACTTAGCTTAAGCAGTCTTGAGCAGTCAGAAAATAAAATGATAAATGTTACATTGACCCTTTCTGACCAGTTTAATAAATAACATAATGTCATACAGTGTCTTAAACCACATCATAGTTAATAATAATAACACTCTATTTGTGATTTCGTAAAGAAGATTTCCAGCCTAAGTGCCTGCTTTCAAACCTTTCAAATTCAAACATTTTAGTTTAGCCTTAACCATAAGAGCAGGTGTGAACAGTGCCCCGGATCAACTGAACCATGATCCTGTTGTCTAAACTGTGAAAACATTTTCCTAAACAGTTTGGACCTGTATTCACCAATTAAACAATAAAAGAAAAAAAAGGAACAAAACCACCATAAAAAAAACCCTTTTCTATAAAAATGGCAGAAAACAAAGCACAAAGCACATATTTCTTTTTTTTTAATATCACCACTAAGCCGTATTAGCCTATTCCATATGTGATCAATAGTCTGAGAGTATGTTTTCAAAGCACAGATCCATCGAAGACCCATCCTACTTTAACTGTGGCCTAAGCTTTGGAATGCAGCTGTACTTTCATAGGCTTGCATGCCACCTGAAAAAAATAAAATAAAAACAGTAATCTGTTGGATTTTACATGGTATTATGGGAACTATCAAGGTTTAAGATCATTGCTATGGTTTCAGCCAAGTGTGTAATGATTTCATTATTATATCATATGAATTAACCATGAAGTTCCAGCAAAACACAACTAAAGAAGCTAACTTTGGACACCAATGTCTTGGTGAATCTTCAGTGCATTTGGAGTAGAGCGGGAACTGTATCATTTGATTTATTCCATTGTTCAAACAATTCAATTCAATTATTATGAATAGATAAACTCCATACCATATCCCGCTACATCATAAAGGTTCACAAAATATATTGTCCCTGATACTTATTGACTTACGGCTTTGGCTATGATGAGGATGTCCTCCATTATCTGCTGCACTGGGGTTGCTGTGGTGACTGCATAGAGAGCGTATGCTGCTTTCAGCCTCCGATGGACAAGGTGGTTAAGAACTATGGAGGACATGGTGTAAAAACTCATCACAGCAGTTATAGTCCCATCGGTGCCCTGCGAGAACAACAAAAGTATGATAAACCTCATACATGGTATGGGGTAACTCATTTAAAAAGAAGAGTTCAAATTAATTGTAATATTCTTCATTTTTAACCAACAGCACAATTGAATTTGTGAATTGAAGTGGAGATATTTTTACAGATTATTTAGTGCAGTGGGTGGTTTTGCTCGTGACCAGCAGTGTCTGGCTAGAATTGTCTGTGTAAAAGACAAGCGATTATGTCAGAAATCACATCCATTCAGGAGATCGCCGGTTTGAATCCTGTTCATGTAGCTTGCCATCAGCTACTGAAGCCCTGAGAGAGCACAATTGGTCTTGATCTCTCTGGGTGGGTAGATGGCGCTTTCTCCCCTCATCACTCCAAAGGGGGATGTCACTCAGCACAAGGCGTCTGTGAGCTGATGTATCGGAACCGAGCTCGCTGTGAAGCTACTCAGCAATGCTGCATCAGCAGCAGCTTAAAAAAGAGGGTGGCTGATCTCACATGTATTGGAGGAGGCATGTGCTAGTCTTTACCCTCCTGGTTTTGGGGCATTACTAGTGATAGGGGGACTCCTAATGAGATATGGGATAAAAATTAGAAAAAAACAATCACATCCACACTCAACACAGGAGGATCCACACAAACCAAAAAGGTAAGTTCCTTTGCTGGGACATGGTAAAAGTCATTGGACACAATACTAGTTTCTGCCCCATGACTTTTGGCATGTCAGTGTTTAAGATACAGACAGCAATAACCCCACACTTCTAAGGTTAAATACTGCTTACAATAGATGAAGGCAGATACACTTAGTCTTTCATGTGGTAATGTAATGTGGTTTCACTCTCACTGTGTGCCACAGCAAACTCAGAACACATCTTAGAGCCTAATTCCCCTTTCAGTGCAGTGAACTGACCAAAATAGAGAAGTGAGTAAGAAAGAAGGTGAAAATAGGTTCCTGTTAAAAGCTTCTCACAACCAATATGTGATGTGAACTGACCTCCACCACGTAAGTATCAACAACACCATCTCTAGGCAGGAACCAGTGCTGAACTTCCTCCTGGTTCAGAATGGGGAACAGTTGGAAGCCTCTGAGATATTCAGTCAGCAGAGTTTGGACCTGGGGGACGTCCGCCAGAGCCATAAGGCGCAGGCCAGAAGTTTTTGTTGCCTGTTTAAGAGAGAAAATAGTGAACAGAGAAACCACAAAGGTTATAACATATATGAGGTCTTACTAACGAAAACTGAAATGAAACTACTTCCGTAGCTTTATAATAGCAAAGATTCCCCACCTAGTCAGACAATAGTTACTTATGAGACATTCACCCATCAATTGAAATAATATAACCCCCCAACTTTGTATTAATCCTGCAAGCTGCACCCTTCAAACTGTATGAACAAATGTGTCATGGAGGAAGCCGTTTTGACATTGTCTGATATGAGCCAAAAGTTACATGCTACCTTTTCAGTTCCGTTTCTGGGATCAACTTCTGCTGAAATATCAAAAGCATTCAGCTTACATATATACAGATCTGACTGTGACTACAGCATTTGCAACATACAAATAACATACTAAAACAAAATAGTTTCTGTTTTTCTAATGAGAATTTATTGCTTTATTATTTGCACACTGGGCAATGAAACTGATTTCAAATTTTACTTTAATTTAATTCAAATGGCCAATTACCCATTCTTATGAACTCCCCCAATCGCTCTGAGAAAAAGCGCAGCAACCCAGCTCTGATACATCTAACATGTCTGTGCTGAGCAATATTACACTAGGACTTCCATCCCCCAGTCTTAAAAAAAAAAAACTGCACTGCAAAGCTTATTTAATGGATTACTTTTTCTCCACACTGGGGAGAAATGGATAAATATATCCTGCAGAAGCTCTTTGTTGGA
Organism: Astyanax mexicanus; assembly: GCF_023375975.1. NCBI lineage: Eukaryota > Metazoa > Chordata > Actinopteri > Characiformes > Acestrorhamphidae > Astyanax > Astyanax mexicanus. Next base: position 26,351,561 of record NC_064422.1, read on the forward strand.
AAAACATCACTTGCCTAATGCTAATACTCTAGTCATGCTCTTTTTCTGATTTTACACCACTGAAGTAAATACAAATCAGCAGATGCAGAACCACAGCTGAAGTAAAATTACAGAATTTTACACAAATATGACTTGAGTTGCGCAACTTTTCACAAGCATAAAATGTATCGTTCCAACATTACCCAGTGCTGCAGCATCATAATGTCATAAAACAACAAAGATAGAGGTGTTATTCTCCCAATTACGAAAATACACGTTATTTTAAAGAAGTTATTTTAAAGTAGTTATTTTAAAGCAAAATTTATATTATGTCGGTTTTAATTTCCACAGTTACATGTTTGTATAAATTAAAGTGTTTTGGTATGTTGCTGTTTAGTCGACAAATTAAACTGTGATTAAAATTGTGATTAAATTGCGAATTACTCAGACTACTCAACGCACTGATATACTGCAATAATTTAGCCTAAACAGAGGCCTAAAAACAGCCTAAACAATTCTACTGCACAGAAGACATGTACTGACCTCAGGCAGGCGGTTCAGCTTGAGCGCGCGCTGCAGGGTCATGTTACGGGTGAGAGAGGAGAGATTCAGCTCAATCAGCTTGCGGGGGTTCAGGGACCGGTGCCAGTACCTGTTAACACCAGAGAAAGAGAGAAAATCCCACGCTCAATTTAGCCTGAACAGAATCCCAGACTTCATTAAGGCTGTACAAGAGTCTACAAGGCCACATCAGAGCTGACGGGTTTACAAAAGAGTGGGTGTGTATGTACAGTAAACAGAAGGCCCGGGACAGTGGGGTGGCTAATTTGTAGTGTACCTGCAGCTAGCCACTGGCGATGGCAGCACAGCGCTGGCGCTGTAGACGGCCTGGAATAATCCCTGCTTCTGGATCCGCCTGCTGATCTCACGGATGAGCACCGGAGCCACACGCTTAGAGCGCAGCTTCTTATGAACACACAGAAAGTTCACCTCCACCATCTTCCTCTCCCTGTGGAGAAGAACTTAATTAGAAGAACTTGTACTTGTATGTCATACAAACATCTACCTTATATCTACTCTTAATCATTGTGTCCAAAACAACTACCATAAAGAGTCACTTGTGGTTTTTCAATTATTCATTGCAACCCATCTATCAATTTTTTTAGTCCACTACACTGGAAAATTAACAGTTACTTCCTTACAGTTTTGTCTAGCTCACTGGAAAAGTATGGGCAGGGTTGCAGACACATGTAAACGTTAGTAAGACTTTGGACAGTGGAGAGACCTTTGAATAACGTAAAATATAAAAAAAGGACGTTAACTTAACATTTACTTATTTCCGCTGTTTTCCTGAAAAGATCAGTATTGTATTGTCTAGTTTATGAAAATTAGAAGAGGGCATGAGCTTCTGGAGAAACACAAAAAAAAGATTTACTTTGTTTTGCTGTTCTGTTCCAGTAACCACAGTCGTTCTCTGGAATCATATACAGCACTTTTAATGAAAATGACCAGCATTGACAGGACACGCAATCTTATGATGATGGGTCATTCTAAGCAAAACACTGCCATGTTAATTACATGATGGTGCGATTCAACTTTTATACTGTGGAGCTTTCTTTTCTTGCAACCATTTACAAGTTATCAGCATTTATTAAGCTAAAATTTTGGGTTGCAATAATTGTTCCAGAATTTCAGAAAAAAAAGAAAGCTCTACAACTGTTAAGCATGAGGGTGGATGGTTCATGCTCTTCTAATTTATGTTGCACCCAACCAAACCTAACTCATTCCTAGTACTGGATGGAGCACCATCATTCCAGAGAACACAATTCATTGAGCACTGAGGGGCTTTATACCCCTCTAACCCATGCCTGACTTTAAGCATAGTGTCTAAAGAGTCCTATTCTATTGTATTGCAATACTTCTCTGCAGGGTCTGGACAAGCTGTGTATTTATTTTCACATATTCAGTGCCAATAAAATTAGCATAGCTAAATGCATTATTTAAAAGTGGTGCCACAAAGATTTGGAAACAACAAATATGCACTAAATATAGATTCTTATAACCTACTGAAATCAGTCTGTTTGATTGTTGGAGAGTTTAATGAGCTTGTACTTACGTGTCATATATTTGAACAGTGGCAGGGATAGCATTGATAAAGCCCACTAGTTTTCTGTTGGAGTTGACTCTCACTCCGCAGTGCCAGTCAGGCTGCCAACCTGGAGGGCACAGAGCCCTTAAATGGTGGAGTGGGAAGCAGAGGAAGAGATAATAAAAAGAGGATTAATAGGAATAATGTATGAAGCTCTTAGCTCAGAATAATTGTTCTGGGCCCAGTTTCCCAAAAGCATCTTACTGTTCATTTTAACTAGTAGAGAGAGTCTTCAGTGTGATACTCGCTCAACCCTTTATAAAAAAAATCATTATTTTTGCTAAGATGCTTTTGGGAAACACTGCTCTGATCCAGCCATGCTGCAGAGTTAGACAACACTGCCCTCCAGTGGCCACACTCACCACAGCAGAAACTCAGGGGAGTAGTGACTGCGGAGAGTGTTGTCATCCTCTTCTGTGTAGTTTTCATTCAGTAAGGTACACAGTTCCCCCAGCTGAAAAACCACACACACACACACACACACACACACACACACACACACACACACACACACACACACACACACACAGGATAATAAAGATACTCAAAAATATAATGCGGTTTAGATTGAAATTGAGGTCAATGCTCACAAAAACAGAAATCCAGGAGTGCTTTGAAGCAAAAAAAACAAACAAGAAACCATTAGGATATTCACCTGTTCAGGATTTCCTAGGTCCAGAGTGTCCCAGCAGAAGCCTTCTGGGAGTGAATAACTCTCCTCCCGAACGCTCTGCTTCTCTGACTGTATGGGCCCATGTGTCGTCACCTCCTCATCTTCAATCCAAACAAGAACTTTCAGTCAAACTAATAATAAACTGAAATTTATAGTACTGTATAAATATCATATAAATGTGCAAAAGACTTAAGTTCTCACAACAGTTATACTGAAAATGAAAATATGAATAAAGTTCAGGAGAATCAACATGCCAAAACTCTTCATCATCATTATTATTATGCACCCTATGAAATGCCTCTCACCTTCTCATAATAAAATTAAAATTTACACCACACCACCACATCAGCCTCTTCCTCTCTTTAAATTAATGCTCATTTTTTATTTGGCAATCAGCTGAAGGTACAAGAACTCCAGCACAATGTTCAAAGCATTTTCTATGCCCCAGAACGCAGCGTGCATAGTCTGCACTGTTTATTTGGGCAGTATGGGTTTACATTCTTAAAAATGTAGATGCTACAAAAGGTTCTTTGAGCAATGCTATACAAGAACCATTTTCTTAAAGTGTGAAAAACATTTCTTTCAAACACTTAAAGAACCTGTAAAGATTCTTCACATTTCTATTACAAACATTTTTTTTAACCAAAAGTGGTTCTCACATGGCATCACATAGAGTGTTTTTCAAACAATATTTATCCTGTAAATTAGTTTTTAAGATGCATTTTAACCTTACAAACCCAAACACTGTGAAATGGTTGCCAAATATATATATATATATATATATATATATATATATATATATATATATATATATATATATATATTTTTTTTTTTTTTTTTTTTTCTTACGTTTGTTTGAACCATTCTGAGCTTGCTTGTTTTATATGGTTTATTGAAAACTCCACAATAAGGACAAGGATTTGACCAAAAGCAATTATGCTCTGACCACAACTCAGACATTTTTGTATAGAAAGTATATCATTCCATTCAGGGTCTGCTGTAACAACAAATTCTCATTTTAAATCAAAATTCAAAGTATATAGTCAGTAACATGAGAAAGGCTGACAAACATTATAGGTCTTTACCTAGCTTAGGGACGGGCTGAGTGTTCCAGAAGCGGAAGTTGTGTTTGCGGGCATCCTGCAGGTTCTTGGGAGGACCCTGACCCAGAGAGAAGAGGTGCAGAGCTCTCTGGATTTCCTGCTGCTTTTCTTCAGGGAGAGCATCCAGCTAAATGACGGAGATATCAGCAAACATGATATAGGTTATTATTTTCAAGTGTGGCAGGATGGGCCTTCTGATTTGTAGCCTGGAAAAAATCAGTTCTGGGACAACAAAACATCAATTAAATAGATTTTCTTTTGATTATTTGGAATTGAAATCATTCATCGGGTGTCTATGAAATCTTACCAATTTAAAGGGATCCCTTGGTCCCTCCATAGCCCAGGCTTCACCCTTGTTCTTCTTTGGTTTCTTTTGCTTTTTTCCAGCATCAGAACCCTCTGAGATTTTCTCACTATAAAAGAGACACAGACATCAGTTACCAACACAAACTATCATAGAGAAGGAGAAAAAGTGAGGATTCAAACCGAATAGTTACGGGCTTTGTTGCTCAGCCATATCTGTGTTTTCAGGCATTGGAACAGTCTCTGGTCAGGCACCTCTCTGCCAACGTTGTCAGAGTGTGTATGTGTGTAATGAGTTAAAGAGGGCCTTATCTCACACTGCAGTGGGGTTGAGGAGGGACCGCCCAGGTTTTAGAGACCATCTTTACCCACCCCACCCTTCTGCTATCTGAACTAAATACTGCAGATGCTGTGAGGACCTTTTACAGTTTAGACTAGAACATTCCAAGGGTTAATGGATATCTATTGTTAATACTTAGGCTTTAATTCTGCTCTGGACAATTAACCGGTTTCAGCAGCTCAAATACTGTTAATCCTACATAACAGGAAGAAAACTACTTCCTCTGCACCAGAGGGCCCTGCTGCCCCTTTTAAGGTTCATTTAACTCATTTTGTTTCACTCAAGCATTTACTAGCAGGTTACATTTCCTTTTTAAGAGGGTAGCAGGTAATCATGATCTTGAAGGTCAACAATTCTAACATAATTTAAAGTATTACACATATCCTGCACTGGGCCTAAAAAAGGAAATTTATACACATTTAAAGTTTGGAACACACTGTATTGTTTTTTCATCTGATTTTATTTCACAAATCTAAACCATGTTTATGCTTTACTTGTGACAAACCCAAAATAAAAACGAATTGTGGATTTCTAAAATCATATTATAGAGATATAAAACAGCACATATTCTTAATGCACTATATTATTACTATAATACATTATAAAACTACATTAAAGCCAACTTAAACTAGCATTTGTACTAATTAAATTGACTTTTTACAAGTGAAAATTATTTGGAACTATAGTTTCTATTAATAAACAAGTAATTATAGGTAGCTGAAATTATGATTTACACTAGTAAATAGTCATTATTGATATCTGTATCTGGAATTTTTACTTATTAAATGTAAATAATTCTTATCGAATGAGTAAACTTTAAATTAGTATATTAATTAAAATATATGACTAGCCCAATTTACTAGTCAGTATTTAGATCTCCACGTAATTTATAATTAGTGGTAAAAATTCATAACAGATAATATTACAGCCGGGTGGCAACAAAGAAGCCTGTGGCTGGGCAGAAGCTTGTGGCTGTCCGAAAACTTATGATGGGGCAGAAACCTGATGCACAGTCTGTGACTGGCATAAGCCTGCGGCTTGGCAAAAACTTATGGCGGGGCAGAAACCATATGCACAGTGTCACTGTGCAGAATCCTGTGGCTGAGCAGAAGCCTATGGCTGTGAGAAAACTTGTGGCGGGGCAGATACCCGATGCACAGTCTGTGGCAGGTCAGAAATCTGAAGATGGGTAAAAAAGCTGTGACTGGGCACAAACCTGTGCCTGTGCGAAAACTCGTGGCAAGGCAGATTCCTGATGTCTGTGGCTGAACAGAAGCTTGTGGCTGTGTGGAATATTGTGGCTCGGCAGATATCTGATGCACACTCTGTGGCTAGGCAAAATCCTGTGACTGTGTAAAAACCTATGTATGGGCAGAAACCTGATACACAGTCTGTGCCTGGGCAGAAGCTTTTGCTGTGTGAAAAAATATGGATGAACAGGTACCTGATGGGCAGTCTGTGGCTAGGCATAAAATGTATGGCAGGGCAAAAACCTGATGCACAGTCTGTGGCAGGCAGAAACCTGATGCACAGTCATTGGTTAGGTGGAAATCTGAGGCTGGGCAGAAGCCTGTGGCTGTGCAAAACATATGGCGGGGCAGAAACCTGATGCACAGTCTGTGGCTGGGCAGAAACTTGTGGCAGAGCAGAAACTGGTGGATGGCAACAAAGAAGCCTGTGGCTGGGCAAAAGCCTGTGGCTGTACTAAAATTTGTGTCATGGCTGTAACCTGATGCACACTCAGTTGCTGGGTGTAAAAAGTATGGTGCATGGTGGGAAAGAAACCGGACGCAGTCTGTTGCTGGGCAGAAGCCTGTGGCTGGGCAGAAACGTGGCTGTGTGAAAACAGCAGGACAGAAACTTGATGCACAGTCTGTGGCTGAGTATAAACCTGTATCTGCACAAAAAGCTGTGCCTGGGCAGAAACCTGTGCGAAACTTAAGACAGAGCAGAAACCGGTAGCTGGGCAGAAACCGGTAGCTGGGCAGAAACCAGTAGCTGGGCAGTAACCTGTGGCTGGGCAGAAGCCTGTGGTTGTGAGAAAACTTGTAGCGTGACCAAGACAATGGTGGGTGGGCACAAACCGGTGGGTAGCAACAAAAAAGCTGATATACAGTTGGTGAATTCAGAAACACTCCTTTAACCATTTTTTGACTTTAGGTCAAAAGAGGTTTATTTGAATGTCTGGAGAGAAGTAATATTTGACATTACATTAAAATGACATTTTACAGGCAGAATTTATTTCACACAAACAGGCAGCAGGAAAGATTCCCTTATGTGATGTCATACACGAGAATAAGTGCAGTTTAGACAAATATTTTAGCATAAATTTATGACAGTGCAAATAAGCCATTGTTTCCATTTTTACCATTATTGTTTTTTTTTTTTTGCAAAAAGATGCCAGAATTGCTCTTTAAGACCAACACACATGACAGACATATTACAACATAGCAGGATATTGGCAAATACAACACACAGTATGATCTGAATACCTCTAAAGTGCCAAAGAATTTTTTTACTTTTCATAGCATCTGTGATGAATGACACTAGTTTGTTATAGGTATAAAATGAGTGTATCATAAAAAGTAAAGGAAATATTAAATGAGAAAATGAGAGATCGTCTACAACACAGACTAACAGTAAGTGAGTACTACCTATAGAGTTTTATGCAGCTGTTAGGGAAATACTGGTGAGTGTAAACATGACTGTGTTTGTAAGTCAGCATGACCAGTAAGCATTAAAATGAAACTTCAGAGCTTTCTGAAATTTGTAAAGCATATTCAATAAATAGCAACTGTAATGTTAAGTGAAAAACCTGCTAAGTGTTAATAATCTATTAGTTTATTATTTTCTCTAAAATGAAAAAAATGTTTTGGAAAATTGTATTTAAAATAATCTTAATATATTTTCACAGTTTGACCAAAATACTTTTAAATAAAATTACCACTAGGGATGGGCAACTTGACCATATTTTATTGTACTGTGAGATTTTGTGAAGCACGATGCATTCTCCTGAGCATTTTGTGATTATTATCAGTGTTTAAAGAATTCTATTTAATAAATAGTCTTGTTTATCAGGATGAAGTGCAGCAAATTTAGAATATAAACCACTTTTTAAAATAGTAGCTTTTAACCCTTGTGTGGTGTTCATAATTTTGTTACTCGTTTACTTTGTTACTTGTATTTAATTCAGCAAAATTAAGCAATTTTACATTAAAATGCTTTACACATGCTTGCTTCACCTAAATTGCAAGCAATATAAACAGCTTACATGGTTAATATTTGCCCTTTACCTTTCTTATGTTACATATCTTTCAAAAAGTGCTACTCTTTTTTTTATTAGTTTTTTAATAAAATGTAAAAGAAAATGAATTAAACTCAAGATATGAGTAGAAAATGTGTTTAGTTTCAAATTTACAAATGAAGCAATGTTTATTAGCCCTTGGCCAAACATACTGTATGTAATATAAATGTGTAGGGGGGGTACAGTGTGTGATTATCGAAAATGTGTTTTGATATATGTGTTTTTCACAAAAAATGAGCCAATGCCAATGAGTTTGAGTTAGAAAAAATCTTTTTTTAGTATCATTTGACGAAAAATGAAAATGGGTCCCACAGACCCAAACACCACACAAGGGTTAAGAATCTGCAGCTATTTGTCTATGATCATGAGTATCGCAATAATAGTGTGTATTGAGAAAATGTCTTTATAAATTGTAATATACATTTTTTATATCACCTACCCATACTTTACACAGACTAGTATTTTATGGCTAGTATCCAACCTGCTACATGGTATTTGAGGCATTAAGGCATATCACAGTTAAAAATAACTTAAAAAATAATCACATTTTGTACATTACTGTAAATAGCAGTTGATGTATATACATATAAAGCTATAAAATAAGAGAACAGTTAAAAATGATGACTTTCTTTGGTTTTACCAAATTGAAAATCTCTGGAATATAATCAAGAGGAAGACGGATGATCACAAGACATCAAACCAAACTAAACTGCTTGATTTTTTGCACCAGGAGTGGAATAAAGTTATCCAAAAGCAGTGTGTAAGACTGGTGGAGTAGAACATGCCAAGATACATAAAAATTGTGATTAAACACCAAGGTTATTCCACCAAATATTGATTTCTGAACTCTTAAAACTTTATGAATACAAACTTGTTTTCTTTGCATTATTTGAGGTCTGAAAGCTCCGCATCTTTTTTTGTTATTTCAGCCATTTCTCATTTTTTGCAAATAAATGCTCTAAATGACAATATTTGGAATTTGGGAGGAATGTTGTCTGTAGGTTATAGATTAAAACAACAATGTTTATTTTACTCAATAATATAAGTATAAACAGCAAAATCAGAGAAACTGATTCAGAAATTGAAGTGGTCTCCTAATTTTTTAAAGAGCTGTAGAATAGTTCTGTGTAATAGTTGTAGCTTGGTTTTGCAAAAAAAAAGGCTAATATGCTTTATAAACAACAGAAATCCTCTTCTCATTTTTGCACAGTGCTGAGGTTGCTTACATTGCTAAAATAACAATGGAAATGAACTCTCTGGCCAGCAATGCCTTAACATCTGTATATCAGATAAACAGACAGAAATAAGAAAATAAAACCTGATAAAGTACTAAGCAACCCATTACTCTTCCTGCTACACTCCCACACCTCTTTCTCTTTATCACATTTTCCTTGGTAGGGTAATGTTACTGATTTGCAGTTACCCAGCAGGCTTTCTCTGTACACTAATAATAAACAGCTCAGGTTCATTAGTTTGAGCTGTAGCCTGATTTACATTTGGCTTGAAAATGCTATTGTCTGTACATTTATACAGTACTTTTTTTAAACATCCACTGACTACTTACTTACACTTGCACTTTTAAGTCATGTTTGCTAAAGGTGAAGCAGATTGTCTTAGATTGCTTCTTAGTCAGCAATCTTTTTGTTTTTTAAAGGTATTTGTCTCTCCCTGTGAAAAAATAAGGGCAAAGGCTGAACATACACAAAAACACAGTCCTGAAAACTCCCAGCTAAAACTAGGTTCTAGGCATGCCTCACTGTTATAAAGGCTGCATAAATGTACTGTTCAGTTAAAGCACATCATTGTTTCAAATAATAGTTTGGCAAAACAATCTAATGTACACAAAGTCCCTTCTTACATCAGTAAAGCTTTATATTGCATAGATAAAGTTATATTAGTGTTTATATAGTAATAGTAATAGTGTCTGTACAAATGTCCCTCTCAGCACAGCATGCAGTACAGACTGCATGCAGTTCATATAATGCTAGCCAGGCTTTTATAAGCTTCCATTACATGTTAGCTGCATTAGCCTCTTAGCTCCAGTGCATCATCTTGGCTGGCAGACTACACTTCTGGGAAAAGTACATAAATGTGTTTTGGCTGAATTCTTTTAGAGTCACATATCCTTTATAGTCTTTCAGCTGCATAGCAAGAAGAATAAGCCTAAAAAATGATAGTAAGACAGTTAGTATAAGCTACATTTAAAATATTTGCTACATTATAAGAAAAAAAATACCTAGAAGATCTACTCTATTGCTTCAGCATTTCTAAAGATATATTACATAACTGTATCATAAATACTTTGACCTATTTTAAATCCCTTTTATTCATGCATTCAACACCCTTGATGCATGCTAGTACCTGAAATAAGCCTTTGGCTTTATTCATCCAGACCTGATGACCTGTTTTCTGTTGTGAACATTCTCCCAAGCTTGTTCTATTTGGTCTATCACTGAGTAACTTCACTGAGCGTTCATTCAAAGAACGAACAGTGACCTGCACATTACACATCAGAACTTTCATCAGAATTTTCAGGAGCACCATGACTGGACTTCCTGGGTTCTTCTAGGCTTTGGGCGATGCAGCGTGCTTGGGGCTACCGTAATTAGGTGTAATCTTCACATGAATGAAGAGGCTGGCAGGAGAGAGGCTGGAACCGTCGGCCCTCAGCAGCCGCACATGTCTGTAACCTGCAGAAGGAAGATTTAGTTAGAAATCTTATTTAAAAGTGTTAGTTGGTCATCATAGGGAAATTAACAGTCATAAATAAGACTGTTAAATTGTAAGGGGAATATTTTCTCAATACTGTATCTAACTTGAAACATGAATTGTATTATCGTTGTTTTTTTATTTTTCACAACATTATTGAGACAGCTGTGCGACATTGTATGGACATTGTGAGCATAATGGAAGTTTTTGTAGTCTCTGTTTTTCTTGGATGGACTTCTCCAATAAAAAAGAAAGAAAATAAATAAATAAATAAATAAATGAAAGTGGTAGTTGGTACAAGAAAACATCCCTTGCTGATCTAAACAATGAGGTAGGCCTTCTAGCTCCTTTGTTTCATCAGAGCCTGGGATCTAGTGCTTTCCTCAGAGCAGTACGGATACCTAGTGATGCAGCAGTACAAAAAGAGGTGGCTGACTTCACAGGTACAAAAGGGAAGCATGTGCCTAGTGTCAGAAGCATTGCATGTGATTAGAAAAATTCTTAGTGGATGGGTTAGCTCAAATATTTATCTTGAGATAATTATCCAGAATTAATCCCAGGATAATTATCTCAAGGTAAAATAATTTAGGCCTGGTGATTTTCCAGGCAATAATAAGAAAAATGAAGGTGCATTACCCACCCTGGCCACTAGATGGAAACAACAACATTCACAACTGTATCTCTAAGCCTACTGGCTGTTGTTTAATGCGTGCTACAATTTTGTTCAGTGATTTGCACTGTTCTAATACAAACTGACTGTTTTAAGCATGTTTCCATCTATTATACTATACTCTCAGCCTGGGGAGAAACTAGAGGACCAAAACTGCAGAACCATGCCAAACTTATAGACCAGAGATATCAAACCTTATTGCCAAGGACCAGTGTGGAGGCAAATTTTCACACTAAACAACAACCCATAGCAGTGTTTCTGCTGGGCTGGAATAAAAAAAACTTGCAGCCACATCGTCACTTTGACCCACAGTCACTTTTCCAATAAGATTGGACATCCTTGCTCTTGCTGTGTGGTGAGACCTCCTGGGTGCTTCTTTTATGATCAGCTTCAGCTGTTCGTAATCAGGAGAAGTGTATAAAACACAGTATCCTTGTAATTATTTACTCTGAAATAATTATCCAGAGATAACACTTAGAAAACAGGAAAGACATTACTTACCCATTATTAAAAAAAAAAAAAACGGTCTATTACTACATAGTCTACGGTGTATAGTACTATCTATCAAAGCCAGTGTTACAGTGTAGTTTACCTACTTACTGGTGTTGACTTTTTGTGCTCAAATGTGTTTAAAAGTTTTCAACTACCACTGTATGAAGCGTCAGCTGGCATCTTAAAAGGCAGTTTCTAATTTTACATTCCACCTTAAATGGTGAAGCAGATACAAGCTGCTTCATCCATGTCCATCTTTACTCTGTGTCTACAAGGTAACGCGAGGCATGTTATTTGGGGTGCGTTCAGTTTGTTTGTGTGTGAAATACTTTTTTCCATTTGCCATTAAATTCTGGAAAAGTGCAAAATACCCAGTCTCTTGTGTAGTGTACCCAAGTATTAAAGGAGAACTCCAGTGCAAAATGGACTTTTGGTGTAGTAAAACATGATAAAGAGTACTAACCTTTGTTGAATAGTCCACCTCCACTCTCCCGCAGCTTTCTGAGATCCAGTAATTTTGTGCAGTTACTCCAAACATGCTTTAGAATGGATGATACGGGGCATATTTTGCCCCTGCAGATAAATTCTTGTGCAGTTTTAAAGTTATTAATGCCTCATTTAAATGTCAGGGCTCTCCAGATTCTACCAATGCGATTTATCTGCAGGGGAAAAATATGCGCCATATCATCCATTTTAAAGCATGTTTGGAGAAACTACACCAAAGGTACTGGATCTCAGAAAGCTGCAAAAATGCAGAGGTGGGCTACTCTTTATCATGTTTTATTACACCAAATGTCAACTTTACACCAAAGTTCTCCTTTAAGTGTTAACTGTGACATGGTGGAGAGCTAGCTAGTTAAAGTGGATTTCTGTAGCATACAGAAATTCTACCCTTTTTGCCCCTGTCTATGTGCATTTTCTACATTACCAACCTGTGCGCATGCTGCTGAAAGGCAAAGTAAACTGTCCCAAGAATTCATTTCTGGCAGTGTAGTCATGATCCTCCACCACGAATCGCACCAGCACCAGCTCAGGAACATGCAACAGAAACTTAAAAGTACAGTTCCATCTAGGGTTAAATCCTGGGTAAAAACAAAGAGAAAGAGGAAGAACACACAAATACTCATTAGAACAAGTAGAATACAGTAGAGAGAAACATAAAGATGAAAAATATCTTGATCTATTGTAAAACATTGTGATTTGTTAAAGTCTGCAGGAATACCATTGTTGTCAATGCGGTGTGTCTTTTTCTTGTTGTTGTCAATGGGAGCCCCGTGCGTCTCCACCCACACCATAGGATCCACGATGGAGTTGAGTTTCTCAGTGTCTGGTTTAGGCAGCTGCTGGGCTGAGATGACCTGAAACATAAACAGTATAAAATCTGCTGTCCTTTCAGATGTTCTAAAAAGCCATGTTTATACTCTAGCCTGTAGCAACAGTGTTTATATTCTAGCTTGTTACTCAACAAAGACTAAATTATGTGAGCCAATCAGCCGCCCCAGATATCACTCCAGTGTCACGCATAAATAACACAGATACATCAGGGTGTGTCACAACAGCGTCCTATGTGTAAATTTCCTGAGGGCATGATTTACTTCTGAAGAGTAACTGTTTATTCAGAAAAAGACAGCTGACATTATTTGCAAGGATGAGCTAGCTTATCTCTGTAAAAGTAAATGTTAAAAAACACACAAAGTTTTGCCAAACGATTACTTTTAACTACGATAAGCTAGCTTATACTTGTGAACAACATCTGCTGTTCTATCTCAACACACATTCCACCGACTTCAAATGGAGTTTATCACCAGAGGCATGTTTGCAGTTTTAAGTTCGCATCTTTAGTTCTGCATCAGAGCTATAAGGCTAATGTAGCTAATCAAAGCTACAAAGTATCCTTAAATGATAACTTTGTGCAATTCATATGTTTAAATGATTGCACATTGCCTCCAAACTGCATCAATTTACTTTTGCATTTCCAGACACTGTATAATATTGTGTTAGCTGTAAAATGCAAAAGATACAGTTAGGGCCACAAGTAGGCCTGTCACGATAACAACATTTTTAGGAAATATATTGTGGCAGAAATTATTTCGATAAACGATAATATTGTCATTTTAAAGGGGCACTATAGAAAATGCTTTTTCCTGCTTCTGGGCTCCCAAAGGAGCTTTAAGACAATAGTAGAAGCCACAGTAATAAAATACTAGCATAATAATGGACATAACACAAAGGCACTTGCAGATTATTTTTTTCTGATTATATATGTGTATACTGTAAAACACAAATTAGCGTCCAAAGCAGTCACACAGATGGTTCAGCAGGCCAGAGCTCTTATTATAAATGTATTTTTTAATGTAACTGTCAGACAAATTGTAAAATTTTTGTCATCTGACGTTATGACCAACATTTAACCTTAAATTAACATCTACAGAAAAGTACACAGAGTTCTGAGAGCAACATATGCTGCTATAAGAAGTGCATCTCCTACAAGGATGCCCATGGATTGTTTAATAAGACAATGCAAAACCAAATTACTGAATAGGATTATTATCGTATAATTTTGGAATGTGTTAAAGGTCTGAAATACATGAATGATGTACTTTAATCAAAGACATGAAGTTGAACAGATAAAACAGGAAATGTCCTGGGAACATACCACCTGTAATCAAATGAAAATCAAGGAAAATGTCAGAAACCCTGTGCTTGTTTAAATTTGCATTTTCCGTACTGTCATGTTTCTGAGTTGGGGTTATATATTTATGATTAACAAATTAGCACCGTAACAGTATGTGCATTCAAACAGAACTGTGACTGTACTGGGTTCACAGTTCAGTACACATAATTACACAGAGAATACACTATATGGGTAAATTATATGGTCGTTCACAAACACATGTAAAACCCGGAAAGCTTAAGCTCTAAACCACAGTATTTGCATGAAACTGTGGTTTAGGGATTGTCTTGTTTTCTCAAATGGTTGACTGGATAAGGGCGGTTTGTCAATGTTTTTGGTTGTGTATTTGTAAACATATTGGTCATGCTAATGTTTACAATTTACAGATTAATTGACATATTATAGGCTGTACTACCTAATATAACTGTAACTGTCTATTCAAAATAAATGGAAAAAAATATAACGTTAAAAATTATAATGTTATTAATCAGTTTTTTGTTTATTTCCACACCATTGTACCATACTCTTACCAAACCATTAGGTCCAAACTGTAACTTTTGTGTATCGCAAAATCCCTGATGCAAATCTTTTGCACTTGGTTGCTGTAGTTTTGTCTTCAGTAATTAAAATGCTGCTTGGTTGGATTACGGTCATAATCAGGAGTACATGTCCATGCCATAACCCTGCCTCCACCATGTTTGAAAAATAATGTGTTGTGCTTTAGGTCATGAACCCTTTCTTTCCTTTCTCATTTAACGTTTTCTTTTAAATTGAAAGCAATCTCTTTATTGTGGATTCTATAACGATACAAATAATTATGTGTTCTCAAATTACAGCTAAGCTAAGGCCATTTCTTTAGTCACTCTAAATCCACTGAGGTGGTGTAATAAAGCAAAATTATGGACTGTATTTAATAGGTAAAAAGCAGTCTTGAATCTTGAATTTAGTTTTTACTTTAATCATATGCAAGTTTAATAACTCTGTTAAGTGTGTAACAGTTTAGGTATGCAGCTTGGCTTGCAGCAGATTTGTGATAAATATACAGCTCTGGAAAAAAATTAAGAGACCACTTCAGTTTCTGAATCAGTTTCTCTGATTTTGCTATTTATAGGTATATTTTTAAGTAAAATAAACATTGTTGTTTTATTCTATAAACTACTGACAACATTTCTCCCAAATTCCAAAAAAAATAAATAAATAATGTAATTTACAGCATTTGTTTGCAGAAAATGAGAAATGGCTGAAATGATAAAAAACGATGCAGAGCTTTCAGACCTCAAATAATGCAAAGAAAACAAGTTCATATTCATTAAGTTTTAACAGTTCAGAAATTAATATTTGGTGGAATAACTTCATGCATCTTGGCATGTTCTCCTCCACCAGTCTTACACACTGCTTTTGAATAACTTTATACCACTCCTGGTGCACAAATGTAAGCAGTCTTCCTCTTGATTATATTCCAGAGATCTTTAATTTGGTACAATCAATGAAACTCATCATTTTTAGGTTTAACTCTTTTCCGGAGCTGTATATTCTTGCATTACTGATTACCTGGTTATCTTTAGGAATATAATGTATTAATTTGTACTGGAACTATTACTTTAAATGTTGAGACAATACACTAACCTGAATGGTGAGGAGAGTGGGGTTATGTCCTGGTCCTCCTCCTGTGTTTTCTGGGTTAAACTCTGTGTCAGGTTGGCACAGGAAGCTGGGCTTCAGGACATATCCACAGCGACCGTTCGGTAAGAAACGTCCCCTGTTTAGATCCATCTGCTCCCCGTCAGTCTGGAAGTTCAGAGCCACTATGGAGGAAAGGCATGATATGCAGTCAGTGTCGGATGTCTTTTGCAAGCTGTTGAAATGTAATTTCTATTGTTCACTATACAAAGGTCCTTTTAGATTTACATATATTTTGATTTACCAATCTGACAACCAGCATTCCACATGTCCTGAGGGTCATAGTTGGATGACTGGAGGCGCTGACCAGATGGGTAGATCCTGCTTAGCTGTCTGCTGTTATGCCGCACAAAAAACTTCCCTAGAAAATGAAAGAGCATGTAATAAAAATACATACAATGCCCTGCACATTTGCTCTTACCCCAAACAGAGTTCATCAACATCGATATACACTGACAAAAGTCATGGCATTTCCACACATTACCAGAACATGAGAGGTACCTGAGTTTTTGATGTGTTTGAGGGCATCGCTCTCAGAGAAAGACGACATCTCATTGGTGGGTTTCTGCGCTGCCTGATCGAAGCCCTTAAAGGGAACGCTGCGAGTGTACACCACCAGATCAGAAAGCTCCGGACTCAGCCTGGACACCTTCGGAGGAGAAGCACACGTACACTGGAGAGCAGCGGACGGTCACAGACACAGAAGCACACACACATGACCAAACACACACAGACAGCAAGACACCAAACACAGGCACCACACAATGGAACACTTAACATGATCATGCACAAACACATTTACATGCAAAAACAAATAAATAAAAATAGGATGTATTTAAAAATATAACTTATTTTCCAAATTCCAAAATTGCCATGTGCTAGTTCAAAAAATTAAATTCCTGTCAAAAAGGTCACATTTCTCTGCTATAACTTTAATTTGAAAATATTTTGAATTTTAAGAACATTTTTAGAAAATAGATTATTGTTATATTTAATTTTTTGGGAAACTCCTAATTATTTAAATCTGCCTGTATTGTATTGGATTTCTAGTGTTATTTATTTCCTGTAAGAATTACCTTTGGAAACATTTTGTTTTATGCATAAAAATGTATTTATTACACCTATAAAGTTTTTTTTGTATTGTTTATTTGTGAAACAAATATCCTAGTCCTATTGTATTAAAGTAAGAAGTAAGAAACCTAATAAATAATACATGTTTTTATCTTTTTTTTTCTTGAACAATTTAACTGATTGAATATTTCTATTCTGTTTTATGAAAATATTTCATATTTCATTTTGGGGTGTTTTGTGATGAATGATGACAGCATATAAATATACACAATTCAAACCAGGCAAAAATAAAATCACCACCTCCAGACATACTTTATAAAAAGCTCTTTATATTATGAATTATGAAAAACCAATATAAATAGTCATTTCATATTAGAGTTTGGACATTCCTTCTTCTATTTAAGGCATATTTCCACTGTTCTGCTTCAATAATGAGCCTTTAAACATGAATAAATGTACAGTATTCACCAATAAATATGTCTTAAATATTATCTGCCTACATTTTTTATCAATTCATTTGGCATCATTCTCAGTAATTTTATAATTATCTACAGCTGCATTTATCATTCTAGACACATCTACAATGTATTTTTTTAATCTGAAGCCTAAAGTTTTTGTTTATCATATTAAAATTCCTTTTTACTGTGCACTGTGCACTTATCAACGAAAACACTGATTCCATAATGAATGAGCAATAGTACTAATGCCCTCTGAACTTACCTTCTTTACGCGTTCCTTCTTTGCTTTGGTCTTGCCCTCAGCTTTAGACTCATCCTCCGAGGAGCTGGACTCAGATGAGCTGGAGCTTTCCTGCTCCACTCGCTCCTTCTTTCCCTTCACCAAAATCTTCCCCTTCAGCTCCTAATGCAACATAAAAACACAATCCAGAATATACAACAAAACCACAATAATATTTATGCTTTATTTTTTCAATTTGCGTCAATTTAACTGGAATAAGGTTGTGATCATGATAAAAAAGGGTTAGATGATAGGTGATTGATTTGCAGACCATTGTGGTATATAGCAGTAAATGCTGTGTTTGCATATTAACACTGATAACAGCATTTTGCAACACGCTGTTATGAATTCCTCTGCAAATCAGTGGACTGACAGTGGAAATAGTGAAGCGCTTCAGGTTCCTGAGCAACAGAATAACCAACAGTCTGTTCTAGTCCTTAGAAAGTTAGACACTATAAGGCCCACTATCAATACACGACTATTTTCTGGTGTGTTTTCATACTGGATTATTATTATTATTATTATTATTATTAGGGGCATTTTATTTGACCCTAGTAACTAGTAGTAGGAACAGGGGTGTTGCCACTGGCGAGCCACTAGCAGTTAGTGGCTAATGTCACCCGACAGCGCTACACTGAGGAACCCTGAGTGTTCCTGTAAGCCAGGGCGATAGTATCTAGCAGCTCGTCCCGCGTTAACACAGTAAACGCGCAGGCTATAGTCCGAAATACTCGGTTCTGAACAGCTGTGGTTAGCGGTGCTATCCGGGGTTATCAGCAGGCTACAGGCTGATAATAATCACCTCTGAATGGCTAAAGAGCTAGCACTTAGTGCGGTTAGCAGCAAATGCTAATACTGCTAGGGCACTGAACTGAAACTCCTGTATAACACTGTACTTAAGCAGAGGGGCTTTACTGCTCCTTACGACCTGACTGGTAAAATTTATGCACAACAGATTAAAAGGCACACTGACAATTTGTGGAAAAACTAAAGAATTTTAAGTGCGCCTTATAGTGCGAAAAAAATGGTACTATAAACTAAATACTGAGTACAGTAGTGTCAACACTATTCTTCAGCCCATCATCCACTTTTCTACTGTTCTTAATGGCTGTATGTTCTGTTGTAGAGTGTTTTGTATAGTTGTAAAGATCCTTGTATAACCTTAAGGCTTGTATTGGATAGTATTAACTGTGTCTGTTTCTGTAGGTGGAGGAAATATTCCTGAAGGAACTACTTTATGTTCATCGTCCAACACTTTTGTGTTGAGAAGGAATAACAATAAAGACTAAAAAAATTCTTACAAATATTTTTTTTTAATACTGTAATAATAAAAATAATAATAATGATATAGTTTTACAAAAATACAGAAGCTTTTTATCAAGAGATTTAGCATTTTCATGCATATATACACTTCAGTATTTTCCATAAAAACAGCTTTTTTTATTTCAACTGGCCTGATAAAAGTTCTACATAATCAGCTCACGAAATATTAAATACATCAATATAAATAGTGTATCTAATGTCATTGCATAATAAAGGCAGCAGAAGATATTGTATATTCTTTAAACTCATACTGAATCACTTATTTTTTCATATTCATCACAATGGAAATTGGAAATTTGTCCATTTGTAGTAATCCAACACACACATATTCGCACACACATGCACCCACAGACCCACACAGACACAGGAATATAAACAAAAGCACTTAAACACTGTAATCCAGATGACCCCATACGGCCCTGTCCTGATTTGAAGAAATGTTTTTTTTTTTCTGGACAGGATTAGTAAACTGCATTAGTCAGTGAACTGTCTGCCAACTCTGGACATGGTCCACACCCAAATAAATCAGTCATGCAATTGCTACTGGATCCAAGAAATGTATCAGTGTTTCTCAGATACCGGCAGGTCCATAAATATTTGGACATCAACAAAGTAACTGGTAAAGTAACTCTCTACCACAGAGTCACCTATGTTGAGAAAGCTTAGATTTCTTTTTTTTTTGCTTTCAAGTCTTGAGTTTTTTGCTACAGCAACAAAAAGCAAAACTGAGTTAACAGTTTAAATATTGCAATACAGAGTATTTAGTTAATTTAATAGACCTGCTTCCGTTAGTAAAAGCTGTTTTTCACGGTCTTCTGGCATTATTGTTGAAAACACAAAATATTGAAGGAGAAGAGGGGAGTGCATGAGAATGTTAATAATTTCTGCTAAAATGGCTGTAATTTTTATAATGCTCATTGCATTCATGCCGATTAAATGTATGATATAGTTAATAAATTATAACACATTCATTGATGTCCTAATAATGGATATGACTGTGTGACCTAATTTGTGATCTACTCTGTGCTTTTACTAAGATTCAGAGAAATCTACAACAAAAAACTCACACATTTTATTTTTTCATACCAAATGGCAACAATATCAAATGGCAGAAAATCAAAGGAATAGCAATAAATGTGGAATGTTAATGAAAACAAATTGGATGAATTTTATATAGTAGTAGTAGAAGTAAATTGAAAGGACAGACAGGATCACACATTAAAAAGTCCAGCATATGTTCGTGTGTAGTACCTCAGGTGAAGGTAGGCTGTCACAAGGCTGGTGCTTAAGGGGCTCTGTGAGCAGTTTGTCTCCCAGGATGGAGCGCAGCTGCTGGGCCATGATGGCCTGCTGCTCCACTGAACAGTGATTCTCCAGAGACAGAATGAGAGGAAATGGAGAGGCCTGAAGAATACACACAGCAGAATCATAGAGTAAATCAATCACACAAACATGACACACTATTCGACATCAGGCAGATAACATACACTGACATGCCAAAAGTCATGGGATAGCAGTATGGAAATAGATCCTGTCCACACCTGTATAAGTTATAAGTGTTTTAAGGTGGTATGTAGTGAGTGAGCTTGAATGCTACCAAGTGTCAGATGCCAAAGGGGAGTAAATTATTGAATTTTTACTTCTCAGGCAGCAGCAGCAGCCCGTCACTTACACAGACACAGAGACAACGTTGTGTATCTACTTCTTGTGTCAAGAATCAAAACATTGCAACATGACATGTTTGATTTAATTGCCTTAAGTGACATCACACATCCTGCGATGTGACTATTGCGCACGCACACAACGTTATATCGTGCAGCCATTGCAGATGCCATATGGATGGGAAATTCCATTTCCAAAGTTGTGAGGCCGTTTAACATTACTTGATCCAGAGTGTCCAGGAATACATTGAAGAAGGCATTACCATTATCGTGACTGATGGCATTGGGTTAGAACTGTCTGTGCACAAATCACATCAATTCAATGTAAGAGGCCCAACATGCATATTTTACAGGTGAGTGTAGAATTCTTTACCTTCCATTTTACACAGTAAATGTCGTGGGACATGAAAATATTAGAATGAGATTCAACAATCTGAGCCTTAAGGAGAATCTTACCCTCTTCCTTGTTTTATATTGTGCTTTAATGTTGTATATTAAATGACTTTTTTTATATTACGGTAAAATATTTATTTATTTCAGAAGCACAATACAGCTGTTTTACAAATCTCACCTTAAAGGCATACTCAGCGATTGCCTCCACCACCTCACTGAAAAGCACTTTAGTGGTGAGGGTGTGACCGTGGTAAATCACCGGCTCCTTATCTCCGTCCCAGCAGTCCAGCTCAACACAGCGACAGCCGTGGCTAAGCGCCCTGCGCAACACCCACACAAACAGAAAACAAAAAGTGAGGTGTGAATTAGAGTTTACCTTTAAAGGTAAATAATGTCAGAGGTTCTGTATGTGTGAATGTGTAAACATGGGCATGTTACCGGATGTATGGTTCAGTGCTGCTCTCGCCTACAAGCTGGTCTTTAGTAAGGTAGGTGTTGTGTGAAGAGGAGATGAAGTAGTGGCTGAGTGGTCGGCTCATGTCCTGATAGATTTTACCCTGCTCTGGATCAAACACGTCATTCTCCTTAGACAGCATGTACATGGTGAAACCATTAGCTGTCATCAGCTGGTTCTTCTTAGCTGTAAACAATACATGTTCATTAGGTCATTAGGTACTTCATTAGGTTTCACCAGTACATACAGCTCACACAAAATCAATATTTTTAAAACGACAAAAGAAATCTGGCTGCGGATAAACTAAATTAAACGACTGATCATATGTGCATACTTTAAAACAATGAATACTTGAAATCTGCAACTCCAAGATATAACCATGTGTAAAGTACCTTTTCTATAAGGGCAAAATAAGCTCTTCAGCATATAAAAATATGTGGTTGATTGAATTTGGCCAGTTAAATATTTTAAGTATATACTTGGGAAGTACAGTGTATTTGGGATCATAGGATTGCTTTAGAATAAAAAACACCCACCATCATGTTTCACAGATGGTAGTGTGATTAATGTGATTTGGTCTTAAGCCGTCTCTTTTCATTTTCATATTTCTCTCTTGCCACCCCTCTAATAATACTGTTGGTCACATCTCCTACATCTCTCCTATTTACAGAACTCTAAAATTGAATTTAAATATTCTGATTTCAAATATACTTTCTTTGACTTGTGTTTACCCTTAACATTTTATGTTATCATCTAGCCTTCCCTACTTATTTTCTGCAAGATGCAAAAAATTTAAAATTGTCATGATGAATAAAAACAAAATATACTGTACATAACAAACTACACACTACAGTACAGTATTATACAGTACATAACATACTACATTATATTCTAATAATGTATATACTCAGTATTTTGAAACAATAGTGGATGCAGCTAGCATAGCATAGGTAAGAGCATTCTTGTGCAAATAAACTCAAGCTAATATTTACACAGTGACATAAATAGACTTCTTACAAAGGCTACAATGAGACTGTCATCACCTCCAGATCAGGAGTTGCACGCAGCGCACAGTTGTGTGAGACAAATCTTTTTTTTAATGAAGATCAGATGATTGCAACTGATGATGAACAATCATCATTCATTCATGAGCTATTTTCTTTTGCAACTGTTCAACACTAAACAGTGCTCAGGGGATAGGAATAGGAAATAAGATCATACCCCACTCATTGAGCTCATACGTAAGAATAAGGCTCTGTGCATGCACAAGTGTGTTGTCCTCTCCCTGGTCTTTCAGGAATTCCCGCAGGTCCACAGTAGACAGAACACGTCCATTAGAGGAGTACTGACGGAACACATTATCCAGCTCTGGGCGCCGCATCAGCTCACGGCAAAACAGCTCAATCTCATCGTACTCCAGACGACTGTTCGCTGACTTGTCACACTTCTGTTACACACACAAATATATATACATATAAATATATACATATAAAAAAGTGGCATATGGTAAATAATAAACATACACTTTCTTTGATAGCTGATGATCTTTGATAGATCCACCCTTTCTCTATATTCACTTTTAAGAATTTTTAACATTTTAACCTTGAACAGGTTGTAGGCGTACTGCTCACTGAGGTCTATGTTGATCATCTGAAGCAGAGTTTGCACTTCATCATACGTCATGTTTCCATCATGGTTCACGTCAGCCTGCCTCAGGTATGCATGGATCCAGGTAGCTGCAGTCAAGGTTTAATATACAGGGCGTCTAAAACTGTACAAATAACTCAAATTAAATCTAGTCATGCTTGATAAGAGTAAAATATGTGCTCTATATTACACCATGCGGTCAGTCCTGTTTCTGTCTGTCTGCCTGACACTGACTTGCTCGTTAGCCTTGTTTATGCTGCCGTTTGGTTACTGACCCTGCCTGTTATTGACAATTCTACTAAGCCCGCTCCTTTAATCAATAAATTATATGTTTGGTATTGTCTATCCTGTGTTTGACACCTGTGACACATTGCGCATTGCTATCTTACATCCCGCCAACATCTATTTTCACACCTTGCGCCTGCATTAGTTAAAACGTGATGGAGTTTACGAATATATCTACACTGATGGGCGTGGTGGTCTGGAAGTAAGGTGTGTTTAGGTACATTTCTGATGTATTGTTATCTTGGCAACAGAAAACACAGGTGCGCCACTGACTAATGTGAACCCTGAAACAGCCAACCGTCAGACATTCATTCTTATCCTGGCATACAAATCCGCTCGATACACACAAAGAAGAACAGACCCAATTTATACATCAACAATAAAAAGAATACAAAATAAATAGCATTGATGTTCCTGTAGACGTAGCAGTAATGCAGTTCAGGCAAATGGAACTATTTTCCAAAATTCCAAAACACAACTTAAAGCACAAAAAATCACTGTGAATAAATTTAAAATGTCCCATTCTAGAGAAATGTACTAAGCCAGCAAACTCATTTTGATTAAGTTTGGGATACACTAATGTGATAGATTGTTTTATGGTGCTCCACAGGTACCTATTGTTAGTCTTGTTATACTATCACTGTACCTGTTGCGATTTAGTCAAATTCTAAACAAATACATCATCAGTTTACATTCCTACATAGAGGATATTTAGCTGCATCCGCAAAGCCACCAGCATTGCAATGACCTCACCCATCCCTCACACAGACTCTTCGCTCTGAAGCCGCCCGGCAGAAGATACCGGAGCATCTGAGCCTCCGCTACTAGACTCTGTAACAGCTTCATCCACCAGGCAGTCAGACTCCTCAACACACAGAGACAGAGCTGAACCCCACCCCCCACCACCACACACTCACACAGAACTGAACTGAACCCCCCTTCACTCTCTACTTCAGTAAATTCTGTGATCATGTATGTTCTATATGTTACACATCTCTGCACCTTTTTCTCACTATGCACATTTCATTGTAACGTATCGGCACTGCACTGTCCTGTCTCTTAAATTGTCTCGTCTTTTGTATTTATTGTAGTATTATAATTTTCTGTTGCACTATCATTTGCACTTATCGTTTTCACTGTTCCAAGTTGCACCATGGTTCCGAGTGTCTTGACTTTACTTGGGTTTAGATATGTTGATATAGATAGCAAGTTTAACATTTAGGGCCATATTTTAGCGATCTGTAGGTGAGACATGAATTGCGCATATATATATATATATATATATATATATATATATATATATATATATATATATATATATATATGGAGATCAACCGAGAAGAGTCGATAACAAGTCAAAGTACCCAACTGCTGGAGTAACACTCCTTTGAGAGTTAAAAGCTGATGTGTCAGGCTAAACGCTACTGAAGGATATTGATCGAGCTTCTCAGTCTGGCTCATGTTGTTCACTCTCTCCTGCAGGGTGCGGATGCCACGGGACCAGTGCTGCGCCTCCTCTCTGTCGTGGCACTGCAGATCCAAACTCTTCCGTCCACTCTTAAACACGATGGTCAAACACTGTTCCTCTGGAAGAGATCCAGCTAGTCTCCGGAGAGTCTCTGACTGACAACCTTCACGCACACACTCCACTTCCATCACAGAGACTGGGAAAAACGACAAAAATAGAGAATATAGAATAATGGAGAAAAAAAGAGAGAAATAAATTAAATTAGGTAGAGTAATTTTTATAACAGCATAAATATGCACTAGTTAAATACAGTTAATAAATATTTGGACATTGCCTCAAATGTTTGTCATTTTGCTTCTGTACACCACTTGGTTTGAGGTCAGGTTACTGAATCTGCCATTTTAAACATAGGGTTTTAGGCTGCTTTTACTGTATGTTTTGGGCCACTGTCCATCTATTTAGTGACACATCCTGGTTTTGCAGCATTTGGCTGAATCTGAGAAGAAAGAATAGCTCTCTAAACTTCCGAATTCATTTCGCTACATCTATTTCAGCAGCACATCATCAATAAACACCAGTAACCATACATGCCCATATCATAGCACTGCCTGCACCATGTTTGACAGATGATATAGTATGAGCTGATTCATGAGCCTGTCCTTTCCTTCTCCATATCTTTTGCACTGACAATTCTGAAAACAGGTTAATCTGTTTTATCTAGTTTAATCTAGTTTTATCTATCTAAAGCCTGCTGAACTAACCAGGTCGGTCTAACCTAGTCTCTCTTTTCCAGAGTATTATCGGTGGTTTTCATCCTGAATATGTCTCATGACTGTGGACTTTGGCAAAGGTGCACCTACATACCTCCTCAAGAGGGTTGTTGACATGACTAAATGATATGATGAGGCATGAACAAATTAGAAAGCACAATATATTTACATCAGCAGTGCTATTCTAATCATACGTTTACTTTAACAGTGCAATTTTCATCATACATTTACCTCAGTAGAGCTATCAACGTTAATTTCGTTGACAAATAATTTTCGTTAATAGTTTTCGTTAAAACCTTTTTTTCAAGACGAAAACGAGACGATAACTAAATAAAAAACTGTGTAAAATAATACAAACAATGACGAAATTAACTGAAATTTTCGTCAATAAATAAGAACGAGATGAAAATGTTTGGCAGGGACACCATCCAATCAGAACTGATTTAGCTTTGTGGAAGGTAGGGACCAGTTAGGAAGAGATACAATCACTACTACTTTAGCGTAGGTGGAGAAGCGGGACAAGCAGGGTAGTCATCCAATCAGTACCGGTCTCTTTTGCAGTAGCGCGGTCAGATACACAAAACCCGGGAAAACCGTATCGCCTGTGAACTGTTGTTTCTTATGGGGCTCGACTCATAGTTAACTCGACAGTGTCAGCAGACAAAATTTGTTGTCAAAATGAACGCTAACAGCTATAAAGGTACACACCTAAAGGTACCTCAGCAAGGCAATTTTAGTCATAAATGTACTTCAGCACATGCTATTCTAATCCTAAATGTATCTCAGCAGCGCTATTCAAGTCACACAACTGATACCAAGTGTGATAACTGATATTAAAGGTTTTAATGTATGAGCAGTAGAGTGTAAAAATGTATAAAAAACTGGCTTTTAACGTTTCTCTTCTCCAGCTCTCTCCCTGACTATCTGCATTACAGTTATACAGCAGCACTATGCTGCAAGGAGTCTTATTTCACTTACGGGCTAACACCAAAAGCAACATTTTAGCCAAATAATATTATTTAAAAAAATATTCAATGGCAAGTTGACTTTAAGTTTTTCATCACAAAAAAAAAATCTGTTATCTTCTTATTTAACTTAATTAACTTTTTCATTATCTTTCAGGCCTTTGAATTATGTTGGCCTAGAGTCATATTATAAAAATGTGTCTCTGTTCAAATATGCTTGTTGCTTTCTTTCCGTGTTCAATGGAAAACTTTGGAAAAGGAAATTCAATAAAATGAGCTTTTCCTCTTCCATGTACAGTTTTTGCATACCTCATGCATACCTCTATTTGCTTATAGCAATTTATTTCTCCCAGAGACACATACACACAGAAAAGAAAACTAAAGATTATGAATAATTCAAATGCCCTGTATTTGCTGTATAACAGATTCCCTGTGCTGACTGTCCACAGTTGCTTTTAGCATGACATCCTAACAAAAATGGAAGTGTTATGAAGGACGCTTTGTCCAGCTCCTATGGTCAACAGGCACCTTGCACTACAGGAAATCAGCTGATATTTGCTCACATTTATTTAATTCAGTACAACCCCCCCAGGCATAGTAGAAGCTGATGTAAGGTTCAGATGGGTTCTTTCAATAGCACATAATATCATTTTATCTGCACAAATACAAGGAAACACTGCATGATTACACAACATAGAATTGAACAGATGGGATTTGATATGTACATATAGCCTTCCAGGGTGGACACAAGTGATTAAGGTAATGTATATTTATTACATATAAAAGATCTTGCTCATTTCACCTGCCAGATGTTTTTTAATAAAGAAGTGTATTTCAGTAACTACATCAATTACATAGGCCACAACTGCAGACCTAGAAGAACCAGCTTCATTATGCATTTTCTAGCTCTAGTTAGCAATAGCAAAATGTTTAATATTATTTTTGCTATATAGACTGACAGAAGCTGGTATCATGTCTCATGACTTCTGCCATTTCCTATGAAAGAAAAAAAAAGTGTGGAGTCCACTGCACTGGCTGAATGTGAGTTACTTGTCTTTTCACATGGACAATTTAAAGCCTCAACTCAAAAACTGTCCATTTAAGTTTAAACATACTTTTAACCATATCAATCTGGAAATCACAACTGATGCCTCAACAGAACCTCATCCAGACTCTACCCTCTGGTAGAAAGCTTTGGACCATCAAAACCTCCTTAACCACAGTGGATACCTCTGAGTCTCCAAACATTACTCACTGAACTGTAGTGACTGCATTTACAATTCGCTCACTTGCATTTTGCTTATTTGCACAGCTGGACAGATGTTCTTTTGTAATATAAACATCATCTGCAACTTTCTTTAAACAATATTTAAACCTATCTTATAATATAACATAAACCTATCTTATTTTTGAATACAATAATATTCATATGTGTATAGTACTGATTTATTTTATTTCATTTCATTGCATTTATCTCTAAGCTGCTATTGCTCTTCAGTGCTCTTTATTCTTTTAGTACTTTTAACTATATTCTTATTCTACTTATTGTACCTTCTTTCGTACTGTAATCTTCCTCTTCCTCCTCCAGCTGAAAGTGTTTTTTCATTGCCTTTGCGCTCGCTGGGGGTTTTTGTATTCTGTATTTTTATGTAGAGATGGGACTGATCTGATACAATATTGCTATAGGGGTCGAAATTGACGTAATTTAACGCTTTAGATATCGGGTGACCACGGACAATCCACTTACCGATCCATATTCCAGTCCTCAGCTTGAGCTGGATAATAAACTTGCCGTAACCTTAACGTGAAACGCATCACTAATCCGGATTCCAGTTCCACAGTTTACCCTGAACCCCCCGGAGCTTCAGTCTGCAGCTGACTGAGTAAACGTCAGCTGTTTGTCTACAAAAAATGTTGAGTGTCTGGAGAGCTTTCACTTTGGAAATGCCAAGTCAACTACAGCCATAATCCACATTGAATATCAAACCACACATCCTACCCACTCTAACCATCACTAAGAAATCAATCTCTTATTAAAAAAACAGTGATTAATTCAGCTCGGAAATACAGTTATTCTGAAAGCACTTGCCTGCTTTCAGGAGTAACATCGACCATGCACATTTACACGGGTGTGTTCTTACATGCATAAAGCCCTGTCTCAACCACATCAAAAAATAACATTACTTCCCTGACTCCAAGCAATTGAAGACTAGGTTACTATATACAGACTGCGCTGCTGCCAGGCCAATGATTACACTTCAACTAAACCATATGGAAGAAACCAAAATGTGGAGGTCCAAGCTCTTCCCACCCCATCATATCCTGTAATTAGAGTGCTCAGTGCAGCTTACAGTACAGGGAGGGATGCCCCTCTGCTCTAAATAAAGAGCAGGCCTGTAATGACAGACAGTGCTGAGGCCAGTAGACCTGGGCACAGGGGTGTTTATATAGCCATAATTAGGAGGCATATTTAAACATTCTCCACCTAACTGAATAGAGCCCACACACTGCAGCATCAGAGAGCAAGGTTCAGTTCAGCCACAGCATGTTTTAACCTGTTAGCTTACAACCGTCCTATCCTCTCCTTCGTCATCCATCAAGGCTCTATTTAAGCAGTCAATAGAGTCGCACAGTAGTATATGGACAAACTACAAGTCCTGCATTAATTTTAGTAGGAATAAATATTGACAGGAACCTGGTGATGATACCGGGGTTACGATTCAATTTAATAAACATTTACTGCAATACTGTAAGCAAGGCAATATATAACATTTTTTATTAGCAATTAGAAGCTTGAAGACCAGAACCAGGCTGTGGAACAGCAGTCAGTAGAACAGTAGAACGGGCAATTCCATCTATACAAGCTCTGCTGTACCTACACTTTACTCATAGTTACTCTGTTGGACCTATTGGACTATTCCCTCACTTCCACACACACACACACTAGATATCTGCACATCTGTATAACACTGTATAATTATAAACTATAAATTCATTACTTAACGTATTTCTATGCAATACCATTTGTCAATATGTCTATATTGTAAGTTATCATGTGTACTGTTATTTTGTTATTGTGTATATTGTAAAGGTATCTGTATATTCTATTTTTTTTTTTTACTTGTTGTTAATACAGTTCTCTGCACACTAGTGGGAACCTGAACCCAAGTTTTTCACTCAAATGTGACAATAAAAATCTTGAATCTTGGATTTAAAAAAAAAAACAGTCATAGTATAAAAAAACACATCATCTGCATAAAAATTGGAATATAAGAAACCCTAAATTGATTGAATTGAGATCTGTGATGTGAGTATACCTGAATTACATATCACCAGTCAAATTAGAGCCCCTACTGCTGTGCATCACTGCCCACCTGTCCTAATCTAGGTACAGATGAATGACTCACAGGTTTTGGGCTTGCTGAAGCTCTTGTTGGACTCATATCGCACAGTGACGCCATCATCCTGCAGCTGGAGCATCCGTTTCCTCTGCCAGCGAGGAGAACGAATCTTTAGCATGGAGGAGCCACTCAGCATCGTCTTCACATCCTCATCATCCTGCACACCTAAGTGAATTGGAACAGAGGGAGAGGGAGAGAAAGAGAGACTTGAAAAGAGCAACAGAACACTAAAGCAGCACACACATCACTCAGTGTAATTCCAACTAACAAGGGGGCAGTTTGTCTTCTAAATGACCTTAATTGGTCCTGAGGCTGGGAGAGTACATCAAGCATTCAATAGTTATTCTGGTAGACAATATTTAATAGGCAAAATACCATATTGTGAACTTGTTGCCTCTTAAAACTTCAAAAATACAGGGGTTAACTTGATTTGAGGTAAACTGCACATGTAGGTCAGCTGTAGCAGGTAAATGTAAGTTTTGTCAGAGCATTTAAAGTGTAGGCCATATCTGACCCACATACAGCCCACCACGTAAAATCTTTTACAGCATTTTTAAATTGGTATATATTTGGCCCAACTGTAGTAGCTGTCATTGCGATCCTGCACTGAAGTTTGTGTTAGAGTTTGGATGAAGGGGATTGGTGTGGTCCTGCTCTTGTAATAATTTGTTTCATGAGTTTTTGTAGACGTCTGAGTACTTGGCAGTTGAGGCACGGACCATGAACATAGTTCGCTATGCTTCTGGATTCTTGTCGAGCCAGTATCAGATGGTAGTGGTTGCTGTGTTCTGCTCACGCAACTTATAAGGTGATTTATTGTGTGTGATTGTGCTTAGGTAAGTGTGTTGTTGCCATAGTTAAAGGAAGTGAGCTTAGATTAAGGAGGGATTCTGTGTGTTCATAGGTTATTTTTTGGTAGGTCTGTTACTTGGCAGTTGAGGCAATGGACCATGAACATAGTGTTAGGCTGTGCTTCTGGATTCTTGTCGAGCCAGTATCAGATTGTGGTGGTTTTGCTATTGTTAGTTGAGTGAGTAGTAGATCCTGGCTGAGCCCTATGCATAACCCCAGCTGTTAGGTGCAGGATTTGTCGATTTCCTGTATTATATTACTATTAGATTCAGACCATGTCATTAATGTTACTCCATGGAGGTATGTGGGTCACATGAAAGTGTAAATGTTAAATCTGAGATATGACTAAAAATATAACCTAAGGGTTTATTACTTAATTTATTATAGTATCTACATCTGTAGGATTTATACTTATAAAAACATATATTTGCAATTTTATTTAAAAATTACGAGTCATTGATGTACATGAATTGCTAAAAGAATATTTGTCTGATTTTTATGAAAATATTTTTTGAATGCCGTAAAGTCTATAACTGATCCACACACCCTCAAATAATCTACACTGACATGCTTTGTGATGAATGATGAAATATAAATGCAAAGACTGTTGTCATAACAACTGACAAACAATACACTGTGCAAGCACACACATTTTAATGTTCAGCAATATTACTGGTGGATGGATGCCCCACAAACACCAGCTCTGAGAACACTTCAGAGTAAGCTGCTTAACCTCTGCTTATTGCATGCAAAACGGCTTATTGTCAGACAGTAGCAACGTGTTAATTAACTTTCTTCTTGCTTATCGATTGAAAGACTTACATATACAATTAAAGAAGAAAAGTCATATTTTTCATTTGGGATTCATTTATTATATTTCAAGATTGTATGTACTAACTCCTTAAATCCAACATCGACCAAATTTTAATTAGTTTTATTTTATTCAAATCATTATTTATTTATCTACTTTTACCAGATGACAAGCAGGCGTTATGTACATACTGTTATGTGTACTTTTTTTTTAATATCATTTTTAAATATTGTTTTCCACAACTGATGGATCTATGTTAGGGTTGGTGGAGGCAGGGAAGATGCAAAAAATAAAAAATCAAATAAATAAATAAATAAAACATTGCTGAATGAATGATGTACCAAGTTCAAAATCAATAAAGATATGAGATGAGCAGTACAAATGAGATCAGTGGCATTTGCCAGAAAGACTGAAGCCACTGACGTTAAATTATTCAGCTAACAGTTCTTTGCCTCAGACACAGCTTGACCTACACTAAAAGCACTCTGTAACAAAACTACATTAGGAATTACCAAAGTTCATTTTTATAACAGAGGGATGGTGCTGTAGACTGGGACGGATTTACTCTCTAAACACAAGTATGTTAGAAAGCATTCTGAAAGCACTTTTAACCAACAGCCTCACCAAGAGCTTTAGGAAGTTCATTTAAAAGCTTTTGCCCTTTATGCCTTTGTGGAATAAGTGGCATAAAAGTGCTGCTGCTGTTTGATATAAGTTTCAGTGCAATTATGCGAATCATTATTCACTTCCACTTTCAGAATCCTTCCTGAAGTTCCCTCCATTACTCAACAGTTACTGAGATCAGTAGGACTACAGGAATGATACAGCTAAAACAGAACAGCTCATCTATTGACCACATTAAACCCTGACCAAGAGATTATCCTGATAACCACTAAAAAGAATATTACAAAATAACTGGCATATAAAAAAATTGCACGCTTCATGGTTGATACTTTATGATGCATGATATTTTATAACTTTAATCTGATAAGCCTCTCAAAACATTTTAAAATGTTAATTCTGGACAAAGAATACAATAAATGTACATAAATTTTATATCGGCAGTAATCAACCAATTATGCTGTATTTTTAACAAAACACAATGTTGGCAAATATTATCAATGAACTGATACAGTAAACTATAATGTGTTTACTGCAATTCATCATGATAAGGATGGCCCAACCTATCTGTCATTCAAAAATAAAACTTCTAGTCAAAGTTGTACTAAATCATCCTTCTTAACCTTTGTGGGCTAATTGCTTTACCAGCTGCTCAGACCAATCAATATGCAGACTGCTCTGACATTTACTCTGAATGTAGCAATACTGTATTCCTCAGACAATACAGTAATCAGCTAATGCAGCTGTAGATCATATGTCTGTGCATTATCATTGGTGATGCAGAGCTTTTGTGTGGTTCCGTCCCTGGACGTGTTTCTGGTCGTTTCTGAAATATCTAATGAAGTACAGATAGAACCACAAGATTTAATTGAATCTTACTTATGCTCAGTTATTCTCAAGTGGATTTTTCAAAGTCAGATTTTTTTTTTTTTTTACAATAAACGTGCTTATCCCTGTTTCCCCACGATAACAAAACACTGTTTTTTAAACTTCAATACAGTTTTACAGTATAATAGTCTGTATTACTGTTATGCTCGCTCTTTTCTCAGGTTTTTGTTTTTGGAAATAGTGATTACAAGAGAACACCTATGTGCATACTATATATAGTACGTTTGTAGTGTAGGTAGTTTGGTTGAATTGAATTACAGGATCACTATTTTGTACACGTCCATGCTAATTTGCAATGTTTTTTAAAATGTATAGCTGATATTATAAAGAACACATGTCGAAAGTGTGGAAAGAAGGTTTTCTGACCATGAAACAGGTTAATGACATGTGAGTGCAAAAACTAAATAATAAATACAAAATAATAAATACTAACAAAGTTTTTTTTTCAATGCATCACAGTATAATGAAAGAGTAAACTTGTCTTTAGTTTTCAACAACTGTGCGCATGTAAATATCTTCCGTATTTTCGGGACTATAGGGGCACCAAATTATAAGGCGTGCAATTTTATGGTCTAAATTCATACACGGGGCACCAGATTATAAGGTGCATTAAGCGAGACTAGTAAGGATGCCTATTAGAGGTGTGCCAAAAAATCGATTCACATAAGAATCTTGATTCTCATTTACTACGATTCAGAATCGATTTAAAATGTCCCAAAATCGATTCTAAGGTCCAATCCCATTTCTTCCCTTGGCCCTACCCCTCACGGTAAGTTCACACTGCAGCGGCACGAAGCGTTTTTCGCTCCGCCTCCCACTGCCCAAAGCGACCGTGGCCGCTGCAGTTTGAACTTACCGTCAGACACACACAGAGCGTAGGTGTATGAGAATCACCGGTAAGATGGCAGAACAAGCACTATATTACCTTAGATTAACGTGTAGTTTTAATGTTTTATGGCAGAATGCTTCATAACAAGCATAAAAAAGATCGCTAGTAGTTAGTTTCAGTTTCTGTTAGCTAGCTAACTAGCTAACTTTCCAGTTCCACCTTAAATAACGCTACAGGTGGCAGCGGGCTGCAGCATTTAAGGCGGAACGGAAAAATAACAATAAGCTAATCAGAGCTAATTTCAGCTCCTCATCACAGAGGAATTAAGGAATGGACAATATGAATTAATTTCTCCACCTCCTGCCCCCTTTCTGAAGAAATACAACGACCTTAAATTAACTAGTTAATCAGCAGCTGCTCCTGAACTTTAGCGCTCCACTGCTATCATCACATCAGCCCAGCAGCGTCACCTACACACCACCGCTAGTAGCCTTATAATAAAGCAGTGTTATTTATTATTTATTTATTGTTCATTAACGTCATTGTGATATCCCAGTGATTCCTCTGTCACTGAAGACCCACATTCCTGCACATTTTATTGTTTTTGTAACACATTACCTTCTCCAGGACCAGTGTATATTTTGGAGGCTTTTTTTTCAATAAGTTTTCAATAAATTTTTATAAATCAAATCGTTTTGAATCAAAAATCGATTTTGAATCGAATCGTGGCCCCCAAAATCGGAATCGAATCGAATCGTGAGATAGTAAAAGATTCCCACCCCTAATGCCTATATTGAAGTGCGCAAGGAGGAGTTGGATCAGATCCAGCCCCACCCCCTGGACTTGTGGTATGGTAAGTTTCTTCAGCACTAAGGCTGGGTGCAGCAGCATTAGCATTAACTGCTAACCACAGAGCTAGTGGGACTTAAATACCCTGAGTGTTCTGGTAACCCAGGGAGCTATCAGCTAGCGGTTCATCCCATTTAGCTTGTTTAACATGACAGTCCGATATACTCACCTCTGAAAGGCAAAAGAGTTAGCGCTGCGGTTAGCGGCTAATGCTAAAACGGATGCACCCAGCCTTAGTGCTGGAGAAACTTCACTGAAACTCCTGCATAACACTGCACTTCAGCAGAGCGGCTTTCTTGCTGACTGGTAAAATTGATACATAAGGCGCACCAGATTTTAAGGCGCACTGTCAATTTTTGGGAAAATAAAAGCATTTTAAGTGTATCTTATAGTCCAAAAAAATCTTATAGTCCAAATGGTCAAAATTCTGTCAGAATTTTTAATCAGCTAAGTTAAACCCATACATACAGAAATAGTGAAAAGATTAGTTCTCAGCATCTTTGCTGTGGAGTTTTCTTAGGCGAAGTTCTCTTGTTTTCAGACACATAAAATGCTATGCTTGTGAGGTCAAAATGCAGAAAAAGAAACTAAATACAACAGTAAAGAAAAAAAAAAACATTTAAGATAGCAGCATAAATAGGCACATGTCTGTAAATATGGAGTGAATTAACTAAAAGAAAATGTGTTGTGTTCGACTACTTCTCTTACTGCTACTACTACTATTAAAGTTACTACTAATAAAAATACCACAATCATCACTTATATTACTGTAATAATATACTACAGTGGTATTACTACTACTAATCATTATCATAATAAATGTACATCAGGATAGTAAGATTATTTATTACACATTACACAATGACACAAGTGTCATTATTTTATTATATTACATTATGTGTCATCTTGTAGGAAGATTAATGTCCTTTATTTTACCTAAATTTCTGAGAGGGTCATCAGTCTTGGGTTGGGATACAGCAGCACCACTCTTCTTCTCAGCGAGACAGTACTTCTTTCCATTGCCCAGCATCTCTGCTCTGCTCTGTTCTGCTGTCCACGTCGTTCTTCAGCTCTGTGGAGGAGGAAATCACTGCACAACAGCGTGGAGACGGAGAGCAGCACTGATTTCTCCTCTTTGCTCCTCGGAACTGCTGCTAATTTATCTGGACTGAGGGAGGGCGAGGGCCTGCCCGCGGCTCAGCGTGTCAGCAGCAGCAGGAGGAGCAGGAGGAGCTGAGAGGAAGCCGATTAAACACATGAGCGAAGGATAGATACCGCCTCTTTCCTCTCTTTCTCTCTCTGTGTTTATATTACAGACCTCACTAGCTCCGCTCTGCGAGGACAGGCTGGCTGAAACAGAGAAAGGAAATTCACGAGGATGCTCGGTCTGATGCTCCTCTCTGAAGCTGCTGCTGTATTCAGAATATCCAGGCTACACCCCCCAGCCCCCAAGCCCCTGTCTGCCCCTTCAGCACCTCCTCAGCGGATAAATCCAGATCACTGAGCTCCAGCGGATGACCTCGTTTACCCAGTAGCCTACAATGAGCTGCCTACCATAAAAAAACAACACACAATTAACCCGATTTAAACATAAATGATATATATATTCCCAACGGTAAAATAGCCTGGCTTTCCATATCTAAGAGCAGGACAATATTAACTGCTCATAAACAGAAAACATAAATCTGTCACTTTCAGTGTTACAGTGTCCTCTAGTGTTCACACGCAGATATACGCACCTAAAAGCGAATATATTATTATTTAAGTGCATCAGAAAACCACAAAAAAAGCAGCCACTGATATTTTCCCCTGGGAATTCTGGTTTAGATGCAAATATCCATGTTTGTTATTTACTTGTCTGCTGCGCAATCCTTCATAAAATGCAAAAACGAAATATCTATTTGTGGCTTTGTGGTAGAAGTCTCCACTCGCGGGACCCATCAGAATATTTTGCGGCGCGGGACAGAATTGAATGGTTATTAGCGGGAGCAGGAGTTTAATCAATCCGGGAGCACTTTAATCACATTAATCACTTTTTGCTAAGAAAGTACACTGTTCACAAAGTAAACTGTACAGTCCAAATTTATTTTAGCTCTTTATTTCAGAAATATTGGTCTATTTAATATAATTGTGATATTGATATGAACAGTATAAATGCCTTCCCCGCCTGAAATTGGGTTCTAGGTTTTGGCTTTATTTTTGGCGTTTGGGTGATTTTTGTTTTTGGGATTTGAGAGTTTATGAGTTTTTGGTTGGGGGTTGGGATTTTTGGTCTTTTATTTTTGGTGGTTTTAGGAGGTTTTTGGTTTTTAGGGATGGGGTGATTTTTTTTCTGAGTTTGCATTTGTTTGTTGATTGTTTTTGAAGTTTGAAATTCAGTCAGAATTGTTCAGATGGCAGAAGTAACCTTTCCAAACAAACAAACAAACAAACACATAAATTAAATTTCCAATGAAAAAACCTTCTGGGAACATTACTGGAACATTAGTTTATAGCTTTTTGTTAAGCTAACCAAAGTTAGTTTTCATAAAACCCTTAGAGAACTTTAGGTGTCATAGTTAGAACCTTCCCATAACCTTATGTTTGATTCTCCAAAAAGAATCATGGTGGAAACAAAAGCTAAGTACGTCTACTTTGTATATGTCAAGATCATTATCTCAGAATAATGGTTATTAATATATTGGGATGGCTTCTGCTTTAAAGCTGAAAATCCGGCATCTATTTTAATATATTTTCAGACATCTATTTTAATTATTATTAAACACAACATACACAACATAGTTAAAATCTATCATTTTATTGCTGCCAAAGTTACAAAAAGTAATGCTATAGACTGTTTAGAATATTGTATTATAAATAGATTAATTATAAACAGAATGCAGCAAAAGAAGTAACTGAAATAAAAAAAATACTTAAAAGGGTAATGTCTACAACAAAGACTGGCAATGACTTTAGAGTTATGAAAATAGTTATGACTTTGAGTGTGTTTGTACTTCACCATCTGAGCTTAGTTACCAAAGCATAATTACTAATAACAATAATATACAATAATATAGTGCAAAAGTTCAGAAAAAAAATGACAAAACATGAGATCACAGTTAGTTATGCAAAATTATATTTGGCAGTATAAATATTTAAGACTTAGATTTTATGTATTTAATGCATTCAACACCCCTGAAATATGTTTGTACCTGATTTTTTTTTTGATTTGTTTACATTCTCTCTCACAAAGTAATTAACTAACTAAGTGATCATTTAAAGAATGAACAAATCTCCTGCACGTTACACAGTTTATGACAGAAGCTACAGTTAACGTAACTTTTCAGCTTATATTTTTCCTCAGTATTTTTCTTCACTAATGTATGTAACCATTCTTCTAGAAAGACTCCTCCTATGGATAACTCTGTGTCTAGAGCATGATTTAGTGTTTACGAATGTATACCATTACACCTTATATAAGCAGGCCCATCATTCCTGTGAGGAGAGAGAGCAGCAAAGAGACAGCTATAAACAACACAGTAAATCAGTAACAGCCACTGTAAGCCAGAAGCACCATGACTGCACTTCTTCTAGGCTTTGGGTGATGCAGCATGCTTAGGGCTACCGTAATTAGATGTAACCTTCACATGAACAAAGAGGCTGGCAGGAGATAGGCTGGAACCGTCGGCCCCCAGTAGCCGCACATGTCTGTAACCTGTAGGACAAATTTACACTTAGAATTCTTACATTCAGAAGGTTGGGTACAGACAGACTGTACGATTTAAAGAATCTGTGTAAAGTAAAAGATTTCATGTAATTATAGGACAAGTTCTTGTAAAATGACTTATTACTCCGTTTTATAAGGAGTGTATGACACTTTTTAAAGAATTAGAATATGTTAAAAGTGAAAGATTTTATGTAATTATAGGACAGTTTCTCGTAAAATTAATAATTATTCTGTTTTATAAGAAGTTTATGACGCTTTTTTAAGAATTAAAATCTATTGAAAGGAAAAGATTTCATGTAATTATAAGTTCTTGTAAAATGACAGTTACAGTTGTTAATCATAGTAAATACAATAACAGTTTTAAATGTGACAGTATTTATCTGTTTTTTACAGATATTTTCTGGTGCTCCCTGCTGCCGGAAAATTACAGTTTTTTCACACTTTTTTTTTTAACAGTGGAGGACATACACTGCATGACCTTTAACTATAGTAACTACTGTCAGTCTTCAAGATCTCGTTCGAAAGACTGTCTTTAAGACTTGCAGTTGAGGTGCACTGTTGTACAGTATACCACCAGTAAACATGACTAAGTGATGACTACTTAGAGTACACAAACTTTTTTCCTTGCTTTCCTGTTCTGTTCATTTAAAAATTATGTAAATAACTTCATACTTCATAACTTAATGCCTTTTGGAATTTTTTGGGAAATCTTTTACTAATTTAACTCTTCAAAGAAAGAAAAATATGTGTGCAACTGAAAATAGAAGTAGCAAGTTATGCTAACACGTCTAATGTCAAAGACTTGGGACTATTATGACTCGTGAATTTTGCCAGCTGTGGGATGTGTAATGGGCCTCCTATTAGAGGTGGGTGATATGGACCTAAAATAATCTCACAATATTTCATGGTATTTTTGCGATAACGATTGTATCAGATTTTTAACAGAAGTCAATGATGCACAATGTCACAATTCTAATAATGCACTTCAAATATCTCCATATATCCAGGATTAAAGTAAAATGAATGATACTGGACAGTCTCTAGTAGATATATAATTGGAAATGAGAACTAAAAACAGCAAAAAAAGATGTGATAATTTGGGGTGGGTCATATGGTACGATATTTCAGTGTATAATATTATTTGTGATATTAAAAAATGTTGACGATATTATTGCCTACGATTTAATATGGCACACCCATACCTCCTACACTGACAGATGCTGCTTATGATAAATACCACCCACTGCACTGTCCACTGTGGGTGGTAATACCTTCTATGACATATTCCAAGTACACATTTGGATACACACTCTTTATTGAGGAATGCCCACATGTCTGACAAACTTCTATCTTAAACTACTTAAAGTTCTCATCTAATAATACATTAAATATTTCATAATATTTTTATGTATATTACTATGACAAAGACTATATCATAGTAATGTCCACTACTTGTGGCCTGCTGGTTAGCTCAAGTCAAGTCAACTCTGCAGTACCTACATTTAACATCGTTCCAAAATCCAGTTTAACTCCTGCCTAAATACATATTACCTAAATATATATTACAAACCTGCTTGCATGCTGGTGAAAGGCAATGTGAATTGTCCCAAGAAGTCATTTTTGGAATGATGGTCATGGTCCTCCACCACGAACCGCACCAGGACCAGCTCAGGCACGTGCAATTTAAATGTGAAAGTTTCGTTCCACGTAGGGTTGAAGCCTGATTATAAACACAGAATAAAATAACACACACAAACAACACAATAACAAACAAGTAGAAAACAGGATAAATAATTATTAAACACAGTAAGATAATGATTTAACTATTGTGTATTATGAGCACTGACATGCCAAAGGTCATGGGATATTAAAATGTAAATTGGTCATGAAATGTTGCCTCAGGGAAATAGCTTGAAAATGTCCACACCTGTAGAAATTGTAAGGTGTTATCTTGTCAGTGAGGCTGAACATATGCCAGTGTGCTAGTTACAAGGCAATGTGAATTATCACAGAGAGCTTATAGTGGGTTTATATTCGATTCAGTTAACTGTTTTCTTTCATGCTCCACCTCGTGGTGTGTAGAAATAATATCTACCAGGAATTAGCCTGCACATTCATTCTATTGTGAGTTAATTGCATGAGGTCTCTCCAGAGCTAACCGCTTAATCCTTGTTCAAAGTTCACAAAATCCCTATCTGGATGGGATTAGTTTCTCAGGGGGGCGTTCCCACTTCTAGTCAGTGATAAAACTCAGTCACATGACATTGCGTTAAGTAGCTCCTCCATTTCTCCATCTCTGTGGAAACGCGCACCCAAAGTGTAATTACGGTGCGTGGCAGTGGACAAATAGCTATTTTATTATACTTAGAAGTGTGCGTCCGGACAGGACTATAATTACCGGAGGACCACAAAGTTTGGCGGAAAACTGTAGGTAATTCAGCGGACGTCTGAGAAAAACCAAACATGGTCATTCTGGACAGGAATATAATCACAGAGGACCCCAGATAAAAGAGAAAATTAC
Source organism: Astyanax mexicanus (assembly GCF_023375975.1). NCBI lineage: Eukaryota > Metazoa > Chordata > Actinopteri > Characiformes > Acestrorhamphidae > Astyanax > Astyanax mexicanus. The sequence goes on from NC_064422.1 coordinate 26,392,890, forward strand.
TACAGGACCACCTGATCCCGTCCAGACAGAGTTAAATAAAGCCTTATCAGTAACTTTTGCACTACTCCAATTTTTTTGTATTTCTTAGGTTGGAGTGCTGTATTTCTAATTATAATCAGTTTACTGTCAGCTATATATAAATGTGTAAAATATATTTTACAGTCTGGAGTAAATGTTGGAATACCGTTGTTGTCAATGCGTTTTGTCTTTTCCTTGCTGTTGTCTATGGGAACCCCATGGATCTCTATCCAAACCATAGGGTCCACGATGGACTTGAGTTTTCCATTCTCTGGTTTAGGCAGCTGCTGGGCTGAGATGATCTGAAACATAAATTATATAAACATAAAGTATAAAAACTGCAGGCCTTTGAGATGTTTATTGAAAAAAAAATGAAGTACATTGATGACTGTAAAAAAAAAAGCACGGACAGTGCAGGAATTCTCAAAAGTAAAGATCTTCAGGCCATTTCTGTCAAGCTATCAGGTAGCGAGCTAGTATGGCTGAAGTGACTCATTGCAGAGATGAGCTGTGCTTACTGATAACATCGAAATATTCTTATTTTCACTATTATGGTTAAACAATAAGCCAGCATATATTACTTACTCAACTAACAACCACAACAATCTGATACTGGCTCGACAGGGATCCAGAAGCACAGCCTAACACTATCCAGTGTCCAATTATTAACTGAGTATATCCACACTCAAAAGTTGTTCTAAAAATAATCATTAAATGAATGCAGCCCTGCTGGCTAGTTAATCATACAATTATTGATCATATGGTGTTGTGCTGTAGATGGCATTTACAGACACTCTGTATAATGTTATCAGTGTGTTCCAGTGTGATCAAATGAGTATTGAGAATTAACATCAGTGTATCATGTTTATTTAGTATTTGTAATCTGTCTCAGCCCAATTGCTACATTAATTTTCTGGCCTGGAGTCTTAAACCCTCCTATTATGTTCATTTGTCAGGAACAGCAATGGTGTTCTGGGATTAGTTTGACCCAGTGCATGTTTAATTATCCAAAAGATGTCTGAAATCCCCAAAAAATCCTAACAAGCAGTGTAAATATTTTTTTACTAACTCCATTTCTAATTATTCTATCAATATTTAGTGCAATGGTGTTCCTTACCTCTAACAGGTAATGTTTCAATTAGGATAATTCACTCATTTTTCAGAAGAAAATACATGTACAAACTTTTTTTTAATGTTTCTCTACTTTATTACTTTTAAAAGACCAAAATATAAAACAAAAGTTTTACACAACATTGAAATATAACATTCCAATTTAGTTTAAGTTTTGGTTTTTGCAGGGGGTGGTTGCAAATATGTGAGATGAACCATTTTCATATTATATGTTGATTACACTAATTAAGGCAAGCAGAAGAAGTTTTATACTGAAAAAATACTTTTAACTATCTTCACACTTTAAAACATAACGTAACAGGAGGGTTAAACCAATTAAAGCATAACTTGCTTCTTTTCATGTGTTACTGGCGCATACTTCATTATGTTTCATCTTAGTGGCAAACAGAGCTAATCTCCGGTACATTAATTAGAATGGAAATATTAAAATACAGTTACTAACAAGCATTTGTGCCACTGCTTGACTGAAGTTAGCAGGATACCTGAAGTGTATGTGTACAGTATGTTTTAAATATAGTAGACATAATAATACATAATACTTAGAGTTGTATTATACTTAGAGTTGTATTACACGAATCTGGCATTTGTGTCGGTATCAGAGGGGAAAAAGTGGTGTTAGTGCATCCATACTGGAATCATTACATTTACTGCACAAACTGGGAATTTAGTCGAAAAAAAAAACACTTTTTCTTTTGGTCCATTTGGTCCACGTATGGATTTTAGTTGCAAATTTGATAACATGAACTGTATAATGAAACCACAGTGTCCATGTTTGTTCAGTTATTACTTTAAAGCAATGTGTATACTCCCAAGCTTATAGCTACAATGTTTATGATCTGGCTTGTAACAGAAATTTTCTTTGGTTTAGGTCTCCATCTCTCCTCTTCGTCTAACTGAACAAAGATTTACAAGAATTACACATAAGCCATCCAGCCATCTCAGATATCAAGTCAGTGTGAAATGATAACTTTGTCCGGTACAGCTGGGTGTGTCTCAACAGCTTCCTACATGTGAAATTCCATGGGGTATGATTCCCCTCTGCTTGTGTAACTGTGTATTTAGAAATATGACAGCAGTGTTTATTTGCAAGGATAAGGAGTTAGGAAGAGCTTAAAGCAACAGTCTTTAAGTTTTGGGGATTTAGAGACCTCTCTGGTGAGAATGTGTAACTACATAGAGCATGTGGAAAAGTTTGTTTAATGGAGGTTAATGTAAATAAATGGCTGTGTTAAATTCAGTGTTTTTGAGTATATTGTTTTGTTTATTTATGAAATACTGTCAAAACCTACCAGGATTTTGGCTCTCGCTCATTAATATTCATACATGCAAACATATCTCCTTTGATTGGCCAACAGCACTGCGAGGCAGTGAGACGAATAACAAAATCCAAACAGAATCCAAAAATGGATTTTAGCGAAAGGACACATTAAATTAGAGTTTGTTGTCCCCTCCCAGTTAAGGACTGCTACTACTTTCGAATTGAAAGAAAACTAGGACCTGCTGCTTTAAGTTTCACCAAAAAAATTCAGTTTTCTTTTTTGCTTCACATACTTCATTATTTGCAAAAGTAGTTTATTACCAAAACCATTACTAAACTGGAGATACAAGGCTAATGTAGGTAATAGGCGCTTTTTGCATTTGCTACAAACTGCCATGATTTGTTTATGCAAAAAGGGAAAAAATAGTTTATACTGGGAAGCTAAAAACAGTCCTGGGCCATTTGCAATGTGTGATGATTTAGCCATGCAGTTTGCATGAGGAAAACGTATGGCTATAGACTTACATTATTCAAAACATAATGAAGCAAAATCCAAACCCAACATAGAGTGATTATTTATGCCTAAAAGAAGATAATGTAATTTTTATTTCTAGTGGAACTATCACTTTAGGGGTTAAGACAATGCACTAACCTGAATGGTGAGGAGAGTGTGGTTATGTCCTGGTCCTCCTCCCTTGTTATCCGGGTTAAACTCAGTGTCAGTTTGGCACAGGAAGCTGGGCTTCAGGACATATCCACAGCGACCGTTCGGTAAGAAACGTCCCCTGTTTAGATCCATCTGCTCCCCGTCAGTCTGGAAGTTCAGAGCCACTATAGAAGAAAAATGGAGTGACATGCAGTCACTGTTGGATGGCTTTGATGTGCTTTTGGAATGTCTTTTCTACACTCACTATAGAAAGTTTCCTCTGTATGGACATTAATTATAAACTGAGGTTTACCCAGCTGGCAGCCGACGTTCCACATGTCCTGAGGGTCGTAGTTGGATGACTGCAGACGAAAACCAGATGGGTAAATTCTGCTCAAATGCTGGCTGTTATGCTGTAAAAACAGTTTCCCTGTAAAAGGAAGAGTATCTAATGAAAATACATGCAGTGTTTAGAATGTTATTTTGCTGGACTTTAACTGAATAACGTCTTCCTTTTACCAGTAAAATGTTTCCATTCCACTGGTTGCAACACAAGCCCTGAGCTTAATGCTGAGTGTCAGCCAGTGCTGATCTAATTCAGTCTTTGTATTTGCATAAATAATAAATCCTAGACACAGATTAGATAAGGTGTGATACTGAGTAATACTTACTGGTAAGTAAAATCACCTTATTTTTAGTAGTTGTTTATATAATGAGACATTCTAGACTGATTTAGTTCATGTAGATTTTTAAATCATTATTGTTATTGTTTTTATGTTCCACACGCAGCAGTTAGTGCTCTGAGCACTGTGGTTAAAACAAGGACTCAGAATTGGATTGGGAAGAGCATAACTGATAGCTGATATATTTATTACAATATTTCCTGATCCTGAGTCACTGGATTGGATTGGGACCTTAGTACTTCAAAAAAATATATATTTTCCAAAATGCATCAGGATTTATTAGCAAGTGTCAAATGTGCAAATGTACAGAGTATTTATAAAGCTTTGAAATTTGCATCCACCTGTCCCAATGAAGATTTTGTAGACCTATATAAGATAATCGAGAACTAGTTAAGAAAAAGTTAAAAAAGGGGCAACTTTAGCATGCCACTGTATATTGTCGCTGTCCAAAGAAAATGCAAGTATCTGCATTTTTGTCAATTTTAAGATTAAATTAATCCAACAAACTAACTGTCCCTTATACTGTTTAAAAATTTCTTGGTGTATCGACCAATAGACTTTCTCAAATATTATCTAAAATAATTATCTAAAATAAACTGTTTTTATTTTGACTTCCATTAAAAGTGAAGAAGTTTTTATGTCTCTCCTGTAAAGTAGCTGTTTTGGAGATACTTGTGTTTCATTGGGCAGCGATGATATGAACATTTTTTACACTGTAGAAAATATAGTTATTGATAAAAATTAACAAATGTACACAGCATACCTAAAAAGTGTAACAAAAGTCATCATTATGCCTGAAACGTTACTTGTTAGCAACATTATCATTGCAGCTGTGGTGCAAAACTAAAGAAGAAAATGTAAGGGAACTGTGTGTGAATTTATAGTTTTATTTTTTTTTAAATAAGGTACCTGAAGTTTTAATGTGTTTGAGGGCCACCTTCTCAGTAAATGATGACATCTCATTTGGGGGTTTCTTGGCTGCTTCACTGAAGCCCTTGAAGGGAACACTGCGAGTGTACACCACCAGATCAGAAAGCTCTTGACTCATGGTAAACACCTGCAAAGAAAAAAAAACACACAATCACTGGGGAGTGACGAAGAGAAAGTGCAGAACACTGAGAAACTGAAGCACCATCTTTTTTCTTAAGTAAATAATTAATTGTGGTAAAGTGTGAGTGTTTTATAATTATTCATGGTGCCAGATTATCTGTGACCTTTTTGTTCACATGACTTTACATAAATATTACACCAACCAGGACAAAAGCATTGGTTTTGCCCTTTGCTTTAGACTTATCCTTAGGCTGGTCCACTTGTTCCTTCTTCACCTTCACCAGAATCTTCTCCTTCAGCTCCTAATGTAACACAAACACACAATTACATTTTTGAGTATCTGTATAATATTTATTTCTGATTTATTATGTTATAGGATAATTCTACATAGGGAACTGGTCGGAGCTGTCAGTACTTCCAGGCATTTGGTTTAGGTAATACACTTTTATAATTTTTTTGTTCAAATTTTGTTAAAAAACATCTGGTTTGGGTCATTGTCTGTCTGAACAGTTTTGGAACATTAAGGTGCTTCTGAGAAGAAAATCCATCTTTACACAAATTAGAGTTAATTCATACATGGCAAATATGTCCACACCATAACTACCTTCATCATGCTTGGCACATGAAGTGGTTTGCCTTACCTCTTGTTCAGTTCCTTTATTTCCCTATATTCTTTATTTCTCATAATTCTGATAAAAGGTGGTTATTATCTCATCTTTTCATTATATTTCTACACAGATCTACACTAAACATCATCCTGTCTGTTTAATTTAGATCTTACTGTGAAATCTTTGGATTTACTCCAGGGAAATCTTCTCTTGACTGATGACTAATCCTGAAGAGTGGTCTTGCTCTGGTCAACTCCAACAAGTGAGCATACAGTATATCAGTTTACTGGCTTTATAGGTTTTATCATGTGAGGCAAAGCAAACCCTAGAGTAATCCTCTATTATGTACGTGATAATGTATATAATGCCAAAAAAGTAAATAAATTAATACAGTTCAGTGACAAAAAAGGAAAACTGACAGAATCTTAAAAAAAAACTGTGATACACATGTACATAAAAAAATAAAGAAAGTAAAAGAAACAATTTAAAAACAGACAGAACCTCTGGTGAAGGAAGGCTTTCGCAGGGCTGATCGCTGAGGGGCTCTGTGAGCAGTTTGTCTCCCAGGATGGAGCGCAGCTGCTGGGCCATGATGGTCTGCTGCTCCACTGAACAGTGGTTCTCCAAGGACAGAATGAGAGGAAATGGAGAGGTCTGAAGAATACAGACAGCAGAACTGACAAAGGATCACACAAATATTACATACTATCTATTCAACAAAAGGCAGGGGACATACATTTATTTTATGTATCCATTAACATATGTATAAAACCAAACACACAGAACTAATCCCTGAAATAAATGAAAATATTAAAAATAAATATACAGCTCTGGAAAAAATAAGAGACCACTTAAAATGATGAGTTACTTTGATTTTACCAAATTGAAGACCTCTGGAATATAATCAAGAGGAAGATGGATGATCACAAGCCATCAAACCAAACTGAACTGCTTGAATTTTTTGCACCAGGAGTGGCATAAAGTTATCCAAAAGCAGTGTGTAAGACTGGTGGAGGAGAACATGCCAAGATGCATGAAAACTGTGATTAAAAACCAGGGTTATTCCACCAAATATAGATTTCTGGACTCTTTCAACTTTATGAATATGAACCTGTTTTCTTTGCATTATTTAAGGGGACAGTAATTTAAAATTGAAATTTGTCAATGCTTTATTTTGTTATTAGGTAATAAAAAAGTGGTAAGACTGACAATCAGAACTTTGCCATAACGCGTTTGATACGCACTATTCTCACCTTAAAGGCATAGTCAGCGATTGTCTTCACTACCTCTTTGAAAGGCACTTTAGTGGTGAGGGTGTGACCATGGAAAATCACCGGCTCCTTATCTCCATCCCAGCAATCCAGCTCAACACAGCGACAGCCTTGGGTTAATGCCCTGTGTAACACCAACACAAATTAAATGAACAAACAAACAAACAAGATCTTTCAATAGGTAAAATATAATATCCAGAGTTTGTTTGTGTGAATGTGTAAACATGGCCCTGTTACCAGATGTATGGTTCTGTGCTGCTCTCGCCCACAAGCTGGTCTTTAGTAAGGTAGGTGTTGTGTGAAGAGGAGATGAAGTAGTGGCTGAGTGGTCGGCTCATGTCCTGATAGATTTTGTCATGCTCTGGATCAAATATGTCATTATTCTTCGACAGCATGTACATGGTGAAGCCCCCGAGCGTCATCTTCTGGGCCTGCTTAGCTGCAAAAAACACAGGATCATTAGATCAAAAAGTACTTTGTCAATTTAAGTGCATACAATAAGATAAAAAAAAAATTGGACATTAAATTATAAATGTTGTAGCTTGGCCTCTGTATGCCACTTTTTTTTAATAAAGCATCATGACTGATATGACTGATGTGTAGACATTCAGACAATCAGAAAGCCTGAAGTGGTCAAATCATGAAATGTAACATTACCAAATGTTCCAATCTGGTACATGCTTAAAAACAGAATATTGAATTAAAAATAACAACAATTTTTTTTTTTTTAGTTTTAGAATACATGCTATAAACCTCAATGCAATATTGACACACTAGCCTTGTGGCTAATCAGAGGCTAGTGAAATACATTTTTCACTTCAGTCCTGGAGTGACAGCTGTGTGGGACAAAGCAAGATTCATCTGTTTGAAAGTAAATCCCCAGCCAACAATATAACAAAGAGGGTTGTTTTGAGAGGAATCAGGATCATACCCGACTCATCAAGCTCATATGTAAGGATGAGGTTCTCTGCATGCACAAGTGTACTGTCCTCTCCCTGCTCCTTCAGAAACTTCCTTAGCTTCACAGTGGACAGCACATGGCTTTTGGAGGAGTACTGATCGAACACATTCTCCAGCTCAGGGCGCTGCAACAGCCTGCAACAAAACGTCTCAATCTCCTCATTCTCAAGAAGCATGTCTCCTGATTGATCACACTCCTGTTACACACAAACAGAAATGTTTGGACCTGCAATTCCACCACAAAAGGGACAGAATGTTAATTGCTAAGGTGCATATAGTACAAAATAGGCACAATATTTTAACCTTGAACAGTTGTGAGGCGTGCTGCTCATCAAGATCTATATTGACCATCTGGAGGAGAGTTTTCATTTCCTCAAATGTCAACACCCCATCATTGTTCAAATCTGCTTTCTTTAGGTTTTCGTGGATCCAAGTGAGGGTGGTCAAGGGTTAATACTGATCTAACACTGTATGAACAAACAAATTCATTGAATTCTGACTTTATTCATCAGAATAAAATTGTATTGAGTATAGACTAGGATTAAGGTGTGGACTAAAAAAATTAAGATGTTCCTTTGTTTTCAAATATCAAACAATATCAAGATTTCTAAAAACTTTTTCGCCTTTTGTTATGACTTTATCATTTACCCCTTCCCTGCTCTGTCAAGACATTTCAGATAAGAGACCCAATATTATTAGGATATCAGTGGAGTTTCTGGGCATGGCTCATGTTGTTCATTCTTTGCTGTAAGGTGCGGATGCCACGGGCCCAGTGCTGTGCCTCCTCTCTGCTTTTGCACTGCAAGTCCAAACTCTTCAGGTTTTTCTTAAACACAACAGTCAGACAGTATTCCTCTGGCAGAAAACCCTCGTATGATCTTTGCCTCTCTGAGTGACAACCCTCTTGCACAGATTCCACATCCTCCACCTTGACTGAAAGTGAGAGAGAACTTTATAAGGTAAAGAGCAGAAAAGAGTGAAAATATACAGTCCCCTCCAAAAGTATTGGAACAGTGAGGTCAAATCTATTATTTCTGCTGTATACTGAAAACATTTGAATTTGACATTAAAAGATTAATATGAGACAAAAGACCAACATTTCAGATTTTATTTCCAGGTATTTCCATCTGGATCTGATACACAGTTCAGAAGATAGCACCTTCTGTCTGAACCCATCCAATTTTCTTGTGACTAAACGTATTGGAACATGTTTTGATTATCAGGTGTGTGTGATGTCATTCCCAGCTAGCTTATAAAATGCTTATGTTAGACTTTTGTTAGACTTTTTAACAGTGCTCTACAGTATCACCAGTAGGTGTCCACATTTTTTTTATATCTGTTAAAGATTTGTTGTGCAACCGAAACCCACATGCCAAAAACAGTAACTTTATTATTAACTGTGAACAGGCAAATAGTATTATCACAACAGCTTTCTTTTGCATTCTCCTAAATATATTCTTTACCCATGGAAATGTCCCAAATGTATCAAATTTCATATGATTTTGATGCTCCATTCTGCTTTACAATAGACCTAAGACCTACCATTCAAGTCCTGCTCTATTCTATTCACCACCATGTAATTTATACATCCTAAACTTCAAAAAAAGTTGGGATATTTTATTTAAAATATTTAATCAAAAAAAGAACCTATAACTGATGTAGAAAGTGAGACATTTTACCAGTTCACTTGATTGGGACAGGGCAGGAAAAGAGAAATAACTGGGTATAAAAACAGCATTTAGAGAAACAGAGTCTCTTAGAATTAAAGATGGGTAGAGGTTCATCAATCTGTCAGGAATATGCTCTTTAATGTTAAATTCTGAAGACATTGGACATGCCATCATCTGCATCACATAATATCAATCCAGGTGCACATTTGATCTGAAATTGCAGTCTATGTGTTTTTACAATGATATCGGCAATTTAAATGATATATTTAAAGGTTAGCCTGTACTGTTTTATAATAATAATAATTTCCGTTTCTTGCATCACATGACTCCTTCACATCACCCAGAGAAAAACACACTATTGCTTTTACACACATCTCCATGCCCCCAACCCCCTCTGTCAGCCTGGGTAAATGTGAATGAAGTGACTCACAGGTTTTGGACTTCTTTAAGCTCTTTTTGGAATGATGACATATAGTGATTTTATCATCCTCCAGCTTCAGAAAGCGCCTCCACTTCCAGTTTGGAGAACCAATCTTCAGCATTGTAGAGCCCTGCATCATTGCCTGCACATCTTCATCATCATCCACATCTATGGGGAATAAATATATAATAGGCTATGTCTGGAACATGGTCACCATTCTGAAATAAAAGGTTATCCCAGTACATCATCACTATAATGTGATGGAGGCAAACAAAGTGATATTAAGTGGCATGTTTGTTAATTGAAAGCACCCGTAGAAGTTAACAGAACCATAACAAGCAGCAAAAAAGCAGATTTTAACTTAGATACTCAGCTCCTTCTAGACAGTTAATGGTGTCTTTGCAACATGCTGAAGTCCAGGAAACGATCAACACTAGTCTAGAGAGGTAATTGCTCTTCATAAGCTAGGATATGGATATAAAAAGATAGCAAAGACATTAAACATTTTAAGTGACACAATTGGAAGTATGATTCACAAGTTTAAAGCTAATGGCAGAGTGAAAACACTACCTAAGCATGGCAGAAAGAGGATTCTGTGGTTGACTGCTCTCCGGTACCTGAAACGAAAGGTGGAGAAAAATCTCTGGCTGACAGTCAGTGACAAAGCTGAAGCTTGGGAGTTGTTGGATGTTGGGAGATGTTGCAACATTTGTTGGTTTATTAGAAAAAATAGTGTTGTATTTGTTGTTGTATAGTTGCATTTGTATGTTATACAAGTCCTAACTTAATCTGATTGTGAACAAGATAAAAAAAAGTTAAACTTGCTAAAACATTTTACTGCAGTGAAGGTTGAGTGTATAATTGTTGCACATCAGTGTAATTACAAATAATATGTGGATTGTATTACAGTCATATCCAGGCTTAACAGAATTCTCTACATATTTTGCTATAATTTTAGAAACTTTAGAAACACATAGACAAAACCATGATATTAAATAATCAACCCCTCAATGTCACCAACAAAAGTTATTTACAGTAAATTTGTAGACAATGATGAAACCATGCATAAACGCTGCTCATTAGCATAGCATTTGTAGGGGGTTTGTAGCCAGTTCCATGGATTGTTCATTATTTATGAGGTTTTCTGCAGGTTGCTTAAATCAAGGCATGGTTCATAAACTACAATAATTCTTAGGAAGAACAGATTTGTGTTTCTAAAGAAGTAACCAGGCATTTTGTAATTAAGAAAAAGTACCCACCTATCCCACCTTTCCAGTGTCACCTTTTACCACTTAGCCCTGAAGACATTATCAGAGGTTCACTTACTTTTTTTAACCTTGCTCTGTAGATGTTCACACAATGGTTATAAGGAAGTACCTTAACCAAAATCATTATATTTAGTATTGTTATAATAACAGTGTAATTTAATATTATCTTAGAATCTTCTGTTTCAGCAAGATTCCTCAGAAATATTTTGCATACTCTTCTCACACACGTTGCTATCTAGTGTCATGAGTTGGTCTCAAGATTTGTTTGGTCACTGGCAGAAATGGCCTTTGTTAAAAGTAATGACCTACTGGGTCTATAAGTTTTAAACACAGAATTATTTATTTTTTTCTTCTTGTCTCTTAAAGTCACATGCAAACACATAGGTTGTAGGTTCATTTCATTATACACTTTTCTTTAATACTTAATTTAATTTAATAAACTACTGTTTAAAGCCGATTTTTGCTTCTAAAATTAAGAAAGTTCCATGTCTGTTTGAGCGTATAATGCAACGATGATGATGATACAGGGGAGACAAAAAACAATCTTGCCTAGTGCCCCACATTTCCCAGGGCCAGAATTGGAGCACAGCAACACTGTCCGAGAAGACTTTTACTTGTCCCCTAGTCAGTTCCTGTTACAAATGCAACTGTATATGGCAAATAGTGAATGAGTTAATGAATAAACCAAAATTCACTATAAGCTGCCACAACAGGTCTACATGTATACACCTGAATCCTCAGGGGCCACTGGTCAAACTGCTTTCCAGAAACAGAGACAGTGTTTGACAGCATGTGTACTGCCTAAAAAATATCTGAATGCAAATAAATCAGTAATAAAAATAAAATACTTGGTTGAACCAAGTAGAGAGAGGAATCACTGTTTAATAGTGCACAATTTGACCCATTTCATAGCAAATAAAAAAAATAATTTGATTATAAAACATTATAAAACAGTTTGTTAGGTTGTTGATGATATTGAGAGGCACTGCCCTGCATAATTTGTATATATGTTAGCAATGTGAATTTTATCTCTCTGCAAGACAATGCCTCTTAATATCATGTTTTCAACTACATGGCATGTTCAGATTATGGGATCTGAAAGGTATTTTTAGCAGGATGTGATCATTAAGTGTCTACTGGCAGATATGAGAATCTGAAAACTCTATGTAACGGCTTTACTTTACCTGGATTACTCAGAGAGTCTTCATACTCCAGTTGGGAAATCTCATCCTCACTCTGGATCTCATCAATGTTGCTCATTGTTTCATTGTCCAGCATCTCTTTTCTGCTGCCCATGTCGTTCTACTGCTTTTTGGAAGAACTCGACACAAAACCTCAATATTTCGTCTCCTCACTTCTTAGACACGACTACTAATTTTTTAGGACTGGGGGAGGGACACGACCAGCCCACGGCTCTGACAACTGCATCTGCCCCAGCCACCAGTGGCATAACTGTAATGACAACAAAATACACAAAGTAGTACAACAGTGCTTTTCTCTCACACACAATTAAATTCAGTTAAAACTTTATTAGCATGACTATATTTAAATACAGGATCGCCAAACCACAGTAAATACTGCACAAATAAACTTTGTAAACATTAAGCTAAAAAACTTAATTTAAAACTCAGTATCACCAACAATCTAACAAATTGATTTTTTTAAGTTTTTACAATCAAATTGATTTTTATATGCTTTTCACATGAGTCTGTGAAACAGTGATGTCTCTGTCTACTTGGTTCCACCGAGAAGAAACCACACAATTTTATTTTTATTACTGATTTATGTGCAATTAAATTTTTTTTTCGGCAGTCAACATGCTGTCAAGTACTCTTTCTCTGTTTCTAGAAAGCAGTTTGACCAGTGATCCCATGAAGATGCTGATGAATATATACATATGTGGACCAGCAGCTGTAAAAATAGGCAGAAGCCTGTGAATGGGCACAAGCCTGTGGCTGGGCAGAAGCCTGCAAATGTGCAGAAGCCTGTGGCTGGGCAAAATCCTGAGAATGGGCAGAAGCCTCTGGCTGGGCTGAAGCCTGTGAATGGGCAGAAGCCTGTGAATGGAAAGACAGCTGTGAATTATACAGAACTCTGTGAATGGGCAGAAGCCTGTGAATGGGCAGAAACCTGTGGCTGGGCAGGAGTCTGTGAATGGGCAGGAGCCTGTGGCTGGACAGAAGCCTGTAAATAGGCAGAAGCCTGTGGCTGGGCAGAAGTCTGTGAATAGGCAGAAGCCTGTGAATGGGCAGGAGCCAGTGGCTGGGCAGAAGCCAGTGAATGGGCAGAAACCTGTGAATGGGCAGGAGCCTGTGGCTGGGCAGAAGCCTGTAAATAGGCAGAAGCCTGTGGCTGGGCAGGAGCCTTTGAATGGAAAGACAGCTGTGAATTATACAGAACTCTGTAAATGGGCAGAAGCCTGTGAATGGGCAGAAGCCTGTGGCTGGGCAGAAGTCTGTGAATGGGCAGAAGCCTGTGAATGGGCAGGAGCCTGTGCATGAGCAGGAGCCTGTGGCTGGGCAGAAGCCTGTGAATGGGCAGGAGCCTGAGGCTGGGCAGAAGCCTGTAAATGGGCAGAAGCCTGTGGCTGGGCACAAGCCTGTAAATAGGCCCGTGCTGGGCAGAAGCCTCCTGCTGGAAGGAAGCGAGTTGTTCTTTAAAATAAAAGGCATAAATTAGGTTGGGCATTTTCAAGTGTGCTTTATCTATGTAATTAATAGGGGAACACTTGACTGTCCCAACTTCTTTGAGGCATGCCAAAGTCCAACTATTATTATTGTTATTATTATTAATAAATACTTGTTGAAGCTTTAGGTGCTAGTATAAGCATCCAAATGCAACATTTGCTGATTTAGTAATCTGAATAAGTGTCCAAACACGTCATTTGCTGTTTTAGTGACCAGTATTATTGGTGGCTAGCTAAAGGTCCAAACATGGCATTTGCTGTTTTAGTGACCACTGTTATCACTAGCTAGGTGACTTTTTTGGCTAGTTAAGTGTCCAAACACAAAATTTTTGGACAAAAATAAAGGTTAAACTATTGAAAATCTGGTTTACAGGTTATTTAAGTTAACTCTTTAAGACACCTCATCATAGTCTAAATAGCTATTTATTTCTAAAATTAATTACACATTTTAAACTTAATTTATAACTTATAATTCACCTTTTAAAGTAGAACTGAACCCCTGAAGCAGCTTCTCCTCAGTCCGGCTCCTCCTGAGCCGGTCAATCCGTGTATCATTCGTTCATTTGATATTCAATTGAGAATCAAAATCGGAAAATTAAAAAACCAATTCGTTTTTTCGTTTTTGAATATAATACCAAAAAACGAATAACGGCTTGTATTTTGTATTTTTATTTGGTTATCCAAACAAAAATTGGAAATTTAAAAAACGGACCAGGAGCCGAATTTGATTTTGATTTTGAACTTGACCCATTTGTGTGCCCTGGAAGTTACTGATTTGTTTATTCTTGGTGGGTTTCTGTTGCGCGGGAGTTCACTGCAGTGTTATCTACACAGTCTGTATTGCTGTAGGCTTTGGATGGAGTTGAGGATGGAGAGTTTTATCTTGTTCAGAGGAACTAAACGCGTTGCAGTGAAAGAAGACGATATGACAACAGAAAATACATGTCTTTTTCGCTTAAGGTCGTGTTGAACACAGAACCTTCTAACACTCATTGCAGAACATCGCTGGATCCCCATTTGCTGCAACGTGCACGAAATCTCTTCATGCGTCTTACCACCTTCAAAAAGATCTTTAATTAGGCCAGAATGTGGTTCCAGTCCGGCCATGCTGCCTACAGCAATACAGACTGTGTAGATAACACTGCAGTGAACTCCCGCGCAACAGAAACCCACCAAGAATAAACAAATCAGTAACTTCCGGGGCACACAAATGGGTCAAGTTCAAAATCAAAATCAAATTCGGCTCCTGGTCCGTTTTTTAAATTTCCAATTTTTGTTTGGATAACCAAATAAAAATACAAAATACAAGCCGTTATTCGTTTTTTGGTATTATATTCAAAAACGAAAAAACGAAAAAACGAATTGGTTTTTTAATTTTCCGATTTTGATTCTCAATTGAATATCAAATGAACGAATGATACACGGATTCCGGTCTTCCGCCCAGTGTTAAATTCGTCATCAGTCACTCACACTGACCTCAACAGTAAAAATAAACAAAACATTTCACTGAGATATTAGTGGGTACTGTGTCAGACAGTAATACATAATACATAAATATATGATATACAGACAGTAAAGGTTAATAATGTGAGTATTTAGCGCAC
Organism: Astyanax mexicanus; assembly: GCF_023375975.1. Taxonomy (NCBI): domain Eukaryota; kingdom Metazoa; phylum Chordata; class Actinopteri; order Characiformes; family Acestrorhamphidae; genus Astyanax; species Astyanax mexicanus. The sequence goes on from NC_064422.1 coordinate 26,408,164, forward strand.
ACATTTCAGTGTGTGCGGTAAATTTCACTTAAACCCAAGTTTAAGTGGTGGCGTTTCAGCTAACTAATTTAGTTAGCCAGGTAAACGCCTTCGAATGCAGAGGGAGACTTCGCGCTTTGAAATTCTCCAATCAGAGCCGAGTTCAGGCTAATACAGCCCCGCCCACGGCGTGCTCTTTTCCATCTAACTAGATAAATCCAAATCACAAACTGGGTTTAAGTGAAATTCTGTATATTTAAGTAATATTCCATTAGACCAAGTTTTGTCTAAATCAACAGCCATTGGTCTGAATAGTTTAAAATGCCATAGCCTTGCACATTAAAGAGAATGACTTAAAACACAAAACATAAATACATCTTTAGTTCAGGATTTAAAAACACAATACATAAAGATGGATTTTTTGTATTAAAATGCTTCCCTCTAGTGGCCAAAGGGAAGAATTGTGGCAAAAAAACACATTTTTGGAAATTACACCTTTCCATACCTTAACTTATTTATCTATTTATCTTTAATATAATGTTACATGTTAGTCTACGTCCAATACAATGAGGCATACATAAATATATGTATATGTGCCACAAAAATATATAAAGAGGTACATTTGGCTGTTTATACAGTATTCTTAGTATACAGTGGTATGAAAAGGTTTGGACACCCCTGATAATTCCATTGATTTTTCTTTATAAATCATTGGGTGCACCTGCTTACACACTTTCTGTAAATCCTGTAAACTTCATTTTACTTCTCAAATATCACTGTGTTGGTCAAAAATCACTGTGTTGGATCAGTTGAAGATCCAAGCAACCAATGATTTATTAAGGAAAATCATGAAAATGATCAGGGGTGCCCAAACTGTTTCATACCACTGTATTCTTAGATTAAACATTATGAAGCAGTGGTTCTCATCTCTGGTCCTGGAGACCAAATTATCAGCTTTTAATTATCAGAAGTCAGAATATAAATTTAAGTTTGCTATATCCTCTTGGACTCCAAAGCTTCCAAAAATATATATTTTTCTTCTAAAAGTATAATTAATGTAATTGAGGGTTAAAGTGGAAGGCCAAATTATATATTTGGGTTAATTATTTGATTGATGACCTATCACGAGTGCCATTTTGTTTGTTGTTTTAAATCTACAGCATTGTAATTGCTTGATCAATCTGTTTTAAGTGTATTGAACATGTGCAGCAGATACAGGCCCACAGTTGTTTTTAGCAACAGTTCATTCTTAGTCTTTGGGCTGAGGGTCAGTAATAAAGGTTAGCTATATGTTTTAAATTAATCAAAAAGTGAGCAAATCTCACCTTCTAGCAGTAGTGGTAATATATTCACTGTGTGATCTGAGAGGTGCAGTTAGTAGTTAGGGGGGTGTATGGCAGTGGCTGTAATCTAGACTGCAGAGTGTATCATCTGTGTTTACATGCTCTTCGACTCCACCACGTGACAGGAGCCGGAAGTAAACTCTCAGATTAGCTGCAGTAGTTTGCAGGAGGCAGGCAGATGTAAACAGTCCTGACTCTCTCCCGGTGTCTCTCTCACTCTCTCTCTCTTTTTGATGAGCGAAGCTGCGATTTCTGTGTCTCTGTCTGTCTGGTTGTTCTGTCACTCTGACGGTTTGTTCAGCTTTTTGTCATGGGCTCTTGTTCGTCTTAGTCGTTTTCTGGACTGTCAGAGAGAAGAAGGACAACAAGTGAGGAGGTGAGTGGACTCTGTGGACTCTGCCCACCTAAACCTGATAACAAATAACCTATACTCCCAGTCCAGTTTACACTCCAGAGTGTAGCACAGGCAGTTTTATCTTAAAATCATACCTAATTCTATTTTTACTGGTAAAACTCGCTACTAAAACTTCTCTTCTAAGATGTCAGCTATGAGCATTTTTGTTCTTACTACTACTAATAATAATATAATTCCTCTATTATATAAACATGCTGAAATGTACAGTCTAGAATAAGCGTTTGTACTAGTCAGAGTTATGGTGAAGGTGGAGGTGTAGGTACGCTCCTTAGAGCAATATGAAATCAAAGACTAAATTTCATATAAAAAATGCACCAATGTGGGATTTCTGTGCCAATACTGGTATACGATAATACACATGTATATATCTTCTGATGTTGTTGCCGATATACACATTTATAACTTACAGAGGGACAAGACACCCCAGTTATAGTAATAGAATAGCTTAAATCAATGCAATTGTAGTTGTGTGGCCAACATCACATGGTTCTTTTCAAGCACACAATCAGCAAATATCGGTTTGAAATATTGACCAAATCCTCCAATGGCAATGTTTTTTACAACAAAAAAAACATCAACAAAAAACTGTGGTGTTTACTAGTAAATATGCAACTACAGATTAAAAAAAATTCCAGTGTGAAATCCCAATGATAAATCAATGATGGCATGTGACTAGTCAAAATTACATTAAGGTTATGTCAAAATGCTAATATGACTAGTCAGAATAGCCTCATAGATCTGTATCTCCAGTATTATTAATCATTTCATAGGTAATCCATTGGTAATCTTTTCATAGTTATAGCATATATGAAACGTATTTTGCTTTAATATAGAGGTTTGCATTAATATGGAGTCACTTAAGAGACATAAATCATCCTCCCAATTTAATAATTTTTTTTCCGTTCAAAGAGGATACTTAAGGTATTGAGGAAACAGATTCATAAATCGAGGGAACTGTTTATGAAATTGAGGAGTTGAGAGAATGATATTATTATTAAATTGAGTAACCTCTAACTGATTGTTTCACTCGCAGATTGACTAACTGTCTTTGCCAATGCTGTCTACCTACCCAGGAAAAGTTAACATTATGGCAGAATGACTGTTTTCGACAGCACATCTAAGCTATCTCCAAGTTTAGCTCACCTTATTACTTTAAAATGAGCATTGGGCTTTACAGCTCTCCACCGTCTGTTATGGAGACCATGGAGCCACACAGCACCACATCTCAGATGCAGGCTGAAGAGTGTCAGCGACGCTTTCAGGCAGCTGTGGATGTCATTCAAAACCTGCCCAAAAATGGTAAGTGTGGAAAAAACAGTGATTACAAAACATTACAAAATGTTTGATATTAAAATATTTTACACATTTTTTTGCTTGACACATAAATGTCGGTTTACGAAAAAGTTGTTATGTGCAACTGCTAGTCTGTATAATGTTCACTTATCACTCAAAATCATGTGGGTGGCATAGACAATTATTCATATCCCAGTACCAAAATTGTTGAAAACCGATGCCAAATTAAATCGCAGTGGTCCATCATTGTCTGAACAACAAGGTCTGGTTTACTGAACATTAATTAGGCCCAGTCTTTAGCAACTATAGATCACAGTTAAAATTACAAGCGATCCAGTCTTAGACTTAATCAAAGTCTCTAAACTGAATTTTTTTATTATACACAGAAAATGTTTACAGCTTACAATATTCCTTTTTTATTTCAGTCTCTAAAATTCCCTAACTTGTGTAAATGAACATTTGAAGATATAAAAAAAAATTGTGAATTCTTTGCAATGTTGTCTTTGCAAAGTGCTGAACTTTGTGCAAGTGTACTCTTAATTGGTATTTAACTACCATTACCTGCTCCAAAGCTCCAGTGCAGAACTTACACATTTAAAACCAAATATGTCTTTGCCAACTGACTGTTTTAGTAGAGAAAGTGTGTAATCTATTTTTTCAGCAAATCATTTCTTTTAACTTTTAACTTATATTTTTGTAAATGTTAGGAGAGGCTATCACTTCATTACTGTCAATCTGTTAAATGTTGTTGAGTGTTTTACTGACCAGTTCTGTGTTGAATGTGATGACCAGGTTCCTATAGACCTTCCTATGAAGTGATGCTGCGCTTCTATGGTCTGTACAAACAGGCCATGTGTGGCCCATGCAGTGTGTCCCGGCCTGGTTTCTGGGACCCTGTTGGTCGCTACAAATGGTAAGAATTAAAATATACATTATTATCAATATTAGGTTGTAGTTAATATATTAATATTCTAGCTTTTAGACTTGTCCTCACTGAGTTCTGTCTTGAAAGGCCTGATGAATTCTGTCTTTTCTTTGCAGGGATGCCTGGAGCCAGCTTGGAGACATGAGTCGTGAGAATGCCATGTCTGCCTATGTTGATGAGATGAAAAAAGTTGCACAGGAGGTTAGCACTGGGAATTCACAGTAAAAATGTGTTACTTTCACAACATAAATTAGGGCCTAGACAACAGTTTGGTGATTTTGTAACTCAAGCACAACAATTTATTTTTAGAAGATGTGGTAAAGAAAATAAAAATCACTACTCTGTGGCCCAGTCTAATTTTAACGCTTGTATCTTCCTCTTTTCCCAATCCTTCTGTTTTGTGCCCTAACATTTAGGGGTACGGTTTCTCAATTCTTTTTAGGATAGAGGAGTAGGGTGAAGTAATAGGGCTACAAACAGATTTTTTTTGTTTGGGGTCATATGTGTGTATACTCCTTTTCTTGTAAAATTTGTTTGTATACAATTAAATCTCACTTTGTTTTTTTTTTATTTAAGGTTATAGACAATATGCCCATAAATGAGAAGACGGCCTCCTTTTACCACTACTTTGAGCCACTGTACCATGTCATTCATGATATGCCTAGACCTCCTGAGGCATTGCTAAGTCTAAGACCAGGTGAGTGTGTCCAGTAGGACTGTCTAAATATTTACAGTTATAATACTCTAAAACAAAATAGACTAAAATATACATTTGTTCACTTTTTATATGTATTATGTGTACTTTGTTTAATATAATTTTAAACTGTCTACTGTTGGAGTATGCTAAGATAAATACAAAGATTTGCTGAAGCATATTAAGCATATAAATAAACCATAATGTTTTGTAAAAATTATATATAAAACAAATATTATCTAATACCAATACAGAACCCTTTCTATATTTACACCGGGACTTTTAGCAGTTGCTCTGTTTCAGAGTGGCATAACAAAGAGGAGGTGCCTAGATAATTGCAAGCATTTCTATATTTCTATATATTTCTATATATTTTTTAATGAATCTAATATACACATGTTCTGGGTTTGTGTATCAGATATAAATGCTAATGAAGCAAGCCCTGATCCAGCCAAGGTGGTGGATGATGCTTTGCAAGAGGAAACATCCCAAAAGGAGGTGCAAGAGCATGAACTGGAACTTGTCTATAACAGTGACCCTCACTGTGAAAGCCCAGGTAAAAAAAAAAAGAACAAGCAGAAGGATCAACCTTCTGTGGCATTCCAGAGCACAGATGCTTGTGCTCTGGAATGCCACAGAAGGTTGATCCTAATGAGCAGCTTTTGACTGATGAGTGATGCTATTACTGTATAATGCATCAAGCACACAAAGTGACCCTACATCTGGATTACCAGTTAACACTATTTATTCCCCTTAAACCCAGTGTTACACAAACAGGTAAATTTAGGACCAATTAGAAATAAAACTCATTAAAGCTTATAAACAAAAAAGCAAATACATCTGGGTACTAGAATATTTGAATTGTAAGTGATTGATTATATTATTATATTATATTAAAAACTAAGAGAGAGGTGGACATATACTAAAATGTTTATATTAGGAATGCAATGAGTTTGGGAATTTGGAATTGTGGGCCAATGCTGAAATCCGATATTACACATGTATATAGCGAATGTCTGTTACAATATACACATTTATAATTTACACAAACACTATACACCCTTGTATAACTTTATAACTAATAATACAAAAAAAAGGAAAAAAACAAATCAATGAAAATTCTAAAGTAGTGCAGCAAGTGTTAATAAACTGTAGTGTATATATACAGCTCTCGAAAAAATTAAGAGACCACTTCAGTTTCTGAATCAGTTTCTCTGATTTTGCTATTTATAGATATATGTTTATGAGTAAAATAAACATTGTTGTTTTATTCTATAAACTGTGAGAAATGGCTGAAATAACAAAAAGGATGCAGAGCTTTCAGACCTTAAATAATGCAAAGAAAACAAGTTTTGAGAGTTCAGAAATCAATATTTTGTGGAATAACCCTGTTTTTTTAATCACCGTTTTCATGCATCTTGGCATGTTCTCCTCCACCAGTCTTACACACTGCTTTTGGATAACTTTATGCCACTCCTGGTGCAAAAATTCAAGCAGGTTAGCTTGGTTTGGTGGCTTTTGATCATCCATCTTTCTCTTGATTATATTCCTGAGCTATATATATATATATATATATATATATATATATATATATATATATATATATATATATCCTTTTTAGGTACCTTTAGGCATTAACATATTACTGGTGGTGTTTTATAATTAAATGTTATTTTTAAACATATAACTAAGCTCTCACACAGTGCAGAAATCCACTGATCTCTGTCAACATGATGATGCAATGGCTTCTTAACGTTTGATGTACATGTTTGATATAGACATTTTAATGATGCAATGTCTTGAGGCTTGCGTTAGCTGGCATAGCGCAACTCAAACAAGCACCTGCTTTAATCATTTATCTTCTGTATGTGTGCAGGTCTGGCTCCTTCAGAGGTTCCCGTGTTAACTAGTGACTCAGAAAGTGAAATCTTCTGTGATTCAGTGGAGCAGCTGGACAGCGTTAGGGTACGTATCTCAAAGCTTGACTCCTTGGCAACTCTAGAACATGCTATTGTTAGGGCTGTCTGGCTCATGCTGCACATTATTTGCCCTTTCACACAGCCTGCTGCTGGGCTCATGGGGCCCTCTGGTGTCCGTGGACAGGACTACACACCCATCTCTCAGGTGACCCAGGTGGGTGCCGGGCAGGGTGGAGAGGGGTCTGGGAATGGGCATGACTCATCAATAAGGAGGAGAGACCCAGGAAGAGAGGGAATGAGGCAAGGATGGAGAGAGCCTCCTGGTGAGTTATACAAAGATCAGAAAAAGTACAAAAAATCACATCTTGCATGTTTAAAATAATGTTGTTTGTAACTGAAAATGATTCATAATTGTTTAGATATACAGCTGAGCAAAAAAGATTTAATACACCCCTGGTCATATGACATGTATTGTTTTCTAAAATGGTAATTATTTCACATGCTTAAGAGAGAATAAACCTCTACGTATTTAAATACGCAGTTACTATTTATGTTACTATATCACTATTTTTTATATATAACATATTGGGGAGGGCATGTAGAGCCCAAGGGTTTTTAATGAGGCCCTATCATAGAGATCAGTCAGTTTGACCAAACCTTTTGCATGTGACTGTAAATAAGTAGTAACTGTAGCAAGTGAATGAGTACTCTAGAATATTTGACTACATTCACATAGCAGGTAAAGTGGCTCTTGATTTTTCTCTAAATCTAATATGTTAATGGGCGTTTTTAGCTCTTTTTAATGTACACTTTTTAATTTGACCAATATCTAACATTCATCTGAACAGTTCACCCTGACTGGGTGGGTTACCTGACTGGGTTAATCACTGAGAATGTGTTAAAGCTAACCTTAAGTTAATGTTAACTTAATGTTAAATGTTAATATTTTTTAAAGCTGTTTTTTTTATTTAAAACTAAGCTTTCACCTCCTGTGGCCATGTTCAGCTATTTTTTTATTTTATTTCTTCAAACACGTAGCAGTTTTAATTGTACTTTCTAACTTTATTTAAGTAGAGATTTGTTTAAATCACTTCAAATGTTTGTGAGGCCTTTACCTCGCTATCCCACCACAGAAGACCTGGTGGGCACAAACGTTTGAATAGGACTTTTATATATTTTGTGCTTTGTTGTACCCAGGGGGTTTTTCTTATGGCAGTGGCAGGCGAGCGGGCCGGCCGCCCTCAGGCCCGGGAGGAGGAGGAGGAGGAGGGGGAGACGATACTGATGGAGGTGCTGATAGACTTCAGGACGTTCAGGTGCAGCAGCAGATCGTGCTGGCTCTGCGCAGACTCAGAGAGGACATGCAGAGCGTGATGGAGAGGCTGGAGGTGGTTGAGGGACTGGCTGCAGCTATTGTAAGAGCCTGCTTATAATCCCTGACAGATGGAAAGTGTCCTTCTATTCACACATAGTGAAGGAACACTGGTCAGAACAGAGACATATGTACTGCTGCAGTAACATTTTAATGTTTGAAGGCTGTGAATTAAGGTGCAAACTAGGATACTACTCTAATAATTAAATAAGTAAATATTCAAAAAAAAATATGTATGAACTGCTGGCCCTTTGAGAATGATAGCTATGTATTAGATCAGATCATACAGGCAGTTTACTGTCCAACATTAGGGTGTGGTGCATCAGAGAAATAGAGATTGCTGTGATTTAAAATGAAAGTGATACTATGGGGAATTCACACCTCTGGGAAAGTGTTTGTGAACAACACCTCCATATTAATCTGACTGGGGTGGAACATGAGGAAATTGTCTGCTTCAAAGCACCATGGAATACAATGAAAGAATAATTAGAAAAGGCTGAAAATGAATATCCCTTTTTTGAAATTTCAAAATAAATTATGATCATGAGTCATTTGTGAAATATTTTTTTTTTTTGTCTGCGTTTTGGCTCCCTCCACAAGAAAAGCCTTTACCATAACAGTTATTTGATCGTTCTGTTTTAAGTGTTGCCGTGTAGATGGTGAAAATGGACCTTCATGAAAATGCTGCTGACACAACACATGCATGTTTCTGGCTGAATCTCAAATACCTCCTTACTCCCTATATGCTACTACGTAAAACTACAAAGTCTATAAGCAAATAGTACTAGGTTTCAGATTTTGACATACAAATGTAAATACTATTCTATTACAAAAACATAATGCTCTGTTTACATTTAGGAATTAAATTAAGATTTTTTTCACAATATAGGACATAGTGTGTAATTTGGGATTTAACCCATACAAGTTAGCATACTTATACAACCATTTTTTTGTCCTGTGAAGTTGGAAACCTGTATATGTGGTTTCTTGTTCTAATACACTTTTACGAGGACTTTAATAGCTGTTATTTAGCCAATTCTCTGTCTTGGGAGCAGTGTAAACACTAAAGCTGTGCTTAAAATAGTAAAGGCTCCATTTCTTGGCCACTGTGTCATAGAACACTATTCTAAAGTGAAGAACCTTTGGAATACAGCCCAGAAATGCTGCCTTAATTTCAAAGCAGTTCATACAAAAATGGTGTTGAAATGAAGTGTTCTGAGCAGAGTTTGATTAAAAAAAAAAAAATTCTCCCACAAGTTTTGTGCCGCAGTTGCTAGAAGCAGGGCTTTTCCGTGGATTTTACTACGCAGCCTTGCTAGACTGTTCTATTTGTGTAAACAATAGTCTACTGAGAAGGAGCCTTCATAGGAGAGTCCTACTGAAGACCTGCTCTACCTCTACTGCAGTTTACTCTACTGGGTTTTGGAATGCACCTTAAATTGTGACTGCTAACTAGAATGAGGATTTCAAATTTATATGTTATACATGGAGTTTTGAACAATGCCTGGAACTATTGAAAATATTGGATGACGTACATAGTGTGGCTAACCTGAAACCTGTTTTTGACTTCATCCTTTCTTCTCTTTTTTGTCCTTCGTTCGTTACATGTAAAGGCCCAGAATTCACAGTGGAGATCTCATATGCAGTTAACAGCTCAAAAAACTGAGGTAAGGAAAAACTCACATATTTACAAAGTCAGCAAGCCAAGACATTTAAAAGCATTGACACATTGAAATGTTCTGTATGTCTGTAAGGGTATTCCACTTATGTTTACAGGTGGAGAAATGGTGGCCATTTGATGTCTCTGGCCGAACGCTGCTTCTCTTGTTGGTCTGGCCTTTCATTGCCCAGGGAATGGTTTACTTGCTCAGACGGAGGAAGAAAAAGCCTCACATATGTTCACTATGAATCAGCCTTGAACAAAGAAGACTGCATCCTTGATCCTGAATGATCAATATAGTGTTTTTAATTGTGAGCTAAAGGTAATGGGGAAAGTGCTGCAATAGAGTTCTAATCTTGCATGAGTCTGATATGAGGAAAGCTAATATAAATGTGAATAAGTATTTTTTTTATATGTATTTACTTGCAGAAAGAAAAGGATGGTTAATATTGGAATATTTCCGGTTCATTTCAGAATTGTATGACTGTCATGTTTAAAAAAGGTAGCATATACAAATCTGTGAATCAACAATCAAAACCACATTCAATTACAGATGATATTAGTATCATCAGGAATGTTGGTATTAGTTTGTTGAATTTTTCTGTACAACAGCCCTGGTAACAGATTTTTATAAAATTGTTGGGCTTAAATTTCTGGGAGAATGTGAATGTAACCTGAATGATTGAGAGCTTCTAATGAAGGCCTTAAATGAATGCTTCACATCTGTCCTCTGATGTTGATTATTACCAGATGTTTGGTGTCTGAAGTTTGCTTTTTGGCTAAAATAAGTTATTTGTACTATTTAGAGGGGTCCGGTTTAATTGGGGAGGTGGCACAATGTTTTTTTTTTTTTTTTTTTTTTTTTTTTTTAGTCCCATCTTCCCATCATTTTTTAATAGGATTCTGACATGCAGGAAAACAACTTTTTAAGTATGCAGACACTAGAAAGAACATTTGCTTGTAACAGTTGTTAACAATATGATTCAAATGGATTTTTCCCTGAATAAGCACTTCAGACAAATGCCTTCTGCTGACTATGGTCTGGATAAACATTTCGATTATTGTGCACTATTTCCAAAAAACAGTTATCTAAAGAAACTACTACTACTTTTGAGTTTACCACAACTTGTTTGACAATCATTTACCAATGCTTTACTGTGTTTATGACTGATTTAATTAGACACAAATAGATAGAAATGCTAATAAATCATATAATACTGCTGTTTTTTTTCTTTACCACTCTTGATGTGCAGTGAAGCCATCTTGGATTTTTTAAACTTTGGATTGGTGAAGCACTCCCTATGTTACAAATAGGAAATACAACTTGTGGGTGGTGTTTTCTAGTTTAAACTGCCTATTTAAAACTCATAGTTCATATGGAGCAGAGCATCTGATGTAAGACTGTATACACTGACATGCCAAATGGCACGGTATAGCAGTAGTTAAATTGAATATGATAAATGGACCTACGAAGTGGACGACTAGGGACCCCCCCCCCCCCCCCACCTGTATAAGTTATGAGGTGTTATCTTACAAGTGGTAGCAATGATCAGAACTGGTGGCATCTGGTTAGAACAGTCCATGCAAAAAAATCACACTCCCGCATTAGTGCACGTCGCTCGTCAGTGCATTTTTCTAGCCACCATGGGTCATGACAAAAGGATGCAATTCTAGTTCCTGTCACATGACTTTGAGCATGTCAGTGTTCTAAACTGTGAAAGGTTTAAAATGTCTAAAAGGAAAATGTGAATTAATGTGAACTGTACATTACCAAGCACCGTTTGATTATACTAGTGCAAAGGTAAGTGGATAAAATTTTTTTCATTTATCATTAAATTACAAATTTAAATGTGTATTCTACCTGAAGCAGCTGGATGTAGCATTGTGCTGAGTACAAATTCCCATACAATGTAATTCATCCTGGGATTATTTATCCTGTGCAAATCATATGGTACAGTCACAGCACATTACCTTCCATGTATATCTAACCCTTTATGCATCAAAGCTACACTAAAGTTGCAACTAGTGGAGGAGAATATGCCAAAATGCATGAAAACTGTGATTAAAAAGCAGGGTTATTCCACCAAATATTGATTTCTGAACTTTTAAAACTTTATGAATATAACCTTGCTTTCTTTGCAATATTTGAGGTCTGAAAGCTCTGCATCTTTTCATCATTTCAGCCATTTCTCATTATATAAATGATCTAAATTACTTTTTTTGTTTTGGAGAAAGGGTCATTAGTTTATAGAATAAATCAGCAATGTTCATTTTACTCAAAAAATATATCTATAAATAGCAAAATTAGAAAAAAATAATTCAGAAAATTACGTGGTTTCTTAATTTTTCCAGAGCTGTATTTGACTTCATACAACCTGAACTTATTGTAATGCGTACTTAGAATATATTTGCCAAATTTAATTATATGTTGTATTATGTGAAAAAGAACATACTGTTTTACTAGAAAAGATACAAATAATCAAAGGAAATCAATCATGTGGGGCTATCAGTTGTATTACTTCGATGGGAGGCCATGTATTTACTAGTAAACTCTTGTTTTTAGATTTCAGCTTCAGAATATTTACTAGTAATAACATCAGATCAGCAGATCAATGAAGATATTCTGACTGGTCACATTAAAGTATTTCTCACTAGTCATATGTTACTACTGAATTAAAAAAGTGAAACTCCATGTAAATGAATAATAATTGTTTTCTGGTAATTCAACTAGAATATCTGTATAGATCTGGAGAAAGTACATCAAAAAGTACATTACATTACAGATATATAAAGGTTTACTTTTCACTACACAGTAGTGTGATTTTAGGCTAAAACTCTTTCTCATATTGCCTACCTCTTTGTCACCTTTATAGATAACACAGTTGACAAGTTTGGGTGTGTGGGAGAAAACGCTGGGTTTTATGTTGCAACAGCTCTCTAGAGCCATCTCCATCCATGCAGGCCTGTTTAGGCTGATGTGAACTCTTTTAATCAAAAGATACAAATAGATAATTCAGTGTATTGTCTGCTATCATCTGGGTCACACGAACATATCATCTATTCACTGCTTTATCTGAGGGACGTGTGCAGTTACTACTGTATTTTCAACGTATTTTCGCCGAATAAACATACGTTAAATTATTAAAAATAACCACAGCTTAAGCTAGCTATTTAAAGCTGTCGTTTTCGTTAACGAGGACGGTGGCTTCTACTGCCTGCTTCGCTGTGCAGTTTAACTTGTATACGGTTGTAAATACCCCCACAGCTAGTTAAGACAGTCACGTAGCTTAGCTAGCTGACTAAAGGTGGAAAGTTGATGTATTTGGGTTGAATGGATCCACAGAGGTGCTGTGGTTGATTTGTGCCCCCGGTCCACATGGGACGACCGAAAAACAACAGTTTTATTCGACACCAGATCCCACAGAAACAGGCCTCGGTGTTTTGTTGTGGAGGTGCAGATGTTGTGGTTAGCAAGTTAGCTAGCTAGTCAGATTAGCTCGCTAACTCAACTTCCCTAGCAGGGAATGGAGGGCTGTGTTTGACTAACAAACCTCCTATATTTAACCCGTGTCATCTATTTTCATGCGCAGAGGATTTTCTTTACATATGGAAGCAAGACAAACGAGGTAGCGTTAATAATAGCGAGCTCTTCGAACACTAACCGTTTAGCTAGCTAACGCTAAGCTAGCAAAGCCATCTGGTTTGAAATGCCGTCCTACAATGCTATTTCTGGCTGCTCCACATTTTTAATCTGTTCATATTTAAAACGCAGCAAGTTTAACTTTATTGAAGCAATCCTAAAATATGAATTTAAAATATTATCCTATCTATCAGCCAGACTGGGTGAAGCTCGCCTAACTATGGGCTAACTAGCACAGCAAGCTAGCTAGCTAACACCCCTCATTCAGTTCACATTTAGAGCGGACACTGTTATAAGATACATAGCTAGAGCTATAGCACACTTAATCAACATTATTTGTTTGTGTTGAGAAGCCAGCGTCTCATTTTCGTCGTGTAAAATCGAGTTGGCGTTGGAAAAAAAATTTGCACGTTCGTCAACTCCGCGAACATACACGTTCCCAACTCACTGTCAATGGCTAATCACTGCCACTCTGAAGAAGGACTACTTTGTGGGTGAAGAGCGTCTATCCCAAAGAGGGCGCAAGGTAAGTAGGCCTTTTTCGAATCTGTGAAGATGCTATAAATTGTCGGAATTCTGTTAATTGGTGGAAAATTTATTATATAGACAAAGTGTGGTGAACGCTCGTCTAGTATAAGACATTGCTATATGGCATATATTTGCAAAATTGCACTAACAAGACGACCACCACCCCCTTTTCAGAGCCGATGGTCGCGTCCACTAGAGTGACCGGGACAGCTTTTTATTCGATTGACACAAGAAACAACCAATCAGGCCATTGCTGTAGGGTAGCGAGGGTAGAGCAAACTTTTGAGCCAATGAGATTATAAAGTGGGCGGACCTCGATCGGGACTGAAAACAATCGGTGAATTATGGGAAAGCGAGTTTGTAAGAGGAGCTCTCCATTATAAAGCAACGACGACATGAACTCCAAGTCCCAGAAAGCGGGGAAAAACGAGGGCTGGCCGCATGCGCCTTTTACGTGGGGGAGGTGATAAATTCACAAGCCCCAGTCCATTCCGTAGCAGAAGCGAAAAGGAGTTTCCAACGGGTGGAAATGTGCTCGGTTCTGTCAGGAAAGTCAGCTAGTCGCGGACGGAACAGAAAGAGTTAACATATAACAGACGTTTAAAGTAGCGCAACAGTAGACTTGGGATAGACGGTAAGTTCGTGTCCTCGCTAGTATTTTTTAGATTAGCCGTTGGTCTGTCAGGTTGTGTTAATTTTTTGAAATTTAAATATTAAGTTAACGGTCACTTTTTTCTGAAACCGAGTCTTGTATAGTTAAGTTTATGTAGTTTATATAACAGACAAGGATTTATTAAGCTGCTGTATTTTCCATTTTCCCAGTTTCTTGTTTTTATGAACCCCGAGTTCTTTATAGCCGCTGCGCTCTTTTTCATCACTCTGATCACAAACTTGTCTCTCCTTCTTCAGGTGGGAGTGTACAGTTATGGAGCTCATTAAAAGCGACGCTGCTCCGGAGGCCGACGATAGGGGTCGGCAGAGAGACGAAAAACATCAGCAGCAGCGGCAGCAGCAGAAGAGCAGCTCAGAGAAACAAGTGCAGCGGAGTCAGCTGGAGGTCTGTCCGGGGCTCGTGCCTGGAGACCGCGGCCGGGAGAGAACTGATCCCGAGCCCAAAGCCGGTGACTCTGCGGGCGACCATGGCCTCCTGGTGGAAAAGGCGACGTCGAGGGATGTGCAGAATAAGAGGCATCAGCCACCAGGCTGTCCTGGAGCAACCTCCCACCCCCATGGAGCACCGGATGGCCGCCAGGGCAAGAAGAAGCACCGGCGGCGACCGTCCAAGAAGAAGAGGCGCTGGAAGCCGTACTTTATGCTGACCTGGGAGGAGAGGAAGGAGCTGGACGAGCGGGAGACGGCGCGGGCGTCAAGGATTAGAGCAGAGATGTTCGCTAAGGGTCTGCCCGTGGCGCCGTACAACACCACGCAGTTCCTGATGGAGGAGCACGACCGAGAGGAGCCTGACCTCAACACCGAGCTCTGCGGCCGCTTCGAGGACTCTGCGAGTGAGGACGATGCTGCCGCCGCCGAAGACGAGGACATGGAGACCCTGCTGGAAGAAGAGGAAGGAGAGGGAAGCGACGGCATGGGGTGGCCGGGCCACGCGGTAAGAGGTGGTGGGGGAGCGGCCGCGGCGGCAGCAGCAGCAGCGGCGGCAGCAGCTGGAGGCGCAGGCAGCGGTAGCGGAGGAGAGTTTCTGCAGCGGGACTTTTGTGAGACGTACGAGCGCTACCACGTGGAGACGCTGCAGAACATGTCCAAGCAGGAGCTGGTCAGGGAGTACCTGGAGCTGGAGAAGTGCATGTCGCGCCTCGAGGAGGAAAATAACCGGCTGTTGCGGCGCGCGCGCCGGAGCGCGGGAGGGGTTGGTGGTGGCGGTTCTGGTAGTGGGACCGAAGCAGCAGCAGCAGCAACAACAACAACAGCAGCAGCGGGCGAAGGGGAAGGAGGAGAAGGCATCGAGAGCGCGCAGCAGCGCGTGCGCGAGTTGGAGAGCGAGGTGGAGAAACTGAAGGCGCTGAACGGAGAGCTTCTGCTGAACCAGCAGCAGGGACTGAACGGTTCTGCAGCGGTAGAGCCAGAGCCCGAGAACGAGAAGCAGTGATGGACAGAGAAAAAAAAAAAATGTGGAGAAAATGTTCGGTTTCTGTTTTTAATCGTCCACTCATTCATCGGAGTCATTGTCTTAACTGTAAGCTGCGGTAGCTTTAATATGTGATGCGCTTTTCAGCCAGACTGGAAAAAACAACAAAAAATAAAAAGGAGGTAAATTTGTTTTCGTACCAAGTTTTTTAATATTACAGTTGTACGTGCGGTCCTATACAGTTGGTCAGTTTGTTGTAACATAGTTTAGTTTTTTTTTTTCACACGTAATTTCAATTTGCTAAAGACGCTTTTAGAGATGGTGGTCAGCGCGAGGAACAGATGTTACTTTAAACACGCTGTTGTGCTAAAACGTGAGCTTTTCTCACACAGCTGAAAGGCCTGTTTTAAGTTGACAGTAAACATTTTCATGAATGTCCGAGTGCTTTTCGTCTCGATCCGTTATTGGAGATAAAAAAAATACCAAGAGCTTATTTGGCGTTTTGCTGCTGGTGCACCTGATATTCCTGCTTTCAACTGTTAATGCATGACCAAGGCAGTATGTAATAAAACTGGAAAAGTCCTGTTTTCCTCCAAATACAGTGTCGATTAAATTATTTTAAAGGGCGTTTGTTTTGATCCCTCTGTGCTGTATACACTGGAACAACAATGGTTATAGAAAACCAGCTACAAGAGAGCCCTTCTCATAGAGGACAATCCTTAAAAAAGCGTCTAGTAATCTACAAGAGAACTACAAATTTAGCACAAACGAACCAGAAAGGGCTCATTTGACGTGTAAAATGGTCACCACGTTTCAAATGATATCTAGATAATCATCTACAAGAGATACCAGTCATAAAAGAGAACCATTTAAGCATTCAGATGTTCTTGTTTTGTATATCAGTGTTTAAGGATTGGTGTCAGCAGATATACTTGGTTACAGTTTCAATTTAGAAGTGTCAAGGGGAACTATAACCAGTAAAATCCCCACAAGAAATTCCTCTTTATAGCCAACAATTTAAGCCAAAAATCTGTGCAATTATATTCAATACGTTATAAAGTTAAAATTGGGGTTCCTTGATTTCATATTGCAATTTAGATTTTGCAGAATTATTATTTAAGGATATATATATAGCTCTGAAAAAAATGAGACCACTTTAGTTTCTTAATCAGTTTTACTGATTTTGCTATTTATAGGTATGTGTTTGAGTAAAATTATTCTATGAACTATAGAAAACATTTCACCCCAAATAAAAATATTGTCGTTTAGAGCATTTATTTGCAGAAAATGAGAAATGGCTGAATTTAAAAAAGGATGCAACAGAAGAGCCTTGAGACCTCAAAGAAATCAAGTTCATATTCATAAAGTTTTAAGTGTTCTAAAATCAATATTTGGTGTGTTCTCCTCCACCAGTCTTACACACTGCTTTTGGATAATTTTATGCCACAAAATTCAAGCAGTTCAGCTTGGTTTGATGGCGTGTGCTCATCCATCTTATTCATGATTGATTTGACCAAACTGGAATATAAAGAAGCTCATAATTAAGTGGTCTCTTATTTTTTTCCAGAGCTGTATTTAAAAAATAGTCTATTGGGATGATGTCCTCTCAGACTTGGCATCTGAAAGGGTCTTTATATTAAACAATAGCAAAACCCTTTTTGGTGCTATACAAATAATCTATAAAGGCTTTTTAAAGTTGTTCCCTGTTGTGGAGAAGGTCTGACACCTTTATTTTGTGAGGCTGTAGGCTGTTTGAGTATGATATATTTTGCAGTGTTTGTGTACTGAAGCTGCTTCCCCTGTTTTAACTCACCTTTGAGTCTTCTCTTCATAGCTGAGCATAAAAGACCAGCAAGCTGGAGTCTTTCACAATCTGCTCCTGATCACGAGCTTCCCACCATAGACTGAAGTTTAAACTAACCTCCTTTAGAAACAGTGAAGTCAGTAAGGTGACCACTTGACCTTTACACCTCCTCACTCTCACCGTGTTCACTCTTTTGTGTGTTTACTTAAGTAGTTGAAGTACACCCTAGTAAACCGGTGACTGAGCAAATACACTGTAGTCAGGTGCTCGAACTACAAGCTTTGAAATCTCAGCCATTTTGAGAATTGAGAGCTGTTATTTGATCACGCAGTGAGCCACATGCATGCTGTCTGTCTCAGGCTGCTGCTGATTCCTGCCAGGTTTATTTTGACAGCATCCACATGTGTGAGGCCTTTTTTACAGTTCTGAATTACTGAGGTGTGAAAAGCAAGTTTACTGAAGATAACCCTCCTCCAACACAGCCCTTATGGCAGGGACCTGTATATGTAATAGATCCTATTATGGGCTTTATAACAGTGGGAGGTGCACTGTGGGATATGTCACTGTGTATTTTCCTTTGACCATAAACTGTATTATTTATAGGGTTCATGAACAAGATGACATTTGTTTTCATCTTAATCATTCGCCTGCTTTTACAAGAAAATGCATAATACAGTCGTGAAAAAATTACAGCACTTCATTTTTATGTTTGAGATAATATTTAAAAACATTTGGACATGTGATCTTCATTAGAACCTTGATAGAATGAGGTTTTACAATTAATTGAAACTGAGAATTTGTTTGTACAATGTAATTAAGGAAAATATGTTTTTCTTCTTAGGAACACAATACCTATGGTATGGCTGGTATTTCTCCCTTTCTCTAATTACATGCTTGCTGTAACAGTCTGCTGGTTTCTAATGATTTACTGAGCTATTTTGCACATACAATGGCTGATTTCTAATAGTTTTGAGTTCCTTTAAAATCCCTTTTCATACTCATCTGCATCTACAAGGCCTCAGAGCTATTTGGCTATGGTGATACCCTTCATTTTATCAATACAATATCTAACTATTTTCTAATCAGCTGCATGTGATGTGCTGCAACTTATTCTAATTTAAGGCATTAGATTATGCTTTTCATTTGTACCTTTATGTTGGAATTTCCAAGTTGTAAGTAGGGAATTTTAACCTAACACCCTCACAGGTCACATATGTCCTACTTGGTTGCACTGCACTGTAATATACCGTTTATTATGACAACTATCTATTTGTGAGCCATAATATCTATTATGGCGTTTGTATGCTAACAATGGGTAACCAGTGTTTACAGTGAACATTGGGACTTATTATGGTTAGATTTACCATAAATTACCAGGAAAGTTTGTGAAACCAGTTGTGGTAACACCAAATTTCTGATTAACTGTTCTTGGAAATGTTTTGATATAACCTACATTTTTCTGAATGTTCAGTGTTCTCTTATACCTCGGTTTGACACCATTCCCAAACAAACAGGATATAGCATAAGTAGTAATAAATGTGGAGGAAGTATTAGTTAATGAGTAGTAATAAACCTTTTCATAGCTCATCATTTCATATCTTCATTTTTATGTGTTAAGTTATGTTACCTCCATCTCTCAGTAATATTCAAATGAAGATCAAATGGTCGTTTATTTAAATAGGTTAAACAAGACAAAAGAAGAGGTCTTATCAGAGGTCACGTTGCAGCTGTGCAGCAACCTGCATTGGTAAGGACATCCAACAGCTGGATTCCTATAATGGAAATTAATCCAAGTCTTTGTTGTTTGGATTAAGAGGATTGTGTTTTGTTCTCAAGACTAGATGCTTGGTGTTTTTTCTGTTTTATAAATGCACTTATATACACACAGATATAAGATGTATTTTGTGTAACAGCCCCAACGATATTTTTCTTTTGCATAAAAAAAAAGGAAACGATTCAAAACAAATATTATATTATTATTATCATATGTATCATTTGTACACAAAGGTTAACTTAGCAAGGCTTTGTACAATTGTTACAAAAAGAAAAAAAAATTGGTCCACACAAGCACCCACATAGCGTATGAACATACGTGCACAGGGCAACAACAGGTTTGACCCATGACCACACAGAGGACAGACATGTTACACACAGGGGGGGACAGAGTTGGCAGTAATATGTGGTCTAGATCAAGACAGCGGAACTCGGAAACCGTCTGCTGCTGCAGCTCATCAAATCCGCCGTGGGGAGAACAAGTACTGTAGATCAACAGAACATGAGATTAGGCTGGCATTCGGGAGCTTAAGGTGAGGTTAATGCAGCCTTCCAGTGGAGTTTTTTTTTTTTCGCCACAGAATCGCTGGGTCTGTAATACTGTCATCTACACTCATACAAGGGAAGACTGTTTGGTGGAGAGCAAGTCATGTCTTCGTGAAAGAGACTTAAACCTTAAAATTCTGTAATGCCAAAACAATTGTACAAATAACTGTACGAGGCCTTTCACCCTTCAATCCACTTGAATGCTGGTTGTGCACCTGAGTGTGGGAGTCGTTTTGTGCTATCTGTTGGTAATGCTGATAAGGTGCAGTGCAAAGTCTTATAGCTCATATGGAACAAGGATCCTGCTCTCTCTGCAGCTTTTGGCATGAAGTGCCCTCCTCCAGTGTCGGGGGAGCGGGATAGTGGTGGTGGTGGTGGGGGGGAGTGGAATTAAGCCGGAAAAGGGCTCAGGTTATTTATTGCAACCAGTGCAGTATGCTGGAAGGCCTTAAGCCTTTATTGCATAAATGTGGCACGAAACGTGTTGTTTTTTTTTTCAGCATTGCTGCACTTTTGCAATTAATATCCACAATTAATTCGGCTGCAGTCAAGCTTATTCTCTTCAGTTTAGGGCTTCCACTGAACCTCGAACCAACAGACTTCTTTGTGGAGTGAAGATTCTACTGCGTTTCCTCATCTAAAGGGATCTGCTTGGCACAGGCTTGTTCATGTGTTAATGCAGTGACTCTAAAACCCAGGGCCTGGAAGATCCCAGGCCTGCACATTTTTGTGTTTTCCCTGCTCCAACATTTTCAATCCAACTAAAAAAAATTGGTCAATCTAATCTCTGTCTGCCTATAACCACAAATTGTCATTTTAACACAGCTCTCTTTATTAAGAAATGAGCAGAAAATAAAGAGTGACCTTTACAGAGTAAATGTTTGAAATGGACAGCCCAGATCTAATAAAACGTAATGTTCCTTTTTTATTTCTTTTTAAATAAATGATTTATTTTTTTAATTAACATTCCCAACTATTCATTCTTAAACAATGTAGCCCCATCTGTTCAGGCTAAAGCTATCCACCTTATTCGTCCACACCCACTTTTAAGTTTTAAGTTTTCTTCTTTGAGTTATTGAGTTATTTCAGATAATTTCTAATTAAATAGGCTCCTGCTGTCTACACTGATTATAAATTATGCTAGGCTAGCTATGCTAACTCAACATTCTGCCATAGCTAACAAGCCTTCGAACACAACACAAACGGACATGAGAGTGTTGTGGGGCACCATATTACTTATATCCACTGTTTTCCAAAGGAGAGGACCTCCATCTATGATTGAAGGCAATCATTTCAAAAACATCCTGCCAAACATCCATACGTCTGCTCTTACCATTTTTTGTGGAGGTGAAACCAGAACATGAGGGTATCAAGCCAGTATCAGAATAGAGCTCACTTACATACACTTACATACAGCTCTGGAAAAAATAAGAGACCACTTAAAAATGATGACCAAATTAAAAACCTCTGAAATATAATCAAGAGGAAGATGGATGATCACAAGCCATCAAACCACACTGAACTGCTTGATTTTTTTTGCAACAGGAATGGCATAAAATTATCCAAAAGCAGTGTGTAAGACTGGTGGAGGAGAACATGCCAACATGCATGACAACTGTGATTAAAAACCAGGGTTATTCCACCAAATATTGATTTCTCAACTCTTAAAACTTTATGAATATTAACTTGTTTTCTTTGCATTATTTGACAACACAATGACAACACTTTTATTTTTTGTGATTTTTGGGAGAAATGTTGTCTGTAGTTTAAAGAATAAAACAACAATGTTCAATGTTCATTTTACTCAAACATAAACCTATAAATAGCAAAATCAGAAAAACTGATTCTGAAACTGAAGTGGTCTCTTGATTTTTTTAGAGCTGTATATCCAAGGAACTTAAAGAAACAGTAAAATAAATGTAATAATAAAACAGATTTGGCTGAAAAGGTTGGGAAATTGCCAAGTAAAACCATATAAGGACTTGTTAAAATGTTGAAACAAAGTGACTACAGAAGTGTATCATATGGACCTTTTAAGATGCCATATGTTCTATTAATCTTGATCATATCTTCTCTCTTAAATGACAAATAGCAGTTTGGGTGTTTTTTCACAGGCTACTTTTGCTTTCAATATGGTGTTCTGGTATTTATCATGCAGATCAGGTGGGTTAAGGAAACCCCACCTACATAACTTCGCTTGTAACAAGGACAACAAATCCTTCTTTGGAAAAACAGTCCTATGTCTATGTCAAAATAAATGACTCAAACTTAATTTAGAAACACATTCTAAATTTTGCATAAATGTATTCTGATGGAATTCAGCAACTGTCTAATGCGGTAGATTTGCTGTTCATTTCTTATTGCAGGGACAGACATAAAAATAATTGTCTGTGGGAGAGGCTGTGGTACGGATGCAGCAGATAGAGAATAGATTGGAAAACACTAGGTTATTACATGTCCTTCCTTTTGTGATATGGGAGTGTTGGAGCAGGGATAATGAATAAAATGTGTAGCCCTGAGGTTCTGCAGGACCAGTTTCAGGAGCAACTGGGTTAATCTATTAGCTTAAAGGGTGCTTTCATGTGATTTGTCAGCCTTCCCCCGGCACGCTGCCCACCACAGTGTGGCGCCTCCAGTCTCTCCGCCTGCGTCTTGTCTCTGGGGAGCCGTGCCGCCGCTGGGCACCTGACCTCCACAGGTCGTTGGCCGAGGACAGAAGGTTGGCCTGCATCTGGCCCAGCCATCCCTGCTGGACGGAGGGATCGCGGCTGGGGGACATGGCCTGAAGCAGCCTCTCCTGCCCCCGGACAAGTGAGGCTTTGACCCAGGACAGTCCCACAGCGGCCCGTTCCATCCCCACATCCTCGCCATACAGAGAGCGAGGGCGAACCCTTTCTCCGCGGAGCTTCTTCCTGGTCACAGGGTTTGTCTGACCAGTTCTGTGAGCGCTGCTAGGGCAGGAGGAAGAGGAGGGGCTAGCAGGACTGCCTGTGGCTCTTATACCTATGGAACTTTGGTGTGAGTAGAGGAAGCTACGAGGACGCGGCTGTGCCCTCGGACCTGTGTCCACCTGTATACCATCATCATCATCATCCTCCTCCTCCTCCTGCTGGCAAGCTGCATCCTCTGCTCCCCCCACTTCCTGTCCCGCCTCTTCATGTGACCCCATGACCTGCTCTCCTCCATTCTCCTCCACCTCCTCTTTGGTCTGATTTTCTGAGTTTAAAGGAGCACACCCTGCATCCCCGTCCCCCTCGTCACTCCCCCCTCCCTCCCCCAGCTCTCTGTAGTTGCTGGCTTTCACCGGTTCGTGCTCAGAGTCCTCGTCACTGCTGCTGTCCGCAGGGCAGGCGCTCTGGTGCTTCTTTCTCTTCCGGGTCACGGCTGATATGATGGACAGGGGAAGAAAGTCCTTGGCACTCACGTCTTTCTTTGAACTCAAAGATCCCTAAAATAGGAGATTCAACATGGTAACGGCAAATATTAGTGCTGTCCAATTATAATAATTTTGAGTTAATACAATACACAATAAATCACATTTGTCTTATTTGCTCATTTTATTAGCTCCAATGACCATAAAAGAACACTTTGTAGTTCTATAATTAGTGATGGATTATTCTCAGCACTGCAAGAAACACTGACATGGTGGTGTGTCAATGTGCACTGCGCTAGTATAAGCAAATATTTTGACCATGAGCTCCATGGAGCACAGTCTGTGGTTTCATATCACCCTGTGCAATAGTCTTAACAAAAGAATCAGATGCAAAAGAAGGTGCTGGAGTTTTAAAACACTGTGTTCACTCACTGTTCACTCTATAAGACATGTCTACATCTAGTTGGTCAACAATGTAGATTTAAAGTCATCCTGTAGTCATTCATCAGTGGTCACAGGGCTGAATATTTCTGGTTGGTGGATAATTTGTCTTGGGTGTTTAAAAACTCCAGCAGCACTGCTGTGTCTTGATTTACTCTTACTAGCACAATATGCACTTACACACCACCACCATGTCAGTGTCACTGCAGTGCTGAGACTTACGCACTACCCAAATAATAGCTGTTCTGTAATACTTGTGGGCCCTGACCACTGATGTGTAGGGTGAACGGAAGATAATAAAGTATTAAAAAAATCCATATGAATTACCGTGTAATTATAGAACTACAATGTGTGCCTTGATCTACTACTATCTACTCTGAGCACTGTTCACTATGGTCTGATCTATCTAAAAGCCATTTTGTATGTGAATGAGAAGGACACAGTCACATATTCTATTCTATGGTCAAACCTAAAAAATGCATTACTTAATTAATAACCTATTAAAATCACTAAGTAACAACAGTGGTCCTAGCATACTACATGAGGTGGGCCTACTTTAGACAATGTTAAACTGTATAATAATATTTTTACTTTGCTACACTGTTTTAAAAAAAAAAAAACAACATAACAAAATATGGGTTGTGTATTATCTTTATTATCATCATGGCTCTAATGATTTGCTGAAACCAATTCTAAACCTGAATATTCTTCACAGTAAAACACCACCTCAAGTGTTGCTTACGTACATGGCTAGCTCTAGTCTACGTCAGTGTAAAGTCCTGCAGTGCTGATGTGAATAAAAAATGAGAGTTACCTTGGATTTAGCTGAATCGCTGTTGGTGGAATCTGTACAGATGGAGAGAAAAGAGAGGACAGAGAGAAGTCAGGAGTTTGGAAAAAGGATAAAACAAAATGTATCTGTATTTTGCACCTGGATACATCTTTACAACGTAGGATGTTAAGAATGAATGAACTCAGCATATACAGCTCTAAAAAAAATAAAAATAGAGACCACAATTGAAAACCTCTGGAATATAATCAAGAGGAAGATGGATGATCACAAGCCATCAAATCAAGCTGAACTGCTTGAATTTTTGCACCAGGAGTTGCATAAAGTGATCTAAAAGCAGTGTATAAGACTGATGGAGGAGAACATCCCAAGATGCATGAAAACCGTGATTAAAAAACAGGGTTATTCCAAATATTGATTTCTGAACTTTTTCAAACTTTATGAATATGAACTTGTTTTCTTTGCACTATTTGAGGTCTGAAAACTCTTTTTTGTTATTTCAGCTATTTCTCATTATCTTCAAATAAATGCTCTAAATGACAATATTTATTTTGTAATTTGGAAGAAATGTTGTCTGAAGTCCATAGAACAAAACAACAATGTTCATTTTACTCAAACATTTGCCTATAAATAGCAAAATTAGAGACACTGATTTAAAAACTGAAGTTTTTTTTTCCCAGAGCTGTATGATCCTAAAATGTTCAATCATTGAATGCTCTTCAATCTTCAATTTGATCTATAAACACTAGTGTAGGTGGATGACTTTTAACATTTAGAGAATTTTAAAACAGAACACACACACGCACACAAACCCACGCACACACAATGTCAGGGGGGAAAATCCCACTCCTACCGCAGAGCGTGTTCCACTGGCTCAGCTAGCAGAGTGATGAAGAGAGGTCCAGAAAAGAGGAAGAAAAACACACATAGAGGAAGTTGGAAAGAAAGAGTTTAGAGTGGGAATATTAAATAAGAGGAAAAGTAAAAATAGTCACTTAAAGTACAAATAGGCAGCTGGTATCAAAGTAGGGAAAAGAAAGAAAGATATACTGATCTTCTCGATCACAGACACTCATGAGTAACAATGATTTCCTTTATCTGACTGAAAGCACACACAGTAGTAAACAGGCTCAGTATTTAAAGTGTGTGTGTTGTATACTGTTTCTCTCACCTGAGGCATCCCCCAGTGGTGCTGTTCTGCCAATGTTGGAGAGCAGGTGGTCAATATTTGGAACTGGCTGCTCGTCTCGTTGGTCCTCAGGGGTCTGACAAAAAACGGAAGGATTATTTAGGTACTGGTAGTGATAAAGTAACAGGGCTCCCCACTATCTTAGGAAAAAACTCATTATCCGGGACATTTTCCATTACTTCCATATATGACAACATTCATACAATGAGCAAAGTAAAAGCCTCAGTATCTAAATCAAATGGTGACTGTACTGTTCAGCAAATATTATTGGTATATGTAAATGACATGATTCTATGTCTTATTTATTAGTGATAATCATGTGCATAAACTGTGCTTTACGAAACATTTGCTCTTCTGTTATTAAATTGAGAGCATATTAAATGCACAGTTAGCAACAATACAAACTTCAATAAACAGAGAATCAATAGCTAAAGTGTCAGTTCTGATGCTGTCATTCTGCCTGCTCTGGACTCAGCTCAGAATAACTCAGAGACTCCATTTCCCATCATTCTCGCACTCAGGACTACAATGACTCACTGGATCACGTGACACTCGGGTGTTCCGGTTCACCCAGCTACTGATTGCTGCACCTGGACTAGTGAATATAAATACCCCTCAGTTTGCCCTCTTAGATGCTGAGTATTGAATCTAGGCTGCTGTTTATGGCTTTTAAGTTTTGACTCGTTTCCATTTACTGTTTACTCTTTTTTGCCTTGCCCAGTTTATTTTTTGTTTATTTAGTTTTGCCCTTCTGCTGGATTACTTGTGTACCAACCCTGCTTGCTCCATCGCTCTTGGCATGTTGTATGTTTATGCTGCCATCTTGTTGTTGACCCTGTCTGTCTTAGACTTTCATTATATGGCTGTATTTCTTGTTACTACACTGTTTAAACTGACTAACTCATATCAGCGTGTGTCCTTCCTGGTCCTGGTATTCGTGATATAAAAGTATGTAATCTCAGTGGATCAAGAACATTTTCGCTATTCTTATTTTCCAGAGATTTTTCTGAGTGCTGTTTAAAAAACCCAAGGCAGCCTCTCATGCACTCATACCACTCACACAGAAACAAACACACACTGATTCCTCTCTCTCTCTAAAATAATAATAATACTTAGGTCATGTCACAGAAACAGGTGGTGTTGATCATTTCATCCTACTTTAAGTCCTTAAATACTGTATTGTGTTTGTTTTGTATTATTACTATTATTACCATGATCATGTAGATATTTTTGTTGTGTTTCTTAGCTTTTTTCACAGTGCACCTACATAGTGGGTCTGAGTCTAAAAAAGGCCAATAAAGCATGTTTAATTATCATAAGCATAAGTTACAAAGTGTATATTTAAGCAATCATATATGAGAGGGAGTGCTATAACATGTAATATTGACACTGCTGTGCCATAGATCGGCACAGCAGTGCCATTATTACACGTTATAGAACAAACCTCTAGTGTATTATTTAGATTACACCACAGTTCACCATTTATTATCATTGTTTATAATATTTTGAGTTAAAGAGGACGAGAAAATACAATCTGTTTGCTTTTAAACACTCTGTGAGTTAAAATAGTTCCATTGCTGCTCTATTTGTAGTTACACTGTTTGGCTTGTATGCGCTGCATTGTTGCTAGGTTACTTGTATGTGGTGGAGTAATGCATGAAGAGCTTCGGTTACAGTGTATTAACGACTGATAACGGCACTCATAGAACACCTCTCAGCCAATCACATTGCAGGGTCGGAACTAACTGTGGTATGATAAGAAAATCTCTAATGTGGATCCAAAGAAAACAATAATTCAAGCTTCTAAACCAATATTTTGACTAACAGCAGGAAGCACAGAATGCGATTTTGTATCACTCAGTGTGATAGCCTTAGCAAAAAAAACTCAAACAGCCTGGGTCACCTTAAATTCTCCTTAGTTGGATCTGGCTAACAGCCTCAGTGCTGCAATATTGTGCTGTGAGAAAATAAAAATGTTCTCAGGACAGCATTAAAACACACTTTATAATTACCCCCTCCTGGCTTGGCTGGATTTACTGTGTATATCTGGCAGAGCAGATATTAAGCAGGTTTGAAGATGGCTGTGAGATGTCAGGTTTAGTTTATTACTGGAGCCGTATAATTTACTCTGCACAAGCAGGCATAACAGCTTTAATCTGTGCTAAATCATAAGCTCTGAGCCCCTGGGAGACCCAACCGGGTGTCACTAGTGTAATGAGCATGCTGTTTTTTCCAAAGGCCAAGAGCACATCTAGCAGATAATCAGTGTACAGATCAGACCCTACCTTCTCATCTTTATCCAGTGCATCACTGAAGAACCAGGCAAACTGCAATAAACACAGAGCAGATCTGAAGCCATGAAATGCATCCATATCTTCACTGCCATTATTTCATCAAAGCAAATTAATTACCTCAATGTTGAGAAGGTGTATAAGTGAGTGAGAACACACAGCATATAAAGCTTACGTGCAGAATGAGTGTTTCCACAATCTTGTAGCGGTCAGGCATGTGCGTGACCATGTCCGTCATGTTGTCCTCTGAGGTACGCACCAGTGTGGGGCCAAACACCAGAGCGAGGTTTCTGGGTTCCATCTAAGAGACGTACACAGAGAGAAACCATAAGGGAGGTGTATCAGAAAATACAACTGTCAATAAAACTGATTTCATTGCACATTTAACATTGGCATAATTAACATATGTTTCATAGGCCCTAAAATAGAACCCTGTGGGACTTTTCGAAATATAGTTATATAATCAAATGAATGGCTATCCAACCGTGTTTACTTTGGGATTAATAATGAAATCATTATCACAGACATGGAGAGTGCAGTAGAGAAAAAACATGCATGGTCGAACTGGATGGGAATGAAATCACAGAGGAACCCCTGTAAAGAAAGGATTACCCTTGAACCCTATGCAAATTTAATTCCATTCCAATTGGGCTTTTTAGACCCAGAAAACTCTAAGGTAAAGAAGATGTGCCGGGTAAATATTGTAGTTCTGAATTGCACTAAAGTAGCTAGCCAGCTAAGCTAACACTGTTGGAATGCTGGGTTAGCATATCTAGCTACTTAATTATCAACTTCAGTAGCAACTTCGGACTTTATACACTTTAAATATAATATGACCATTAATAATTTGATATGAAATTATTGGAAATTCCAACACAAATGTGAAAGAAACAAACTTCTTATAAGTGGACATGGCAAAATAAGTTGAATCGGTCTAATAATGAGTAGAAGCTGTTATATATGATATAGAGTAAAGAAAAAGTAAAGCTGGCGATAAATGAAAAGACTTAAGCTCCCAACATTAATCAATCCCACCTGATGTAATTAATGTTTGATAAGTTGAATAGTATTTGTTAGAATGGGATGTAGGTGTAACCTACAGAAATACTGTAAATAATGTATGCGTACACACAGGCAATGTGTATATACTTATATTGACAGTGGGTTATTGCACATCTCTAATTGTCTAGAATTAAATACTGATTGTTTCATTAGGATGTAAGCTTTTGCATTATGAAGTTTTGTAAACATTGGTGATGGAGTCATGTGGTGTGTAATACCTTATTCTTTTCCGAATTATCAGCCACGTTCTTCAGGTGACCAATCAGGAATTTAAGTGTGTGGTAGTAATGATCAGGCAAGTCACGGATCTAATTAAAAAAGAAAAAAGACAAAGACATCTTCAGCACACATGTAAAAGGTCACATATAAAATTAATGTTAAATGCATTAACGTTTTATACTGTAAATATACTGGACACCAATGTCTATGTGGGATATTTTAGTCAATATTCAATGTATACTATATACATTATATGTCCAAATGTTGCACTCATTACTGACTCTGATATAAAAATGTACACACACAGCTT
Source organism: Astyanax mexicanus (assembly GCF_023375975.1). Classification (NCBI taxonomy): domain Eukaryota; kingdom Metazoa; phylum Chordata; class Actinopteri; order Characiformes; family Acestrorhamphidae; genus Astyanax; species Astyanax mexicanus. The sequence goes on from NC_064422.1 coordinate 26,437,813, forward strand.
ATCAAGTCTCTATAGAGAAGTACTGCCAATAGAACAGATAAACCTACTGATAAACACTAAACTGTTGGAACTATGCCTAATGCCAGGCATAGGATAGCTTCCAGCCTTGAGCTGTGGAGCACTGTCACAGTGTTCTATTGATTGATGATGCTCCATCCAATGTTCTTTGAATGATTTGGGGATGAGGTGGGGTGGTGATATTCCAACATTCTAATCTCTCATCATTGATGCTTTTGTGGATAAATACAAACAAATCCTCAGAGCAATGCTGCAAAATCTAATACAAGGCCTTCCCTGGACAGTAGAGCCAGTTTCTCCAGAAAAAAGTGACAAACTATTTTTTTAATACCATTAGTGAATGAGCACTTTTACCAATAGCTTTGTTCATATAGTTTATGTTATAAACATGAAGATCTGAAATGATAGATTATCATATTTTGTCTGCTATGATCTGATCTGCCTTTTTTAAACGAACATTCTTAATATATTGATTCCCAGGATTAACTGTAGTATACAGATCAATTTCAGTTTCTGAATCAGTTTTTTCTGATTTTGCTATTTAAGTAAAATGAACATTGTTTTATTCTATAAACATTTCTCCCAAATTCCACATAAAAATATTGTATTTGCAGAAAATGAGAAATGGCTGTTCAGAAGAGTTTAGAAATCACCCTGCTTTTTAATCACAGTTTTTCATGCATCTTGGCATGTTCTCCTTCACCAGTCTTACACACTGCTTTTGGATAACTTTATGCCACTCCTGGTGCAAAAATTGAAACAGTTCAGCTTGGTTTGATGGCTTCTGATCATCCATTTCCTCTTGATTATATTCCAGAGGTTTTCAATTTGGTAAAATGAAAGAAACTCATACATTTTTAAGTGGTCTCTTATTTTTGTTCTAAAGCTGTATATGAAAAAATAACACTATTGTTTTTAATAAAAATGCAACATCTGTAGCCTTCCTACATACCAGTTTTCTCATGGTCTTCAGTCGATCTCCTGCATCTTCTAACCGGTTGGCGTCAATGAAATCATTGTATTTGTCTGCAAAAGGGGGGCAGCAGTGAGCAGTGAATGCAGGCAGGCACACTCCCACACACACAGTGAGATGAGCTGCAGTATGATTTTAATGTAAGGGGAATGGGACTCACTCACCATCAGTGAAAAGAGGTTCTGGAAGCTTCCTAAAGAAAGACTTCAGGAGACTGCTGATTACGTTCAGGTCCTGCCATCTCTGTGGAAAAATGGTGATGATGGTGAGGCTGATTTACTGTTTCTCACTCTATCTTTCTCTCTCTCTTTCTTTTTTTCCCTCTCTCTCTCTCTCTCTCTCACCTCTTCAGCAGTGTTGATGTCCATGCCCTTGTTGAGCTGGTCCTGTAACGTGGAGACCATTGCATTGTTTCCAGGCACTCTGTAAATGCCCGTGTACTCCAGACCCATTTGTTCCACCAGACCACAGCAGATCTCCACAATCAGAGGAACAAACTGCACAGAGTTTTAAACAAAGAAAGTATGCTTGTATGACACAGATCCATTACATTTAGCATCAAAACATGGATGCATAATGTTTCTTCAACCCAAATAAATGAGCTTATAGCATAATAGCTTAAATTTACTACACAATCTAATTATTTAATGTTCATGGTATGTTATGGCATGGACCCACCTACAATTCATTCATTGGCCAATAACAGTTTGTGTGGTTTGAAATAAATTTCAAACATTTCCCATTAGCTCCTGGTACCATATATTTGCATGCTGGGCATGCCCCCCCTTATTCACCATCACTGTTTAGTCTCTTCCTTCAGACTAAGTCCCCTGTCTGCTTTTAATAATTAATTACAGATTGTGCTTGCCTGGCCTTAGTGTTGAAGGCTGTATAAGCAAGCTGGAACTTTCTCTGTTGCTGAGTGTGGTTGTTGGCAGAATGCTATTCATGCACTGATACAGGAATTTGCCATCCTCTTTTGTGAAGATGGTAAGATCTATAAAGACTGCAACACTGAGAGAATATATTTATATATGTTTGTTTAGTTGGACAAACAAGCAATATACAAACAGCATGACCAGTATACTGTACAAACACAGACATCCCAAGTTGTAAAAAATAGTTTCAGGAAGGCATTCCTGGACCTGGACTTGGACATAGTTTTATATATAGGCACATTAACTCACCTCAACTTGCCTTTTGCAATCATTTATTCCCCTATGGGCAATGCTAAAATCACTACTACACACTGTACAGCGGCCAAGACTTTCACGGCTTTTTACTTTTACCAGACATGGATTTACTTTAGTGCAGTCAGAGGTGAAATGAGCTTTGATGGGAGCCATGATGCTTCTTTTCTTACTCACACTAAACGCATCCCATCCAGGGGTGGAAAAAATCCCTGCCCGCCCACACTAAAAACTGATTGCAGAGAACAGGCCAATCAAAACCCTCTCTGTTTTGCATGCGCTTCATGAATATGCACACAAGGGGAGCGCCTTTCTCTCTCTCTCTCCCTCTCTTTTAAACACGCGATTTGTCAGGGGGAAAAAAGTCTGTGTTGCCTGCGTGCACGTTTGTGTTCACTCTTGGGCCAATCGTTCTAGATTCTGGGAGATTTTATCTGACTTACAGGCATCAGGGATCCGTTATTGATGTGCAGTAGACTCCCGCAACTTCCGGAAGACTTGGGACATCTACATACAATATGTTACTCTAAAGTAATTTAATTGGTTTAATTGAACATTATGATTTAAACGTTGGATTGGCCAAATTTAGTTGTGTTTTTTTAGCCAAAAAATATATATTTTTTTATGTCAAGCAATCATAATTCAGTTATTCAGTGTTTTTTTGTGATGCTTGCACAACCATTTATGGAGCATCTTTGTGAGCCAGGGAGAAAAGTCTATACAACTCAGCAGCAGCCTACCTCTGTATATCTACAACTTAGTCTAACTGACAGGTTGATGCGCCTAAGCTTCACATAACCTTCTCTACACTGTTCCTTAATCAATAGCCCCACTCACTGTTTCACATCGACCCACCTTATTATTGGCACCCGGCGGGCAATCCTCCAACCTGACTCCAAAGGCCTTAGGTCCCGTTTTCTTTCCCTTCTTCATAATGTTGATGCTCCACGGAGCCTTAGGAGGACTGCTCTCCTCTGATAGAGACAGAGATCAAAAAGGGTTATTCAGCTCTATGATTGTCACACCATAATTGCATGTGCTATCAGTATCTGGAATGTGCCCAGAGCCTGCATTCAGGAAACACCATCGAGTAGGAGTGAGGATCTATAACTGCAGCCAGCGTTTTCAAATCATCTTCACAGCGGTAGCGCTGACCCAGAATCAGTCAGTGTGATTGAAAGAAGAAAAAAAGGGAGCTGATCTTGAAACACTGCTGCTGCACTTTATGAAAAGCCTTTATGAGCAACTGGCCTAGATTATCTGTGCAAATGTGGAGTGCAGCTCCTCATGGTACATCAGCAGCTGGAAGATATTTGACTAGCTAATTCTCTCTGTGCTTCTCTGAAGGTTTAGTTTCCACTGTGATCCTGCAGGACTAACCCTTGCCGTCTGATTTGGGGGCACGATTCGCTCCGGAGGTGTTATCCGTCTTGGACAGAAGAAACGGCTGCATCATCCGGTGGACTCTTGGAGATGTATCCGGCTTGTTACCTGTTGGGCTGTTAGAAGAGATACACAATAATCATTTAAGAAATAAAAATGGTTTAATAATTACCAAAAGCACAGCAACAATAAAAGGAAATTCACCTTTGTTTCCTGTAGTCATTCAGTTTTTTATTGATAAGAGCCTGTCTGGAAAATCCCAGCTCCTATAAAAAAGACAGTAAACATATTTTATAAACATATTAGATTATAAAAATTATAGACCACCGTTTATATTCAATTAAGCAATAAAACCTTTAGTGAATCAAGGAAGGATGTCATGCAACAAGATCATGACCCTGAGTGCACTACTACCTTTTTACAACAGTTTTAAAATGGTTTAAGACATGGAATATCTAGTTAAACACACTGATTTTTCTTTTATATTTGGCTTGTGGCAAAAAAATGATGAGCTCTGATTTCATTGGTTGGTTAATTTCAACTCCAACTCCATAGTCAAGCCAAGCTTAGCCTAGCAATGTAATAGCTCATTAATACTCCCTTTAAATACAAAAATAAATAAGCCATTTTAAGTTATATATATATATCGTATCACAAAATTTTGTTTTGTAATACTGTACAGATTTTTTAAAATACACAGTATTGAATTTTAATTGTATTAGTTTAGATGTAAAGATTGGTGGCACACAGTGGTTTATTTTGTGTTGTGTTTTGTGTATAACTTTCATTTTATCCCACTATTAAGATTCCATAAAAGTAAATGTTTCTTATTAACTTAGATTTTATAAATATGATGTGTGTTTATTTTTCTAACTTTTGATTAAAGAAATTATAATATTATTATAATGCCCTGCTAACAGTATTGCAATATGTATCACAATTTATTGAATTCTAACCTCTGTATTGTGATATGTATTATATTGTCAAGTTCAAGTTAAAAATATGAAGTAAAAAGACTCAGAGCTGTTCCGTAACATTTTTAGGGTTTTAGAATCATCGCCCTGTTTTACAGCTCTGTTTTGGTTATGCTGGATTTTCCTTGGAAGAAGGAACAACACTAATTAAGGTTCACAATATGTCACGACATGTTGAAGTAAGCCAATATAAACACAGTTAGACATTCTAAAAACACCCTATTTGCTGGCAGCTCCTTCCTCAATCAATGGATACCATTGTTGTTATTAACAAAATAAAAACTTGAACAATAAAAATGATGATTATGTGCTGTTATCATATTTAGCAATAGGGATAGAATGCTTTTCAACTACACTTTTGTTACAATATCATTTATATTATTCTACATATGACAAAGAAACTCACTGAAAGGCCTTTCTCAGACACTGACAATGATTAGATTTAGTGGCTTTAGTGGCTTGATGTGAAACACGCCATTCTGGAGCTATGTTTCAGAAAGCAAGCACATTAAATGTTTCCTAATTCATTACCTGATGCAGTTTTAGAGATAATTTTTAAGGATTTTGCCACAATTTGAACATTAACACGCATTTACTGTTTTTCTAAATTGATTCATATCAAATCATTCTCAAATTTCAAAATGTAAAGAAAAAAGTGATTCTTTGTGCTCCACATTTCACATTAGCTTTGTTGTTTGTTATCCTTTGACCCCTGTTCCATCACTGACCTCATTGTCAGTTTTGCTGTTTTCTCGGATGACACGGATCCAGCTCAGCATGTCGTCCCTGTCCTCCGCCTGCAGTAGGTACTCGCAGAAGTCCTGCGTGGTCAGCCGCAGAGTGTGCTTCCGCTTCGTCTCACTGTAGGCGATGTCAATCAAGCACCCGCGAATGCTGATTGGCTGTTCATCCTCCGACTGATTGCTGTGGCCGTGACCTAACGACCCGGCGCTGTGGAGCACCGCCTCTCTCTTGTCCTTGTAGAGGAAAAGTGAATGGGTGCGCAACACGGAGTACACCCGTTTCCACGGCCGCATGCCACCGCCCACTTTCTGCAAAAATCACAGCAAACAAGCAGAGCAATGTTAGAAAATTGTGAAAAAATATTTTTAATGTTATTTAAGTTATAAAAGTTTTTTTCTGTCTCTCAGAAACTGTGTGCTGCAAATGTAGCCTCTCGGTTTTCTCAATAGAGGGGTTCTTGGCTTTCTTCTATGTGGAAATTGTTTATGATTTTTTTTAATTTTATTTCAGCAGATCCAGTTTAATTAAACTATCCTATCTCATGTTGCTGCTGGCTTAACACGTCAACATTTGAGATGTAGAGATGTGAGATAGAAAATCTGCAGAGGGACATTAAAAGCATTAAAAGAACGACTGGATCAAACACTGATAATAGGGATAAACCATGGATGATGAAAGCTGTCTGTGCCAATGCAAGCTTTCATTAACTTCCCCACAAGACTGCAATAGTTGGATTATTGTATTAAATATGAGTAATTAAATATGAAGGAGAACTCAATAAATTTTTAACATTTCTGCGCAAGCCACGTGCTGAGATGTACACTGATATGCCAAAAGTGATGGAATAGCAGTATTCACATCGATCATCATCGACTGTTACCTTCTGTGGGTGGCTTGGAAATGCCCACATCAGTTTAAGTTGTGAGATGTTATCTTGTGAGTGAGGAGTGAGAGCACTGGCTGCTGTGCTCAAGTGAGCATTTAACATTGATTGGTACACTGTGTCACGAGTGTACCAGGAAAATGTCACAGAAGGGACTGCCACCCACAGTGGACAGTGCAGTGGGTGGTAATGAGTGTGACTGGTGGTGACTGGCCAGTTTTGTCAGTGTCCAAAAATGTTCCATTGTACCATTTTAAATCCATTTTATAACTGAAAAATATGTTTATTTTAATAGCATGGGTTTATCGCAAAACGCACCTTTCCCTTCTCTGTGAGGATTTGTTTGTAGTGTAACCAGCCCTCCTTCCTGATGTCTGTGAGCGTGATGCTGCCCAGCTCGGAGGTGGAGTGGCGTTTGGAGCGTGCCTCCTCCGCTGCTCGCAGACTCTCCAGGGACTGAAAAACCACACACCATGCAATTAACCAAAGGATGAACTGCCATTTTCTGCAATATATTCCTACAGGATACAGACCTAAGCGAACTTACCCCATCTGTAAAAAAGCTTTTGACTCTTTTTGGTAATCTCCTGTAGAAAGAAGGAAGGTTCAGAAATGGAACATAATTAGCAAAAAGTATTTATGAAAAAACACACTGTTCAGTCACATCCAGTCAACCGCATTTTGCATAATTTAACAAGACAGAACATTTTTGCACAGTAATTAACAAGAAAAAACACAGACAAATGCAATATGCAAATGCTAATGCATATGCAAATGTGGTGGTTTATCAGTGCATTGATTTTTAAGCCTTCCCACATGAAAAAAAAACACAAGCAACCTTTCAGAAGCACTGCTGAATCGAAACAGAGCAAATTATGACACTGCAATGATCTCCTACACCATGCTGTTAACACTCACGAGAATACTCTGCCCTCCTCTCTGAACGTGTTCAGACCCTCGTCACATGATTTTGAGCGCTCGGTTGTGATGGCCAGCAGGTACGACGAACGACGGCTGTTCTTGACGTTGCCTGGTCACAAAAGAGAAGCAGAGATTGAGAGTTCTCAGGAGAAGTGTGGCTAAATAAGAATCACAGAAATTGAAGCAAAAGAGTGCAATGCAGCTAAGCTCATTATATTCTCAGGGTTTTTGCATTTTAAAAGACATCAAAACTAAGAAATTGAGTTAAAGCAGCATTATGTAGCATTTCACATTTAAATTGATATTTTTTTGCTCCTGGACTCCTCCTACAACTGCTTTTTTCTTCCCTCATCTAGGTTCTAAGATTTTTTCATGCTGAGAAATAAAGAAATGTTTTTTTAAGCTATTGCTACATAATTAGGGTTGGGCAATATCCACCTTTTTCCTCTTTACCAGATAAATGTTGGAATATAGTGTTACCAGGGATGAGAGTAGCATGAGCTCCGCAACTATCACAGATATTCCTGCGTTTTCTTGGCTTCCATAACATCTGATTATTATTTTTTAAATAATTTTATTTTTAATTCCTATCCCGTTTTCACCCCCAATTTTCAAGAGCCAATTACCCAACCCACTCATTTGGACTCCCCTTATCAGTAGTGATACCCCAACACCTCGTCTGACACATGTTAAGTCAGCCATCACCTCTTTTAAAACTGCTGCTGATGCAACATTGCCGAGTAGCATCACAGTGCGTTCAGAGGAAAGAGCAGCGACACATCAGCTCAAAGATGCCACGTGCTGATCGACATCACCCTTTGGAGTGATGTGGGGAGAGAGAAACCCAGCTAGCCATCCAGAAAGAGCAATGCCAATTGTGCTCTCTCAGAGTTCCGGCAGCTGAAGACAAGCTACATGAACAGGAAATCTCCTGATCATAGTGGCAGCGCTGGACCACTCAGAGCCACATCTGATTATTTTAAGAATTAAAAATGATCAATACAAAGTTATGTTTGCTTACAGGGTTACAGACTAAGTGAATACTGCACAATTTTAAATCAATAACTCAATAAAGGTTAGTCTGTCAGTCAGAGAATTATACATGTCTATGTTGGTTAGCACTGTTAATATTAGCTTAGTTAGCAATATTATGTTTTTTTTTTACAGAACACTGAAATCCCACTTAAAAATGTTTCGATGAGAATGACACAGATTGAGCGACTGCTGCTGGACGAAAGGAAAGCTGACATTAGTTTATGCCTTGTGTGTTTGTTCTGTAGCCTTTTTGCTAAGTTAGTCTTTAGTTAGCTCGACTACAGAAAGCTGACTCTTTTAAGGCACAACTTTAAGGCAGGTTCCAGGTTTACATGCTTTCCCTTTTATTTAAACTCAGCATGTTTCTAAACTCAGAAATTTGCCACATCTGACACATCAACACTGTCATTATTTAAAGAGCCCATCACCATTTTAAAATATAATGGCATATGGTTTTACAACCCAACCCTACACATATTGTTGCTTTATTTTTGAGAGGTAAGGAATGTATGTTTGGATCTACTGGCAGATCCTGAGCATGCAAGGGACTAGCTGGAATGATAGACTTTCTACTTTCTAATAAAAAGCATCAAGTGCAGCTAGTAAACTAGAACTTACCAGTCATTAGCAATATTTGCCAATGTTTGACTGCATGTCTGTAAAATTTGGACCCTGCGATGATGAGCAATGTGAAGCGAAGAAAACAGATGCTGGATGTTAGACAGAGAAATGGAAATGGAAATAAACAGCAGATGGTGGACATGGGGTACGGCAGGAGAAAGACACACACACACTAACACACACACACACACATTCACACACATGCACACACGACAGAGGATAACAGGAGACATATTCACTCTGAAGAGTTGTGTGACGTACAGCTTCGTCAAAAGGACAGGTGATACGGCTGGAACAGTGACGGTGACACAGAAGCAGCTAAGGACACGTGATAAAAGCTGAAGCTGGAGATGCTAGAGAGACAAGGGAGAGACAGCTCTGGCAGAAAGATGAGAGGATATAGATGAGAGAGGTGAGATGAGTTATGAAGGCAAGACGGAAGCAAGTGCACTAGATGCTTAGAACAGTTAAAGCGATGGTTTGATTAAAAAGCAAATGTACAAAATTTTCCACTTATTCTAAACATAGTTGATTATCCAAGACATGTACTGCACAAAATCTAAAATTAGGCCGGCTTGAGTTGAGTCATGTTTTGAGTTAAGTTAGTTTAGTTGAACTAAGTTTTACTATCACATTTTTAGCTCTGCATCTCAACCTTACATTAATAAAGTACAAACTGTGAAGAGTTGTTACATTCTCTCCAAAAGACTTCAGAATATTCAGCTCTTTCCTTGATTTTCGAAATTGAAAGCATCTGGAATGTAATCGAGAGGAAGATGGATGATCACAAGCCATTAAACCAAGCTGAACTGCTTGAATTTTTGCACCAGGAGTGGCAAAAAATTATACAAAAGCAGTGTGTAAGACTGGTGGAGGAGAACATGCCAGGATGCATGAAAACTGTGGTAAAAAACAGGGTTATTCCACCAAATATTGATTTCTGAACTCTTAAAACTTTATGAATTTGTTTTCTTTGCATTATTTAAAGTCTGAAAGCTCTACATCTTTTGTGTTTTTTCAGCTATTTCTCATTTTCTGCAAATAAATGCAGAAAATTACAATACGTTTATTTGGAATTTGAGAGAAACGTTGTCTGTAGTTTATAGAATAAACACTGTTCAATTTACCCAAACATATACCTATAAGTAGCAAAATTAGAGAAACTGATTCAGAAACTGAACTGATCTATTATTTTTTTCCAGAGCTGTACTTTTAGAAACTGTAAATAATTACTTTGGTTATCTGATTATATAAATGATCATGTAAACAGCATACTAAAGATTTAATCTGACTAAGAAATTAGAGCTTGATCGCTCAGTGATCAAATTTTGCAGTGTATATATTAATACATTAATTTTGTACATTTGCGAAATATTGGGATACATGTTAGAAATGGGGCTTTGCACTATATGTCTTGGCGGATCAATGTGTTAGTGGTAAGAGGAAAATTGTGTAAATTTGATTTCTACTGAGCTGTTACTTCATGTTTCAGGCAGCTGATGTAGTTAAAGGAGAGGTGGTGGGACAGATTCTCCTGAGACTGACAGGTTGGTGGAGACGGTTCACACTCACTGCTGTCTGTGTGAAGGAGGTGGGTGAGAGGGGAGGTGAGGGAGGGAGATTCGGGCCGGCCGGAAAGTGCAGGAGCCTGACAAAGGCCGCTGGACACCACGGAGGAGGCGGAAACGTGCTGGGCAAGCAGGTCTACACTGGGACTGGTGGGTTCATCTGTGAGGGAGGGGGAGAGTTAAGGGAGGGAAGGGTAAATCAGAACAGCACGGGGTGAGGTAGACTAAAGGCACTTTCTGTCCTATTGGGTTACTTTTTATGAGTCAGGCCTCTTTCAGTTGAGTTGTTCAAAACATCAAAAGACACAGGAATATGTTATATGTTTCTATATTAAAGATATGACTGGAATTAGATGGTTTAGTACTGGCCAATTTGCTGCCCAATTCATGCAGAATGACTATCCTGCATAATAACTCTACTGAATGAGGCCCAACCAAGGAGAACAAATTAAGGAAACATTAGTTACACTGCTGTAAAAACATGCTGTGAAAGACTGTATTATAAAGCTACACAATTGATCCAAAAGTAGGCTACATTGAAAGCTCTGGAACGTTGAAAATTGGTGCTCATTTTGGCTAATTTTTCAATCAATATTATAGCTTTTGCGAGGAGCCTTCCATGGTTGTGGTTATTAGAACTCCAATGCCTTTGAGCTTCTCTAGTATGATTCATCTTATGCTCCTCTGACTACTGATCACGTAATCACTTCTGACTAACACTAAGCATCAAAGCAGTTGCAAATCTTTAAAAGAAACAGATTGCAAACCCTTAAAACTGGTGTTTTTCTGGCTGTTAAATAATTTATTTCTATTTATTCTATAAATATCTTTGCCTTTCATTGCAAAAAGCTTTTTTTGGCTGGAATTCCACACTATAACAATCATTTAATACTCTCAATAACTCCACAATTAAGTTATAAAATTATATTCCAATGGGTGGAAATGACTAATTTAGCTCAACCTCTATAATACAAATTGTGTTTACACTACTTGCATATTTGTTTACATTAACAGAACATCCCTAATATTTTCATGAAGACATGTTTTTTTTTGACGGGCAGCACACATTTCTTTGGTAAAAAAAAAAAAAAAGAATATCCAAACTATTATTAATTTTTTGGCGGCATAAAATTGTCTTAAAATGACAATTACATAGTTCATTACATTTATTTGCATTATTATTCACAGCTTTTCTGAGCTAAGGCCACACAAGGTATGTACCAGAAACTGAATTGAATTAAGTTTTAACTAGACTGTTATGCTTAGTGTAATTATCATAATGTATTATTTTGAAGCATCAACAAAATGCTTCATTGTTGAAAAGACTTATTTTAATATTACTAATATTGAAAAAGTAGGCGAGGTAGCTCTATATTCTAAACTATTCTTTAAAGACAAAATCAGATCCCCAGAACAAGCTGGTCTGTTCACTTTTCTTTTTTGAAGGCTTCCCAGGCTTCACAAGGTTTTTGATGCTTCCCAGTTACTTTGCAGTAAAAGATCTTTTGAAAGTACTTACTGCATCTTCAAAAAGACTTCACAGCACTCTTATAGTGCTTTTTTTCTCTGCACGGCACTCACCGTACACTGCTTGACTGCACTCAACTTTTTGGTTCCTGGACCTTTTAACATGCTCCATAGCCTGGCCTGTCACGATAATTATGTAAATTAATAAAATCAGACCACCAGAAACTAGCTATTTTGTTCAATTTCTTTTTAAAAGACAGTTTGCAGTAGATGATCCAGTGGATGTACCAACTGCATTTTAAAAAAAGACTCTCTTAAGGCACTTTTCCACTGCATAACATTTACACTACTTGACTTCACACAATTCTACTCCCTTTTTGGCACCAGGTTTCTGATTAGTTCTCCACTACTACGTTCCCCAACCCTCCACCCTCCAGTGATGATTCTCTCTGGCTTATCAGAACTCTGTAAGTTTTACAGGACTCTGCAGTCCCTCCTTGGCTTGAATTGGAACAACAAAAGCAAGAAAGTACCCGGTTCCAGGTACCAAGTACCAAATTTGTCTAAGGAAAGCTAGAAAAGCTGAGTAGAATCAAGTAGTGTAGGTTCATATTAAGTATGTTCATAGCATTCAATGTATCTATGACTTGAATGCAAGCGATTATTTCAGTATTCATTTCAAGGAACTATAAAGCAAAAGACAGACTCTTTATCTATGACTTGAGGGTTTTCCCACCGACTGACCTATAAAGGGAATAGACGCCAGGGAGTCCTGCTCCACAGGCAGGGCTTGCAGACTGCCGTTGGTTCGGCTTGCGGGTTCTCCTTGCCGCGCTGCAGGGGCTGAGGCTGCAGAATGCTCGGGGGAGTCCACAGGCAGAGAGTAATTGGGGTGGCGCATTGCGTGAGGTGCGCGCCTGCCAATGGGGGGCTTTTGTCTGAGGACGACCTCTTGTGTCTGAGCTTGAACAGGCTCCTCCACTGCCCCTCCAGCTCCCGAGCTTGTTTTTGAATCTTGTGTCTCAGCGGTGGACGCCACAGACAGAGGGGATGACTCTCTGCCCGAAGCTGCTGTGCTGGAGCTGTCTGGGGGGCTGCTTTTGGGTGTGGAAGTCCAGCTCAGGTGAGGTCCTGCATAGGAAGAATCCTTAAAGGAGTGTGCCTGCTGCATGAGGTGGCCTGCTTTGCGGCAGAAAGAGGGACTATAGCTACGGTAGCCCACGGTTTGGTCATCTACTGTCTGTGTGGGCACGCGTCTAGGCTGAGATTGAGAGGCAGTCTGCTGCTGGATATGGCTGGAGCCCCGACCTGAGGGGGGCACAGTTGCGGAAACAAGTGGCCGCTGACTGCCTGAGTTAGGCCGTTCCTCTGTCCTGATAGGCTGGCTGCTCTGCTGGTGTTGAGGCAAGGCTGACCTGTCGTAGCGAGGAGAGACCAGAGCGGCTGCCTGGTCCAGGGTCTCTAATGAACGTCCATAGCTTTGTTCGTACGCAGCATAAGCAGCGAGTAGGTTTTCTGAGCAGGAGCGGTTGGAGGCGGCAGGAGGCCCCCACCTGCTCAGCCAGTATGAGTCTGAGTGGTTGGCCCCCATGGCCGCTCCGTAGTGCAGAAGCAAAGTGTCTTGAGAGGCGCTGTGAGGCCAGCCTTCACGCCCACCTAGTGCCAGTCCCAGCTCGGCCAGCCTGTCCTGGGAGACACTGCGGTGTCGGGAGGACACAGGCAGCCCAGGGCGCTCAGCAGCTTGGCTGTAGTACCAGTCGCACAAGGCCTGGTGGCACAGGTCGCTGCGTGTCTGTGGCAGGCTGTTCTTCCGTGGGTGAGGCAACGAGGCAGAGGCAATGGCCGCATTGTGGTTGGCGAAGTGGAAGTCCAATGGGTTGATACCTACTGAGGATGAGGAGCGAGCTCGGTGGTGACCTAGAACGTGACGGACTGGCGCATCCGGGCGGTGTCCTGCACCCCCAGTGCCGTTGTCCAAGGGGACGGCCGGGCCAGTTGGTCTACAGTTGAGGTTGTCAGGCTGGCCGGCAGTAGCAGGTTTGCTGCGTGTGTAGCTTATTGGAGGAGGCTCTGGAAGGTTCCTGGCCCCTCCAGTGTACGGCTCGTTCCCTTTCAGATACGCATCCTGAGAGTACGCCTGTGAGAGACACAGAAAAAAATTATAAAACATGGAAAAATTAAAAGAGGATAGTAGAGTCCAGGGCAGAAGGGCAGAAAAAGGCAGACGTGAGAAAGAAAGGAAGTCAAAGGTGTTCTAGTTAAATAGCATTATATATTTTTTAAAAGGTTGGTTTTAAAACAGGTTATTTCAGGGCACAACTGAGTGCAACTTTCTGCCAACTGTCAGCATATTATAAATATAAACTCAAGGATAAAATATCGAGCTTCAAACTTTCTGCTAATCAATAAAGCGTTGACTCCATGCTGAGTGGAATTACAAATGAACGTGGTGGAAGCTTCTGAAAAGGAAAAGGGAGAGGAGGAAAAACAGCAGAAATGTTATACTCACACTTACCAACTGGAGCACATCCTCATCCTTTGGCATGATGGACAGCTCCAACACACTCTCACTGCAAACATATGTATTAAAAAAGACACTTTTGTTCAATAAATTAGTACTGCATGCTTCTTCTCCCCATGGTCCCTGTAGCCTGCGGCAGGTGGAATCATGTACAATATCCTAATAAGGTACAAAAGCCCTGCAATATATATGTTAAATCACTTTGGGTCACTTAAAACTTTGGTGGAGGTTCTCAGCAAATCAAGCTTTTCTTCTTTTTTGAACAGGCAGAAAAAAACAGTGGTGGAACATTCAAATTATTTTTTAAACATAAGTGTAAACTATGTAAAAAATATTTTTATTGAACAATTCACAAACTGAAATAAATACAATAAAGGGACTAATTTTGCTTAAAATGTACACCGTATATCCAAACTCTAATACCTCTTCTAATAAATGCGTTCCGCTACTTTGTATTTTTCTAATTGCTGACACAGATGTGCAAATGAACATACACAGCTTGTCTAGTCCATACAGGGAAGTGTTTCCAATAGTATAGAACTTTCAGGAGCAGATAATAAAGTAACAAAGTATTGATAATGTACATAATTTGCTTAAGATGCACTCTGTATTGTAATGTGATGTAATGTAATTTATGACAGCCCAATCCTCCTACCTGTTTTGGATCAGTGCTATAACCTGAGAGTACGTTTTCCCCAGAACACTCTCCCCATTCACTTTCACCAGTCGGTCACCTACACACAAACAAAAGAACACACACACATACATACACATAAAAACTTAATACATAAAACAGACTTCATCATGTAGTGTGATGGAACATCCAACACATCTGTTTTCTCCTACCTGTGCAAAGCCCAGCTTGGTGGGCAGGACCTTTCTCCCTCACATTCTTCACAAATATAGTGTCCATGGGCTCAAGACGCCCCCTCTGATTCCCTGAGCAAAACAGCATGAACACAGTCAGCACACAGACACAGTATCATACACATTAAAAGTGGGTGATATGGCAACAATGTGACATCGCTAAACAAATCGTGAAGGCATTTGACCGACAGTAAAGTTGAACAGGGAAATGTTGATGTATGAACTGATGAAAGAGAGTTTTTTTTCTTGTTTATCAGACCTATTTATTTTGCTTTGACCTATGTTGTGATTAATAAATCATGTTTAATGTGCGATAAAAGATAAAGAAAATTGTTGTAGGGTAATATTTATAGAAAATGTTGATACTAATATTGTTCTCAATTTTTGTGACATCTCTACCATATTTGGATCTGATATTCCTTATTTTATTGCAATTAAAGGACAAAATTCTGTATTTATAAATATTGCATAATATATATATATATATATATATATATATATATATATATATATTGCATAACAAAACAATCACAAAAAAAAACCCAGAAAAGTTTGGGAAACATTCAGAAAAAAAAGATTCACAATACTGATATAGCACCTTTAAATTTCCCAAAGCTATGAAAAATAAAGATTACAGTCAGGGGTGTGTTTAGAAAATCGATTTTTCGATGTAAATCAATCTTCATTTAAATGATATGATATCGATTTATAAAAACCCAAGATCGATCGTGGGGTGATCAGTTAAGCATGGCTTGAGCAAGATCTGTGTCACTGTTTATAAATGTAAATTATAGTTTGCTATCAGCATTTCAGTCCAGTGTCAAGATTCTTATATGCATGTAACATTATACATGTATACATATATATATATATATATATATATATATATATATATATATATATATATATATATAAATATATATAAATATATATAAATATATATAAATATATATATATAGTACGTTTGGCTGCCTCCAGAACATACTGCTGAAATGTTCTTGAGTTCCTAAGAAAATGTTGAAAAAGATGACCTTACCTTTCCCATTGCCATTCTCCTCGTCCTAAAGCAAAACAGAAAAAAGGAATTAGTCGTTTTTTTATGGTAATATGGCCTGTTTGCCACCAGAGGGAGCCACTGCTCTTATGATGACAAAGTGGACAGATTGAGCACTAGTCTACTTCACTGGACACATCAACTCTTGCACAAATGCACCCCCCTCCCCCCAAACCCACCAACACAAGGTGCACAGGAAAACACCATCAAAAATACTTCATCTTCATAACACACACAAACATTTACATATACACAGTCTCCTCATCCTGAACACATGGACACACGCGCGAGAGCTGAGTGGACAGTTTGGCGGTGGCCGGCCGCATGCAGGCTTTGGGGCTTCGCTGACACGGCTCATTCCTGACACGCGCAGACAAAAGCGGGGCTTTACAGGCAGAGAGAAAGCGCCTGTCTGCCCTGACCCCTCACCACCACCTGAGCTTGGGGACAGGAGTGCACGGCAGGACAGAGGTGTGCAGGCCACAGCTCATGGGGTGATTAGGGTTAAGGTTCCAGCGCTTCATATCTTAAAATGCGCTTTTAGCAGATTGCTGCGGCCCCCTGCTTACTGATCATATAAAAGTGAAGCCTATAACTGCTGAGAGTGAGGTCAGAGGTCAGCAGATTATCACTGCAGTGAGAGGGGGCACTCTGAAGGAGACTCTCTCTGTAGAATGACGATCATAGGCTAAGAGTGTCCTTGGCTGTGTAGTGAGACCACTCTACAGTTTCTGTATCAGTTTCTCTGATTTTTCTATTTATAGATATATGTTTATGTAAAATAAACATTGTTGTTTTATTCTATAAACTTTTTGCAGAAAATGAGAAATGGCTGAAATAACAAAAAAGATGCAGGGCTATCAGACAATATAAACAATGCAAATAATGCAAAGAAAACAAGATCATATTCATAAAGATTTAGGAGTTCAGAAATCAATATTTGGTGGAATGAACCTGGATTTAAATTACAGTTTTCATGCATCTTGGCTTGTTCTCTTCCACCAGTCTTACACACTGCTTTTGGATAACTTTATGCCACTCTTGGTGCAAAATTTAAGCAGTTCAGTTTGGTTTGATGGCTTGTAATCATCTATCTTCCTCTTGATTATATTACAGAGGTTTTTAATTTTGGGAAAATCAAAGAATTTTTTTTTCCAGAGCTGTATGTATCTCTCTTAGTTTGTACACTTATCGTTCATTACTGTTTCTCTGCATATGTAATTATCCTCCTTTCACCCCACAGGACCACCAGAGTGCAGATATCATTACATATATTTGGGTGGTTGGTCATTCTCACCACTGCAGTGATGTGCAGTGACAGGGTGGTGGTGTGTTAGTGTGTAGAGTTGTGATTGTGGCACATGCGGATCAGACACAGCAGTGTTTATGGAGTTTTTAAACACTGTGTCCACACAATGTCCTCTCTATTAAATACTTCTACCTAGCTGCTGCACTTTGTAAATGTAAATCATAGACATAATGCTCATCTGTTTCTTCATAGTTAGTGTAGATCATCCTCTGGTCCTTTGTCAGTAGTCACCACACAATGCTGTCCACAGGATACAGCTGGCTGGGTATTTCTGGTTGGTGAACTACTCTTAGAGCAGCAGTGATGGTTAGGTGTTTAATAACTCCAGCAGCACTGCCGGGTCTGATTGTACCACTCGTACCAGCATAACACAAACTAAAGCCCTATCTGGGACCTGGGGTATTTTTTTTTTGTTAAGGGGGTCCTCTGTGATTTTATTCCTGTCTGAAACAAACATGTATGTGTTTTTCTCAGACATCAACTCTATTTGTCCACTGCCACACACTGTAATTACATTTTGTGCGTGCGTTTCCACGGAGATCCACTTAAACACAACAGCAAGTGGAAATGGAGGAGCTACTGAACTCTATGTCATGTGACCGAGAAAGCCTAAAAACTTACTGTTCCACCTGTTTTTTCAACTGCAGTCCGAATGCAAGAGTTTTATCACTCAAGTGAAATTTTTTTACAGACATCCCCCTGAGAAACTAATCCTGTCCGATAGGGCTTAAAATACCACCACAATGTCAGTGTTCATTGCAGTGCTGAGAATCACTTACTTCCCAAATAATACCTGATCTTCAGCATATTGTTAAAACATATTGTCCAGGTAATTTTGGTCATTTCTATTGGTTAACTTGATATATACAGTGGTTTTAAAGTAGGATCTTCCAGACAAATTTACTCTTTATGAACCTTCTGTGGATTCAGTCCAGCTTACCTTCAGAGAGGTGTGAAGGGCGGATTCTGGCGGATACACTATGAAGTGGCGCAGTGTAAAGCCAAAGCCCTGAGAGTTCTTCTGCAGGACCACAGTACGAGGACCCTTCCACGCCACGCCCTCCCCAGACAGTGGACGAGCGTTCTCGTTGGACGATGGAACTCCATCTCTCCTCCCTTTTGCCTAAAACACAACATGGAAACCATTGTGTGAGACAACAGTGGTGAGGAACTTCCACAAGATGAGTCTAAGCTTCTCTAATCTCAGTTCCCATCTGTAAGATATCCTGTCTGTGTTGATGACTCAGTTAAGGCTCGCTCGCCTTGCCCATTCACAAAACGTGGTGTCTAGATTAGGTTTCTGGTTCAATAATACACTGCGCTTATTACAATAGTCTCCACCCTATAGAGGGGGGCAAAAGACCATCCCCCACCTCCTTCACACAGGAGCGAGGAATGTCTCGGGAATGCCTATTTTAAACATGGATGCTATAATCAACCACCACATGGGACTTACCAACAATGGCAGAGGGCAAAAGTAAATACAGTGGTTCCTGATATGGAACAACAGGAGTATTAAAACACCACACACTCGCACGCACTCTCATTCACACACAGACAAAAATGCTACATGTGTGAACAAAGGTCAGTCCTGAAGTCTAGGTCAAGTTGGAAGCAAGACGAAAACACTGGAACACTAAGAGCCCATTAACAACCCCAAAATATGTTACTCAGAGCAAGACAAGGATGCATTTGACAGATGGGTTATTGATTAAGTCTATTAATAGCTTTCATAATGGGTGTCCTGACTTCCAGTAGGTCTATCTAAGGCCTATTGTTAGAGTCTCTAAAGTTATAAAAAGATGGAAACTATCATAACGCATATCAAAACAATGGGAGGTACATTCTTATAAGAACTCTGACCAAAAGTTAAGAGTCAAAAGTTTAGCTAGGTATAGATTTTTTTAAATAGTGGTACTGCTATTATGATTAGATTAACATACGTCAGCTTTTTGAATTCCTTTATTTTTGCATATTTACCACACTAAAGGGTTTCAAATCAAAATGTACATACTTGTAATATAGGACAATGAGAACAAGAGGAAACACTTTTTTTACAGTTTTAAACAGTCATTCATACCTTTACCAATCCTTAACAACCACAACAACAACAACTGCAACCAAACAGTATATATAGCTGCAATATAGTCACATAACTATAGAGAAAAACAGGGCAATTCTTTCTTTTTTGTAGAATTGCTTTAACTCATCTCCACTTAAGGGCTTTTAAGCATGAACTGTCTGGTAAATTTCTGTCACAGACTGTGACAAGACTGTCAAAACCTTTCTCTTTTTCTTTTGAGCCATTCAGAGGTAAGCTTGGTCGTTTGTGTTTCCAACAATAATGACAAAAAATTAAAGGGCCAATACTATTAATATTGGAATACTACTCATTATGGTAGCAATTCAGGGGTTACGATTCAATATATTGCAATTGCTATTGTTTGAATAAAATTTTAGAAAAACGGTCATAGTATAAAAACACACTTTCATAAAGTCTGAATGAAAGTGTGTTTTTATACAGTTTTTCTTTCTTTTGAAAAGCGATACAGTATTGCAAAATAAATACATTAATATATCAATATTTTCTTACACCCCTAACTGCAACCATGTTTGACCTCTTGATATGACTTTAATGTTAAATGCAAAAGAAATGATAACTTCCAAAAACTTTCACTTTCCATAGACTACAGAACATTATTCTAAAAAGTTAATGGGTTCAGGGGTTTGTAAAGGTGTTTTGGCAAATGTCTATGAGACAATAGATGTTCCACCTGGTTAGTAGTGGGATTTGATTTGGTTCTCTCATAATAAGGCATTTTTGTCCATTTTCTTATGAGAAGGCCTGCAGTTCCTTAGATGACGTTCATGAGGATAACTTATAATGTCTGGAATGAGATGTTACAGGGCTCTTGGAGAACTTTTGGTAGGCTGTTCACTTCTAGAAATATTCACCACATGCAAGACTCTCATTCTTTCTCCTAACTGTGGAACAGTTTGCTACCTCTGAGCCCATGTCACATTGCTGGGAAGCTTTTATTCAAGTGATGTTTATATATAAAAAAAAACAGACAGACAAAAATAAAAACAGAGCAGCTTTGACATGTTTCAGAGAAACTACAGCAGGAAGAAGCCCTGGTTACAGAATAAGCACAGAAGGAAATGGTGAGACAAAAAGTTCTGGGAAGTGTTTTCATACGGAAATCATTTAGTCATCTAGTGTCTAGCTGAAGTGGTCTTGATGTCACTATATTTAGTAACTGGTTAAACTTCCATGCCTTCTCTTTGTTGAAATAAAAAGACAATTAAATAAATTATAAATTAAAGAGTATAAGCTTTGTGTTTACTAGGCTGTCTTAAACATAATAATTATAGGAATTTAAAATCAAGATAAGGGTGATTAAATGTGATTAGCTGGGAGAACTAGAACTGAGATAACATTTTGGGCATAAAGAATAGTGATAAGTTATATCATTTTAAGACCATATAATCCCACTTATACAGCTCTGGAAAAAATAAGAGACCACTTTATTTTCTAAATCAGTTTCTCTGATGTTGCTATTTATAGGTATGTGTTTGAGTAAAATGAACATTGTTGTTTTTCTATAAACTTATTTAGAGCATTTTTTTTTTGCAGAAAATGAGAAAACCCTGTTAACCCTGGATTTTAATCAGTTTTCATGTATCTTGGCATGTTCTCCACCACCAGTCTTGCACACTGATTTTGGATAACTTTTTGCCACTCCTGGTGCAAAAATTCAAGCAGTTCAGCTTAGTTTGATGGCTTGTGATACTTTTGATTATACTCCAGATGTTTTTAATTTGGTAAATCAAAGAAACTCAATTTCAAGTGATCTCTTATTTTTTTCTAGAGCTGTATAATGATAACGGTCATCTTATAATAATATACGTACACCTTTTTAAAGAGCAAGCAACTTTAGAATATTTAAACATTGAACACATGCATTTTTAAACAGTTGACATAACAGCTCATTCCTGTTAATAGGTTTTTCTATTGGGTAAACACAATATATGTAGGTAAGCAAAAATGATTGAGGTCATATCCATAGATTGTAAATGAACTCAATAATTAATTATTGTAACAGGCCTCAGGAGAAGCACCTCTGCAAATTGCTTTGCTTTGTGTTACTGGGGCAGCTTTAAAGAACATAGGAATACTGTACATACATATCTCCAGAAACTGTTTTGTTGAAAACAATAATTGCTTGACAAAAAGAACAAGAGATCAAATGAGCTTCTTTAAAGGTTTGGAGGAATGTGCAAGTCTCACATATTTGAGTGTAGATGGTATTGTGCGCATTTTGTATTTTTAAAAGAAAAACTGTCAATGTATTTTAGTACTCGGTGACAGTAGTAGGCCCTAGTCGACCTCATGGCTGGTGTTGGCTGAACTTTTTTCCTCGTGAAGCGCACTCACTCTCATCTGTCTCCCGCACCCACCCTCTTCCTGTTCCCCTGGGCTCCTGTCCACCAGCTCACGCCAGCATTCCATCACCTCGCACCCTGCACCGCGCTGCGCCGCCGGAAAACAACAACAGGAAGTGGAAACATTGAAGCAGGAAGTGCAGTACCTCCCTTAGCCAGCCATTAAGGGAATCCTCTACTCTCTAAAAATACTCCACAACTAGTATGGGAAGGCTCGACGCTTTCTACTACACGGCCAGTGAGTCTTGTGAAAACACTTCCCAGAAGTTTTGTCTCACGGCTTCCTTAAACTCTTCTGAGCATATTCTGTCTCCAAGCCTTCTTCCTGCTCTAGTTTCTCTGAAGTGTGTCAAAGCTCCTCTGTCCATCTGTGCCCCCAACAACCCCTCCCACCTCGGCCATATGGGACTTAACATAGCAGTTTACAAACTGTGAAGAGTTTACAGTACAATAAATGGGTCAGTAAAAGGAGTCAATCTCATTACAGTTACTGAAATAAGAATACAACTTTATTACATTTGTGGTTCTATTAAAAAGGTTTCTAACTAATTAGCGAATTGTGCAACTTTGATAACAAATCTCTACAACTATGATACACAATAACTAAAACACAATGAAAAAAAAAAACTTGGTTAGTAAGAATTTTTTTGATGGCAAAATCGATAATCGTGATCGTAATCTCTTATTGTGAGAGGCCTAGACATTAGGGGTGTGCCATATCATATCGTACACAATTATATCGCCAGCATTTTTAAATATCGTGAACGAAATTATACCCTAAAAATATCTGTCCAGTATAATTAATTTTACTTTAATCCTGGATATATGGAGATATTTAAAGTGCATTATTAGTATCATGATATTGTGGATCATTAACTTCTGTTACAAATTCTGTAGTGTATTCTTTAAATATATTGTGTCATATCGCTAAGATTATCGTTAAATATCGTGATTCTGATCATATCGCCCACCCCTACTAGACATTTCTGTAATGTTTATAGAAAAGCACTGTCAATTGAACTGCCAATGGAATTGTGTATCAAATGTGTACAGATGTTGGGCAGTGGTGGATCAGTGGGCACAGCACTGGGTTATTGATCAGAGGGTTGTGAATTTAATATCTAGGTTTGGCAAACTGTCACTGCTGTAAATGTAGCCCAGACATCACAGCAATGGCTGCCCACCCCTCAGGGCACGTGTGCTCACAATAACACTGTATGTGTGTTCACAACTGTGTGTGTATGTATGTATTTAAGGCAGTGACCACATTCCAGGTACGCATTACTATTGCTGATGTAGATGAATGCATTCAAACTTTCCTTTCATCCCTTTAAACTGTCTATTAATACCCTTAATTTCAATCAAAATGTTATATAAACAACTGTCTACATACTTGTGGACATATGTTTTGTTACTGCAGCAACAACAGAACTACAAAATATTGAAAAGAATAAAAAGCTATTATTGAAGAAGATTGAAAGGATATGAGAGTAGAGGGTAGGAATGTGTGCAATGCCCGTGCACTCGGGGCATGTTCAGACACCCGATGCTGGGACAATGGATGACACAGAGGCAGAAGAATGAGGAGTGAGGAGAGGGGAATCACGGGTCGGCAGAGAGAGAGATGATGATGATGGGTAAAAGCAGAGAGAGAGTGATGTAAGCGCTGTGTTGAAATGACAGGATTCTTCTCTGAATTCCACGGCCAGGCATGTCACACTCGGGTGAGGGGTAAACGTACACACATGAGTGCAAGATTCCAGGTCACAAGCACACTTACACACAATCCCAGGGATCACATCACACACACACACATACACACACTATAGTGAACTGTGAAGGCAAAAGTACAGTCATTTTAAAACTCACAAACATTCTACATAGACCACACCTCATATTGCTTACTGACCTTTTCAGTACTGGTATTTGGTAAAGGAGGAGCTTCCTAACCATTCGTTAAGTATTTCGTCATGTGTTGGGAATGTTCAGACTAGCCTAATATGGTCCAGCTGGTCTCCTGAAATTATTACTACTTAAGGTACCCTCTCATGCAGACCTACAGTACTTCTCAGAGTTAGGGTTATATTAGCATTTCTACTTAATTGTGTGAATTGTGTTTTCTTCTTATCTGATGTTTTATCGATTTATCCTAGTCTATGCAGACAGTCTACCACTGAATAGGAGGATGTTCTAGAGCATAATCCATCACTCACAATTTCTCGCACATATGTAACAAGCACACAAATACCGTATATAGTGCATCCACGGGAGCCGCTCGGATTTTCTTCCCCTCCACTGGTCATCAGTGCCCCCCCAAGCACTCGTTACGTAATGCAGTTGAGGTGTAGACATAACCCCAATAGAGCAAAGCACCAGGACAAACCAGCATGATACCCCAAGGCTAAATAACACCCACAGAGAGCCAAGCTTAAAATATCCCCATGAGTTTACAATGAGGGCAATGCGCAACTACAACACCATTCATAAATGAAGCACTCACTTAGTACTGATTGTAATGAACTGAAATGTGCATTTTAAGGGTACAACAAAAAGAAAAAACACCATAATACTTGATATACAAGGTATTTTTCACAATACATATAAAAAATATTTATGCCATATGTGAACACGCTAAGCATAACTATGCATTACTGCTTCATGATATTTAAAAATGCATGAATTTTGACCATAATAATATGAATGATAATATAAATAATACACTCTGTTTATAGAATATTTAGTCAATTAAAACATACTGGGCAGATATAATCAGCCTCTGATAGAAATCTAAATCTTTGTGTAAACTTTTGTATCACAAAGCCAAAAAGTTCCTGCACTTCCTGTGACGTGACTATTGTGCATGTGGACATTGCCATGGCGATGCTGCAACAATATATTGTGCAGCCCTCATTTAAGGCTAATGTACAAATAAATATGTAATATTTACAAGCCTTACCTACTCAAATTGAAAAGACTGAAATATCTGACATTCAGTTAAAATAAACAGCATAATCCATAGCAGTGGTTTATGCAGTTACTATACACTGGTTGCTCACAGACTTTTCATAACTGGACTAAATGTACTCAAAAGAACTGACAATACTTATAATGTTCATGTAAATTATGTAATAATTATAAATTATATATTACAGATCTACTAGGGGAGTAGCTTTACTACAGTTATTATCTTGATACTCCTAAATCCTCTACAGTTACCATAATATCAAACAAATTAAACAGCTTTCAGCTAAAGGTTTCTGGGTGACAGACATGCATGTCAAATTACCATATTTAACCTAATAGTGCATATTATTTCTCTGTACCTTGATGGTTTGATGTAGCACATGTATTGTTACACTCCTAGCATCTATAATGAATTATGCTCCATCATAAATTTAGCACTTTAAAAATGGAACAGTGTAAAAAATGGAAAGTGAAACAAAAACTGTCTAATGCACTTTCAACATTGGATATTGGTTTATCAGCAGTAAAACTCTTTATGAAAGTAACTCTCCTGATGAGAAGCCTAAAGAGCACAAAAACTTAAACTAACAGCCAACAGCAAGGCAGGAATCATTAGTTTCTTATTGTGAGGATTTGTTTAAATATCATTGTGAAAGTTTGAGATAAAAAAATGAAAAAGCAGAGGAACAAATCTTATCAGCTCTGTAAAATGCTGCTACACACTAGGTCCTAAAAAGGGTTTCTTAAAGAATCATCCACTCTAATCAGTTTCCTTTAGGACCGCAAAATTACTTCATCAATTCCATCATCCCAACAAACCATTTATCTTACCCTACGAAGACGCCAGTGCAGCATGTCCCTCCTGGGGACCCGAGAGCGGTTGGGCCGGACTTTGACGTTCCTTAAAACCGCCAGCCATATGCAGCGTGGCTCGGGGTCACTGCAGTCCACCCCCACCGGGAACTCAAAACACCACTCCTTCCCAGCCGGGGCTGGAACCCCTGACACGTATCGCTTCACAGCCAACATCCCACCACCAGGGGACACGCAGAGGTCAGTCATCCACAGGCGTCACGCCCACAAACGCACGCATGTACCCTCACCTTTCCTCAGACATGAGCGCCTGTACCCAAATGATGCATCCAGTCAACTGATCATCAAACCCCTCCCTCATTAGATTCTTTAGCATCGAGTTTTAAAAAGTTCTATCTTTAAAACTATCCAGTGATTAGAGTCAATCTTCAAAGTCATGTTTTACGAGTTCTGCTGATCCATCCTTGTTTAAATTACTTAAAAAATAGATGCTAACAGGCCTTGCCACCAATCTTTGATCTTCCAGAGTCATTTTTATGATGCTGTTTTTGATGGAGTCCAATGTTGCCATTTAGGATTGTGGGATGGATTCTTGGCCTGGTCCTTAAGCTGTAAGTCATTTAGTCCAGACCAGGAGGACCTGGTGTTCATTTAGTGCAGATCAGGTGTTAGTTTAGTCCAATCAAACGAGATTAAGTCTACAACAGGTTCCAGATTGTGGTTTGTGAGAAGTTACCATTGACCAAGGTCCACTCACTGCCTCTTGACTGTCTGAAATATGCTCATTTTTGTCCATTCAGTGCATTTTCCATCCAATTAGAAGCCTCAGTTGTCCTCTTACAACATTTCTTGTCCTGCTTCTGGTTGCTGGTGATGTCCACAGTCCCAGTAAGCCTTAGTGTACTGAACAGTAAACATACTGCAATTGACCACAGTAAATAAAGAAATGGACAATGACCTGTCCTGTATACACCTCTTGTCTTCTTCTCTAGTGTCCAGTCTTCCAATCTTCTTTCTCCAGGGCTCAGAATGAAAAGTCTCCATACAGCAGTAGTCCTCCTACTTGTCAACCTAGTGCAAACTCTGCCATTCAGGTGACCGGAGGGGGCTTTACTCTTTTTTTCTGGAGCCCTCCCTTTATCTCCATCCCAACCTATCCCTCTCTCCGCCTCTCTCTGCCACACTATTCTCTTTCTGCTACTCTTTCCCTCTGTCCAGCCCAGTTCAGCCTGCTGGTGGTGTGATGAGCTGCTCTTTTTGTCCACTAGTGCTGCTGTCCCTCTTTCTCTCGCTCTCTCACCCCCACTCGCTCTCTCACTCGTTCACTCGCTTTTTATCTCTGTCGACTCATTTTAGACTCAACGACCTGCCTGTCGCTGCTGGCTTCCTGATATAGTAGGCAGAGCGCACTCAGTCTCTGAATTTAGGGCCGAGAGTGAAAGTGTGTGCGGGGGTCTTGCATTGTCTTGCGTGTGTGTGCTACTTAAACAACAGCGAAGAGAAACTACGTTACAGCCATGAAAGGCCGTCTCTGAGTATGTGACACCTGTGTGTCACAAATGAGGTACAGGTTACGAAGTAGAGGAGCTCTTACTGTGTCAGCATGACCCTATAAAAAACAATGTTAGGAGAAGAAAAAAAATAAATAAAAGACTAAACTAGACACTGACCTGACTTGACAGCGCAGTCGACTGCCTAATAGAACAAAACCTTTTCATCCTTAAATCTGATACCAAATCCTAAAGCTGAGTCAAGCTTAAAGCACTGCTTTTAAGACATGCTCAAAGCTGTTTAATATTTTTAAAATAAGGGTTCAACAAATAAACTAATATACAGTCATTAATGCAGTTGAAGTCTGTGATAAACACAATTTTGCATCAATTTTATTATGACATAATACAAAACCTGTATGTATAAATTAAATATTGTCCTGTGGCATCATCTGATTTTTGTATTGATAAAGTGAATTATGCATTATGCACTATGGCATATTGTACTATTAAGTTTAGTCTTCACTTTAGAATTTATCTGTATTAATGCACTAAAACAGACATTATGGCACCATCTGCACTCTGTATTAATAAAGGGAATTCCATTTAATGACATTACCTCAATATTAAAACAATAAACTGAATGCTGTATTATCTGAATTTTGTACTAATAAAATGTATTTTATACTTTATACTATGACATCACTTTAATTATGTAACTAAACAAATACATAACATATTATAAAAACATATTATGCATAAACTGAATTCTGTTCAATGATATTACATGAATTCAGAGCCAATAAAGTTAAATCTATATAATACATACACTTCAATGCTGTATTAAAGATGAATTCCTTATGATGAAATCACCTGAATTCTGCATTAATATACTTTCATATCTTTCATGGTGACATCAACTGAATACTAAATGCTGTATTAAGACACTACCTAAATGCTATATGAATTTGATCTAATAATAAAAATAACACATAAATGAACTGAATTACATTTAACTAAGGCACAATGATATCACTAGAATTCTGTTTTTATTGACTTAAGCTTTGTTTTATATCACCTAAATTCTACATGAAAATGTAATTCCATATTATGACATCACCTAATTTTTGTATTTAAATATTGATTCTGTTTGATAACAGTTTACTCAAAAAGTAAAAAGTATTATCCACTGTCCTCACACCTATTAACTGTAGTAAAAAAAGACTTGCACAACTTCTCATGGCTTATTGGCCTATTGCCTCTTGTCTGTCTCTCACTCCTGGCATTACTATTTCTGAATGAACATAAAAGATAATGCTCACATATATGGGCAGATGCTACAGCGAACTGTCAGAAAAATCAGTGTCAAGGACTCAACGTGCTTACACACACGTATATGCATTTTCCTGTCGGCTACGTTTGTACCCTAAATGCGTGGCCTATTTCTCCACTGGAACATACACAGAGAAGAGAGAGATTCGAAATTGTGAGACTGAAACTTAAAGAGATATATTATAAATAATACGTTTTAAAACTAATCTCTGTATGCTGCACATTTCAGTAGTATATTCTGAGGGAGTATCAGTTCTTGGGATATTATGTTTGTGGTAATAGATATTAGAGACATCTTGAGAATAGTTAAAAAAAACGTAAAATATTCTTTTCAAACCACTGATTAGAAGAAGAAATGAAGGAGTGTGAGATGAGTGAATGGAAGACAGATGGTGACAGAGGACACAGGCCACAACAAAAACATGACCACTGTGACAATGCAGCCGCTGACAGAGAAGAACAATGAGAAATGTGGGGCCTATCATCATCTCACACAAACACACACACACACACACACACACACACACACACACACACACACACAATTAACAATAAAGATGTACTTTATCATTCAAAGACACCAGATTTGTGTGTAATATATTATTCTGATGTACTGAAGAAAAAAAAACAATCAGCAAAAAATTCAGCATCAATCTGCTCTGAGAGCAGGCATCCAATACATAGGTATTATGTCATTCAAAAGGGCTGACCTCTAGCAAATCCTGGCTAGACAGTCGCATGTAATAACAACACATGGCCACAGGAGGACATCAGCACACAGTCATCTTACTTACTGATCACAGATTGCTCCACAGAGATGTACAAAAATATTTATATATTAACAAGTTCATCCATTATTTCGGTATTTTATTATAAATTATCATTAAAATGCATACAAAAACACATTAAAATGTTTTAAAAGCAGATTTAGGACTTGGGTGCAGACATTATTAGTGTAAAACATATACTGGAGTTACATTTCCAGCAAAATACAAAATCATTTATTGTTCTTTAGCAGCTGACTGAACATACAGACATAAAAAGCATCAGGAAACCTTTCCTTTCCAGGAAAACTATCTACTAGACTTTGCTGTAAAACATTGCTGTGATTATTTGATTGCATTAAGAGACAAGAGCTTTAGTGAGGTCAGGATGTTGGATGATCACCACTCCACTTCATCTCCAAATCCCTAATTCATACCAAAAATACTAGATAAAGCACCAGTTCTCACCCATTCCAGAGAACACAGTTACACTAGGATTTTACTCACTCCAGCACACACTTGGCATTAGGCATGGTCTCTGGAGGTTTATGTTTATTTGAGTATTATTCTATTGGCAGACTCCCCACTCTATTTTCTATTAAGGTCTAGACAAGCTCTGTGTGTGTGTGTGTGTGTGTGTAGGCATTTGCACATCTGCATCAGCAATGGCTGCAACTTAAAGCTTAAAGCTGAACACATTCATTACAAGAGGCAGCAACAAACATTTGGACATATAGTGTATATGAATGTTAGGGTGTATGAAAAGATTGATGCAATTCAGTATTGTGATATTATGATTTGCATTAAATTGAATTGTATTGAATGCATTTTGTGCTGTCCTGTTGTAATGTCCTGTAAAGTTTTTTTTTAACCCCAGAAAGGTTATCCAATGTTTATTCGTGTTACATTGATTTTTACCAAACCCTGACTGTTCAATTAATTGTCAAAACAAGCATTAAGTAACTTGTTTGCTAGTATAATCAACCTGACAGCCCTACAAAAAATGGAAACATGGCAGTGTGGATGCCAAAGGCTGAGCCTAATCTTAGCATTGCTATAGGAACAATTCACATGGTTATGTCATGTGTAGTGATAATTGTGTCCCTCTCCTGGGACCCTTCACACTCTAGTGAAAAGACAGCACACACATCCACAGAAACAGACACACACACATGCATATACACTCTCCTGAATGGCAGGAAAGACTCCTAATTGACCTATATTTAGTCAACTGTGAAATTGTTCCAGGCTAAAAATACAGATTCATATTTCCAACTCTTAACCTCCTCTCCTGTTTTCCAACCAGGTTAAATAACTATGTAGATCATCAACCGCCTCCTCCTGCTAGAAGCCCCCTATGACCTTAGGAGACCAAGGCCCTTAAGGTGACATCATATGACTTCATAGAGAAACTAGCGAAAGCCAATACTGTATTAAGGCACTACCCAAACTCTAAAGGCGATTTTTTTCATTAAATAAGCAAATTCAGTATCACCTGAAACATGTACTAATACAAGGAATTCTGTATTATGACATAATCTGAACTCTGTATTGATAAAAGGAACTCTGTATTATGACATTACTTTAATTAATAAAAGGAATTCTGTATTATAACATCATCTGAACCAAGTATTAATAAAGGGAATTTTGTATTATTACATCACATTTTCTGTAATAATTGCACAAATTCTGTATTATGACATCACATAGACTCTGTATTAATAATGAGAATTCTGTACTATGACTAGGGGTGGGAATCGTTTACTATCTCACGATTCGATTCGATTCCGATTTTGGGGGCCACGATTCGATTCAAAATCGATTTTTGATTCAAAACGATTTGAATTATAAAAATTTCTGCTTCTGGCTTATGAATCTTATTGAAAAAAAACCCTCCATAATATACACTGGTCCTGGAGCAGGTAATGTGTTACAAAAACAATAAAATGTGCAGGAATGTGGGTCCTCAGTGACAGAGGAATCACTGGGATATCACAATGACGTTAATGAACAATAAATAAATAATAAATAACACTGCTTTATTACCAGGCTACTAGCGGTGGTGTGTAGGTGACGCTGCTGGGCTGATGTGATGATAGCAGTGGAGCGCTAAAGTTCAGGAGCAGCTGCTGATTAACTAGTTAATTTAAGGTCGTTGTATTTCTTCAGAAAGGGGGCAGGAGGTGGAGAAATTAATTCATATGGTCCATTCCTTAATTCCTCTGTGATGAGGAGCTGAAATTAGCTCTGATTAGCTTATTGTATTTTTCCGTTCCGCCTTAAATGCTGCAGCCCGCTGCCACCTGTAGCGTTATTTAAGGTGGAACTGGAAAGTTAGCTAGTTAGCTAGCTAACAGTTACTGAAACTAACTACTAGCGATCTTTTTTATGCTTGTTATGAAGCATTCTGCCATAAAACATTGAAACTACACGTTAATCTAATGTAATATAGTGCTTGTTCTGCCATCTTACCGGTGATTCTCAAACACCTACGCTCTGTGTGTGTCTGGAAGATCTCCGTTTGAAAGGACAAGCGCTATCCCCAGGGTTGCCAGGTCCAACAAAAATACCCAGCCCAAAATCAGTCTAAAACCCGCCCCTCAGAATCGATTTTGGGACATTTTAAATCGATTCTGAATCGTAGTAAATGAGAATCAAGATTCTTATGTGAATCGATTTTTTGGCACACCTCTAACTATGACATCACTTAAATTGTGCACTAATAAAATTAATTTTGTATTATCATAACATCTGAACCGAGTATTAATAATAATAATTTGGGATTATTACATCACGTTTTCTGTATTAATTATGCTAATTCTGTATGATAATATCACCTGAACTCTGTGTTAATATAAGGAATGGTAGGCAAGATGTTTGCAGGGTAAAACTGTTAATAAATACTTAGAAAAGTTCACTTGGTAAAAAATTGGGCAAAAAAATCTTTCTCATGCTTAAATCGCTCTCATTCTCCAGCACCTGTTACAGTTTAAATTCTATAAAAGCACACACACACACTCCCTCTCTCTCCTGTTCTCTCTCGCCTGCTCCCTTCACTTTCAGACCAAGCTAATGCAGCAGACTATACAGAAAAGCCTGGCCACATGTCTTTCTAAACCCACACAGCCCAGTTCTGGGGATGACGACACAGCTCAGCTATTCCTCCAGAACAGAAAAGAATAAATCCACTTCTCTTCTGTCTGTCCACCAAAGCCTCCTGCCATTCCAGTCACATTCCACATTCAGGATTCAGGAGGCTGCAACTGCACTGAAAAAGCAATCCAGGCAGTTGCAGAACAGTAGCAGAAGGCAAGGCGACTAGACCAAAACAAACTATGCATCTTGTACAAATGCTAAATTCCCCAATAAAATAATACTACTACAAGCGGTGTAGCAAACTGCAGAACATCAATACCGTTACAATTGCAGACTGGAGTTCAAAACCCCAGCCCTGCAAGCACACCATGCTAGCTTAACAGGAGTCCATGGGCAAGACTCCTAACACTACATTCTTCAACTCCTGATTCAAACCCACGTGGCTGTGAAGAGGGGGGGATCCATGCAGTCGTGGGGAGAACGGTCTCCACTTACACCACGGCATTAATAACATATCTTCTCAGCCTTGTGGCCTCACGACGCTGAGAGTCTGACATTAAGCAAAGTTTTAGGGTTAACTTTACCAAGCACTGTGCTATATCTTTATAACTGAGGATGTATCTCTAAAACATTTTGACCTGTAAAATATACTGTGAGGGAAGGCAGGTAGGCATTTTCTGCTGCAGTGCTGTTAGCCAATCAGGTGATATATTTGCATGTAAGAATATTCATTAGCAAGAGCCGAAAACCTGACTTTCTTCAGAAACCAGTAATTCAGTGATCTAAAGCAGGGCTAAATATAAAAATCTGAACACTTTTTTTCCACAAAAAATAGCTCACATGGCATTCATTCATTCTAGAGATCACAACTAGACATTTTAAAATAAATGAAAAAAAAACAACAACAATGGAACGAGACCTTTAAAATAACCAGATGTAGTACTTTTTCACTTAAAATCAGCCTTTAAGATCACGCTGTTGTTTCAGTGACTCTGTCTGAGAAAAAAGTACTGCATGATGGAACTTTGTTGGAACTGCTAATAACCTTTCACGAGAGCTCATTTATGTATGTTCATTTTTGTAAATAAAAACAGTGTACATCTGACATGCTGGAACAAGTATCTATGACAATTGGGTCATAGTTATGTAAAATCCTGTACCATAACACGGCTGCCTTAGTTCACATGCAACTTTTAATTCAGATGCTGCTTCTGATCTCCCAGCCTGTAAACATATATATATATATATATATATATATATATATATATATATACACATATATATTTCATTGGACTGCCTTTAGCTTTGATTGCAGCATGCATTCACTGTGTATTGTTTCAAAAAATCTTCTGCAATGTTACAAGATTTATTTCAATCCAATTTTGCATAAATTTTCACCAAAATCTGACCATGATGGTAGAGTCTGACTGCTGCACAAAGCCCTCTCCAGCACATCCCAAAGATTCTTAATGAGGTTAAGGTCTGGACTCTGTGGTGAACAATCCGTGTGTGAAAATCATGATCTCATGTTCCCCGAATCACTCTTTCACAATTCCAGCGCCATGAATCCTGGCATTGTCATTTTGGAATATGCCCGTGTCATCAGGAAAGAAAAAATTCCATTGATGGAATAACCTGTTCTATATTTAGTATATTCAGGTAGTCAGCTGACTCTGATTCTTTCAGCACATACTGTTGCTGAACCCAGACCTGACCAACCCCACATCATTTACTTAGTTAAATCCAGGTGGAGACTTTTTTTGGCCAGACAATATATGTATGTATTTAGTGACATACAAGATCCAAAGATCCAAAGACATTTGAGAACGGCCTCTTAAAGAATTAGCAAAATGCCAGAGCACAGCAAACTTTGAAAATATTGAATTTAAAGAAACAATTTTGTAAGCAATTACCCCGCAATAGATATGACCCTAATGGAAAAACTATAAATACATTGGCCCAGCTGGATGCACTACCATGCAGGGGCTGGGTAGAGGATGGTATAGGAGGCATTAATGTCATGCAATAAAAATACCCTCTATGCACAAAGCAGCAGCTGTACATACAGACGGAAACGCTTCACTATTACAGCTCTTTAGAGGGAGATGGGCAGATATAAAGCTGCCAACCTCAAAAATCCCTTACACACACAAACACACTGGCAGCATAGAGCTGCCATTACTGCACCTGATGCCCCTAACCCCACACACTTTTCCTCTCCGTCATCTTCTTATATTACCTTTCTTTAATCTTTACTCAAGCACTAGTCTGTGTTTCAGCTGAATTAAACATCAAACGTGTTTGCTCTGTTCTTCTGATATCTTTTTTTTTTCTTGAGTTCGTCTTTCCTAGCCTTCTTTGGTGTGCTTTCTAGCTCTAATCTCTTTCTTTCTGCATCGCTCCATACAGCTCGCATTCCTATACTAGCCCCCGGCTGGGCAGAGAATGTAGGCCTAGTGTTTTTCAGGCAGTAGCATTCTCTATCTCTCTCCTTCTGTTTCTTTCTCTCTCTATTTCTTCCCTTTCTCTTTCTCCTTCCTTTAAGCTCCCGTCAGTCTTCTTTAAAGACATAACTTACTGTTCCCATTCACCTCAATTCAAAAAGAGGTCCCGAACAGTTCCCTTTGACCTTTCGCCTCTGACCCACACCGGCCCCTCCTGTGACACATGTCCCACCCCACTCTGAGCCTGGCACAGACAGAAGCTCATTGTCATCGCTGCATTTCAAAGGCCAAAGCCAGCCTGCCTTGTACTTCCCACTCCCAGATATGAGCGAAGCCCATTCAGTAGCCCACTCTTGTTCTCTAGCTACGTCTCTCCCTCTATCGTTCTCTTTCTCTCTCTCTGTTTCCCTGTCTCTAATTCACTCGCTGTTTTCCCTTGAAAAGAAAAACTGTAAACTGGGCTAGTCTGGGTCAGCTTAATTTGCTCCCTGTCACTCCATACACTCGTGATCCGGGAGTTTGTATGGATCGGTTCCCATCTGCCAGCCCTCTTCACAAAAAAGGGTCAAAGGCTATGCGCATCCAAAGCTTCATCACAGCAGTGATGGGATAAAGAGCATGACAGGTTGCTTTAGCAGAATTATGGTGAAAATCAAATCTGCACAACTGTGACAAACAGCTTCTTTAGTTGTTCTGTGGATAAGGCTAAAGTATCTATCAAGCAATGAAAGCTTATAAGGCACAAATTAACATCGTGCTAACTAGCTACATACAAATTACAAAATTGGCTACAGCATTTGGTAAAACAAGATATAAACCAACTGATCTATTTTCATGTATTATATTTTCATATAACCTAATAGCAGCATTGAAAGGACCAATCAAATCAAAGAGAAGATTTCTGTATTTCTGACTGGCGTCACAAGTAATACAATAAAGTAAAGTCTACTATATTTCAAAGAGGATGTATCCAACATTACTCAACTATTTTATTTTAAGAAAGAAGAACTTGTCTGGTGATGTCATACTTTCAACTGGGATATTCTACAAGCTGAATCATCATATTGCTATTTAGTTGAGTCTGTCGCCACTGGAAACTGGCGAGACTGCCCAAGAAGACTTTTCCTGACCATTTTCACACACTGCTGATTTTAGTATTGATCAGTTCTTACTTATTAAACCTTATCAAATATGTCATTTTAATTAAATCCCATGGCTTAAAAAAAACATGTATAAAGTACAACACAGTAATTTTACTATTGGTCCTTGGTTCCATGTACTGGCATACTGAGACAGGATTTTCCATTGTTTTACTTTTAACCATATCTATGCTTTATTTCCCCTTAGGCTATCTCCACTTGGGAATGTGTTTCTATTCTACATTTTTTTGCTTAATTGCCTGGCCTCCTTTTTTCTGGCTATACTGTAAAAGCAAGTTACCATAAATCTTACTGAGTATGGTTCAACATTTGCTGGGCAATATAAGTTTAAACCATAAGCCTTTGATAGAATGATCCAGAGTAAAAAAATAATAAGTGTGCTATTACAAGAATATTAGGTTAAATCAGCACTATATCAACAAATCTTAATATGTTGAGCTGGGAATGAGATAGACAATTAGGTTTAACCATAATCAGAAAAGACCTACTTCCTAAAAAATGTGTTGCAAGGTGCTAGTGTTATATTTATACCTTGTTTTAACCAGTATCCCACTGAAATTAAGTATATTTTGGAAAAAATACTCAGTATTAGTATTATTAATCGAAAGAAAGATAATTATAATGCCCTACTCTACAGCAAATTGGCAAATTTAAGGTTTTCGAGTCTAGGGTTAACTTTTTGAATGTTGTTATTCTGGCTAGGGCTGCAACTAATGATTATTCTGCTAGTCGACTAATCTGATGATTATTTTTTTGATTAGTCCTACATCTCTAAAAACAACAGAAAAAGCTAAACATGAGATTTAAAATGCATTTAAAAGTCTTGATGTTGTTTAAATGTGGAAAGTGCTGATATTTAGTGAGTGAATATGAAATCTGTTGTGTTTAGGCCCTTTTGGAGACACAGAATACGTTGAGTGTAAACTCACTGCGCTTCTGTTTCCAGTAATTTGTGTACTGCAGTACTGTTACAAATTAACAATTAGTTGACGATGAAATTTGTAGTCGACAATTTTAAATAATTAACATTGTTGGTTATACTGACTAATCAGCCCTAAATCTGGCCAATGCCAAGTTATATTAAGCAAGAACAAACAATATGGTCACCTGACTTAATTCTACTGGCCTAATTTTTTGTACGTTAAAAGTGTACGTCATATACAATATGCTTTTCGACTCACATTCACATTAAATATGAGAATTCTTTAGAATATAGACCATCTTTTAGTCCACTGTGGCCTGGCTCTGGAAAAAATATAAAACAATATTTAATAAAAGCATATTTAACAAAAATAAGATTATGCCCAAACAAGCCATGACAGACTGAAAACTGAAAGTCCTCGCTAGGATTTGGCTTGGATTCTGAGAAGGTCATGACTGATCACTGTCAGTAAGTCAGTGATGAGCTTTGTAAAAGATCTCTCCCTAGAGCAGAGTGTATTCCTGGGAGGCCCATAGGAACACAGCCACAGGGCAAGGGCATCCCTCACTGCCACTTGGGGAGCTCACTGGATTAGCTTAATTGCAGCAAGAGCCTCTCTTGGCAAGCTTGAAGGACTGTCTGCTGCCTCTGATAGACACACACACACATACACACACAGGCCGCCATTGGCCAAGTTAATTTTTTGAGGAAAGTGTGTAATGTACACAGAGATAACTGACATCTCAAGGCCTTAAGCCCATGGGAAAAATGGGCTTCTAAGCTTCATGTCAACAGCTTCTCACCTTTGTCGTTGTTAAACGGGCTGTAATAGATTCATGCCTTTTGGCAACTGACCCTGTAATGTAGATGTAGGAACTCAAGACATTAAAAGAGGTTGTGTAATAAACAGCTGCATATAATGGCCAGTAAATGGGGATATGGTGATCGTAGACTTAAGCTGTCAAACTGGTTTCTAGTTTTAACTAGAGTGTAAAAGCTAATAATAATAATCATTCCCATAGTCATGGGAAAGCAGCTTTTAAATTGATCAAGAAGTGAGTGAAGTCCAACTTTATTGGGGGATTTTAACATACCTTCATCCACAGTATTACATTAATACTGAGAGTGAATCATAGAAGGCTTTCCCCATATCCACAATGTACAGAGCAGTAGGTGGTAATTAGGTGGTAATGTTAAATTGGTTAAACTGTTAATTATTAACATGTTTGACATCATCATGATTGTCACCAGTAGCCAGAGAGCTGCAATTCACCAATACTGACTGATATTACTGATTAACTGATTTACTGGTCACACACTCATTTTATTATTTATAGTCCTACCAAAAACATACTACCAATAATACCAAAAACAGTACAGAAATGTATGATCATATTATATTGTCTAAGGCAGGGGAATTAATAGAAAATGTTATTGAAACTGACACTTAGAACCAATAGCCAACGTAATCTTTAAATTTATTTTAAATATATCTTTCTGACTGTGTATGTTCATGTATTGTCCATTTAAAAATATACGTCACGTAACCACACTCTGACCAATAGGACCAACAGTCCCATAGAAGAAAAGTCAATACTGAACCAAGTCACTCACACAGCTTGAACCAAAGAAAAATTATGTTCATTATTCATTACAATAATCATTCATTCATTCAAATCAAGGTAAAACATTTAATTAATTAGGATATTGATTTGGTGTCATATAGCCCCAGTACTAGTATCCTCCTATACCTATTTCTATCTTTACTAATCAAAACATCAAAACAAACCCATGCTTCCTATTAGACAAAGCATGAAAATAATGGTTATTTAAAGTTTTAAATACAAATATGTCCTCAATTTCATTTCAAATCAGTTACTTTATCTTAGTGATGACCCCCTGTGCTCTCAATTATAAATTAAAGTTTATAATTGATCTATTATAATAAAAAAAACTGTTGAAAAGGAAAATCAGTTAGGTCTGTTTAATGTAATGAAATGTATTTAACTGCCAGTCACCTTTCTACTGAAGTCATGCATGATTTCAAATTATTTTAAAGTATTTTTCAAACAGCAGACCTCCACTGTGGCTAACTGAGAGTAAAAAACTCCTTTCTCATGTGGGCTCTAAACAACTTTATAAGTCTGCATCAGGTTCCAGGCAACCAGAAGTTATTTTAGAGAACAGTCTTTCCCACACTCTTTTAACAAACCTTGGCCTAACTGGAGGTTTTCAGCACCTAGCTCATGCAGTTCTGAGCAAACGCTTGGTGTAAAATACATTTAGCTCAAATCCCAGCATAGCTGAGAAAAACAGCTGTCTAATGATGCTGGGCCAAATGGCGACAATAAGCTTTAACCACAGCCCTGCTAAAGAGAGCAGGCTAAAAAGCTGCGGCTGGGATAAACCTTCCCAAGCCTTCTGAAGTAAACTTGTGAGCAGCATGTTCCCTCCTACATGCAGTAAAAAGTATTTCTGCTCCATGGAGAGAAATATGTAATTATACAGTAACTAATCCCGCCAGCAGAAAAAAAAGTCTAACATGGAATTTTCAACATAAGACTGCAGTGTGTGCCTTGACTCACTATTATCATTAGACAAAAGACTGCACTGCTATTGAATTATGCTTTTGAAGAAATGCACTAAAAGACAACACCACACATTTATAACCCCACCTGAAATGACCTAAAAGTGAAAAAGCAACCCGCAGACAAGCCCACAGCCGCCTTTGAGTTATCGCTCAAATATTCCACAGTGCTTTACCACTCTAACTTATGCAATACACCATCCCACATCATCCCACTTAATGCAAAATATAGTACACCACTATACATGGGCCTGTAAGGGGAGTTCCAGAGCTTGTTACCCAAGTTTCAAAGTATGAGAAGGATGCAGCTGGCCACAGCAAGTGCAAGCTCCACAGTACAGTGCAGAACAATAAGCATTGACACACATATCTCCCCCCCACTTCTCTATGGGGGCTTGACCAACGGCCACAATGTCCCCTCTGTCTGCCTCTGTGGGCTGACATATGGAAATTACACTACTGGGGTGCATGTTTCTCTTCCACTCCAACTTCTGATGGAGATTATTTGTACAGCTTTCATTACTGTTTACAAGACTGGTTGACAGCCCACATTCATTAAAGTGCATCCAATAAAAGACTCAGAAAATGAAGTTTATATGAAGTTCTCTGTCAAGTTCAGGGTGTCACACATCTGTCTATTCAACAAGGTGGACCTCCAAGAAGAGGCATTTAGCTACACTAAATGTAGTTGCGTTCCAAAGCCCAGGCTGCAGTCAAAGTAGGGCGGGTCCTAGGTAGGCCCGTCGTATGCAGTGTCATTTTCAGTAGCTTTTTGGTGATGTCATCAGAAAGGTACATTTGTTCATGTACATAAATTATAGAATTCTAAAAACTTTATAAACTACATATAACATACATTTAAAAAAATATCCTTTGCTCTGGATGCTTTGTTTTCTGCTATTTTCACCCAAATTATGTAGTGCTGTTTTTTCCTCTTTGTACTGTATGTGAGCAGAAGTTATCGGTAACCGAGGGCCGTGAAGGATACATCAGTTACGTCTTCTAAATCACTTTATACACAAAAGGGTCCATCACTTTGGAACAGGTT
Source organism: Astyanax mexicanus (assembly GCF_023375975.1). Classification (NCBI taxonomy): domain Eukaryota; kingdom Metazoa; phylum Chordata; class Actinopteri; order Characiformes; family Acestrorhamphidae; genus Astyanax; species Astyanax mexicanus. Next base: position 26,478,407 of record NC_064422.1, read on the forward strand.
CCTATGACACAGCGGACAAGAAATGAAGCCAACCTCAGCTGTGACCTAAGCTTTGGGAAAGAATATGGCTACTTTAAATCTATTATAAAATATACATATATATAAAACAGAACTGGGACTAGAATAAAACATTCAGCATCCTATGAAATAAGCATCCCTTCGCCAAACATCAGCTATACTCTTACAAACGGGTGTGCTTCAAATGTTTCTTTGTGTCATGAGATAGAAGAAGAAACACTTTTATTTCCAAAAATAACTGTTTGTAAAAGAGATATGAGTGGCAGGTCTGTAGCAACTTTAAAGGTCTAAATATAATCTTACCTCAATGTAATACATCTCACATATCTCTTTTACACACAAACACACAGACACTCGTTCATAAAAGCAAACATGGTACGGTACTTGTATAGCTTCCCTGAGAGGGGCATTTAAAGCACTTATAAAATGAATATTGGCTGGAAATGCAGAAAAATAAAGGGCAGAAAAATCTACTCATATCTATTTACATCCCTGATTTTAGAAAAAAACAAGCTTTAGATGAGCAAGCGCCCATAAACTTTTGGACACATAAAAAAATATATTACACAGAAACACATGAAACACTTAAAGAACTGTAAAAGTAACCTATAATTCTGGGAGAGGGCCACACTGAACCCCCCCCCCCCCCCCCCCTGCAAAATGCGTATCAGTGTGTCACAACCTGAAAGTTAAAAATGAGTTCACCGTAACTCTGTTCAATATTTCAACTAAAATTGAATGTCTTCCTTAATTAATCTTTTAATTTTCAGTAAAGCATTTGTGTGTACAGATAGTATTGATGTTTTTTTTCATTGTAAATATAGTGGTAATACCAGTAATACTGGAGATATTAAAGCTATACAGAAAATCGTTGAATTATTTTGTAAGCAAAAAATGTTAAACCAGAATATGTTTTATACTTTAGATTGATTGATTTTAGATTAGATTTTGCGTTGATAACAGATTATTACTCTTTTGGTAGGAGGTAGAATCACCTGGAATCGTTTTCCCAATGTCTTTCAGGAGTTCCAGCAGATCTCAAATCACCATCTCAGTTGGGTTTAGGTCAGAGGATTGTGGAGGCCAAACACTTTTTTGTTGGTTTACTATAATTCCATATGTGTAGTTTAAATGTGTACATGCTATTATATATAAAGTATATACAGCTCCAGATAAAAATAAGAGACCACTTACAAATGATGAGTTTCATTGATTTTACCAAATTGAAAACCTCTGGAATATAATCAAGAGGAAGATGGATGATCACAAGCCATCAAACCAAACTGAACTGCGTGAATTTTTGCACCAGGAGTGGCATAAAGTTGTCCAAAAGCAGTGTGTGAGACTGGTGGAGGAGAACATGCCAAGATGGATGAAAACTGTGACTAAAAACCAGGGTTAATCCACAGAATCTTGATTTCTGAACTCTTAAAACTTTATGAATATGAACTTGTTTTCTTTGCATTATTTCATGTCTGAAAGCTCTGCATCAGCAATGTTCATTTTACTCAAACATATATCTATAAATAGCAAAATCAGATAAACTGATTCAGAAACTGAAGTGGTCTCTTCATTTTTTCTAGAGCTGTATTACTTCATTATGGTGCCAATAAAGCTAGTCTGAAAGTTTAATCTGGACAGTAGTGTAGAAGTTAGTGGACTTACTTCAGCTGGTGTGAGAGGGGGTATTCCAACAAGGCAGAAAGCGACTCCATGCATGACATTTGGGAGGCTGTAGGACCGCTCAGCTCGAATCTGACAGAGAGCCGGTTAATCACAGAACCGAGGCGCCGCGGTACCGATAACTCTCAGCTCCACACTGAACACAGACAGCTGCTCATATCTCCCGTAGGTCTGTAGTTAGTTTTCCCGTGAGTGAACAGCAGCAGCATTAGCTCTCACTATAAACCCTTCTGTTCTTTCTCTCTCTCTCTCTCTTTCTTTCTCTCTCTCTCACTCTCTCTCTCTCACTGAACGCGAACTCCACAAACATCCCGCCCTCCGCTCGGTGGGCGTGGCCGTCAACCGCTCAACAGCTCCGCTCAGCCAATGAGCGTTCAGGTTGGTGTTTACATACGGGGACATGAGCGCTCACTACACACGAGCGCTGAAAATAGCTCTGCCCAGACACAGAGGAAAATCACACACAGATGCTGAAAGAAAGTCTTAAATACACATTTAGAGCTGCCAATGAAACCCAGAACACTACTGCCAATATAAAAGTGAGGTCCTGGTGGAGGCCAGGGGCGTCAGAAGCATTTTTAATGTATTTTTTAATTTTATCTACAAAGATGACTTAATGTAGTGACTCCCTTGTCAGCAGCTCTAACTTATGTATACTAAGCATACTGTTAACAACATTTCAATACACAAGTAGCCACACATCATACCTTAGCCCTACTGAGTTGGCTAGCATGGTTGCTAAGCATTTGTTTACATGCCATTTCGGCTAGCTTCCAACAACAGAGCCTAAAGTTGTATTATGTTGACAAAATATATATTTACACACACACACAAACACACACACACACACAAAATGTACCTTATTAAAGATGCATTAAAGTGTCACACAGGTGATTTAACTGCCTCTCTCCCTCTCTCTCTTTCTGCTCTCTGCTGCTCCCAACAAAACTGCCAGCCTTTCCAATATTCAGGCTTTTGACTGAACCAATCTGTTGCAAGACATTGCAACAGAAATAAGTGAATAAAGGTGTGTGAGCACAAATAAACCATTATACGAATAAAATGATTTTCCTCTAAAACTCTATTTAAATAACAAGGAAAATCAAAAAGGCTACATAATGTAAAATTAATACATAATATTAAATTAAATGTATGTGTGTGTGTGGGGGGAGTAATTTCCTAATTATTAAAAATGATCACATTTATTTCACTATTATTCCAAACTAATAATTATGAAATTATATTTAACGGTGGCGACACAGATGGTGGAGGCCCACTGCATTGATGTAGCCTAACACAACCAATTTAACTATAATGGGAGTGTAATAATTTGATTAGTTGAACTAGCTGTTAAATTACATTAAATTACATTAATGTAGCGGATGCTTTTATCCAAAGCAACTTACAATAATGAGGTACATTAGCAATAGTGGACCTAAAAGTCCAATGCAAAACATTTTTGGCAGGGCCTGAAGGAAGCTGAAGAAGAATAGTGGGATAGAGGAGTAAAGAAGGAGGAGCAGAAAAAGAGGATGGAATAATTAGTTTGTCAGAGATGTTAGGAGAGTAGGTGCTCTTTGAAGAGCTTTGTTTTTAGGAGTTTCTTAAAGGTCGCAAAGGATGCTCCTGTTCTGGAAGTGGAAGTTTGTCCTACCACTAAAAAGTGCAGGACAGCAGTGGGCCTCCAGGACCAGAGTAGACAGCTAAATATGTTCCAAAGTGAAGGACACTTTACATACATTTAAAATAAGTGTGTCAGTATCCACAGAAGGGGAACTCAAAAAAACAAAAGCTTGAGGGGCATACGGGGATCTGAGCTAGGCTAAAATCTAAGGCTATGTGATCGGCTTTTACCAGCTCTTCTCTTCATTATCTGTTACCTCAAAAACAAAACCTCAGTTAACTAGCTAAAGCTAAACATGTCAAAATTTAAAAAACATGTTTTGTTTTACCAGTATGGTTTATAGCTTATAGACACATGCTCTACAGCTACAACATTAAATAAACAGATAGACTACATTACTCTGATTGGAAAGAATTCCACTTGTTACTTGATCCTTGTTTTTAAAGTTTTTTTGCTTGCATAAAGACCAAGTACATTCAAACCTCACTGACTGTATCTATTTACCCTTTTTACCTAATTTAGCTTTCTTTTTTTGGACACATTTTAGGAATCCTTAAAATCATTAGCCACTTTAGTAAACCACTGACCAGTAAATAACATCTTGTCACAATAGAACCTGCCAAGAGAATATACATGTAAGACAGTGAGTTAAGTTTAAATTGTCTTAAGCTACACTCCAATTGCATACCATGCACTGATACTATAGGAATAGACTGTGTACTAACCACTAATGTGGGTATGGCATGTTAGTATGTTATTAAGTACTGCCATTACATGCACAAAAAGTTTGTTTATAGTCAACTTTAATACTATCTAACTAAATACTTTATACTCAAAAATAGTATTAATATTACGTTTTAGTACACAATTGGGGCACACACTTGTCTTTGTTATGAGACCCCTAAAAATATTTTTAAAAAGAACCCCTACAGTACAATACGCATAAAAAAACAATAATGGAAGATTTAAGCCAATCTAGCCAATGCTTCACACTGAGCATGGTGAACTTCTGCTTCATTCTATTGCTAGTACTTTTCTATGCAGTACTTTAAAGCTGTGAGTATGCAACTAAACACCTGTCTAAGAAATAAGCTCACCTTAACATAGCTGAACTCATCAATTACAGGGAGGGTCCAGATACTTTTGAACAGCCAGTACAATGCTTTTATCTCCAGCTGGACTGTCAATATTAATTCCTTGGGCCCCTCAATGACACAGAATTTACCAGTTGCTGCTGTAGCTCAACAAAGCAGCAGGTGGGCATTGTGCACCAATGAATGATACAGTGCCCGTGACTTGCTGATTAACCTCTGACACACGCAAGTGCACATGAAAACAAATACACATTAACTGGTGTAAACTGCAGTGAAATACTGCTGTGTTAGCGCAGCCAAGGCCTGACTTAAGCCACAGCAACCAAAAGGAAATATTATTTTTTTCTTCTTTTTCTAATAAAAGCTGCTTTTTCTTGCAATAATGCATTTTTGTTTCTGGGAACCAGTTAAATTCCCACTACATCATCAACATTTTTATGTTTTCCATCATGCTGGGAATATTTGACTAATAAAAAGCTAAAAGCACACACACACAACGACACAAATGCACTCATTATACAGAGTATTAAAAAGAAATGCTGCCCAGTTTCATGTAACCATGCTGAAAACATGCAGACATCCAGACACTATTGTTTCTAAGTGATAATTCTTTAGACTGTCTATAGAAATTCTATAGGCTGTATTGAATTAATGAATTAAATGAATTAAATTCAATGAATTAAACTTTTTTTTCAATATAATATATATTATGGTATTTTTACAAGCCTAATTAATCAACTTAGAATTTTGCAAATATTGGGTTTAGCTATCTTCATGGTTCACAGCAATAAATTTGAGTAAACCATATCTATCCCTGAAACAGCACGCTTATGCACATTAATTGATGCATGCTACCTTAGTTTTTTGCTCTGATGCTGGTCTTGTGTCAAATTTCAAATCCCCACCTGAATTCGACTCCCATTAATCAATTTTCTGTTTGTTGTGATGGAGTTTTTTTTTTAATTATAAGTTATTCATGAACAGAAACTGCCAGAATCGCAAATGTAATGTCAGAATTGGCAGAGAGTCGGTATTCGATACAACACTGGTACTGGCTGACGATGGTAGCATATGCATACAGAAAAAACACATTCAATCCGATATGTTAACATTCATGTTGAATGTCTATGAATCAGATAAATCAGATTGAAGGCTACATATAAAAGTGCCCTTTCAAATTGAACTTGACATGTCCACATTGTTCTAAATAAAATCTGATCTATTTCATATAAAAATCTAATTTCACTCACTTCAGACTTGGAAGGTCCACATAGCGTGTTTATGCTTAAGAGTGTATCAGCACATGGCTGTTAGTACTCAAACAGCTTTTAGTGCTTTGCAGCAGTGACACTGCGTGTCCGTGTTTGGCAAGATACTAATTCACTTTTTTTACCCTAGTACCTTAATTCTCAACACTGCACTACACATTTCTGTGCATCATCCTTTTTTATGTTTGTGTTTATTTAAGGGTGTATGAAGATGAGTGCTTACATGCATAAAAAACACAGTATGCGAAAGAGATTCAGTGTATACGTGTACGTGTGTCCGTGTATCGGCCACGTACGTTTGCCCGTCCACGGTCGCGTCACTGTGGCCTGAGGCCGGGAGTGGAGCTCAATGAAGCGAGACTCCATTTTGAAGCTGACATCATGCGACAGCCTCCCAAGGGCAAAAGACACACACACACACACACTGAACATAATCACAGATACCTATTACATAACTAACACTGCATGAAAGCACAGTGGAAAAGAAAGGGGGAAAGCATTAATAGTTACTGAGTTTTATGCATCAGCTGATGTGATTCTAGATGAGTTCACAAACTACACGCATATATACAGTATACACACATATACATACTCAAGCATTTATTATTCATAAAAATCTATTAACAAAACTATTCTCTTTTATTAAATGATTAAAAGCATTATATCCAGTACCAGCGTGTCTAAAAACACCACCTCAAGATTAGACTGCTGTAATCAAGCTAAGCAGCATCTTTTTTTGCAGTGCCGAGGTTAACCACAAGATGTCAGTAGTGAAAACAAGCTGAGAAGCAACAAACTGGCCTCACTTTTTCCTGTGACCAATTTTATCAGTTTTAAAAAGAGTTGCCAGGTTCGCGATTGGTTGCCAGGTTCCCGCCAAATTGTGCTTGTTTGAAAATCCAGTCACGTTTTTTTTAGTTGATGTAGGATTGAAAAAAAAAATCCAATTCCACAGTCTAAAAATTCATTAAAAAATGATTTACTAAAAAAGAAATGCTTTTTAGAAGGTTATTACATTGTTATTGCATTGTTTTGCTATTATGTAATATTAGTGGTATGTGGTATAGTGCATATCATAATTAGTTCTGACACAGTATATAGTCTTAATTTTTTTTATTGCGACAGTGACCTAGGGCACATGGAAATTTACTTGACAGGAAAACAAAATGTCTATGAATGAATCTACTTTTTTCTGTCAGCTTTTATTAGAAGTAAACAATTTTTGGGGATTTGATTGTTTATTACGTGTTTTTAGATTTAACTTAAAGCCATAGTAGACACTTTTTGTTTAATAATTCTGTAATACTCTGATGCGGTGTAAAGGACAGCTGAAAGGCAAACTACAACAATAGAGATATAAGGTTTTGTTTCTGTAAGCGGTTGGCAGTTTTAATGAAATACAGTTTAGAATGGAAATGCTGGGGAACTCTCCTTTATTCTACAAATATTTCACGGTTCGTCTTCATGTATTTCAGCTCAGCCACAGAGCAGCAGACAAAGGAAAGCCATCCAGACATCTCAACAGTGGTTGTAAACCACAAAATGGGTATTGGGCAGCCCCCTAAAATCTGTACGTATTATCCTAACACCCCCCTGTCCCACAAAAACAGCCATGGGGGGGCGGGTGGTTTTAGTCTAGACACAGGGTTAGAAAGTGATGAGGAGGGAGGGAGGGGTTTGGAGGGAGTGGTGTGGGGTGGGGCTGGGGAAAGGGGGTCTTTTGGGACACTGAATTCCACAAGGCCTGCTGACCTTCATTCCAGAAGTACCATGTCACATAACTCCCATTACAACCACTTAGTGTGGGATGACATTACACCTCAAGGCCTGATTTTTGACCTGAGACAAATAATCACACCACCTTAACAATGTTAACCCCCCCCCCCCCCCCCCCCCAAGCCCAAGAAGAGTCTGTCAGCAGTCTCTATTACAGGCATTTCATTAGACTTAAAACATATACAGACCTCTTAGGTATTTTATGGGATATATGATGTGAAGCCACACATTCACTAAATAGTATGTTTTCTTTTTATTTGTGAGGTACTGTTTTGCCTTACCACACCCTGTATGCATGCAATAATTGGATATTATGAAATACATTACACATTTACCTTCTCTTGAACTAAGTACAGTTGTGTTGTGTACAGTGTATAAAAGTTAAATGTATTCATATTTATATCATATTATTTCATGTAATAGATCACTGTGCACTACCAGTAAAATGCCTTAAATGACCTAATTAAAACCTCTCACTTTTTTAACTTGTAAAATGTAATAAACCAGTAAAAAAGGACATTTTTTTTAACTTTCTGTATCCATTAAAATCTGAATTTTGCTGCATTAAAAATCAGTCTGTGTTACTAGGAGTCTGAAACACTCCTAATAACTTCATAATAAAGAAATGGGGGTAAGTTTCTATAGGCTGAAAAGGTAAATGTATACAAATATGTTGGGTTTAATGGCATCACAAAAACAATACGTTCCAATACATTTAAATTGAATTGATTTTGCAATTTAGGGCCTGTTTGTAGTTTGTGTTCTATGTGTCTTGATATATTTTAATCAGATTCTGTACAGATTATTTACAGTTGTCAGTAAAATGCATCTCCAGAGTGACCAGATTAAATCAGAGTTTAATTTTCCATTTAAAAAAGTACTTAACCACACACAATTTCAGTTTTACTTACTGCAAGCAATGTTTTTACATAAAATGGTTCTGATTCGGGAGACTGTTGACAGTTTAGAGGACAAAATAATTTGAAAATGAAATGTGATGTGAAGTTGATGTATGGTGTAAAAATACTCTTGTTCCCATCACCCCAATTTTAAGTAAAAATTAATTTGTTTGTTTAAATAATTAAAATTATAAATGATTTTCTACATTATTAAATATCTGTAAAATACCTCTTTAAATAATTATGAAAAAAAAAAGGTATTACATAATGTGACCTCAGACGTCTGAAGGTGTGTGCTTTAATACGCTGCAACAACACTTTATTTACTTAGAGCTATTGTTCAGTTTAAGTGGATGCAGTCAAGTACATGCTGTCATTTTAGGAAAATAAATTACCTCTCAATTTTGGCAGCCACTGAACATGGGGTTAGAATCAGCCTTAACAAACGTGAGATAAATGATGCATTAGGAACTCCAAAGGGAAACGAGCAAAGAGGAGAAAGACACACTGCGGCGCTGGAGAAGAGGAACATCTGCCCTGTTGAGGCGTGGCGAGGACAGTGAGGGGGCGTCCATCTGTCTATTTACAGAGTGCTGGGGAGATATCCCTAAATATATAATCCACTAATCCCGTCAGCATGCCATTGGTGTAGGCATACATGCACCACACAGTAGCCACAAGGGGGCCTCAGAAAACATGCTGAGGGACTCTGATAGGTGTACACCCTCTTACATTCTCAGAGAAAGAAGTGTTATAATGTGTCATAATGCTGTGGATCAATAATGGCAGAAAACAGGTGCTTTTGTGAAAAGTGTTTGACTGAGAATTTATTGTTGTGTACAACTAAAGAAAGAAAAATGATGAGAAAATAGAACAGATGCTTGTTAAATAATCGTGTTAAGCCACAATGATGACTCTGCCTCCTAATTAAGTCCATGTTTGCGTGTGTGTGTGTGTGTGTATGTGGTGTGGCTGATTTGAGGGAGTTCTAGTTGTGCAGTCAATCATACATGTTTATAGACAGAGAATAACTGATGTATGCAGGCAGACAGCTGCAGACACAACTCATACTTGTCTTTCAAAAAGGAACTAGTATCATGTCCCATAACTTTTGTCACTTCCAAAGAATAGACATAGACCAGGGGTCACCAACCTTTTTGAACCTGAGAGCTACTTCTTGGGTACCAATTAATGCGAAGGGCTACCAGTTTGATACACACTCATGAAATTACAAATTTTCTCAATTTACCTTTAATTATATGTTATTATTAATAATTAATGACATTCATCTATGTGAAGACACAGATATCAATAGGCAACACTATTATTATAAATCTCTGCAAGTGTTTACATTTTATATTATATTTTAATATAATATTACATATTATATTACATTATATTGTATAATAATATATAAACTATAGGCTATCTCTAAGCTAATATTAATGTAATATAATCTAAAATTACATCAATGCAACTGTGATTTAAAAAAAAAAGAATAGCAACAAAAATGCTATTTTTAGACCAGGCCTGCGGGCTACTCATAAGGTCCTTGCGGGCTACCTGGTGCCCGCGGGCACCATGTTGGTGACCCCTGACATAGACAATTCTAGCCAGATGCCACCAGTCACAATCATTCCCACCCATTGCACAGTCCACTGTGGGTTGTAATGCCTTCTGTGACATATTTCTGGTACGCACATTTTCAGGCCTCACTTAAACTCCACTATTTCACCTTGCCTTGCTATGAGCACGCTGGCCAGTGTTCAGCCTCACTTACAAGATAACAGATTTATACAGATGTGGGTGTTCCCAAGCTGAGGTAGCAGTTCATTATCAATTTACATACTGCTAAACAAAATCAGGTTGTAATCACTTCCATGGTCACAAGTGTAAAAAACCAAAGCAGGCAGACTGCTTCTACAAACATTAGTGAAAGAATGGGTCACACTCAGGAGCTCAGTGCAATCTGTGCAAAAAGTCCAGTTGTGAAATATTCTCACTATTAAATATTCCACGGTCAACTGTCAGTATTATTATAACAAAGTGGAAGCGACTGGGAGTGAAAGCAACTCACTCTCTCACTGTAAAAGTCACTTACTTTCTGCAGTCAATCGCTACAGACCTCCAAACTTCATGTGGTCTTCAGATTAGCTCAAGAAAAGAGTGTAGAGAGCTCCATGGAATGGGTTTCCATGGCATTTTTGGCACTATAGGGTATGTAAAGATGCTCTAGAAGGCGAAAATATATTTTATCTTTCTCTGTATCCATCAATACTGAAATTTACTGCATTGCAGAGGCCTGGGAGGTGGCAGAAAAGGCTAAGAAAGATGAGACAATCCGGGTAAAATCTCTTCTGATAGCTAGCTGAAAGCTGCGCTGAGAGGACCTAGAGAGAATAACAACACTATCCAGTACAAATTCGGGACAAATATTTAAATAATCTGTTCTTGCTGGAGTGCTAAGCTAGGCTAGGCTAGGCAATGTGGCTGTGGGCGAGCTCAGTGACATTAACCAGCCAATAAAAGAGATTTTTTGTCCTTTTCCCAAGCCCTCTTTAAAAAGATAATGTTTAATTTGTGTCTCATTCTAAGGCAAATTACCAGGATTGTAAATAGGCTTGTTAAACTGCATGTCTGCATTTTTCTACCGAATGCCTATGGAGCCTTGGAGTTACAGGGTCAACAGGTTAACAAATTAAAAAAAATGAATGCAAACAGTCTAACGTGCATTATTTAAAAATTATAAGTGCCAAAGAAACTTGATAAACTTTATTTTCTAAAGTTTGCAGCTTGTTTGGCATATTTTGATGAGGTTTTGAAGACACCTTCAGTGGAATTTGGTGGAATAATGTTTGCAGGACAAAATGTCATATGTTTGTGTTTGTGTTTTGGGTTTCATTTAGTCAGTTTTTTAAAAATCTATTCACTTGTGCCATTTAGAAATCCAAGACCTGCATAAATAACAATAACAGTAGGCAATACTGTAAATGTGATTTGAACCCCGATTGCGGTTTAGAATAATCCTGGACCTGGTCACAGCTGTGGTCCAGTTCAGTGCTGATGAAGGCTCTGCAGAAAAGTTAATGTATAATCAATATGAACATTAACGAGTTACGGGGGTTGTGGTGTCTGATGTAGCCCTGTTGCTTTTTTCTGCTCGCTGCTCGTGGCTCAGCACAGCTCCAGCTCATCAGATGCTCCTCACATACCCTCATCTGGTGACCCCAAGGCTCCACTGCCACGCCCATCCAGCTGATAATGCCCTGTTTACGCAATCCCCCGTTCTACATCCTTGCACTTTGATGAGAGTGTGAGATTTTGGAACAAAATGCTTGCTGGCGATGTGGAGCCCCAGCTAACACTAATCCCCTCCTACAGGGTGGATAACCCAAATTCTGACAATCTAGCAACAGCAAGACCACTGTTTTCCACCAAAACACAGCAACAAACCCAGTGAATACAACATGGGAAATACCCTGTTATATTACCACCAAACAAATAACAACTAATATAATAATACTACGGTAATAACATATCACGTAGGTCACAATGAATGGACCAATAGAAAAAAATATAAAAATCCAATCCAAATTCAAAATGATTTGGAATAAAATCTTTTTACATTGACTTTATTAAAGCTTTTTTTATATGTATTTTGTCCTTTTTGTGTAAAGTTCTTATTTTTAAAATAATAAAATCTACACTCCATAGTCAAATTTGTAAAGCAACAATAAATGATCCACAGCCCCAGTACATTTGTCCATATAAAGAGAGGTGAACTCTAAAAAGTGATTTTGTGTTTTAGTCAGGAGAACTCAAGTTAAGTGAATTTACCGGCCAGTACAACTCAATAAAATGAGTTCAGAGAACTTCAAACTGAAAACTTAAAAATGCTTGTTGAACCAATGAAAAAACACGATTTCAATCGACTTTTAGTATACTACATGTGTCAATGCTCTTTCTAAAGTGTTGGCTCATACAACCGTCCTATAGACTCCTGGCAGCATATATTTGCATTTGAGTTGGCCTCTCTCTTATTTAGCATCTTTGTGTTGTCTGTTGCCCAAAGCTACCTTAACCTAACTATGCATTAGTGTAATATATGTGTTAATTGCCAGGCCTCAGTGTTGTAGGCTGTATGGAGCAAGGCTTTATCCTGTGTTCTTAGTTATCACAGTATGTTGGCTTGAAGCTATAGAGTTCACTCTTATGCTGCTGTAGTATTATGCTGTCAGTATTGGCAGTTCTTTAAAAATACTTGAAAAAACAGTAGAGTTAATTAAACTATTGTGTGAACAAAACTCAGTTAAGTTAGCTTTGACTGAGTTAAGTTGAATAAACTTAAAATTCCATATACTTACAACTTATCTGAGTCAAGGCAAAATAATAAATTGACTGAGTTAAGTTAAGCCAATACATTTTTAATGCCATTGGTTTCAGAAGAAACAATAAATAAGCTTGTATATCTATATGTATCTACATTTTCAATTTGTATGTTGGTGAATAGTGCTTTTTAAATTGTATTGGTTTGCTCTTTGCTTAAATAATACATTAGTGAAATTACTTGTGACGCAGGACATTCGTCAGTGGTATCGTCACTGTACTATCCACCAGCTTGGTCTGGTGGAAATCAAGCAGGCAGAAGAGCAACAACACCACGTGTGTTTGAAGAGATTTCGCACACACTGTAAACCTCCCCATAGACCCGCAGTTGTTACACAACAGCCTTAATCTGCCATCCTTAAGCTGCCGCCCACAACTCCCACTACCCACTATTTCCCTGCTCCTAACAAACCACCCTCCCTCCACTGCTCTGTCCTGCCCTGCCAGTAATACCCCTCTCTAATACACATACACACCCACATTCACACACGCACGCACGTGCCCACACTGAACCAACGACCCTCCAGCCTGGCCCGCCTCTCCCTATGTCTGCAAAAGGGTAAAAATAAACACAATATGGTGAGCCATGTTTACTTCCTGGAAACACTCGCTTTGTTTTCTTGGAGGCCCTGATCATTTATTTCAAGGGGCCAGGGCCAAGTGTTCCTCCGCTAAGATTAAGCTTACATATTTCATTCTCCTCAATTCTGTGAAATTCCTGAACTCTCTCTTTCTATCGCCAGGTTTCATGTCTATCACTGTGTTGCAGTCAATGCCATGCACTTCACGCAGCTCAAATGAGGCTTACACTGTACACTATATATACTTCATCCACTCCACTGCACTTTTCAGGTTCACTTCACAAACCAATATTTACCCATCACCAGTTTTACTTCATTTGACAAGAAAAAATAATACAGCCCTTGTGATGCTCGCTCAATGTAAAGCAATAACTCAAGATATCAACACTTGAGTTGAGTACATCCAGATTGTCCAGTCCAGTTTTATCCTTTTTCCCCCTATAGGATCCAATAAATGTTTATATACACACCATCTTGGGCTACGTTCTCATTACCATTCTAAAGTGACTCAAATCAGATTTTTTGCTCAATGTGGCTCAGATCGTTTTTTTCATGCCTGTGTGAACGTGCCAAATCAGATTTTTTCAAATCAGATTTGAGTCACTTTCATATGTGGTCCTAAACAAGAAACACTCCCATTTGTTTTCAACAACACCATTAAAAAGTACCTATTCAAAACACAACTGGAGGCATTCAGTAAACATCTGGTGCTCCATAGCAACCAACCCCTTTAAATATCAATCACTTAGCAACACCTTAGCAACCAACAGTTATACTATAGCCACAACTTAGCAATCACGTAGAAATCCCTTAGAAACAACATTGGCTGCCACACCATTCTGTGTTTACTTAAGGAAATCCACTTTTTTTGGACCAGATGTTTTTGTTTCTAGCCAGAACTTTGAGTAAATGGTGTATTCCAGTCCAAAATGCTAATGCTGCTAACAGTAACACACAAACCATCCAAACAGTAATACGCATATAACATCTATCTAACCTAATTGGCTGCTCCTAATTTTTTATTTATTCTCATCCAGGAAAGTAAGTGGCCCAACGTTCTCTTTAAGCACATATACACATCATGCTTCATACAGTGGTAAGGCAGTTGGGGACTTGCACAAGCTGGCGCTAGGCTCTTCCAGCCCGAGGTGACACGGCACAGATGGAGCTCCATCACTTAAACATCAACTGCCCACAGCAGAGCATGCGGATGAAGTCACCGTGATCCCCTCTATCAGCCTAAAGCTTCCATCATTATACTGGCTCTTGTTTTGCCCAGAGACATGCCTCCTGTGAAGCTTGCTTTAATGCAATTAAGAGAATAGTTAGGCAAAAAAATCTCATTTGCATAGTTTTGTAGATAATCATCCAAGTCATGTTTAGTGTCTGAAGTCTGGAGCTACGATTTGTTGCCAGGGTAGTTCTGGGTATGTAGATAAATGTATGTAGTAAATCGCAAAATTTAACATTTATTTTATACAAAAAATATAAATGGAACTAGGTGAACAATAACAAATAATTTATAGATAACTTTAAATGCTTTTAATGTGATGTGATTTAGCATTGAGCTGAGTAACCACCCAGAGAAAGGCATAATTTTGTTCTCATTTAAGGATGGATTCTAGCATTGCCAGGGTCTCCTAATGATAGGGCGAACAGTTAAGCCTATTTACAGGTTTCAGGTTTAAATCTGAAATGCAAGTGTAAACACACCCCATACATTTTTTTTATCATTTCTGGCTAAACAATAAAATTCTATACAGAACTCACAATTAAATATAACAATCTTTCTTCCCTTTTTATTTATTTATTTTTGTCTATTTTTCTCACGTTTTTCTCCCAATTTAGTTGCCACAACACAAGGAGGGTGACCACTAGCACGTGCCAACTCTGATACATATGAACTCAGCCGAGTAGCATCACAGCGTGCTCGGAGGAAAGCGCAGCAACTCAGTTTTGATACATCAGCTCACAGACGCCTTGTGCTGAGCGACATCACCCTTTGGAATGATGAGGAGTAAGTCTACCCACCCAGAGAGAGCAAGGCCAATTGTGCTCTCTCAAGGCTCCGGCACCTGATGGCAAGCTGCAAGATTGGGATTTTAACCAGTGACCTAAGACAATGCTTAAGACAGCTGGACCACCCAGAGCCTCTTTCTTCACATTTCAGAGCAGAATGTTTATTTATATGCCGACGCATCAAGTAACATAATACAGGAAGATAATAATTCCTGTACCTAACAACTGGGGTTATACATAGGGCCCATTCCCGTCCTCTATACTCTACCAACTTACTCCAAGTCCCTGAAAGTCATTTTTAACTAAGCAACACAAGAAAACACCCCCAACTAACATTTATGACCAGATCGGCAACATTTAACACAAACACAAAACACATAACCTTAACTTAACAAATATACAAATTATCCACTATGCCACAAGCTCTTCACAGAGGTCATAAGGTAAGCACCTCCCTTCGTTAGTTTCTCACTGAATTAGGCCCACAACACCTACGAAAGGCTCAGCAGTGAATTCTGGCATCCTAAAGTCCCTATATAGGGCATTACAAGATTTTGCACAAGCTTTTGACTACTATTCCACCATCACATGCACCAAACTGCCTATGTCTACATTCCCAATAAATACAAAAAATAAGACAAATGTGTAATGGAATAAAAATAGCAATTTATTTGCAAACAAATACATGAATAAAACTGATAAAAAATATTTAATGTAATAAATACTGTCCCAACTGTGACAAGTCTATTTTAAACTACTTCTTAACATGGTTTAAAGCAGAGAGCCTATGTAACAATTATTGGTCACATAGATGGCGGATGCTAATAGCTCGAGTTCAAACCTATAGAAGCTTCAGACAGTAAACATGTCTGTCAACTAAACATTTGGTATGTAAATATAAATTAAAATCATTTCCTTGTAGGTCACACAATTCCTTTAAGAGTGCACTTGAGTCTAGATGCTGGATAGTATCCAAAAAGGTCAGAAATAAATACAGAGTTAGTGATGAGTGACAGTCAGGGTAGGCCTGCTTTAGAGCCAAGAGATGCGGCCAAATGCCAATACAGATCATTAAAATCTCATTAATGCGTTGCACAGATGCCTGCTGGGCACTCTAGACACTTCCAGAGTGAGAATAAAACACTAAAACCAAACAAGACATTCCTGAAGATATAAATACGCCAGTGTACCCCACCTCACCCACTGCAAACTCGTACAGGGGCAGGTCAATTAGCACGCAGAGCCCGTATCAGTTCCTGAGAAACTCACTTCCACAGAGAGCTGTTGCAGTACACTACACACTGAACTCTACAAGCCATGACTCAAGCCATTCAAATAGCTGTTTTTAGCATTTTGTAGTGCAAACACAAGAATAGTCTTTAAACTGCAGTATTTGGATCAGTGTGTGTGTCTGGGTGTATGAAGGCCCTTCTGAGGACGAGAAAGAGAAAGTTAGATATATAGAGGGACAGCTGTGGACCAAAAAGAGCAGCAGTATTTCTCAGCTCTCACTTGCCATTTGTTGATCTGTCAATCACTCTTTAGACAGTTATTCACAGGCTTCAGTGCTGCCGCTTTCAACCGGGGATCGGCTAGCATTATGACAGGAGTTGTAGACAGAACTGGAACAGAGCGACTGACTTTTTAAACAACCTCATTACAGTTCCACAGAGACTTCAGTTACAGTCCAGCCTGCAGCCCACAGATCATTACGATGGATAAACAAACAGAGATCCCACTCCTTTGGAAAGTAGTTAGAATGGAGGAAGAAAAATGTCTGTACTGAAAATGCCTATCCACATCAATCACCGCAATCTGGAAGCAAGATACTGGGATGCTCAGTTAATGGAAGTCTGCTGCATGATGTTGTACATGGTCTATTTTAAGTAATGAAAGATTTTGGAACTTTTTAGAGCATAGTAAAAAAGCTCTTTAAAGACTTTTTAAAAAATAATACAATCTGGAAGAGAAGCTTATTACCCAGGATTCCTCCTATGCTAAATGCAAAGGTTATGTCTAAAGTTTGCTTCTTCAGTTTGGCACTAAAGTTGCATGGCAACAGAATTGGGCAAAGTACTTTACAAAATGTAATGATGGCTAAATATACAAGGACATTCCAAATGCCATAGAATAGAGGTAGGCAACTTCTGATCATGACATGTTACTTCAGGGGTCTGGCTTGAAAACGCATACACCTGTGTAAGTGGTGAGATGTTATCTTGTATTTGAGTGAGGCCTGATAGTTGGTGCCACAGGGATGGCACATTCTATTTCTGATATTGTAAGCCCTTTACCATTCCTCAATCCACAGTATGTCATGTGTGACTACATTATAAAACACTGTACACTATAAGAGGCATTACCACACACAGTGGACAGTGCAGTGGGTGGTAATGATTGCGACTTCCATGGGGAAATTAGCGAAAGTCAGTGGACACAATACTAGTTCCCGTTCCATGTGACAGATTTTTGGCATGTCAGTTTTGTATGATGTTTAAAATATATGTACTTAATTCTGATGTGTATTCTCTAAAAATGTAATTTGTAAATGTATTCTACATTTTTTAAATGTATTCCTTTAAGATATTCCTTAAATTCTGTGTAATAATTTGTTGTATGTGTGGGAAAGGAAGCAGAGATAACCTAGAAAAGCCTCTAGGGTGTGCCTACCAGTTATGAAGATACACAGGATCTCAGCATGGTGGATCCTGACCCATTAGTGTAGCTTGTGTAGCTACGCTTTTGTAAACACACACACAAACACACAGAATACATGCACACATTTTTTATGAATCAAACAGAAAAGAGGATGCTTCATTCTGTTATTTGTGGTGTAACTATGTGTTACATTGTGTAACAATGTAATTAATCACATTGTAAAATATTATGTTTGAATTGTAGTTGTGGTTAAACAAAAGAAAAACCTCAGACAGAAAAATGATTCATTTTTCTTATGTTAAAAAAAAAGAGACAGGAACTGATGTAGATAATAAAGAATAAAGGAGAGAGTGAGGCATGCAGAGAGAGAGGTAGAAAGATAAAAAGAGAAAGAGAGAGAGAGATAGAGAGAAAAAGAGAGAGCGTAAGAGAGCTATAAAGACAGAAAGAGAGAGAAAGAGACATAATTGCCACAACAGTGGATCCGAGCGGCAGGATGAGTCGTTTTGGACCCTTAAGGCAGAGAGAGTGGACCTAACTCCAACTACACAGGACGACTAAACCTCCAAAGCATGCACGCACACACACACTCACACACACACACACACACTCTCTACTCACATAATCACCCTGCACTGAAGTACATCGCTTCCGATAGAGCACCCTCAGCTCTTTCAATCTATCTCTACATCTCTTTTCTCCTCCCTACTTCCTCTCCGCTCTGATTCCTTCAGCTCATGTCTCTGTCCCGCTCCCATACCGTCATTCCTCTTCCTCTAACAGTTCTTCAGTTCTCTCAGAACACACTCAGAGCCGCTGCTGTTTCACATGTTTAGAAAGAAAAGTGAGCTTCAAGCATTACAAAGTGCTTCACAGTCAGATGGGAACGACTCTGTCAGAATCACTTATTCTGATACTGTTGCTCTTTCCATTCTTTCAATGTTTGAAAACATTCCCTCGCCTCACAGTGTCTGACAGCCTCACAGTGACGTGACCTTTGCTCTGCCCTGTCTTAAGACAAAGCAACTCACAAGTTCAGTTCAGAATAGGTCATTTTCTGGAAGTTTAAAGTATGATTGGGTATCACTGACCATTCGTTTACTTTCATTTAGATGAAGAGAATATTTTTTTTTATTGTTTCTGAAGAAAAAAAACTTAGATCTTTTAAATTTTGATGACTTAGGTCTTTTTTTTTTTACAATGAAACAGAAAAAAACTTTTGAATTGCTTATCGCACAATGACGTAATACTATGAATACCTGTGGTAAATTGTATGTAAATGTTAAAAGCTTATTGCAGCACAGTGTGAAATAACACTGCCTTCCTTTTGGAAAACAAGGGCTTGATTTTCAATACCAATAACTGTTCTTAAGGCCTCAGCACACTTCCAGCAGTGCAAAAAGCTGAAAACACCATCACACACTTACAAACTTATGCACTTTCTGAGGTTATGCAACTGCAAATTAAATTTTTTTGAGTTTTTTTTATGTGAAGTCCCATGACGTCTGGAAAATTTAAAAGCTGCTACCCCATCGAAGGCTGTTCCAAAGTGATGGGTGCTTTGTATATGTATATAAGTATATTGAAGCAATTTAAAAGATGCAACAGATGTCAATTTTCTGGCCTTAGGTCACACACGGTACACTGTGTGTTACAGTGGGGATATGAATATTACAGCAATATCTAACTTTTTTTTTCTAATTTTTACAATTTTTTTTCCCCAATTTACGCAGCCAATTACCCAACCCACTCATTAGGACTCACCCTATCACAAATGATGCCCCAACACCAGGAGGGTGAAGACTAGCACATGCCACCTCCGACACATGTGAAGTCAGCCACCGCCTCTTTTAAAACTGCTGCTGATGCAGAATTGCCGAGTAGCATCACAGCGCACTCGGAGGAAAGCGCAGCGATACATCAGCTCACAGACACCTTGTGCTGAATGACCTTTGGAGTGATGTGGGGAGAGAGTGCCATCTTCCCACCCAGAGAGAGAAGGCCAGTTGTGCTCTCTCAGGGCTCTGGTAGCCAATGGTAAAAAGTTATAACTTTGATTTAAAGACACGAAACAGGGGTCTTTTTTCTACTGCAGGGCCAAACTGATATTAGAGCCACACTGTACCTCTCTGAGCAGCTGTACATTAATTTGACCAGTTACCGTATCTTTTTCCATTTACTTTGTTGCAAAATCAGCATCTCGTAATATTTATGCGACTGTTGCCATCATTGGGTGTGTCTGGTGTTGCATTCCTATCCTTATTTTATGCCGTTAGCATGTTAGCATGTCAGCATGCTAACCTACAAAACAGAGCATACTACTTAAATTTAAATGGAGAATGGAGAGAATTTGAATGGAGAGTATTTGGGATTTTTTTGTGTGTCCTCCACAGACCAAAATATGGTCTTCATTACTACTGTACTGTAAATATAAATTCACTAAATATAAATTCTGGACTTTGCAGCAGAAAAGAGACACAAGTATGGCGCCAATCAGGGTATCCTTAGGTCATCAAGCCCTCTCACTCACTGGTTTTGTGACCACAGCTAACCCTGCTGAGAAACTTGTGCTCAAAAAAAGGAACTTCATTTTTAAGATCATTAAAAAAACACACTTGTTTTCTATTTCAAACGATGTTTCTGAAAGCACTCAACTGAACAATTCTTAAAGCAGAACTTGACTTTTGTTGTAGTAAAACATGATAAAAAGTACTTACCTTTGTTGAATAGCCCACCTCCGCTCTCCTACAGCTTCCTGAGGTACAGTAATTTTGTGCTTTTTGCCCAGTACTCTGTACAATGGCTGTGTCAGGGAATATTTTGCAACGATAAATCGCTTTTAACAACGTTATCCAGGTTCAAAGTAGCTCCACCCCTCTTTGGTAGAATCTAGAGAGCCCTGACATTTAAACTGAGACACTAAAACTTAAAAAGTGCACAAGAAGCTTATTAAAACCCACTGTTTACATCCCACAACGCTAGCTTCAGCTCTGGGAGCCGCCATCACTGTACTGATAATTATATATATATATATGTATACATAGACTCCGCAAAGTCTGCCTCCTGGCGTAAATAACAGTGTAAATAGCTATTTATCGTGGCAAAATATCTCCTGATATGAGTGCTGGGCAAAGAGCACAAAATTACTGTATCTCAGGAAGCTGTAGGAAAGCGGAGGTGGGCTATTCAACAAAGATAAAGTATCATGTTATCATGTTTTACTACACCTAAAGTGAATTTTACATGAGAGTTCTGCTTGAAATCGCTGTTTTTGGCACCTTTACTTCACAGACAGTACTTCAGTTCAATAAGATCTTTTTTTTTTTAGTTGATGGGTCAGTGTCAGAATAGGGAAAAAATGACCTTAACAAATATCAGTAAAACTAGCAAGGCTTATATTATCGGGCCTAAGCGACTCACTCCTCACACAACAATCCGACAACAGGAACACAAAAAGAGGTGGGACCAAGCTGTGTGAGCCAAGTTTCCCAAAGCATCCTTGACCCCTCGTCGTAATGAGGCTATAACAATCACTGCAGGGCTTTTTTTTCTTCTCCGGCACATTCATGGCCACTGAGGCAGTTCCTGTCCCCTTCACTCTAGAGACTCTAGAGCTTTACCTGGAAAGTCTAGTGTTACCGCCTATTAATCGATGGTGGTAATAATGATGAAATTTAAAAATTCTGCCGGGAAATGCTTTCATTCCAATGACATAACATACACACCCTTACATTAATCTTACATATACTCACACTTATACGCTTACTATGCACGTTTCTACAGAATAATAGAGATTTCCATAAATCCATTTATGGATGTTTTTGAAATTTAGGCTACAGATTGATTGGCTTAATGAGCCACTGAATTTACTTGATTTAAATGCATTCATCATTTCCATCATGCACTCACCAATTCCAGTCAAAAAAGGTTCTATAGAGAGCTGAAAAAAAACAATTCTCCATTAAAGAAAATTCTTCCCCATATACGGGCTACAGGTGTAGGTAATACAAAATTTGGGGGACATTAAGTGTTTGATTTGTATTCACGAGGGTGTCAGACACTGTGAGGCAAGGGAATGTATTCAAAAAAATAAAAAGTTCTGGAAAGGGCAATTTTATGATTTTATTCATTATATTTTAAAAGTTGCAGATTTACAGGAATATTTTTCAATGCTTTCTATTACAATTACAATTATGATTTTCAGTGACATTCCTTATCAAACATGAAAGCTTTTTATGTAATGCTTGAATAGAAATCCTTTAGGGGTTTAGAGGTGTAATGTCATGCAGAAAACTGACAAAAATCCAGGCCTGTTAAGGGGTCAATGTGAAACATTTTTTAAGTTCTTTAAGTTTTGCCTTTTTTTCCTATCGTCCTATAAAAGCTAAAGAATGCTGCCCTGGTCTGTGAGATATGTTAGATGTGTTAGGCCTCCTGCAGTAAATGTAGATGTGATTTCTGCCAGAGTACGGATACGTAAGGCTAATTCTTGTCAGATACTGCCAGTCACAATCATATCATTAACAGCCACTGTGCGGTTCACTGTGATTGATAATGGTTTCTATTTTTTAGATTTTTTTCTTAGAGCACATGTGAAATCTTAGAAATTAGATGCCTATATAACTCCGTAAATGCAATGTCCCATTTATCTGACACTCACAGTCAGGCTGTCAGGCTTGAACTCATAATAATCATTATAATTCTTATAACACTTTTCCATGAGCATGTGGGCCAGTGTTTAACATCACTCACAAGATAACACCTCACATCGTATAGTGGCCATTTCCAGGCAGCCCTATTATGTAATATTCATGATCAATTTACAGTGCATACTACTCTCCCATGACTTCTGGCTTCTTCTTTTTTTTTTTACTGAAGAACCCTTTACTACAGAATAGTTATGTAAATGAAAACGATTTGCACATTCAAAATAAGGACATTCATTCAATCAGTGCACACACCCTTCCAAACACACAAGCCATTAGAACTACAAAGGTGCTTAAAGAAGGTTCTTCTTCTATTAGAAGATAGTACCGTAAGTAGATAGCAAGATAGTATAATATAGTGTAATAATTCTCCCTCCTCTTCCTCCACCTCAGCTTCTGAACACACTGTTGCTCCAGCAGCTGCTAGCAGGGCTCACCAGGAGATACGCCCCTGGAGAGTCACGAATGTTAATGCTACACACCCTCAAGGAGGTGTACCTGCTGTGATATCCAAGTGTACATGTGTATATATGTGCATGTATGTGTGTTTGTGTTAATATATTATGTGCACTTATATAAAAGCCACATCCACCCACTTACCTGGGCCATGTCTTCATTCATTGAGCTCGGTGAGGCTTCCTAGACGTTGACATGGCAGTGATCCTGCACTGTTCTCTTCACACACACGCTCCAGGACAGTGGACACAAACTCCTCTGCCAGAACAGCATGCTCTCATCCCTTCTTCTTCTTCTTTTTCTTCTTCTTTCTGTCTTCTTGAGCTTCTATCCTTCTATCTCTCTCCTTCTGTCAGCGGAGTCACCAGCGCCCTGTGCAGATTTCCTCTTGAATTCAACTCTTGGTTTCCACCCCTTCTCACCTTCTTCTCTCTCTCTCTCTCTCTCTCTCTGTGTTTTTCTATATTTCTCTCTCTCTGTCACTCAGTCAGTCAGATGGCAGAATAGAGGGACGTGTGTAATCCTCCTCTTTTTCTGCTGAGGTCACAGGGACGTTGTACAAGCGAGCCGCTCCTCCACACACTCTCCTCCTCTCACTCGTTCGCCCGCTCCCTCTAAGCTGGTTTCATCTCCCTGCCTCGGCTCAACCCTTCTCTTCCTCCCTCCCTCCCTCCCTCCCTCCCTCCCTCTCTCTCTCGCTCCCTTCCCCTTCTACCCCCCTCCTCCTCCTCTTCAGCACCCCTCCCCCTGCATCCCTCCTTCCTTCCCTCCTTTCCTCTGATGATACAGTACACACACTCCGCATTACCGGCTAGAGAGAGAGAGAGAGGGAGAGGGGGATCAGAAGGATAGTAAGAAGTCACATGATCAGAAGATAGTGAACACACAGTGGATCCTCCAGCAGCTGCCACGCCCATGCCTCCAATAGAAAGAGAGGGAGAGAGAGAGAGAGAGAGCTGTCGCCATTGACAACCACCACACTGATCCTACAGCTGACACCCAGCCATATGGTGCCTTCTGCTGATGCCTCATTGGGCAGCGTCTGCTTCCCTGATGGCAGGCCTGGGGAACGTGGGTAATGTAGTTTTTGGAATGTTCCTTAAATAAAGGAAAAAAGGTAGAATAAATAATTTACAAAATGCACGTATAGCCGAATACGTGTTTTCTGAAAATAGACACAAAGTACACTCACACATAAACACAGGCTGAGACACACACACACACACACACACACACACATATAAAAAAAAACATACACAGTAGAGATGGCACACCACAATATCTCAATATTGATTATCGATACTGATATTGAAATTGTGAGTACAGGCTGATAAATTTGCAATAATTTTGTCCAAATAGTGTATATATATATATATATATATATATATATATATATATATATATATATATATATATATATATATATTTGTGTATGTTTGTAACTAGAGTAACTGTCTGTTCTGTCCAGGAACTAGATACACTAGATATTGAAACATTGCTATATGGATTTGATTGCATTTTGCTTCAAAAGCGATAGTTATCCAATATTCATATGTATAATTCCCTTTAAACTACATGTCTTAAAAAAATGTCTTTATCACCCCTATCACCACCATAGCCACCATAGGACCTGAAAGTCTGAGTAATGTCGGCACATGATCACATTCATACTAGTTCATATACTGGCCGTTGTTTCAATTCGGGATAAGGTAAAGTTCCAACAGCAATCTAATGCAATTTTCTGATTCGTAATTAAGAGCATTTCACAATAAAGACAGTTTATTATGTAGTGTAGGATCTTGGCTATGTGTTTTTGGAGGCTAATTATGTTAATAATTTTCTTAGGGGAGAGGGAGAAAATCACAGACATAATCAATCTATATATAATAAAATTACAGAGGATTGTAAAAGAGAAAATTATCCCTGGACTCCATGTGCATTAAGTAAAAAATATAAAGTAAAAAAAAAAAAAAGGTATTATATCTGCAGTTGCATTTGACTGGATCAGATGTGGACGTTTTCCATAAAAGCTGCTGTTTTGCTGGCTTTTTCCAGGTAACAAAATGAAATCAATACACTCTCTTTTGAAAGTATTAGAAATATTATGCATTAGCACAATTATTATATTTGAGACAGTATAAGGATATCTACATCTCCCAACTGGGATCTTGGGTACACAATTAAACACCCAGGAAGGAATACACAGCAATGCTTACATTACACGCCACATAAATCCACCAATTCTGTCTTTTTTGCTCAGATAGCTCGGATTGGTCTATATTGACAGTTCAGACTCATAAATGTAAGTGATTTGTATCTGTCTGTACCTTAAACCAATCTGTCCATAAAATGCCATGCATGTTAATATAAAAACTGATATGGTTATGCATGTTGCCACTCCAAAGACAATATAAATGAAACCTATAAGACTTTGGCCTCCATCATTAAGACAAAATGATGCATTTAATCACATCGAGGAGCACATAATAGAATTACTCAAATC
Source organism: Astyanax mexicanus (assembly GCF_023375975.1). NCBI lineage: Eukaryota > Metazoa > Chordata > Actinopteri > Characiformes > Acestrorhamphidae > Astyanax > Astyanax mexicanus. The sequence continues at coordinate 26,504,078 of NC_064422.1, forward strand.
TTATTTGAAAAGATTGGGTTTAAAATGTATACACACCCTGTAGGAAATCAAGGCTGGGCTCTTCGAACTAAGATGATCCTTAGATGGTCGAGTGTGCTTCACACTGAGCACACTCTCTCTCTCTCTCTCTATTCATGTTAAGATGTTCTTAAGGCTAAGATGCTTTTGGGAAACTTGGCCCAGATGTTTTACATATTCGTTTTACATGAGTCTAGATTAGTACATGAGTCAAATCAGTCTGACAGTGAGACAAGAAAAGATAGTGTGAACTAGCCTAAACAGAACAAACAGTTTGTGCAGTTTTAAACTAGATTTGAAATAAAACTTAAAGATTAAATCAGATTATTTTCTCCCTATAAAATCTGCTCAGAGACACAGACATGCACACTCACTCATTCACTTGCACACAAACACAGACACACTGGCACACACACACACACACACACACACACACACACACACACACACACACACACACACACACACACACACTCAGGCGTTCAGGACATCCTCTGGCGTTTCCCTCGAACTGTATCGGGGGAAACTCCCAGCCCTCAACAACAGGAAACTCTCCCGATGTGGCCCTCAATGTTTCCCTCAACACACATATCTTTGAAAACTCACCACCTTAAACTGGCTGACCTGCAACCCTCATGTGAAACCTGAAAAATAAGAAGACATAGTTATTTTACTTGTTGTGAATAAAAACAAATTTACATAAGTGTTCCTGGTCTTGGTAAAAGCTAAATAAGCAGCTACTAGAGTAAAAACGACCGCAATATCCATTCCTGTACAAACTAAAAATAAAAGCCAAACGACTAGTGGACTTTAGCTTGTGAAATGGCGACATCTGCTGGTGGCTTGGGTACTAGCAGGCGTGACATTGTTGTTACAAAATATACAGCTCTGGAAAAAAAATAAGAGACTGCCTCACACTGGATCAGTTTCTCTGATTTTGCTATTTATAGTAATATGTTTGTGTAAAATGAACACTGCTGTTTTATTTTATAAAATACAGACAGCATTTCTCCCAAATTCCAAGTAAAAATATTGTCATTTAGAGCATTTATTTGCAGAAAATGAGAAATGACTGAAATAACCAAAAAGATACAGAGCTTTCAGACGTCAAATAATGCAAAGTAAAAAAAAGTTTTAAGAGTTCAGAAATCAATATTTGGTGGAATAACCCTGGTTTTTAATCACAGTTTTCATGCATCTTGGTATGTTCTCCTCCAAAAGTCTTACACACGGCTTTTGGATAACTTTATGATAACTTTATGCCTGGTGCAAAAATTCAAGCAAATCAGCTTGGTTTGATGGATTGTGATCATTCATCTTACTCTTAATTGTATTCCAGAGGATTTCAGTTTGGCAAAATCAAAGAAACTTATTATTTTTAAGTAGACTCTTATTTTCAGCATTTTTGATTCTCTCTATTCTAGCTCTCTATTTGTTCCAGCTAGTGCTGCAACTCTTTAACACAGGCCAGATCTGGATCTAGACTATTAGATCTAGCATAACTGCCTAAAACTTCTATACAGATGAAGTATAATAAAGGATATATTTTAATGCAAGTGTGTGATTTCACGATAACCTGCTCATGTGGGACCTACATGGGCAGCCTAACAGAGAACCATAAAGTTTTTTCCACTGGTTTTATGTTGGCCGTATATATATGGATATTAGTGATGGGATTAGTAAGTGTACTATGCACATTATGAGGCCCTTGTGGGATTAAGGTGGGCTGTCATTAATGAGCTCATTTGGGAAGCCCAACTTGGATTTATAACAACATACATATTTACTCAGAGACCATGTCCACCTCAAACCCACCTAGCCCACATTCCATGTTGGCTCGGTTGTGTACTTTGTCCACCATTGTGAAATAGTAGTACCTTGTAATTCTAATAACTTTAACTCTCCATGTGTTTGTACTAAAGACTCAAATTATTTCATAGCAGCCAATGCTGCACTTCTTTGCACTACTTTACCATGGCTTGAACCTTTATTGTTGTTACACACCTCATCTAAAACCAAACACTGTCAATATTTAAAGCTTGTAGATTGTATTTCTTCCGATCTTTAGCTTGGCTCTGACTTGTACTTGTCTGCTAGCTAACTGGCTACATAGCTAGTTACATGTTTAGACATTTCTTGACATGCTATCATACTGTTTTAAGTGAATGGGACAACCAATAACACAATAACAATATTTTTAAGCAATAAAATAAACCTGTGTGGATTTGGATTTAGAATATCTATATCTCTGGGGAAAATATGAGACCACTTAAAAATGACGACTTTCTTTGATTTTACCAAATTAAAAACCTCTGGAATATAATCAAGAGGAAGATGGATAATCAGCCAAGCAGAACTGCTTAATTTATTGCACCAGGAGTGGCATAAGTTTATCCAAAAGCACTGTGTAAGACTGGTGGAGAAGAACATATTAAGATGCATGAAAACTGTGATTAAAAACCAGTGTTATTGCTCCAAATATTGATTTTTGATCTTTTAAGACTTTATGAATATGAACTTGTTTTCTCTGCATTATTTGAGGCATTGAAGCTGTTCATTTTACTCAAAAATATGCCTATAAATAGCAAAATCAGAAAGACTAAAGTGGTCTCTTCATATATAATCTGTATATTTTGTTTGGCTTGGGGAACTATTTTAAAAATAAGTGTTGTTGAATATGCCTGAAATGTGTATTCATTTATATTCATTTATGTAGAATTGCTAAATTAAACCCTGTGGAAAAAAAAGTTCTATTTAATTGACTTAATATGCAGGTGTACATTTAGGTATGTAGATTAGCTTATTACTTTGGGGAAAATGTGGACAATACTTATAGACACTTGCTTTTGAAAACCTTCGAAAACAAGTGTTACTAAATGTTACTTTTATTATATAAATATTTACATTTACTTACAGTATGTGGCTATTTTGAAACCTCTGGAAAACCAGTGTTATTGAGAGTTTTTTTTAGCTAGCTTGGCTCTGACCTATGTTTTTATGTAACTACATAGTTATGGTTGTATGTGCTAGTTAGCTAACGTTACATGTTTAGTTACATATTTCCTGTCAGGCTGCTGCTGTCATCCTTTTTTTGAAGCAAATGATACAAAAAGAGCTTTCAGTAACAGTTTAAATAAACTATTAAATGCGTTGGCACCTTTTCAGATAAAATAACCCCGTGTGGATTTGGATTTAGGCTATTTACATTCCTCACGAGGACAAAGGTTGAGAAAAATCCTCATTAAAGCGCACGTTTCAGCATATTAGCCTGCCCTCTCTCTGCACTCGCTCTCAGTCCCAGCTGAGTCTGTCCCTCAGAGTTTCCTGTTAGCATACCCATCCTCACACTGTAAACACTCTCGGCTAATTCCTGTTCCTGCCCCGCCGCCTCTTCACCCAGCGACGCCGCCGAGCCGCATCACTGACCGGCAGCAGCAGCGCTGAGGACCGCGGCCGGGCTGATGGAGGTTCCGGCTCGGAGTGACCACACGGCGGTCCTGTCTGGAGACGTGCTGTATGTGTGGGGAGGCTGCCAGGTAAGACTCGCATCACTGCAGTCAAGTTTTTTTCCTTTGGGAACCACTGTGCTGTGGTGAATTTACCTGATATGTGCCCTGTCATACAGCTATGTAGACTTTTTTTATTTAGACTTTTTACGTATATTTTTATAATTTTTTTTATAAATAAGTGATACTAAATTGACTTTATATGAATGTGTACATTCACTTATGCACCCTTGCTTTGGTGAACACTTGCTTTGAAATATAAGTGCTGTTATATTGACTTGATATTTGTAACTACGTTCATTTATGTACACTTGCTTTGAGAAAACTTTGTAAACTAGTGTTACTGACATTTAATATATGAATATGTGGACTGGAAAACAGCTGTTACTGAATTTACTTAATATACAGCTCTGGAAAAAAAATTAAGAGATCAATTCAGTTTCTGAATCAGTTTCTCTGATTTTGCTATTTATAGGACTTTGTTTAGGTAAAATTAACATTGTTTTTTTATTCTATAAACTATGGACAACATTTCTCCCAAATTCCAAATAAAAATATTGTCATTTAGAACATTTATGTGCAGAAAATGAAAAATGAGCTGAAATAACAAAAAAAGATGCAGAGCATTTAGACCTCAAATTTTGGAAAGAAAACAAGTTCATATTCATACAGTTTTATAAGTTCAAAAATCAATATTTGGTGGAATAACCCTGTTTTTTAATCACAGTTTTTAGGCATCTCGGCATGTTCTCCTCCACCAGTCTTACACACTGCTTTTGGATAAGCCACTCTTGGTGCAAAAATATAAGCAGTTCAGCTTGGTTTGATGGCTTGTGATCATCCATCATCCAGAGCTATAAATATGTACATTCACTTACAGTATGCACACTTGCAGAACCTACTGGAAAACAAGTGTTATTGAATTTACTTGATATAAATGTGTACATTTACTTATCCACAGTTGCTGAACCCTAAGCAAATAACACTCTTTTAGGGATGCATGAATACCGATACCTAGTGCACATTTTTGTGCTTACGTCATCACCCAAGTCTGAATTATTCATAATGCTCCTGACTGCTTCATTCTACATAAATATTGGTATCGATGAGTACAAAAATACATGTACTCGGTAGGAAAAAATGGTAGTGATGCAACCCTAAAAGAGTGTTATTGAATTGACTTGATATAAACTGTATATTTTCATATGCACACTTGCTGAACCCTTACTAAAAGAGTGTTATCGAACTGACTTAATATGAATGCGTACATTCAGGTTAGTTCAGTGGTGTCACTAATGTAGCAAATCTGGCCTGTCTGGTTTTATACCAATCCAACCAAACTTATCTCTACCGTACTTCTGTTTAGTGATCTTAAAAATAACTTCCATGTCAACACAATGCAATTCAGTGCAATCCACATCAATTCAGTGCAAAGCTTTGTTGCTTTTGTTTGCTTTGTTTTCACAAACCAGGCTATTGTGAACTCACAGTACTAGTTTGCCTCGCCTCTGCTCTTTTTCAGTATGTGGATGGAGAAGATGTCGCTTTTCCCAGTGATGAGATCTGGCTCTATGATATGGAAAGTGGAAAGTGGTGAGGCAAAAAACACACCTTTCTGGTTTTTCTCTGGGGGCTGAATTCCAGTCTTATTACTTGGGTTGAACCACTGGTATTGCTGAGGCTCATGTAACACGTTGACACTAAATACACACACACATTCACATACACAGGTCTGTTTAATAAGTGTGCAATTTACAAAAATAACCTTGGCCTGTATTCTACAGATCCAGATCCTAGGCACATTGGGATAATAAATTCTTTTGAAAAGTCTTTTATTGAATGTTTTAACAGCCTCTTGGCCTGGTGCATAGTTTTATTCTGTTGCATGCTGTCATAACAAAGTGTACTGGATCTCGGTGAGCTTCAGTTTGTGCCATTAGTGGCAACAACACAAGCAACCATTTCTCCCCTTAGGTTTTACTTCTCTTTGTGTATTTGTGTGTTTGCGCATGTGTGTGTGTGCGTCAGGTCTCGTAGGGAAATGGGCGGGGAGGTTCCTCCTCTGCTCTCTCAGGCATGTGGCTCATTTCTCCAGGGTATACTGTATGTTTTCGGGGGCTGTGACAGCAATGGCCACACCAACCAGGTGAGCTATCTTTGGCAGGTATGCATGGAATGAAAATCACATACAGCGATTTGCAGTGAAGCCAGTACGCACACACACACACCACGGGTTGTTGCATGTTCATGTAACAGTGTCTAGTCTGTCAAAAAAATATATACAACATTTTTTTTTATCCTTTTTTACTTTTTTCCAGCACTTATGTGGCTTTAAACATGAAACTTCACTTGGTATCAGTGATCTTGATCCTTTTTTGATTGCATACCAGCATTCACTGTACCCACCATCTAGCAGAGCAGCTGGGACAAACATGCCTTTATAAAAGAAGCAGTCTGACATGTTTGTCGAGGCCTGTTCTCTTAAAGATAAAACTAAAAAACAATGCAACTATTCCATGTGGCCTGTTTTGAGCTTTGCACAGATTTTAGTTTAAAAAATTTCTCAAACCTAGTCTCCAAATGCAGACAGAACACCATATAGCATTTCTATATCTACATATTGCTGCTGTAGTATGCTTCACAACATATTAATGCCCACAGTTGTGTCGCCCTTGATGCAGCATGATTAAAGATCAGCCTGCCTTATTTTCTACCCAAATTATTTACATTCATTACATCTCATGATTCATCTAACCAAAAGCAGACGCTCACCTGGAACAGCAGGGGTTGGTCAGAACACAGATCACAGCACAGCTATAATTTGTTACAGGCTCATTTGCTTGCTGCAGACATCCACAATATCTCTATTGCAAAAGCCAGTATCACTATTAACGATTACCAAACCATAACTGGTGCAGCCCTGCCTCTAAGACATGATGCGGCGTGAGAAAAAATGCAATGTTATGAAAGAATGAAAGTATGTAGTCATACCTCTTCCATTATAGAAACACACAAAAGCCACTGTAAACACATACTAACCACATTCAGTGTGTGTACTCAGTTTTGCAGAAGTTGAGCTGTGTAAAATCTTGACAAAAACCTGTAGAGGCCTATAGGCCTACAGTAATGTGATGCAGGCAGGTTGTGCGGTTTGTGCTTTTGTTTTTAACATGGTTTAATTCTCTGTTGTTTCGATAGATGTACTGTGTAGACTTGCAGGATGGAAAATACACCTGGAGGAAAATAAAAAGCTGTGTTGGAGCACCTCCCTCCCCCAGAGACAGGCACTCCTGCTGGGTCTTCAAGGACAGGTATTAGAAAGACTCTATCCAATTCCTTGATATTTTTCTACTATATAACAAATTGAACAATATATTTTATTTGAAAGTTATTAACAATATACTGTGATTTATTTATTTTTATTATGCTGCATTTATTTGCAGAAAATGAGAAATGGCTGAAATAACAAAACAGATGCAGAGCTTTCAGACCTCAAATAATGCAAAGAAAACAAGTTCATATTCATAAAGTTCAGAAATCAATATTTGGTGGAATAACCCTGTTTTTTAATCACATGTTCTCCTCCACCAGTCTTACACACTGCTTTTGCATAACTTTATGCCACTCCTGGTGCAAAAATTCAAGCAGTTCAGCTTGGTTTGATGGCTTCATAATAATTCATCTTCCTCTTGATTATATTCCAGAGGTTTTCAATTTGGTAAAATCAAAGAAAAAAAGTCAACATTCTGTGTAGTCCAAGTAGTGCTTCTGTCCTCTGTTCTCTTGTTTTCTTTTCTTCCCTATGTGCTATGTTTGCTGTGTTCACTTCATGTTCCTTGTCAGCAGTTTGTTCTCATGTCAGGTTTGTTTGGTTTTAGATCCTAGTTTTTTTGTTTCTTGTTTTTTTGGTTTTATTTTATCTTTGTTCTGGTCTGTGTAATTTAGTTATTCCTAGTTATTAGTTACTTTGTTCTATCCCTACCTGTGATTTCTTTCTGTTTTGTTTGGGTTTAAGTCCATCTGCCTCATTCTAACATTAGTTTTAGTCTTGTAAGAAAATACAGATTGTAAAAGATGTGTTTTATTTTTCAGGCTCATCTACTTTGGAGGATATAGCTGCAAATCAGTGCGAGAGGTCAGCAACTTCAAGAGTTTCACTGTAGATGAGACATCATGGGTAAGGAAGGCTGCTAGCAGATCTGATTGAGCATACGGATATAAATGTGAATGGTTTATTAAAAAATACATTTAAAGAAATAACAACAGCTTTGACTTTTGTGAATCCTAAATGTTCACTTTAATTGTGTTGTCATACTTTATTATTTGAAAAGGTTGTACACAGTTTTTATTATAGTTCCGAAATCAAATTTCTTTTTTTGTACGTCTTTTTTAAAGTTTGTAGTTTGTAAGTCATGTTGTTCTCTGTAGGCGATGATTGGTAGTGAGTTTTTCCGCTTCTGGGGTTGGAATAATGAAGTTCACATGTTTGAACCCGGCTCTGCCACCTGGACTGAACCACACACCCAGGTAAGTCACACATGCTGTCAAATACAATATAAAAGAACAGATTAATAGAATAACTATATTGGATATTATAAGCAGACTGGGGTGTGTTTTTTTCTCTCATGCTATTACTGTTGTCTTTATGGCAGGGTCAGCCTCCTGAGCCAAGATGTTCCCATGCTAATGCCACCCTGGGCACCAAGGGCTACGTCTGTGGGGGACTGGTGAGTTACTGCTGTAAAAAAACAAACAAAAAAAACAAAGAACAAAAAATTCTACAGCACTACAGTTTTGGTCAAAAAAATTGTTCTAATTAAAATCTGGTATCTGAGGAACAGATGATAAATTATGTTGTAATAAAAGGAGATATCCCTGGTTCAGCAGTTATTCATCCAGTTGAAATAGAATTTCTGCTATTTATGGTGTCAAAATGGGGTCAAATATTTTGAGAACCAAATGTATAATTCATAACCAAGAAATTTAAATTTGAAAATGAGGACTATTATTATAATATCAAGAATTTTAAAATCATGTTTGTTCCGTTTTGTTTTACCTTCATAAGAAATCTGTTTGCACGTTCAGTCTTTATTTTTTTATTTATTAAATTATTTAATTTAATTAAATTTAATTAATAGCTATTCGCCTGAATAAAAAAATCATGGTGTGATTATCAGTTTTATTTTTTTTTATTTATTCCAAGTTTAACCATAACCTGTACCATCTACACTTATGTTAGTAGTTGCATGCCACATAGTTTGCATTGGATGTTTAATTACGGTCGACAAAGCCCGTCCATACATTTCGCCATGAGAAATATTTACATAAACTCTTCTCATTACAGGAAACAGAGACCATAGACATTCACTGTTTAGACCTGCTCACATGGACTTGGAGCCAAATGTGAGTAACGCCCCTGCCTTTTCCTGAGATGGCATAATCAGCATGCTTGCAGTATAGACAGGGTTTTGTTATGTCTAGACTAGGCTGTAGCTGATGAAAGATTAGAGACATACATCAACATTATGGAGACAAGTGTTTAACTAAAACCAGTGATAAATTTGACATAGCACTGCTACCATAGAGAAATATGTATGTGCTGTATGTGTGGTGCAGAATGCTGAACAGTATAACAGTCTTTATATTGTGAATCCCAGTCCTGGATATTATCTGACAATCTGATTACATCCTTTACATTAAAAATAAGTATGAACTCCTGAAATGAAAATAAAGCAGTAAAATACAGTTGTGTTACTGTAGAGTTGCAGAGCTGCTGGTTATGCAGCAGTAGGATTGTGCATGTTTGCAAATATGGAAGCCACAGTTACTATTTGCATACTGCCTTGTCTTGTACAGCCTAACGTGAAAGTTTCAGTTAATGATTCACATGTGAATACACTGTCAATACACTGCTCATAAAGTTGACACACACAAGATAATAAAACTGGTGTCAAATCACAAAACAAATTATAAAAAAAAGAACAGTAGCTATATTGTAGCGGTGGGCATTATAACATTTTTTTCATCCTATTGTGATATTTTTTTATATAATTCTACACAATCTACTTTTTAAGTTGATATGTAATAACAATAATGCAAGTATATTGGAAAAAAAAAAAATTGTGATAAAACATTTTTACCATAGTACCATAATACTATTAAGGATTTAAATATTACATGACTTGGCTTAAATAGTACAGGTTTTACCAATAACATATTAGTTACAAAAGAAATTAGTAGAAATTTAAAATCAATTATATAAATTACATATTTGTATTGAGATGAACAGGTAATTAACATACATGTGTTGTATAATTTGTTATTTTTATTATTTGCTACATTCTCCCCAATTTCCTGCATTAGCTTAATATGCTTAATGCTTTTAGGTTAATAGCATAAAAAGCAAATATAATACATATATTAAAAAATAAATAAAACATGGACGATATTGCTTTAGCTGCTTCCTAAGTGTGATTAAAATAACTTTGGAGCTTATATCACTTAGTCTAAGGTCATATTATTTCCCATTTTTTCCAAAGTGGGATAACACTGGGCCCAAATATATGTTTTATTTGATCCTGTAAGCAAATGCTTAGTCTACAATTATGATGATTTGTTTATGTGTAAATATTTATCATATTTAATGTATGTTGATTAGTATAATATTAAATATTTTCTAATATTCTTCTTGTGATAAATCTTTAAATGCAAAGATAGGGCACATCATCAGTTTTTTTAAGTTATTTTCTAATATTCTATATAATAGATATTGGATATTTGGATATTTGGTCATATAACTTATTATTATGGTCTGCTAAGCAAAGATAAATCATAAGAATAGTACTGCAAATTAACTGTAGCATGCAGTAGAAGCTTTGTGAAAATATTTATAAATAGCAAAATGATGTTATTGGATTAAAAACAGATTTTCTAATATCAACACAGCACTTGTTTTGTTGGAAAATCTATTTGCTTTAAGTGCATTTAGTCACATTAAAAGACAGCAGTAGGTTGCAGTGTGTCGTGACACTGGTTATCGAGTGATGGCTCTGTTGAACATTGATCTAGATCTCTGGATTGTCTGGATAATAAGTTATTGTGGTCTCAATTTTTGTCTGAATTGAAGGACTTTGATCTCTATCCGATTGTACTGGTTATATAACTTGCACTAATTGTGCTCTACCCTAGTTATAAAAAAAACGCAAATTTCAGATTAGATGTCTAATATTGGTTAATAAATATATAAACCAAGCCTAACCATTAGTTTTCTTAAAATACTGAAGGTACAAAGGTTATTCTGCACAGATACTCATACACTCTCATTTTAACAGGCAAATACATATAATATAAATTGAGATATATTAGGTGCATATATTAATATGAATGATAAAGTCTTGTCACAAAGTACAGTATATACAATATACAGCTCTGGGAAGAAATATGAGACCACTTAAAAATTAGGAGTTTCTTTGATTTTGGATGATCACAAGGCATCAAACCAAGCTGAACTGCTTGAAGTTGTGCACCAGGAGTTGCATAAAGGTATCCAAAAGCAGTGTGTAAGACTGGTGGATGAGAACATGCCAAGATATGTGAAAACTGTGAATAAAAACCAGGGTTATTCCACCAAATGTTGATTTCTAAACTCTTAAAACTTTGTGAAGTGCTCTCTTATTTTTTGCAAGAGCTGTATATTCCCTTCTAGACAAATACAAAAGCCAGTTCCAGGTTTATGAAGTGTATTATGACTTGATTATAAGTATTTATTTACTAAGCTTTTAGTAGGTGTGATTATACAGTCTATATTATACATTTAAAATTGATACAATGTATGGAAAGTCATTGAAAATACATTGATGTAGCTTTGATCTATCTCTATTTATTAAGCATTTTTCATGTATAAATATAAATAATGTTGTTTGGGGTCATATATGCTTATGTGATTTTACTAGCCTATTTACGGTACTCTAAATTGTATGTACAGTTTTTTTTATGGAGGGATTGTGAAATATGCCCCTTTCCATGTTCTGCAATCTAATTTTACCTCTCATTCATTGCAAGATAAATACAATTTTACATTCTAGAGATGTGTAAATGCTGTAAGATTATTTTTAATACTGGTACCACTGTAAATTATTTTAAAAACTACCATGAACCTACTATACAGGTGTGTTTCTGTGTTTGTGTGTGTGGTTTTAGGGAGCCTGTGGCCACTCCCGTGCCCAAGGGCCGCATTCTACACACCCTCACACCCACCTCACACAACACGCTGTTCCTATTTGGAGGCCTCAGCACCTCTGGACAGGTTCTCAGTGAGTACAAAGCCCCTAGGCTTTACTGGACACATATATATATATGTTGTATATATGTGGCCATAACACCTTAATGCTGTTAAAATCACCCCTGTTCAGATGATGGCTGGGAGTTTGACACTACAGCGAGAGAATGGAGAGAGAGGGAGCATCCTCACAAAGACAAGCCCAGGTAGGTTTAATACAATACAGGTGGATATTTGGTGACCTTAGCAAGGTGCTTTATGGAGAATTATTAGAAAATTATTGTTCTAATTTTTTTGAATGACTGTGTTCACTATTAGATTGAGGCACTCCGCTGTACAGGGGAAGGATAATGATGTGGTGGTTTTTGGAGGAAGTCATGACTATGTCCTGATGATGGATTCGGTATGTATTATTTCCAGTGAAACAAAAAAGAAAGGCTGGTAAACAAGAAACCTTTGGAAACAGCAAGATGATTCATACACACTTTTAGCAATAGCACATCTTAAATTGCATATTATGATAAAAAAAAAAAAAACATTATCAGCTATGAACTAGGGGTGTGTGTACCTGCCAAAAATTTTTACATGATAAAATAAAAATCCATATCGTGATCATAGCGAGATTCTTGTAAGCAGGTTGTTTTGTATTTGTGTTCCTATTTACTGTATTTTGCTACATTATTATTGTATATAAAATCTTAAGTTATTATTCATGAAATAGACAAACATTTAACATTTATAGAACATTTATAGATTTACAGATAGAGCATTTATTTGCAGAAAATGAGTAATGGCTGGAATAAAAAAAAAGATGCAGAGCTTTAAGAACTCAAGTAATAAATTCACATTAATAATGATTTAAGAGTTCAGAAATTAATATTTGGTGGAATAACCCTGGTTTTTAGTCACAGTTTTCATGCATTTTGGCATGTTCTCCTCCACCAGTCTTACACATTGCTTTTGGATAACTTTACGCCACTCCTGCAAATAATCGCAAATAATATTGTTTTTGCCAAAGTTGTATTGAGTGCAAACCTATTGTTACAGGACATAAATTGAATGTAAATGTAAATTTCTGAGATCTCATGATTTCTAGGGTTAATTACTGTTAGATCTGAAAAGGAGTGAAATATGTTGTTCCATGTTGTGAAAGACAGCTTTAGAGTGGGGAATGTTAAGTATGTCAAAAACAGGATTTAGGCTCTAAGCCATAGAGCAGGGAAACATAATTAGATAGTAGCCCAAAGCATTGTTGGAGATGAAAGCTGTAATGTCTATATTGCAGGGAAGAGGAGAACAAATACTAGTATTATTCTACAAAACCAAAGAAAAGCATGTGATTCTCACACCTGTAAAACAACACAATTCACAATATGTTATGTTTTCACTGTAAACTTTTACATAAACTTCCACTACCGACTATAAATTGTGATTGTGTTGATGATTATGTTCTATAAATAATGGGTTGTGAATAATGTCCATTATTGGTGTCTTAAGGACACCAGAGGGCATGCTAAACACAAGAACTGGAACTGGATTATGATTAAAATAGATCTGTAGACAGATCTCTAATCTGCGATAAAGTTGCAATTAGTGATAATTTCTGATCTGCATTAACAAATAAATACAATTTTATCACTACTTTATTCACTAACATCATACATTGCGTTCAGCTTTTTTTTGTTTTTTTGATTTTCACTGATTTCTTCATTTAGGTCACGGTGCTCAGGTGTCCATCTCAGACCCACTGCAGAGATGTTCTGGTGTTTCAGACTCAGCCCCTCTCCCTCTCCAGGTAAATGCTACCAGAGAGTTCAGTGGCAGCAAGGCTAGATTATATTTCACTGGCATAACTTCTGCTGTCATTTTGTTTTCAACATGTACTTTCTATGATGAATCTAGCCAGCTTACTGTGCAAGACCTTCCTTTGCTTTCAAAACAACCTCAATTTGTCACAGTAAGGATTTCACAAGATGTTAAAAACATTCCTTTGGCCCATGTTTAAATGGTTGCTTCACACAGTTTCTGAAGATATTTTCTAAAAAGCATTTAAATGCTACAGATCTCCTGTTCTTCCACATCCAAAAAGTTTTTGCAGATGGTAGACTGTACAGCTCTGGAAAAAAATAAGAGACCACTTCAATTTAAAATGAGTTTCTCTGATTTTGCTATTTATAGGTATATGTTTGAGTAAAATGAACATTGTTCTTTTATTCTTTTAACTACGGACAACATTTCTTTTAAATTCCAAATAAGAATATTGTCATTTAGAGCATTTATTTGCAGAAAGTGAGAAATGGCTGAAATAACAAAAAGGATGCAGAGCTTTCAGACCTCAAATTATGCAAAGAAAACACGTTCATATTCATAAAGTTTTAAAAGTTCAGAAATCAATATTTGGTGGAATAATCCTCTTTTTATTCAGTTTTTTTCATTCCTGCATCTTGGCATGTTCTCCTCCACCAGTCTTACACACTGCTTTTGGATAACTTTATTCCACTCCTGGTGCACTAATTCAAGCAGTTCAGCTTGGTTTGATGGCTTGTGATCATCCATTATCCTCTTGATTATATTTCAGAGGTTATCAATGTGGTAAAATAAAAAAACTCATCATTTTTAAGTGCTGAATTTAAATGTATTTTTATATTCATAGCTGTAGATGGTAGTCCATAGATTGGATTCAAAGATGGGGACTGGAAAGAACACTAAAGAACACTGAACTCACAAAGTGCTGGAAGTAGCTATTAGTGTAGTGTTTCTCAAACCTAGTCCTGGAGGCCCCAGGCTTTGCACATTTTAGAGCAGAAATAATAATATGCTGTTTACATAACTAATAATCAGATAACTGCCTTACTTAGATTAAAATCACATGTAAACACCCACTGTAGCTTTTCTGTTAGTTCAGTCCTGTCTGGCCATTCAACTTTGACCTTTTTTCTTAACAAGGGATGTGTTTCTATACAGGTATGTCTGTCCGATGAATTTGTTTTGCTTTTTATAGATTATGTGAGGACTGCGTAGGAAAACATGCTTCAACTCTGCAGGAACAAGCATCATGTTTACCACCCAGAGTACAGGAAACTCTTCATAAGAGGATGTCTTACTTCAGAACACTAACAGAACTGCAGGAGCGTGCCACTTTAACACACTGACTTTACAGCCTCATTATAATGCCTTGGTTTGGTCTGCTGCTCTGAGGGCATGTCCATTTAAACAGGAGTGCTGGAATGTATATGATCTGTTTTGGAATTTAAAGGCACCAATAGAATAATAGTGGGCCAGTTCCAATATCCAATATTTTTGCATACTTTTCTGCCAATACTTAAAAATGTATAAAATAGACTTGGGGTTGACTACATCTACCTGGAGTCTAACATGTAGTGTTTGTTAGGGGTAAATATGATTAAATATTGCTTTAAGAATAATAATAATAATAATAATAATAATATAATATAATAATAATATAATATATTTATATATATATATACTTGTAATTATATATTTGTAATCATATATTTGTAATTAAAATATTTGCTAATATTTGATTTACATGTTATTGTACGATTATTGTTTCTTGGTATAACATTGAGACTTCTGTATAATGATGTACATACAATGATAGTATCAGTCTGTTTGCTTCATTCAAATGTTTGAGTAAAATGAACATAAAATAAAATTGTTTTGTTAAAATAAAAACAAATTTTGTCATTTAGAGCATTTATTTGCAGAAAATGGGAAATGGCTGCAATAAAAAAGATGCAGAGCTTTCAGACCTCAAATAATGCAAAAAAAAAAGGTAATATTCATAAAGTTTTAAGAAAGAGTTCAGAAATTAATATCTGATGGAATAACCCTGGTTTTAATCACAGTTTTTGTGCATCTTGGCATGTTTTTGGATAACTTTATGCCACCCCTCTGGCAAACATTCAAGCAGTTCAGTTTGGTTTAATGGCTTGTGATTATCCATCTTCCTTTTGATTATATCCCAGAGTTTTTCAGAGGCTTAATCTTAACAAATTAACATCTAAACATTTTTTTTACCTGATTAAAGTTTTATAACTTCAATGTCAGACAGAAGTATTACAAAAAGTAAATGTTTAAACTGAGTTTCTTCCATTCTCATTACTGTGCTGAGATTGGTGCAAATTGGATTCTGGGACATTTGGATATTCCAAGTTCACTCACTGTCTAATGGAAGTAGATCCTAGACAAGGAAAATTAGTTTGTCACTGATATCTATGATGATAAGTGGATGTCATACTGCACTCAGCCAGCAGAGGCACTAGACCTGTGGTGGCTACAGCTTTGAGAAATGTTGCACTGACCAATAACTATAAGAAAACATAGACATCACAGAAGTTATCACAGAAATAATAATAATAGAATACGAGGAAAACAAACTGGTTCTGTGCTTTGATAATCAGTTTATTATTTAATATAATCATGGATTGGAATGCTTCCTTACAAAATAATGGAATGATAAGTCACTGATTACACTTATATACTCAGAATTCTATAAAACCTTTTCTTTTTAAATTCAGGATGACATTTTCAGTAGATTACTGTACCATAACTGTTTTTCATATAAAACCCTTAGTTTTTTTTTGGTATTTTTTTCCCTCAAAGTGCATAAAAGGAATTCTAAAGGGCTTTCCCTACCCGTCTGCAGTGCTTGCCATAAACAAGCTTGTGATTAAGACTTTGCCAATTAAGACATTGGTTAAGCGACAAGTGCTGGCCGCTCATCATCTGGACATTTAGATAAGCGACTGCCTGAAACTGCACTTACCATGCTTTACACTGCAGCCCTAACTTTCCTACAGTCATACCAACCCAAAACTCATCGCACTTCAATGTTTTCTGCTGCAACAGAGGTTTGTTTCCACGTACGTAGAACAAACTGAGCCATACTTTTCAACACAAGGGCAAAGCAATGCACAAACCCAACAAGCACCAACTGCATAGGAAAAGGGAGAGTAAAAGAAATAAAAGAGAAAAAATATAAACGTTCGCTCAGCTGACAGGAGCAGCTTTTCCTCTAGGAAAAGCGTATTAGCACTGTTTCTAGCTAGCTAAAGCTTAGACGCCTGATCAAGTTTCTCTCATTTAATTAAGACCAAGTTAAACAAATAGTGAAATGAACTGGGGGGAAAAATAATCTTAAGTGGAGATGGCAACCAGGCTGTTCCTCTGTGTATCCCTCCCTCCTGTATCCTTCTCCTCTTCACTCTCTGCAATTCTACCTTTCTTGTTCATATAGCCTCCACATAGTTGGAGGGAAGCATGCCCTGCTTGCCAGTGCGCTCCACGCGGCCAAACATCCAGCCCTCGTCTATCTGCTGCACATCCAGGATCACATCTCCATCAGCGAACGACACCTCATCCTCATCAGCTGCAGCGTAGTCATAGATGGCTTTGTAGCGTTTCTGAAAAACACAAACATACACATCCGTTAACATTTCTGTTAATGTGAGGGAAATAATCAATAACAGTCAGTCTAGACATGTTTTAAGCCATATGTTTTAGCACTAGACAAGATTTACATTTACACTTTAACATTAGATAAATGCTCTTACAATAAGTGTCTTCCATTTGAATCACTATAAACAGGTAGGTGAATGTGGTGTTAGGAGTCATTCCCAGACTGCCTCACCCCTCCATTTTCACCAAAGAAACCTATGAATGTAGTATTTCCTTTGTTAAAAATTATAATAACCATTGCATTGGCTTAGTTCAAAGTTAAACAAGGATAAATTAGCTCAAACTTCTTGTTCTACCTTAAATGGTGCAGCACTTACATTCTGTCACCTAAGGGTTTTGGATGATTTAGGGTGGAACAGGAAATTTAAATAAATGTTACAGAAAAGCTGACTTAATCTCCCCATCATAGAGGAATTAGGGCTGGATGATAATAAATAAAATGCCATTAGGCACTGTGATTCTGTGATGGAATAGGCAGTGTTGTTATCCACTCTGCTTTCCCATGTTTCCCAGAACTTGTTCATTTTTTTTTCTCATTCCAACATACAACACAATAAGTGTATTAAAAGACCTTCACTATGAACAGGTTTTACACACATGGTTACTGGATGTACTATTCAACACCCACTACTATATGCAAATCATGTCTGTACAATGCAAATCCCATCTGTAAACCCCTTGTTGGTTTTAAATATGAGGCCTAATGACTTCAGAGCTGCTTTTGAAGATGGACAGGTTAGTGTAATTTTGGTAGAGTTAAATATTGACTGTTTTGCTATTTTGACCGCTTGGCAGCTCTTTGTACAAACAAGGTGGGGTGAAGGTGGGTGCATGAAGGTGAAGTTACAGGAAGGTAAATAACTTTAAGAACGAGGTGTAATAAGCCCATGCTTCATGGAAAGATTAAGCCTTTAGGCAGGATAAGCTTCTATTTAATGCCTTTAATTTAATTTAATTTAATTAATCATACAGTCCTCTAAATCAAGGAGGACTCATAGCTCAGATTTTAGGTTCAACTGCAACATGACATGAGCTTTGTGCTAAAGAAGGGAAAGGCTATGTTTTTCCTGACCACCATGCATGAGGACAAAGCTTGGGATCTATAAAGTGTGAAGAGGAACCCAGAAAGAATCCAGTACTATAAACACATGCTGTCCAGCTCTAGTTCCAATTTATTTAAATACTGACCAAATAGTGTTGTTTGTTATACGTGTGATGTCTACACTCATGTATGCTTATCACTCATGTATACATTTGTTGAATACCTTGTATCTCAAATGCAAATCTAGTGATTTAAGGCACTTAACTACTACACTGGGGTAAAGTGAAGATTGTGTAAATATTGCTTTTCTCTAAAGTACTTCTTTTAGTGCATTACAAGTGTGAGCTGCAAACTGAAGAGGAATAAAAAGGGTGATGTTTCGTACCCCGCCACTAGGAGGAGGAGGAGCTGCAGCAGAGCGCACAGGCTGGGGATCATAGTTGTAGCTCTGAGGGCTGGAAGGCTGATAGGCTGAACACAGAACACAAAGAAATAAAGAGAAAGGTGTGAGAACACGGCTAGTGTTTATAAGAAATGCCACAAAACAAGAACATGGTACAATACAAAATCATGCCATTTCCAGTATATACATTTTAATTAGGTAATTGTTAAAATATCAACTCACTCACTTTACCAGAAAATACATTTTTTATCATCAAGGAAAAAAAAATGTAATCATAAGGGATTCACAGAATATTTCGCAACCAAAATATATATAAAAGAATCATTTATACCGAACTATGACACATTTATTTTAAGTAATGTTTTGCAGCGTTTCTTCCACTGTTAAGATGTTTACATGAAATGACATAAAGCATTCAGCATCCCTTATGCTTGGCATGCTATGGTTTAATACTGCTGCACAAACTGACTTATATTCAGCTGAAAGATAAGAGCCTAAGATTAAAGTATTGTTAGGTAGCTGTGCTACTATTAGGTTTAGCATTTGTTTACCAAAAGACTGAGACTGTATTACGCTAGCTATACAACATGACTTGTGTAGCACTCCTGTGATTTATGTGGTTTATGATAAGAATAACACTCCTGATGTAGGTAGCTAGCTAAATGTGTGACTTAAATAGAACAGCTGAAGTAAATTTAGAACTAAGGTAAATAGATTGCTAAAATTGCATTACTGAGGTAGGATTTATGATAAAAACAGCAATACTTAAGTAAATTTATGACTAAAATTGCACTGTCAAAGTACATTTATGATGAACACGGCACTGCTAAAATAAGTTTATAGTTAGAATGTATTGTGCTTTGTTGGTAAGTCTGCTGGTAAATTAAAATGTTAAGTGTTCAATAAATATATTTTAAATAGTAGATCTGCAATTGAAAAAAAAAATCCTCGTGATCATCCACTTTGGTGCATAGCAAAAACATCAGATGTTGGAAATGAAGAACATTCTTAATAGATTAATTCATTATCCTACCAGCGTTGGTCTCAGCAGGTGGGGCATCTCCTGCCATTCGACTCTTGTCAAATTCTTCATGATACTTTATCTGTTGGAAAAAAACATCATTAAACATTCTGTATAAATGCTTACATTTCAAGGGATATGACAGAGCAGCAACATATGTACTGCTTATAAACACAAGGGGGCAGTGTATGCTTGAGTCTGCTGGTTTAATATAGTCTGCATGTGGAGTTAAAGGCACTACCCTTTAAGGAAGAATACAGGCACATTCAGAGGAAATGACACCTAAACACTAGTCATGTGATCTGAGGGTTGCTTGGCAACACGCCATGACACAGATGATGATGATGGCAAGGGAGGAAAAGAAGAGGTGGGAGTGGATGTGAGCATGAAAGAGAGAGAGAAGGGGGTGTGGAGTATCTTGGCCAGTGAAAGATATTAGAATTTCATACTAAACAGATTTGAAAAAATCTAACTTTTGGAACAACTTGTGGAGACAAGGGGGGAAAGGAAATGGAGAAAGAGAGAGAGAGAGAGAGAGAGAGAGAGAGAGAGAGAGAGAGAGAGAGAAAGAGTGTGAGTGGGTGAATGCATGTTTTGACACGTCTCAGTCTCTCACTTAAATAACTGTGTGTAAGAGTGACTACAGACTAGGGGTGTGCAAAATCGTACAAGATAACTTCTTTATCATTTTTAAAATGATGAAAATTTATACAAAATCAGAGTCTTCATAAGTTACTGTTGTTTACAAAATCAAATGTAAAATTTTTTTATCTCCATTAATGTTTGAAATGGTTTTAATTTTTCACTGTTTTTTTTACATCGGCAAGATTTTGTTATCGGCAAGATATTGTTATCGCAACAATGGCCTGAAATACTGTGACATTAATTTAGAGCCATGTCACTCACCGTTAATACAGACTACAGAAGAATGCAATGGGTTGAGGCTAGGGCTGGACAAAAAAATGTATATATACTGTGATATAAAATGTTTTATTAGCTGTGATACGATTTTTCTAAATCATCTATATTTATTGGGTTTAACATTATTTTCAAAAATACTAAAATATACCAAGGTCTGGGGTTACAGAATAAGCTGTGTACGTACAGATGATAAAAAAATGTGGGTCTCTTTATGTAGTAAGTATAAGAATGCCTTTTCTTCAGTGCCAAATCCAAACACAGATAGGACATGACATAATAGGATGTCCACATGTAGAGATGTATCTGGGCAAGGCCAAATGAAATTCCTTCTAGATCTTCAACTGTACAGGAGACCTAATCTTTCTTCTTTCTGATGCAACTCATAGCTTTTATATAAGTATTTAGTATTTATATAAGTATTTAGTATTTTATATAAGTATTAAGTATTTATGAAAGTATTTCTTCTTTCTGATGCAACTCATAGCTTTTATATAAGTAACCATTTGGCAATCTGGTTCAACCACATACTTTTGGAAGAAATATCTGTTTTTTTTTTTTTTTCAAAATAACTAAATACGCTTTCTAGCGAGATAAGATAAATTATGTAAAAGATTAATGGTATCTTTGTCTATTAAGGGATCTACAGCATTTAAGAGATACACTTCTGGAGACATAACAAATTGTATGCTAATTATTTCTTTGTATGGCAAATTAAGTTTCTTCCAGTAATTCTATAATTTGACACTTGACTAAAAAACTTGTAGAACTCTGCCCACTACAACAAAACATTTAAAACACACCCTTACGGTATTAGGAAATATCCTGTGCAGGTGAACTGGTGTAAAATACATTTTATGAAAAGGTTTGAAGTTTTGTTCATGGACATTAATAAGTACATGAACAAAGTACATCTGTAGGAGCCAAATGCCTCCAAAATGGCTTTAGGCAAGGCCATACATATTTATTTAAATGCTTTATTTTTAATGTGTATTAAATTTATGTTCACAGCAATAGATTTATTTTAATGCTTTAGCTTTGAATTATAGGTAAAGTCAGGTGATATAGCACAGCATAAGTGTGTAATAGGAGTAGTTTTCTGTTAAGCGCATGGTGTTCTGACCGCATTGTCGTGCTGTGAACTGAATTAGAATATACAGATGGAGAAAAAGTGGACATAAGATGTAAGTCTGTTGGATTTCTTTGTTTTATTTTGTTTACGACAAATAAAAATAAAGAGTTAAAATGTGGATTTGTGTGGATTAGGTAGACAGGCTACCAGTTGGAAACACGAGTCAGTTACGTAGCTCTTTTAACTTTTGCTTCTGGAAACCCACCACAACATTTAAGGAAGATCTAATTACTGTATATATCTGTCCTGACTACATCATCAATCCTAGATCCTTTTCCAGTGATATAATTTATAAATAATATTCATCATTTACAGTGTCTTTTACTGACTGATGTTCATGCAGAGCACACTAGCACACTACTACTACTTTTTAGCAGAAAAATAAGCTCATAGTTATTAAGGGATTGGTTAACGTTGTTCTCACGTTGCTGATTTGGTCCTGGGTCTTCTTGATTCTCTGCAGCTCCGGTGTGTCGGCCACCACGCTGAATCCTTTCCCTTTGTTTTTCTCAAACTCCTCTTTGTACAGCACCTACAGAAGACAACAAAACAGACAGAATCATTATACCATTCATCTACTGAGGCAGCTTCTGCTGTGGACACTGAAAATAAGTAAATGTCTATGAGTACCAAACATTACAACAGGCTATTTAAAATTATTTACAGCCATTTAGAGCATAGCTAACTAGCTTTCAAACACAACCCGACACCATATAGCTTATGTCTACTGCCTTCTAAATAAAAAGAGCTGCATCTATGAGTGAAGCTTTTAATTTTTAAACATCCTCTCAAGCATCCAAACATCTGCTCTTACAACTGTGTGGAGGGGAAACTTAATTTTATGAAGTTCCAGTGTAGTGGTTTACCCTCCACAAAATGGTAAGAGCAGACGGATGGATATTTGGGTGGAAGTTATATGTTTTTTTTCTACACATAGTTTTTTGAGTTGCGTTTAAAATACTGTTGTATTGTAAGCAAAATCCTCCCATTCTTCCAAATACTGTGACACTCTGCAACTGAGCATACTATGCTCCTCATTTTTTATCCATCCTTTTCCATTTATCACGAAACATTGAAACATGAACCAACCAGTAAAAAATTCATTCTTATTAGACTAATAAAAACCTTTATTATTACAAAGCAAGGGACAAAATCTTAAAATATAATTAAATAATTGTGCATGATTTTATCAATATAATATTATGTGTACATTTCAGAAATGTTTTAGCAAAAGGAATTAAAGGAGCTTTAGACCAGCAGATCATTCAGGATGACCTCTTTTAAAGGTGAGCTATGAATAGGTGAATAGGAGTCTGTGGTCTACCAGTGGCAGTGTTGTGGTCAAAATGTGCTTTTTGATATGTGCATACACACAAAGACCATCTTTCGCTTTGCTTCTTGTCTCTTCACTCAGGCACTGCAACTATGTGTGCACACACACAAAAACACACACACACAGGATGTGCACCCAGTGGTAGGCCTGTATAAAGAAAGGATTGTGTCATTGAAAGTTTGTGTGCAAGAAAGTACACAAGTGTGTGCACGTCCTTTAGTGTTGCACAGGCACTGAAACACAGATCGTGTTTAACTCCACATCTCCCATGCACACACACACACACACACACACACACACACACAGGTACAAGCATACACACACAACAACTTAAAAACAGAAGCAACATTGTGTTTCTGAAGAACTTAATAGTTCCACCTTTCGCGCAGTTCCTTCATTTGTGAAAGCCGACATTGAGTCAAACAAAAGTGGCAGTGTCCTGCAGTGTCGTTAGCTGTTAGCTGTGGTGTTAAAAACGGGGGCCTCTAAAGCCTGGCGGTTTCACATCTTCTGCGGTCGCAGTTTACTGCTGTACAAACAGGAGATCATTTCCAGACTCGTTTAATGGACTGATGGTGCACGGCTGCTCTTACAGTGTTTTTACAGCAAGTGTTAAAGACTGGACTGGAGCTTTCTGGCGAACAGCACCAGCATTCTTTAGCCTCCAGCCACAAGCACCATATTGTGGGTCATGGATGAATTATTAATAACAGTGTGCGACCTTGCTGGGTTACCGCGGGCTGCCTATATGACGATTAGCATGTACTGAGATGTGAGCAGGAAAAGAAAGAAGAGTGAGAAGAAAGGGGACAGCGGGCAGCTAGTAGTGACTTTTAGACGGGTCAGTCAGTGCAGTGCAGTGCAGAGCATTAGGGGGGAGGTCTGACCAACATTTAAACACAATGCTGCCCACCCCTTCCCAAAACACATTTACCACCCCCACTATACGGGCCCTGTGTGTGTCTCCTGGCCCAAATCGAAACACCCCATTGCACACAAACACACACCACACACATGGTTGACCGAGTTGAAAAAGGAGGAGGGGGCAGGGTTTGAACACTTATTGGCCTTTCTGAACAAATATCTGAACACCCAGGTCAGCGTCAGAATAAAAATGATGGGTGTATGAAAAAACATTAATATTATAAAGGATGTCATTAGTAATGCAATTTTTAACAACTCAGGTGATCATGCTAAAATCGTGCCGTCTAATAGGTAATACAGCACTAGTGTACTACAGCACTAGCGCAGTGCTGTATCATTCACTAAGTATATGTGTACATCAAAAGCAGAAGAAAGCACACCCCATCCTATTCGGCGACTACGGCATTGCCTGGTAGATGCTAGATCACCAGATGATTTTTCCCAATTTCTTTCAAGTTATTTTAACAATGTGATCTACAGCTCTGGAAAAAATAAGAGACCACTTAATGATGTTGTTTTAACTTGATTTGACCAAATTAAAAACCTCTGGAATATAATCAAGAGGAAGATGGAGGATCACAAGCCATCAAACCAAGCTGAACTGCTTAGGTTTTTGCACCAGGAGTGGCATAAAGTTATCCAAAAGCAGTGTGTAAGACTGGTGGAGGAGAACATGCTGAGATGCATGAAAGCTGTGATTACAAATCAGGGTTATTCCACCAAATATTCTTAAAATGTTATGAATGAAAACTTATTTGAGGTCTGAAAGCTCTGCATCTTTTTTATTATTTCAGCAATTTTTCTTTTTCTGCAAATTAATGCTCTAAATTACAATATATCAATTTGGGATTTGGGAGAAATGTTGTCTGTAGTTTATAGAATAAAACAACAATGTTCATTTTACTCAAACATATACCTATAAACAGCAAAATCAGAGAAACTGATTCAGAAATTGAAGTCGCTTTATTTTTCCAAAGCTGTATGTACACTGCATTATCAACAAAATGCAGGTATTTTCCAGATTTCTTCAAAGTCAATAACCCAACCATAAAATTAATAATGTATTTTAAATTGTGTACCAAGTATGACTTTTGTGGAAATGTTGTGGAAAACAATGCAAATCCTGTGCATGTCCTGTGATGTGACTATTGTACACGTGTACATTTTGATGATTATGCAGACTCTGTACTTTAGCTGATCACACCTCTGACCTCTATTTGAGCATCATTTTTTTTAAACCAAACCAATGCCTGACTAGAGCATAACAAATATTATTTACTATGGTAATAGATTCTAGGTGTACTAGGAGGTTCTACAAGTTACGCAGTCATTTTCAGATTAGTTTCTTTTGTATTTCGCGCTGAAGTTGTTTTCTTGGAAAGGTGATTTTACCCTCTGTACTTCCCTAAAATATCAACACTTTTAGTTTTACTTTTACTAGGTTAGTATACACACATTGCTTTTGATTTGACTGGAGAATTATGTTATTCATCTCTTAAAATTAAAGGCAATCAAACTAAATAGATACATTCTCAGAAAGTGTGAATGTTTTATTCTTTTTTTTTAAAAAACAGTTTAACAAATGAATTCAACTTTAGAACAGGGATGGGGTGATGATATCAATCCAGTTCATTGGCATAGATGAAACATACCCTAGCACTACACACACACAAGCCCCCTTCTCTTCCCATGACGTTCTCCAGACTGACATCTCCCCATCCCCCCTCGTCCCGGAAATTCCCCATAAAGTGGCCGAGCAGAGCTGACCCAGGGGTGCGCTCTCACAGCCTGTAAACAAAGCCCCTAAATAGAAGAGAGAGGGGAAAGACCCCCCTCTGCCACACAACTATGCCAAAAATGATGAGTAACACCAATGCTATGAGTGTAATGGGCCTCTGCAACACCACTGACCATCTCTCTGCTCTTGAGCTTTTATGGGCTTGTGCTGTCGCTGAATATCTGTGTTCACAAGACATGAAAGGGCATACAAGTATGAATGTGTGTGCGCGCACGCGTGTGTATGTGCATAAATCGAGCATGCGTATGTTCATGGGTATTTCCAGAAATTCGAAATTAATGATTTTTTTAGCACTGTGATTCTGAGGTAAATGCCTAGTAATGCAATGTTTACATTTCCTGTGAAAATAAACAGCGATTCTCCTCCTACTGTTGTAATCTAATCTGGATTGGCAGTGTTAATTAGTGCAGGGGTGGTCTACTGTCCTTAATCCACTGTCACTGCAGGGCTCTGCTAAACCTACCCAGTCTAAAAGTGTGCATTATGGTAAAGATTGGAGGATATTGGAGGATGATGCAACAAGACACTTTTACAATATGCCATGTGGTATTTGCTGCTCTTTAATTTGTTATTATGGTAAATTAGGGCTCCATAATCATTTTGTCCCCCCCCCCCCCAAATTTTCCCCCAAGTTCTCTTTTTCATTCAGATTTTTGTGTGTTTTGTTTCATATTTTAAATCTATTTTACATCCAAGTTCCATTACTTTATCACAAAAAAATTTGAGACATTTTAATTCTACATTAAGTCCAGGAGGAAAAAAGATGCACAGCATAAACTTTTGGGCCGAAAATTACGGTTTTACCAAATAAATAAAAAGACCACAACAGTATAATGCTTTGTTGGTATGTCTGCTAAGTTATTTCGTAGATAAAAAAAAAATAATCATACCTTTTCTTTAAAAGACTTTTCATGCAATAG
This sequence comes from Astyanax mexicanus, assembly GCF_023375975.1. NCBI lineage: Eukaryota > Metazoa > Chordata > Actinopteri > Characiformes > Acestrorhamphidae > Astyanax > Astyanax mexicanus. The sequence goes on from NC_064422.1 coordinate 26,530,852, forward strand.
TGAAAAAGGTGGCAAAATTAACACAAAAAAAGAGTTTATTTGGTATTTGGCCTTCAGCTAAATGTTTCATTTGGTTCAGTTTCAGCCAAAAATGTAGTCTGGTGCAACCCTAAAGAAACACTATTAAAACAGTGTATAAAATAGCAAATAATAATAAAACATATTCATAACTGACTGACATCATATCAGATACTATAGTTTGGGTGGTATATTTTTTTTATACACCAGTATTGTGATATGTCTGCTGGGAACATAAATAGGTTGCATTCAATAAAGGTTTTTACATCATACTTTTGCAATAGCTTTTTCTTTGAATGGATATTTATTTATGCAACTGAGAAAAAACGTAGAAAACATAAGAAAAAATATTTGCATGTTATTCAGTGTTTCTTATTTGTTTATTTTCTGCCAAATATTTTTATTTCAGTGCATCCCTAGAAAAACATTAAAATTCATTCAAAACATCAATCAGCATCAGTGACATGTTTCTATATAATGTCTGAAATATAGTGGTAAAATTAAGGCTGTAAAGGTTTCTTTATAAATAGATGTAAATGCTAAGCTGTTTCAACTTTCACTTTTAATAGGGCAAAGAACAAAGAGAAACTAAGGTGGATAAAGGTCACTGGCAAGCAGAAAAAATGAAAAGCGAAGGATGGGTGGGGTGGGGTGGGGTTGAGCGAGAGAAAGTCTGGAGAAAGGAGGACGAGCGGAAGGAACATGGCACACAGAGAAAGAGAGAACAGATGGCGCTTACAGAAGCTACATAGGGAGCATGACCTTACAGGAACTTTACTAGATGTGATACCTTTAATGCTAGGGTCATTTAAGGATCTAACACACACACAGTCAGTAGGACTGGAACGTTTTATTGAAAGAGAATCTCTTTGTGAACCTACTTCAGGTCGGCAGACAGTAATAGAAGTCGACTTTACTGTGCTAATTGGCTGTGGTCAGTCACCGCTTATTAGAGGCACTGACTGGTGTGGTGTGTGTGTGTCAGTAGGGGGTATGGATGGCAATGGCAATGTGTTTTGGAGGGTATGGTGAATCCGTCTGTTGGAATCTGTTGCCAAGGCAATCCAATTGTCATGACAGCAGGATCCATAGAGTCAAAGAGGTGAGGATGATTGTGACTAGGCTATGTCCTAACCTATGCCCTCTTTACTATATACAGCCCTAAAACGTATTTTTTTTTTCAGTACTATATAGAACATTTATCTAGTTCTGTTTAGAGTTTAGTGCACATTTTGGTTAGTAAGCTGTATTGTAGTGTTGCATTTTGAAGTTTAATATAAATAATAGACAGCAAACACCCACAATGCATAATGTACCATAACTATTTGGGCAAAGTAACGCAATACCAGTGTACAAAATTGTTGAATAGGTTGTTGATTATAATAAAACTAAATATACTGACATGCCAAAAACCATAAGGCAGGAAACAGTATTGTATCCCATGACCTTTACCATTTCTTCAGTTTGTAGCCAGAAACTGCCTTTCACGATTATTACAACCCACTGCACTGTCAACTGTGGATAGTAATGTGCTTCTATGATGTATTTCCAGTACACATATGACACTATAGTTTGAGGAAAGATAAATGCCCCCTATTTAGCACCCACTTTCAGGCCTCGCCCAAACTGCAATAATAATACATGCCCCCTTGCTGCAAGCACGCTGGCAAGTGTACAATCTCACCACACAAGATAACACCTCACAACTTATACAGGTGTGGGCGTTTCCAAGCAGTCCTCTGAGAAAACACTTCATTGTATATTTTCATACCACTGCTCCATGACATCTGGCATGCCAGTGTAAAAATAAAAATAACAACAACTCTGTACTATCTAAATAAAGCTAACTAGCAAACAGTCATGTCTGAAAAACAAAGACATCTTCGCTTGAATCACAAATTCTGTTCAATGTTAAAAATACTCTTTAAGGAAGTACCTCTTGTTTCTCTAATACCACAAAAAGCTCTTAGAGTGCTTCCGGTGTAGGCACTCAAAATAAGTGGACCATTTTAAAACACAGTCTAAGTTACTGCACTCACTAGAAAGTATAGTATCAGTTACAAAGAGTCTAAACAGCATTGTTTCACACACAGACCCTGTAAATCATCAACCAGTCCAAGGTAAATAATAAATGTCATCAGACCAGTTTGGCTTTCCCACTGGATTTATGGGAACGGATGCCAGGGGGCGGACAGGAAGTGGACACCGGGGTGGAGCAGGAAGGGTGAGAAGGATCAGGAGGAAAAGGGGGATAAAGGCGAAGGCTACATACCTGGCTTTGCACCTTGCTCTGCTGCATGAGCCGGAGATTCTCTGGAGTATCAGCCACACTGGTGAAGGAAGTCTTGGGGTAGTGTCTGAAAAACACAAGTCAAAGAAACAACAGATCAGCATATTGAATCAAATCAATCTGGCACGCTTCCACAATTCATCTGAGTAAACAAGTTTAATATACTTATTACCGGTATTGCTGTTACGTTATTGATATGTCACCAATTAAAAAAAATAAATAAATAAAAATGCACTTTCAGAGCCAGAAAATGGGCTCAACTGGAAAAAAACACACCATGCACAGATATATTTAGATTCCAAAACAGAGCTGGAAATTATTGAAATAAAATTGTAATTAATATAACAAATTAATATTTTTACCATATGGCACAGCCCCCTACCAAAGCGGGGTTTTGAGTTGAAAAACTTTAATATATTCATTAAACACTGTAAGTATTGGATTATAGATTAGATTATGCAGAACTTTTAAGGGCCAAAAAGAAAAAAAATATTATTGACTTGTAAATGTTCTAAACAATTTAAAAAACATACCCAAAGAGACAATATAACAAAACAAAACATCTAATAGAGCCAACCATCAGGCTATGTTTCCTACTTTATAAGTAAGAAACATGAAAAATATATATATTAGATATTAAAAATATAAAACAGCACATTATCAACGCTCGAACAAATGTCAGACAGCACATTTACAAAAAAGATTTTTTATAGATGGTAGGGTTTATGCAAATCAAAAAAACAAAAAAAACCAAACAAACGTGACATTAGCTCTTCTCTTGGATAAAGACAGCCTTAGGATGTGAACAGTATTAAATGTCTTTTGCCAATTGTCAGTTATTATAATAAAATATTAACTAATATGGGTAGGCGGGACAAGCCCCAGACATTATACAAATATCTACACATCTGTGACCACACACACACACACGGTGGTTTGCAATACGGTGGTGATGTGCTAGTGTGGGTTAAGCTGTATTAAGTGGGTCAGGCACAGCAGTGCTGCTGGAGTTTTTAAACACAGTCACTCTACTCAGTGTCCACTCTATTAGACACTTTTACCAAGCTGGTCCACCTTGTAGATGTAAAGTTTAGTTTGTCATTAGCGGTCACAGGATGCTGCTCACAGGACCCTGTCTGCAGGTTAGACGCTGCTGGCTGGATATTTCTGGTTGGTAGACTATTCTCAGTTCAGCAGTGACAGTGCTACAGTCTGGTCTACTCGTACCAGGACAACACACTCTAGAACACCACTACCATGTCAGGGTCACTGCAGTGCTGAGGATGACCCACCACTCAAATAATACTAGCTGATACTACCAGGTGATCCTGTTTTGAGCTGACCATTGTAGAACGAGCTAAAACGAGGCTAACAGAGTACACTTTAAAAAGTGATTTTGTGTTTTAGTCAGAAGAACTAATATTATTAAGTTAAGTGAACTTATCAGCCAGTACAACTCATTAAAATAAGTTCAGAGAACTTCAACCTGAACCCATAGGCTCCTGGCACCATATATTTGCATACTGGGTGTGGCCTGTTCCTTACTTACCATCTTTGTGTTGTCTGTTGCCCAAAGCTCTCTTATCCTAGGCATGGCTTAGTGTGATATATGAATTGATTGTCAGGCCTCGGTGTTGTAGGTTGTAAGACAAAATTAGCTTTATTCTGTGTTCCTGTTTGTCACAGTATGTTTGCTTGGACCTACACTGATCATTCTCGTGCTGCTGCCGTATTATACTGTCAGTATTGGCAGTTCTTTAAAAATATTTTAAATGTGTTGAGAATGTCTATCTATCCAATTCCTTAATCATTAAAAAACTGTTGAGTTAAACTAATGTATTGTTGTGTGAACAAAACTCAGTTATGTTAAATAAACCTAAAATTGCATATATTTACAACTTTAATGAGTCAAAGCAAAATGATGACTTGACTGAGTTGAGTGGAGCCAACACATTTTTTTTCAATGTATGCATAGAAACAAGCAGAGATGGATTACAATCGGTCATTATAAAACTGCAAAGCTCTCTTTTATACTATCAGATAATCTGATAAAAAGAACAGTGAGTAAAGAAACAATTGCATGTAGCAGAACTAGTAGTGGTGTGAAAAAAACATGCTTGAGTGCTAGCATGATCCCTGCAGCGGAAAACCTGCTTCGACACGTTGCTCCCTGCATTCTAAGCATCCTTCTCCACTGGAATTTGGGAGCAGAGCTTAAGATAAGCTTTCTTTCAGTATGCAGTTCTTAGACACTCTTTAGTCCACTGCAGAGTTTCCCTACAGAGAGACACATGTTCACTTTCACACAACTCACTCTCTCACTCACTCCCTCTTCCCTCCCAAATGCCTGTAACGACTGAACTCAATTCAGGATGTAGAGCAGGTGTGTGCGTGTCTGTATGAATGTGTGTGTATGCATATGTGTATCTGTGTGTGCGCAAACAGAGCAACTAAACACTAACTACTGAGTCTCAAATAGAAAGTTCACGTCCACAACCTCTTATAAAGGTTCAGTGCTTACGTCATTTTTTTTAGCTGTTGTTAAGACAGTGGGGATAAAACACGTCACTGAGGCTGAAAGCTGTGACAGGATTGTGCACGATAAAGCAAGAGCTCACACCTCAGCTTCTCCTTAATTTAGCACCTTGTCCCTCGGGTGTGGCTGAGTGTTTAAACAGTATATAGTAACATTCTTGTTTTTGTGTCCAGCTGGGAAGCAGAGTTTGGCCTTAAAGCCCAGTGAATCCCCAGATATTCGCCAGTGAATCAGGAGAAAAGGAATTCATTCATTCATTCATTCAGTGCTGTTTTCGGCTTGTAGATGCCTTGTAGATCCACACAATCCACAGGCTGTAGAATTCACCACAGCGGCCTGAGAAACTGCGAGAGTCATTCCAGAACCTGAAACCTACATTTGCTGATTCTGTTTGTGTGTTGGTGCGTGCATGAACGTGTCTCTGTTCCACTGCTGACCTTACCTGACCTCAAGGCAACTTCACACTGCCGTGGGGAATCGAGTGTGGGTCGGAAAGCAAACTGCACATGCACAAAGGTCTTATTCACAAAACAAATAGAGAAAGTAACAGAAAATGAAAACTGAAGGTGGGGGATATGTCATAAGTATACATTTAAAGTGCACACAAAAGACAGTCACAATATGCATTATTACATTATCACCATCACTCAAGAAAATTATCTTCATTTTTTTTTTTTTTTTACATAATCTGAATCAATAGTTCTTTACACTGTATAATGATTTCACAATGAATGGAGCAACAGAAATGCTGCAATATGACTCTGAACTAAATCATTATAGCCTGACCACTCGTACTGACTTTTATTAAAGGCTAAGAACATTTTATTTTTTCTTCTCCTGCATGATGACGACTATAGTTACAGTTAAAACTAGTTGTAGTCAAATTCATTTGCATACTGTATAGTAATTAGCTCTCAAAAACTACACTACCACTAGTGTAGTACTACTACAACCCCTGGCAAAAAGTATGGAATCACCAGTCTTGGATGAGCACTCCTTCAGACATTTCATTCTGTAAAACAAACTCTGATCAAAAACATGATACAATAATAAGGTCATTCCAAAGTGCAACTTGTTGGCTTTCAGGAACACTCAAAGAAATGAAGAAAAAACATTGTGGAAGTCAGTGAATGTTACTTTTATTGACCAACCACAGGGAAAAAAATATGGAATCACTCAATTCTGAGGAAAAAAGTATGGAATCATGAAAAACAGATAAACAAAAGATGATTCAAAATACATCACTAGTATTTAGTTGCACCACCTTTGGCTTTTATAACGGCTTTCAGTCTCTGAGGCATGGACTTGATGAGTGACAAACAGTATTCTGCATCAATTTGGTGCCAACTCTCTTTGATAGCAGTTGCCAGATCAGCTTTGCAGGTCGGAGCCTTCTTGTGGACCATTTTTTTCAATTTCCACCACAGGTTTTCAATTGGGTTGAGATCTGGACTATTTGCAGGCCATGACATCGACTGAATGTGTCTTTCTCCAAGGAATGCCTTCACTGTTTTTGCCCTATGGCACGATGCATTGTCATCTTGGAAAATTATTTCATTATCTCCAAACATCTGTTCAATTGAAGGGATGAGAAAACTGTCCAAAATGTCAATGTAAACTTGTGCATTGATAGAAGAATTAACCACAGTCATCTCCCCAGTGCCTTTGCCTGACATGCAGCCCCATATCATCAAGGACTGTGGAAATTTGGTTGTTTTCTTCAGGCAGGCCTCTTCATAAATCTCACTGGAACGGCACCAAACAAAAGTTCCAGCATCATCACCTTGTCCAATGCAGATTCTTGACTCATCACTGAAGATAACTTTCATCCAGTCATCCACAGTCCATGATTGCCTCTCCTTAGCCCACTGCAGTCTTGTTCTTTTATGTTTAGGTGTCAATGATGGTTTTCTTTTAGCTTTCCTGTATTGAAATCCCATTTCCTTTAGGCGATTTCTTACGGTTCGGTCACATACATTGGCTCCAGCTTCTTCCCATTTATGCTTCATCTGTTTAGTTGTACTTTTTCGGTTTTCAAGACAAATGGCCTTAAGTTGCTTGTCTTGACGCTTTGATGTCTTTCTCGGTCTACCAGTACGCTTGGCTTTAACAACCATTCCATGCTGTTTGTATTTGGTCCATATCTTGGATACAGCTGACTGTGAACAGCCCACATCTTTAGCAACCATGCGTGAAGAGTTACCTTCTTCAAAAAGTTTCACAATCCTCTCTTTTGTTTCAAGAGACATTTCTCTTGTTGGAGCCATGGTTCTAGCCACTCTAATTCGTCCAGCAGCCCTCCAAGGTGTCATGACTGCAGGTGTTTTTAACTGCAGACTAACGAGCAGATCTAATCTGAGGCAGGTGTCCATTTAGGGAAAGGAAATTGACTGGGTGTGTCCTTATTTTCTACCTTCAATTTGAGTGATTCCATACTTTTTTCCTCAGAATTGAGTGATTCCATATTTTTTTCCCTGTGGTTGGTTAATAAAAGTAACATTCACTGACTTCCACAATGTTTTTTCTTCATTTCTTTGAGTGTTCCTGAAAGCCAACAAGTTGCACTTTGGAATGACCTTATTATTGTATCATGTTTTTGATCAGAGTTTGTTTTACAGAATGAAATGTCTGAAGGAGTGCTCATCCAAGACTGGTGATTCCATACTTTTTGCCAGGGGTTGTATATAATGGTTTAATTATAAGGATACTGTATAATGGTTCATTCAGGAAATTGAAGAGATTTTTATTTAAAGAATAAACAATTCCAGAAGAAACAGGTTGTAAAATTCGAACAATTTCTAATAAAACATTAAATAAAAAAAAAAAAGCTATTTGTTACTTGTAAGATGTTAATAGTTTTTTTTGCAGGTCTTATAACTTGTCAACATAAATGTAAATGTTATGTTATTTACTTTTTTATTTTTATTTTAAAAGGTGCAAAAATAAAATTCTAATTCAAATTCAAAGCTATTCAGTATAGTAGGAATACTGACAATACTCATAATGGACTTACAATAACGATGATAACATTTTCTAAGGGAATTACTGAAGCCAATGAGGATATGATAAGCAAAAATTGGATTAGGATTACAAAGAAAACATTTATTTACAGAGTATTAGAATGAGAGAGAATATATATAACCACAAATATTTTACATCACCCAAACATTATGTTCTTCTGGATCAAAAATAGGTTGCTGTAGTGTAGGCTCCTTTTCCTTTGGAGCACATTAAACTACACCAATAAAATTATTTTGGCAAAACTCCTAATACTTCATTCGCCAACCTGTATAACAGGTTGTATAAAACCGACAGCCAAATGTTGTACAAGTACAAATACCAGTGTGTAATAACAGTCAAATCTAAACATCTGTCCAATGGCAATAATTTTTTAGTCCCAGGAAATTTAATAGAGCCCTGAACGACAATTCCAATGTCATTTTGCAATTCTTTATACACAGTCTAGTCCTGAATATTGTGACTGTATAGGAGCAATTTCTAGGTTTATGTATCTGTATCTGTTTCTCTGTGTGCTTTATTATCCTACTTTCTCACCTTTGTTCAATGGTCAGGTATTATCTGGTTGTTGGAACATCTTTAGCACTGCAGTGACACTAACATGGTGGAGATATGTTAGACACAGCTGTGCCGCTGGAGTTTTTAAACATATCAGTGTCCACTAACCAGAAATCTACAGCAAACAGTGTCCTGTAATGGGCAGTTTACTGTGTACATGGACAATACATTTAAAAACATTTAGTTTGATTTGTTCATAATATTCTAACTTGATTGTGTATTATCATATTGCCCACCCCTAATCAGAATCCTACAATGGAGTAACGTTGCCATGTTGCACACCCTCCAAGAAAGAGTTTCACTCCAAAGGCAAAACAGCTGGGCTCTAGAGAGATCACACTCCACACACAACACAAGTGGAAAATAAAGCGTGCATGAACATCCCCTTCTTATAGGTGTAGAGGAACAAACACGAGGGTGCAGAAATAACTCATCGCCTGCTCACTGTCTCGTCTCTTTCTTTTGACACTGTGGAGAAATATCCTGATTCTAAAATGGATCAGACAGAAATTAGGCCAGATTAAATCTTCTACGCCTGTCTAAATAAAGCCAGCTGAACTTTAGCTCCTCTGAGTAAAATCAAGGATAAAATCTCAGGACAAAACCTTTTTTTTAGGCTACCTCCTTAAGACGGTAAACAAATAAAGGCCACATGACTCATACTTGGAGAGACATGTCAAAGAGGATTCGGCACTCTAGCATTAAGGCCCCAGTCTGCTGGGATGACTTACTCTCTCAAAGGTGAATGGACTCTACAGTACTGTAAATACTAAAACACAGAGCTATGATTGAGGCTTTAACCCTTTAAGACCTGTATATAAACCTATTGGCACTTTGGCACTCTCATAAGAGCTTCATACTAGGCCTTAATATAGAACACTGTTGGACTTCATAAGATATAACTCACAACAGCTTCTGCATTACGATTAATAATGCAGTAATAAACATAGACTTCAAGGGTTTAAAGAAGCCCACACTTATCTGCATGCTCTTGCATGTGAATCATGTACCAGGATGTCAGTAACATACACAGCGCTTTGTTGTCCTCCTGGAAGCTTAGCTGTCGAAAAAAAAAAAATCAACCACTGAGGAAATATCAACTTTGCATCAAGCTTCCCAGCTGCCTGTGACATTTGCCTATGCTGCAACTGTAGCATGGAAGGATTGAACCTCTGCGACAAAAGGCCACCTTAGTTGGCACAGAATGGGCATCAGTGCATTGTACAGTTTGGTGCAGAAGTGAGACTGGGGCTTGTAGAAGCACCTTTGTGAAAGGCAGCTCTTGACACTTCCATATGAAAGTAGTGTTCTGATGCTTTAGTCAAACACAGTCTACAAAGGGCTTGTTTGTGCATTCAAGCATGGGCTGAATATAGTCTTGTGATTATGTTCAGCTGCTAATTGCTATTGATGTGTTACTACTATACACAAAACCTTTCTATCAAAAAAGAGTCAGAGGATCACCACAGAGCAGGTATTATTTGGTTGGTGGATCATTCTCAGCCTTGACAAAACTCTGACTTGGCTGTGTATTATCATATTTCCCACCCCTAACCAGATTCCTAGGGAATTCTTGTTTGTGTTTTCAAACTAAGATCATTCACAAAAGAACAAAAAATATGTTAAATTTTTGTACACAAATCTGTATCAAAATAAAGACTGTAATACTGTTCAACATTAAAATTTTAGATTAAATTTCTTTACTTAGCCCTACTATACTCATATTTTTATTGTTATGTTTTCTAAATTTGTCTCAATGAAATCGCAGTGCCACACATTCTTCACTGCGGTCTTCAGACCTCCTACATATTTCTCAACACAGTCCCACAAGTTCTCAATTGTATTTAAATCTGGTGGTTGTGTTTGTCGTGACATTATCATCCAAACTTCCTTGCTCCTTAACCCACTCAATGATCTGATATGGCATCTGCCATTGCCTGGTTGGCATACCAAGTTGTTTATTTGTGGTTTCCATAAAAAAAGGAACAGAAGCTTTTAGTCTTCACATTCAGTGTAAGATCCAGTGTAATCTTTTGTTCACTGCCCTATATATTTGCATCTGTTGAATTCATGTTTATGCCTTGATAACTTATCAGAAACTCAACTGGAAATGTGACTGGTCAGATGTATGCTCATCTGTAGATACCTTATTCCTGTATTTCTGAGAGTGCAAAATTTAATTCTACACAGTCTGGGCAGATTATTATGGCCACATATTTGTTTTTTACACTCAAAGAACATTATTATCATTATTATTATTTTACTGTCCCCTGATGAAGAACTAGAAGAAGATGACCACCACAAACTTTGCAGCAACAGATGAACTTCTGCCTCTACATTTGTATCTAGAAGGTGGAGCAGCTAGATAGGAGTGGCTCTGCAGGGCTGAAAATTACCCACCAAACCAAATAATACCTGCTCTGTGGTGGTCCTCTGGGGTCCAGACCATTGTAGAACAGGGTGAAAAGAGGGTAATAAAGTGTACAGAACACAGAAGGACTACAGTCTGTAGTTATAAAGTACAAAGTGCTCTTATATGGTCAGTGGAGCTTATTATTATATTATATTATATTATATTATATATTATATTTTTGATTGTTCTGTATGTGATATCTGCTCTGTGAATGCTTTATGTCCATAATAAGTAATGCACAGAGTGAAACTAAGTGTTTTGTACAGGGAAAAAAAGTAACAGGAAAAACAGTTTGGCATGAATCCACTGAATCCCCTAAACAGAAATAAATCACTTAATCACGACAGACACCTCCCTAACGCAAAGCATTTTTGCAGCCTGAGAAAATGAATGCGGTCCAAGTGAACAGAGGCCTGAGTGTTTATCACAGGCATAGTGATGCAATAGTGAAATAAAACGAGCGCATGTTTGCATGTCGTTGAGAACTTGTTTTAGGATTTAACAACCTCCACAGCTACAAAACAGGCAAGTGCTTAATGTCCCAAACACATCACCCAGGGTGAGAATGACACCAAGCACAAAAAAATGACCTCAGTCACATTTGCTGGTTCGTATTCTGCCACATCAGATGCTGGCTCAGGCTGAGATTCACACGCTGGAGATTAAACCGAAAGCATTCGTGTGCAAAGCTTGCCAAAGTCCCAAACTCTGGCTGCACTTTCAGGATGGGAAGACAGTTCTAGAACTTGAGAGACACAAGGAACAGATGGAAGGATGGACAGAAAGACAGAAGAAGATGGTGAGAAAGGCTTACTGGCTGCAGTAGGGTTTCTTGTCAAAGCCTTTGTAGTTCTTCATGTTTAGAGTCATTTTGCAGACCTCGCAGCTGAAACATCCTTTGTGCCAGTACTGTAAGAGATTAAACAGGAAAGAGAGACAGAGAACACTTATTAGGAACCATACTGAGAATGCTGACATCAACACACATCTTAGAAAAGACACGTGAATCTTATTATGTTACACATAATCTTATTTTGATAGAAACATTTGTAAGAAAGTCCAACAATACTTATCAAATGCAATCATACTTTATGTAGGTGCTGGGAGGTTAATCAAATTAACTGTTTTTTATGCTATTTCCAACATGGGATAATAGAGATGCAGGAAGATCTTTACATATATAGCATGCCAGAGGGCATCTCGGTAGACATGCTTGTGCTTCTCTTAATAAACCATCATATATCTAAAGAATACTGAGATTTTCTGCTACTAAATAGTATAAAATGGGCCCAAGTTATACATATCCTTGTTTTATCTGTACCTGCCAAAATACTGTCAATAATGTGATTTTGCAGTCCTTAAATCTTAATACTATAATTACTGTATTATTGCATTTATTTTTTACAATTTTCAGTTCCCACCCACTAGCAAAGACTCCAACCCACTACTGCCCTACATGCATTAAGAAGCTAAAACGTTTTGCTAATGATGCTAGCTGAATGCGGAAGGAGAGGAATGCTAACTGCCATTTGATTGGGGTCAAGAAAGGGCCAACCTACTCACCCAAAGAAATTGAGGAGGCCAGTTGTGCTAACTAGAATTCCCAGCCACAGAGGAGATCAAACCTTTGGTCAGGATGTTCACTGAACACAGCAAAACAAGCACTGATTTGCATATTGCAAACCTGCCTCTCTGAGGGCATTACTGTAATGTGGGAATTAAAAAAAAATATAGCACAAAAAAACATTTTAAAGTGCAAATATTTTGGGTAGAAGGCCCAACAATACATTCATACTCGTAAGGAGATAAAAACATTTTTACAGTATATATCAGATATACTGTCACAATTTATGCTGGGTGATTATAGTTTAGACATACAGTGTACCCACAAAGAAAATGCAGTTTCTTTTTTATTATAAGGTTTTGCCAAATATACACATGTACAACACCAACATGCATTTATATTGTACTTTTATAGTGTATTTTGACTACATAAATGGCATTTCCTGTTTCACCTTCACACCACATTGAGGGTCTTTAATCTAAGGCTGGGGGACATGACAAAAAAGCAGCAAAATAAATTTGTCTGAGTGTTATATACTATACACTGTGAGAAATTACGTCACAAACTCATCACAAATTAACTGGACACAATAATGTTTTTTGGCTTAATTGATAATTGCAATATATGCATCATTTTAAGAAAATTGTATCCACTGATATCATGCTAATATAATAACATAATAATGTTTTTACACATTTTTAAAAATCAATTAACTTTTTTTTATACTGAGGCACTGGAATTAGAATAGAAAAGGGTTTAAATTCCCTAAACAAATAAAACATCAATAAAAAATAAACCTTTCCTTTTAAACAAAGTCAACATACTGATTGTTAATTCACATTAATAAATCTTCCAGGGGTGTGCCATATCGTATTATACACAATAATATTGTCAATATTTTTTTAATATCGTGAACGATATTATATCCTGAAATACCATTTCATATCACTCATCTTTAATTATCTCAGTTAGGGGTGTGCCATATCATATCGAACCCAGTGATAAAAAAAAAAAATTCATGTGTATTCTTGAAATCATTTTTGTGTCATTTCATTGTGTTTTGTCGTATCGCCAAGAATATCATAACTGTAAAATATAATTATTTTAAAAGTCTTGATATAATTTCAGGGCCTTTTTGCCCATCCCTAGGCTCTTCTCACATAAATACAATAAGAAAACACACATTTTTTTAAATTTTCTACACAGTTTTGAAAAAATAAAAATAAAAAATATTAATATGTGATGTTATATTTATGCCTTGTTGCCCGCCCCTGTTGTTAAATATTGTCACACTGCCCAGTCCTATTAGTATCTAAGTGACGTTATTTGAAGTGGCTCTCCACAGCCTCCCTGAATCCAGGCCACTGCAGAGAAGGTAGCCCTAAAGTGAGATGCACAACTCTGATCTGTGGGGACTCGAGAGTACGGGCAGCAGATTTGCCTGTTTAGCAACTTTACGTCCGCACCAGTAGCTGCATTAGTCACTGCCCTAAACACACTTTGAGCTGTAAAGGAGTGTACACAAGCTTGGGAAGTCCCTGTAATGAGAAACAATGAGTGTTTGGTTTGACTAATGAATTAGTGCCTACTCCTTTTTTATTTTGGGAACTGGGCTGCTGAGCGTACAAATTCTTCCAAGGAAGAATGACATACACGGCCTTCATTACGTCTATTCTCTGAATTCCTATGACAAAAGACTGACCAGCAGGCCTGCCTAAGATAGAAATAAGCATGGGCTGTTATTGTACTGTTAAATACCATCATTGCAATGTGCATTCAAGTATATTAAAACAGAAAGTACATGTATTAAAATGACTAGAAAAAAACTGTATTCCAAAGTTTTATAGAAATAAAGCCACCTCTTTCTCCCAGACCAAGTAACTCAAAGTGCCTTTAGGTTTAACCAGTTGGGAAGTCATGTATTTTATTATGAAACAATTTACGTTTCAATCAAATTACAGTACTGGAGCTCAGCTCTGTTCGCCACTGAGACAAACCAAAGCTACTGTGATCTAGTTTAACACACACGCTGCTGCAAAAAGGTCAGCATGAACTGGTGATGATTAAACAACAACAAAAAAAAACATAGGGGCGGTTTCGCAGAAAGGGATTTAGCCTAGCCTTTGACTGCAAATAATTTTTAATAGATTTTACATTTAAAAAATAGGAAAATACATCTAAAAAGAAAAAGAATCGCTAATTAAGACAGTAGTAGAGAGTGATTAGAAGTATTATTAAGAGATAAATAAGAAGTCGAATACAGAGGAAGAACAGAGTGAAGGCAGGGAGAGAGGACATTTTGGATGTGGATTGTATGTAATAGCTGTGTATGTATGTAATAGACTGTATGTAGAATATTGTGTTGTTGTATTCCACTGTTCGTGAGCCTGATGGCATGTGGGAAAAAGCTTTGCTGTAGTCTGGCGATCTTTATCCTCAATTGGCTGAAACGAATTACTACCTAGATGTCGGGAAGCTGAACAACAGCTCAGCTATTTCATAAATTCTAGATTTTTCCCTCTGGGATCAATAAAGTATCTATCTTTGTCTGTCTGTCTATCTATCTATCTGTCTGTCTATCTATCTAAATCAGATGCTCTGCAATATCAGGATTGTAAAAGCCATATTGAGTAGCCATCACTCTGTAATCTCTCTCGGCAACATTTGCTCATCATTATCACTCAAATGATATGTGTATCCATTACTCTGATGTGATGTGCAAGTCCATTATCTAGCAGGCTTTCAGAGAGGCCATAAAAGCAACACTTTTGGTGGGGCCTTCTAGCTCTTCCAGCTGTAGAGGTTCAGGATACCAGCTCATTCCATCTCCCCACCCTCCTCCTAATCAACCCTGCTGATCTGGTCACACTGACCACCTAAAAAAGGGGCCAAATAGGGAGAAACTGAATTGGCCATAGATAGCCACTGCAATGTGGTGCAAATCTGCGACAACAGCAGGAGAACATCCCAGCAGTTGGAAGAGGAAAAGGGTCTGCTCAGCTGTTCACAAATCATAGCTTATGCCAAGTGAAACTAAAGAGACTCTTGTTTTAATGTTCATCTTTCTCCTGAATGACAGAGTTCTATCCAGCACTTATGGGGTTAGTTGGGGTGTTGATCTTTCTACATCACAAAAGCTCTTATCTCTAAATGTAATCAAATGCTCACAGCAATGCTCCATTTTAGTAGAAAACCATCCATATACAATAGACACAGTTTTTTTTTATTTCTAGTGTAATGTGTGTTCTGGCAATACATTATAGAAGCCATTACCACCTACAGTGGACAGCATGGTGGGTGGTTATGATTGTAACTGGCAAAATATGTCTTGAATTTTCCAACCTAGCAAACAAATAAGTGACACTGACCAAAATTACATCCACATTTATAGGTCAGTGCAGTCCATATTAAATGACAAAAGTAATAGAACATGATAATACTTTCATGCCCCATGACATCTAGCATGTCAGCATTAGTAAGTAATTACTTTTTTACCCTGAATTACACAGAAACTCTGACAAAGGTCTGCCCTTTAACATGGCGCGTTCAGGCCAATCACACTATATTGCACAATCTCACACTATGCTCTCAAAGACGCTGAGGAGTTCCTCTTTGTTAGATGTGTGCATTAAGACAGCAGTTTGGAAAGAGCTGCCTTACCAAGTTGTTCCGGAAAACCAGTGACTTTCAACATGGCTCCTCTGTGAATCTTTTATATTTTATCTGTGACAGAAACCATCCTTTCGCATCTTTGCATGTGTCTACGATTTCCCAGCCAGTAAAGCCACAATGCACCCCCACAATGCCTTTGTTAAACCTTTGCACAGAAATGTACTTAAGTCGAAAAGCAGCGAACCCGGAAAGGGATGTGAGGTCTTACACCACAAGCTAATAATACAAACCTGAGGTCACCAACATTTCAGGTGCAACCTACAGACTCCTTCTACAAGAGGCCTAAACTGAAATATGATCTCATATTCAGAGAAATTGTTTAAGGAGACATTAAAAATCAAGCACGGTTCTGTTATTCTAAAACTAAAAGCTGAAGCTCTAAAGCAACAGACTGAACCACAAGCTAAATCACAAGCTAGTAATACAAATCTGATGTCACTGACTTCAGGTACACTATATAGACCTCAGATTTTAGCTAAAAGACTTACATTGCCACTTAAAGCAATGTGAAGCAATGCTCTACAGTTTTAAAGTATTGCAGATTAAGAATTGGCAAACCAGTTGGCAAACACAAGCAAGACAAAAACCCTCTGCTACAAAGATATTGCTGAACTTAATGCACTAGCAAATACAATAAACCAGAGATCATAGATAGTTTAGGCACACACTACCCAAGGTCTTCTACAACTGGCCTACGTTAGAGGTTTGATGTAATACATTTTGATCATATTGTAAGACATTTTGTTATTGTGACACATAATATGCTTTGCTTTCTGGGTGTATCGTGGATATTGCCAGTGTTCAAACATTTCATTACAGAGAGTGTAATAAGTGCTGTTTAAATGGATGAATTTTATGGATGTATTTTATAGTTTAATACAAATCACTGCACAAAGTGTTTTTTAAGAATTTAACAATGGTGCATTTTGTTTGTGTGTCAAAATATTGCTATAAACATTGCGTAGTGAGAAAATGCCTTTCAATATCATGGTAGAAATGTATTTTACTACTTTTATTTATCACCCATCTCTAGCCTGCACTGTAAGCTGTAGTTTTAAAAGAGCATGATCATGAAGGTTATAGGTACAGACAACTAGATAACAACACACACAGCACTAAAATGCAATAATAAATACAGTATCACAGATCGGGGTCTGCATGAACCACGTTAACTTGCACGATGTCATTCTGAGCACTAACATACGGATCTAGGCCTAGAACATTACCCTCGCTCGCGAGCATTAAACATTGCTGCACAATTGGCAACGCCCACATTCTTCTCAAACACACACTCGCACTCAAGGGAAGATGGATCTGCATAGCAGAGGCATGAGTAAAGTGATAGCACCACAATAGCTGCCCTGTGGTATTGTGCCATCAGTGCAGTTCAGTGGTGCGGTGGAAAGAGTGCCAAATGCAATCTAGGCAAAATAAAAAATCAACGTCGCGGAGAGGGAGAGAGAAAGAGAGGCTAGTGCAGAGCTTGCAGTGTGGCAGGGCAGAAATGCTTGTTTCAACAGGAAGCGGTCGTTCAAGTTACAAAGTGGAGCCAAGTCAGTCTGAAACGGACGCTGACTCTCTTTTCCTGTGTTCTTAGTGAAGTTGCAATGTTTATATTATCTAAGTAGTTAGGTAACTAAATACTTGAAAAAGAGAAAGGATATGGGTAGCTAGTTAAATAGGGGTATTATAGTTAGTATTTAGTATTAACTTACCTCGGATAACCTAATACAGAAATGAATACAACTTAGCTATGAATATTAAACTATTTTAGTTAGCTAAGCTATTTACCTGCTGTTCTCCTGAATAAGGACTCAAACATATAACGCTAGTTAGCTAAATTAGAGTATTGACTGTAGTAGTTAAGTTAGCTAAGCACATACAGACATCAGTGTAGGCTTATAACTATTTAAATTAACTAACCTACAATGTATGAATATGAAACTATGTTAACTAACGTTAGCTACTTAACTAACTACCCGCTGTTCTCAATAACGACTAAAATATCTCACCTAGGTAAAATAGCTAGTTAGGTTAGGTTCTCTGGTTACAGGTTGTTCCCTAGCTACAGGTCCACTCCCTGTTACCCCACTAACACTATAGGTTAGCTAGTTACCTGTGTGTGTATGTATGTATGACTCACCTTGTCCAGGCAGTTGACTTTCTCCGTGGGATACACGACCTTGTTACATCTGCTACACTGAGGATTCATGTTGCTCGGCTCTTCTCGCTGCCTCTTCTTCCCGTCTGTGTTCGTCCCTGAGCCGCCGGAGGATCACTGCATACGGCTGTGGTGGAGGTGTGAGGGTGAGGATGGCAGCTAGCGAACTACACACTCCCACTCTCTCTGCCTGTCTCTCTCTCTTTCTGTCTGTCTGTCTGTCTGTCTCTCTTCCTCTCGCTCTGTCTCTCTCTCCCTGTCTGTGTGAGCCAACGCTGACTAGAGCCTAGTGGGTGTGAATGAGTGAGTGCGCGAGCGGACTGGGCGCGGGCACGGTTCGACCAACCCTGTGTGCACGCGCGAGTGGGCGTGGCTCACCGCCTCAACGCACAGTGGTGGGCGGAGCACGTGAAACGCGCTCACAGCACCATAAAAGGAGTTGAACAGGCAGGGCGGGGCCGGTGGATGCGTGGAGCAGAGTTGCCAGGTTCGCTGTTTTACCTCCAAATTAGCCTTGTTTGAAAATCTTGTCGCGGGTGAAATTTCAGGGTTGACGGGTGCGTTTTTTTGGGCTACTTTTAAAAATGACCGCGGTTGCCAAAAAAATAACAAGATGAGTGCGTGTTACACAGTGGGCAAACGTGTAAAAGCCAACACTGTGTTCCTTGGAATATTTATTACAACAATAAAAAACAGGAGGCAGAGAGAGAGAAAAATCACAGTGTAACCAGAAATAAAAAGGAGAGAAGCGAGTTCAGAAGACTTTGGACTGACTTTGGGCTGGATATTTCTGTTGGACCTGGCAACCCGGGTGTGGAGCCCACCATTTAAACACGCAGAGTTTAAAAATAAGAGTTAAACGGCTATAAATTATTATGTTATTATAAATTAATATGAACCATTATTTGAACTAAAATTATTACTAAAGTTTATTTTTTTATAATTATTTTAGATTTTGGCTCTGCAGAGTTTTGTTATGTTGACTGCCCCCTTTCGGCATGTGAAAATGACACGTCGTAGTGCAAAGTCAGACATAGCTAAAGCGGATGTGTAAAGCTTAACTGGAGCGTTTGTTTCCTTATTTATAATTTATAAGACTGTAACTGTAGCTAACTGACTGACTGGCTTTATTTAGCCAGGTTATGTGTCTAGCAACACTTAGCAACGTTAGCTGGCTAAGTTTAATGTTACACAAGGCTCTCTTCAAACACACGGTTTGATTCATTTGATAGCTAGCTTTACGTCGCAAAGATTAGACCGCTCAAAAATTTCTAGCGTTAATTACCAGAGAGGTTTCAGAAAGTAAATAGCGATAAAAATAACAATAAATTAGTAATATAATCTTAAGACGTTGTTAATACGTTCTTTATAGACACAGATTTCACGCCTGTGTTCGTGGACGGGGGTATAGCTCAGTGGTAGAGCATTTGACTGCAGATCAAGAGGTCCCCGGTTCAAATCCGGGTGCCCCCTACCTGATATTTATTTATGAATTTGAAACCGTACAGTATTAATTTAACACATTATGACATATTATTGCATCTCAGAAAATTTGAATATAATTGAGTTAAGTTACTTTATTTCAGTAATTCAATTCAGAATGTGATACTCGTACATTATATAGATGTTTTACACACATAGTAATCTGTTAGAAGCGCTTATATATATTATTGTTAATGATTATGGCTTACAGCCAATGAAAACGCAAAAATCTGTTTCTCAGAAAATTCTATAATATTATATAAGACCAATTGGTACTTTTGTTAGTGTGGGCAGTGTGCCAAATCCCATTTTTCCTCCAGACTCTGGTCTCTTAATTTCCAAATGAAATGTAAAATTTACTGATGGTCAATGATTGGTTTGGAGAGACATGTGATCATGTTGGTCCACTGTGTTATATCAAGTCCAAAGACAGTGCAGTGTTTCCAAGACTTCCAAAAGGTCTTATATAATAATCAAATTTTCTGAAGCTTACAAGTGGGTCATAAATAAAAGTATGTAACTTTATATATGCAAGAATATGGTATTATGGTATATAAGTATATTTGACTGTTTATATTCTTATCATATTCTTACATTTTTGTTGTAAACTTACTAAAACAGATACCTTCTCCTATCTTGCATGTTTTGTTTGATTCCTTGCTCTAAATCATCTGATTTAAATTTCAATTTAGGTTCGCTACATCCACAGGGACTCCCAAGCTTCCAAAAATGATTTTTTTCCTCCTGAGAAATATAATTAATGGCCTAGAGGGTTCATGTAACTTTATAAAGAAAGCAAAGATTGCATGTAATGCAATTAAAAATATAAGATCTATTCAATTTAATCAAATTTCTTTGCTATCAAGGTGGCTAATTAGGTGGATTCCAGGTGGATTCGGGCTCTGAATGGCTTTGTACATGTGTTGCATTTTGCTGAAACTCTGGTGGTCTTCCCAAACAGGCCCTATTTTATAACACATGGGTCCCATCTAGGCTTCAGGTGTAATGCACAACCTAGATGGGGCCCATGCCTATGGATAAATCCTTTTGTTTCCCAGTTGCAATATTGAGTTATTTGGGAAATGTAGCTACATGCCAACAGTAAATTCAAATGATGTGTGTAGCTAAATGTTAATGCAGTTATTGTAAAGCTAAATGTCCTTATGATCATTTACATGGTTTCTACTAAAATCTGAGTAAACAGTACTTAATAAAAATGTCACAAAATGTAGGAATGTACTATAAATATTTAGGAATGTATAATAAATATATGTAGGAATGTATAATAAATATTTATTATAAATGTAATAAATTAAAGCACGGATGCTGTTTGGGATCAATGTGGTTTGCTTTGCTGTAACTGCTTTATCATTGACTGCATTACCTGTACTGGTCTGTAGATGATGCTGTTGACCAAGTTTTACCAAGTGTGAAAACTCACTATTTTTTTCAGTATAAAGTTGCTTTTACAGTAAAAAAAAAAAGGACACAGTTTACAAAAATGACACGACTATTTTTCAAAACAGCATTTTCACTTTATTGTTTCACTATTAGCACACTGTATGTTTAAAATGTGACACTGTAATGACATTTGAAAAGCAACCTTCAACAATAATGTACTCGTGTTGTTCCTGTAGTTTTATATATTTACCCATCTGAGCTCATTGTATGTGTAACTGTAATTTGATCATCCCAAACTGTAACAATCACAGAGTTATGTCAGGACAGTGTAATACTTTAGACAGTAAATTAAAACCATGTTCATGTGAATGGAATTATTGCCTGGAGAAGATATTTTCTCATTATTGAGTGCACAAACAGTTCTTTTTTATTTAAAAATAACAACTGCGAAGGCACCCATTTGTTCGCAATATGTTGTTTTCTGATTGATTTGTCAGTCTGTGTGGGCAAGAGGCTTTAATTCAGGTTCCTTGCAACACTTTGATCATTCTGATGAAGCCTTTTCATTTTGTAAAGGGCTAAATACAAAAAGAAGTCATGAGATCAGATCACATTATTCCACTACTACTAATGAGATTGTTCAATTAAAGTGCAGTCCAGTCCATGTAGCTAACTGAGTCTTAGGCATCATAGACCTATTTTCTTCGTTTCATTGAACACGACACATTAGAAAACACAAAATATCTTTTCTCAAAATGAAAATTCTAGAAAGTCATATTGTACTGTACATAAACTGCAGGGTTTCATCATGGCTAATTCAAATCCCGTTCTCATCAAAAGAGTGTATTCAGTGAACTTGCCAGTATCATCCACAGTTCCTTATTTTTAAAAAAAGAAGGAAAAAAAGAAATTCCTCGGTCCTAAACGGATAGCATAAGAGGTGTTGCAGGATGGAACTGTAAAATCTAGGGAGGCAGAGAAAGCTTGTGAAGTAACTATGGTCAGTCTCTTGTGTCCCCTCAGCGGTAGTTGATAGCTCAGCATAGTCCCTTTGTCTTTGAGCTCTCCCACCAAAAAAAAAAAAAAAAAAAAAGATAAAACAAAAAGGTTGGAGATGGCTCCTTGGTGCCGGAAGACCTGCCTCCTCAGCACTGCTCTGCCTCGATGAATCCCTCTTTTTCATGGACTCCAAGTTCAACCTCAGCGTAGCTGGAGTGGCACCCCTGATTCCGAAACTTCATGGAGGGCCAGTAATTATTGGTGCGGCGCTGTAGAGCCAAAGAAAAAATCAGTTTGGTCAATTTTTTCCAATGTGCACCACCATTTAGCAGCTTGTTACCACGTATTTCTACCTTTTTTTTAGCTAAATTCCTTTAAACCCTACTATAGACTTCAGTCAATATTATCACCACATGTGTGCACAATAATTTTCTTGTGTGGTGAACGTGAATTTATACCATTTATTAGTCTTTAATAAGTCTTAGTTTTAAGTGGTTTGTCCAGAGGAGAATGGGTCCCCATTGTAACCCTTGATCTCATCCAAGGTTTCTTACTCCAAGTCCCTGACTCGCGGTCACACAGTAGAGAGTAAACACAACAAATATTGTTTTCCTTGCAACTGTTGGCTTTGGCTTGCTTACTGGGAGTTAAGAGTTTTCTTTATTTAGCTTCTTTTTATGGTCTTATTTCTGGATTTCTGCAAAGCATTACAACATGTTATAAAAAGCTCTGTACAAATACATTTGACTTGATATTTTAATAATTTAAAAGAAGAACTCCTGCCTCTTTTCTATAGTATAGTGTGCATTTTACTGTGCTTTTATTGCATGAAACCAATTTCTAACAGGAGACATATACAGGTGCTGGTCAACGAATTAGAATAATTTGAAATAGTGCAATCATGAAATTCTTTGAATGCATTTTTTGTGCAGAAAGCAAATCAGGTGTTCACCGCACCTGTCCTACTCGTTAGACTAATCACAGAACTCGTTACCTGGAAAAAAATTTGCTCATCTGAGCTTTCCAAAAGGCCCATTTAGGCCATTTAACTGTGACACTGTTGTTTTATTGAATTAGAATAATGGAGAAACCGTTTCATTGAATTAGAATAAATGCTCGAATTTTTGTTTTCTGTGAAGAGTGTTCACTGTGCAGTATAAAGTCAGGGTTGAGTAGAATTTCTAAGTTGTAAAATCAATCATGGGTAAGCAGCGCGACCTCTCAACCGGAATAGTGGCTCAAATTCAAGCCCTTCGCCAACAAGGCTTGACCCAAACTAAAATTGCTGAGCAGCTCGGCATCAGCCAGTCTGCAAAGCTCTCAAGAAAAACTGCAGCAAGCGCACCAACTGTTCCGGCGTCCGAAAAACTTCTGCTCGCGACAACAAGCAGCTGAGAAAGATCGCAGTCAGCAACCGGTTCAAGTCCACTTCCGAGCTCACCGACTTGTGGAACAAGCAGACCGGCGCTGACGTCTCCAGATCAACCACTTACCGTCGTCTGCGCGAACTCTGCTTCAAATCTCGCGTTCCAGCAGTAAAACCGATGCTGAACAAGAAACAAATGGAGAAACTGCTGAAGTGGGCCAAAGAACACGGCGAGTGGACTGCTGAAGACTGGCAGAAAGTGGTCTTCAGTGACGAATCACGCTTCTGCATCTCCTTCGGTGACCAAGGTCCTCGTGTCTGGCGTCGTGGTGGCGAAACCTACAACCACGAGTGCGTGAAAAGATCCGTCAAGTTTCCCCAGAGCGTTATGGTCTGGGGATGCATGTCCGCTCGAAGTGTAGGGAAACTCTACTTCCTCAAGAAGACTGTCAATGCTGCCGTATATCAAGATGTTCTGGAAACGTTCCTGATTCCGACTGTTGAGGAACAGTTCGGCGAAGAAGACCTCATATTTCAACAGGATCTTGCACCGGCTCATGCGGCAAAGTCGACCAAAGATTGGTTCACTAAAAAACAGCTTGAAGTTTTGGCATGGCCGGCCAACTCGCCTGACCTCAATGTCATTGAAAACCTTTGGGCCATCGTCAAGCGGAAAATTCGCGACAGAAAGCCTACTACGCTGGACCAAATGAAACAGAACATCGCCACTGCCTGGGAAGCTGTGAGTGCGGAAACTTGCGACAAGCTGGTCAAATCAATGCCGCGGAGACTTCAGGCAGTCATACAAGCCAAGGGGGCAGCCACAAAATACTGAGAAAGTGATGATTGTAATTATAATAAAAATTATTCTAATTCAATGAAACGGTTTCTCCATTATTCTAATTCAATAAAACAACAGTGTCACAGTTAAATGGCCTAAATGGGCCTTTTGGAAAGCTCAGCTGAGCAAATTTTTTTCCAGGTAACGAGTTCTGTGATTAGTCTAACGAGTAGGACAGGTGCGGTGAACACCTGATTTGCTTTCTGCACAAAAAATGCATTTAAAGAATTTCATGATTGCACTATTTCAAATTATTCTAATTCGTTGACCAGCACCTGTATACAGCTCTGGAAATAATTGAGAGACCACTTCAGTTTCTGAATCAGTTTTTTTCGGATTTTGCTATTTATAGGTAAATGCTTGAGTTAAATGAACATTGTTATTTTATTCTATTAACTACGGACAACAATTTTCCTAAATTTCAAATAAAAATATTGTCATTAAGATCATTTATTTGCAGAAAATGAGAAATGGCTGAAATAACAAAAAAAGATGTAGAGCTGTAGAGTAAAACAAGTTCATATTCATAAAGTTTTATGAGTACAGAAATCAATATTTGGTGGAATAACCCTGGTTTTCATGCATCTTGTCATGTTCTCCTCCACCAGTCTTACACACTGCTTTTGGATAACTTTAAGCCACTCCAGGTGCAAACATTCTAGCAGTTCAGCTTGGTTTGATGGCTTGTGATCATCCATCTTGCTCTTGATTATATTACAGAGGTTTTTACTTTGGTAAAATTAAAGAAACTCATAATTTATAAGTGGTCTCTTATTTTTTTTCCAGAGCTGTATATATGAAATATATGTTGCAGACAAATTAGTTTAAAATGCTGGAATAGACTGATTTATGCTTAATTTTAGTTAAGGATACCAATATAGATATGAACTGAGACTATGAACTGTCTGTTCTCTGCATTAATTTTTCCAATCCATGCTTTGTCCACCTCTTACAGATACAGACATAATGGATCAGTGGAGATACGAATGGAACCTGCTGAAGTTTTTACCTGCATGAGGTAGAATGGAGGGGCGACAGTGGGATGTGTGTTGATGTAGTAGACAGCCAACAGGGTCAGGAACACCAGCAGGACCAGGGCCGCAACTACACCTGCGATGATCGCTGTGTGCTCTGGAGCTTCCTCCTCATCTGCTGGGACTGTCGGGGAATCTGGCAATCAAAGGAAAAAGGAGAGGAAAGGCTGCAGCTGTTAGATGGCACTGTTTTGATTTCTGAAAAGAAAAAGAAAAATAATGCAAAATGTTGCTTGTCTGTAAAGTTGAGAAGAACTGAGCCACTTCTGAATGGACATCAACACAAGACGCACTAGACACACAGCATTAGTAGTGGACAGCAAGTCAGCAAAACTAGACTTATACTGTTTAAATAAAAGTGCCAAACTGGTTCTTCAGACCGACGCCACACTGTTCCTACAGAACATTTTAATGGATGTTTTTTGATAGGAGAGTTTTGATAGCAGTTTTTTCTGCTTTATCTACTGTTTACAAGCAAAGACCATGCAGAATATGTTCCACATACTAAGTAAAAGAACAAAAAAGCTACTGTTTCTCTCAGTTGGCTTCTATTATGTGTGTTTTAAGCGAAAACGTTTTGTTTACTAAATATAGAGATACACGTCTCTTATTTAAAGAAGTATTCCTTCAAAAACCATCCATTGAAATGTTGCTTGTGGAACCAAATAAAGAAAAATTAATGGCATCACTGTTTTTTAGAGGCAAATATTGCTTTAGCTAAATGATAAGCTACAGCAAAGTGCATAATGAAATGTAAAATACGCTCAGGGCAGTGGCTGCCTTCAAGTTCACTCACTCATTGTCTAACCAAGGTGGCTATTTGCAAGTGAATGTTTGCTTAAACGAAGTTTAAAGAGAGTGAAAAAAAGAACTTGCAAAAGCAAGCACTGAACTGAGATTACTACAGGCCGCAAATAAACCAATGATCTCAGCCGGCAGAGAATGTTTTACAAGGGGTCAGGCAAGGTCAGGTAATCAAGATCGTATCACAATCTGTGCATATTTACACAAGTATAACATGTCCTCTGCCAAATATCATGCTTTTAAATCACCCGTGTCCACTTAACTGCCATTAAAAAAAGATTAGGAGCACCAATGCAGCGGCAAACTCACCATTGCCATGGTGGTGAAGGAGTTTGGTGTCGTCTGCAGAGAGAGAGTGTTGTTGTACATGGAGAGATGGCAGAGCACAGACGGAGGCAGGAACAGCACGAGAGCAAGTTTAGCAAAAGCGCCCATGCAGAGTGCATTCACCACACACACAAGACAAGCACAGGTAACATAGGAGTTAATGTACAGCTTATAAGACTCCGTAGAGAAAGTGACAAAGTGCAAAGTGTTATTTCATGCCCTCTGTGCTTGACACAAGGATTAACATGACTGATATACCATATATTGTTCCCTAATAAGGATTAATTATGTACAATTATAATGGCACTTACAATATTAATAACTTTACATAACACCTAGTACAGTTACAGTGGCATGCAAAAGTTTGGGAACCCCAGGTAAAAATATCCACATTTGTTTTATATTTAGGAAAGGGGATTGTGAAGGACAAAGCAACTATGAGTTTGATCATTGTGGCTAGATAGCTGTTACTGAACCTTCCAAAATGCTTCAGGCACATTTATATGATTTTTAATATCTAACACTGAATTATGTGACGTAAATACAGGAAATGTTTCCTTGTAATGATTTTTCCATTAAGGTCTAACAGTAGAACAGTGGACCACTGCTTCAGAGTCTGCTAAATATTCCTAAATATCATTTTTAATCAAATAGGAGAGTTTAAAAATGCATTTCTAGGCATTTCCTTTTCCCGGTGTCATCCACTTTTCATACTAACATCTCTTAAATACATTAGTTAGTCTTCACTTTGTAGGGATGAGTTATTAAAATGTTCTAAAAGCTGAGCAGCTGACCTTTTCAAACGATGACTGTTGACAAGCCAAAACAAAGCTAATTAGGGTATGAAACTTTTGCATGCTTTCTTTTTTATTACAAAACTGAACAAAACAAAACAAAAATGATAAACTGGTCTTGCTCATAATATTGAAACTATGGTTTATATTTATTTGTTTTTTTGGAGATCAGGTCATCTTCAATTTACTTACCTATTGAAAGTAATTGAGATTTCAATTTGAGTTCCCAAACTTTTGCATGACACTGCCCGTTATCTAACTTATAAATTATATAGTCTTTCTTTAATACTGTACAGAATATGAGAAGTAAAAGTGAGGTTAAAAATTACCCTCAGTGCCACCTGGCCTGGCTGCAGGAGAGGGGGTGGCTGCGGGAGCAGAGGAGCTGTAGGGGCTAATGGAGCTGTCACCTCCCGGAGGATAATCTTCACATGTGCCCTCCTTTGCCTGTGAATGATTATGGAGCATTAAAGTGACAGTTTAGGAAATTATTTAAAGTACAAAAATAATAATAATAATAATAATAATAATAATTGTGAAAAAAACAATAATCAATATGTTATTGCAAATCGTCTGTTATGATGCTTTATATGCTTTAAGGCAACAAATATTTATGAGCATAGAATTGTTTACAGCTCTGCTCTGTGTGTATAATTACTGTATTTTTCAGACTATAATATTCACATATATATGATATTTATATAATATAATTAGAATCCGGTGGACCTTATGTATGAATTCTACCAGTCAGGTATAAAGGCCCGGTAAAGCCACTCTGTTAAAGATCAGCATTATATGGATGAGTTTTTTTAGTAAAGTTTCTCCATCACTAAGGCTGGGTTCAGCAGCATTAGCATTAGTCGCTAAATGCAGTTTTGTTTATTTAGGCACTTCCCACAGCTTTTCTATTAGAAGGGAAACATGGTGACACCCTTGCTCACTTCAATGCAGACAATATGCCTTATAGTCCAGTGCACCTTATGTATGAAAATCAACCAAAAAATGGCGTTCATTGATTGATTGCCTTACAGTTCAAAAAATACAGTACGTCCTCATATTTATTTTCTTTTGTCCTCTATATATTAACTATTGTCCTTGTAAACAGGAAAACATTGTGGAAATAATAAAATCCTTCTTTAGAAAGATTTGGTGAATGAGGCCTATTATCTAGAGCAGAAATGTGTAATATTTTAGAAGCTTTTTATACAACTGCAGCTGCCAAGTAGGCAAAAGCCTATAACTATAACCACACAAACTACAGATAAGATAGGAAATAAGATTGGACACTACAGATTTAAACAGGTAGACGTGATTTATGGTAGCTGTGTTTTAAAGCCTAGGTTGAAGTTAGGGTAGGGTGGGTCCTTT
The DNA here is from genome assembly GCF_023375975.1 of Astyanax mexicanus. Lineage (NCBI taxonomy): Eukaryota > Metazoa > Chordata > Actinopteri > Characiformes > Acestrorhamphidae > Astyanax > Astyanax mexicanus. Next base: position 26,559,498 of record NC_064422.1, read on the forward strand.
GTAGAACTGTCCTGTAAAAAGACTCCTTCTCAGGAGCCATTGGTCACCCATATGAAACAAGGCTCCATGGCCAACTGTGGTGTAAAACTTCAAGCAAACAAACAGTGGACAGTGCAAAGAGTGTAATGATTGTAGCTGGAATTATCTGTGTGACTAGATAAACAAATTTATATTTAATTTAATTTAATTTATATTTAAATCACATTAATATTCAATGCAGAAAGCCTTCCTCACACATATCTCGCAAGTCATGGAATACAATACTAGTTCCTGTACCATGACATGTGGCATGTCAGTGTATGGATATGAAGAGCCTTTACAGCAGCATAATGGATAAGTTGTATTACTTGCTCCACTTTTAGTTAATTTCAGTATCACTCTTAGATCGTTGCATTTTAAGCATGTGTATGTGCATAATCAGTTATATTAATTATTTAACATATATTTGTTTTGTGTGTCATTTGCAGAGTAGAGACGTGTTCATGCACAGTAGTTTAACGTTGTTCTACCTCCTCTGAGCAGCTGTAGTCAAGCCATTCTTGTCGGTGTCTGTCTATCCCATCTGAACACCTAAAAAAAGCCCAACAACATATATGTGTACTTCAACAGAGTCCATTAAAAAGACAATTCAGAACCTGTACAACGTGATTAACTGTAGCAAACATGTTACCTCTGCAGGACATTGCACCAGCCACAACCTGAAGTGAGGTTAGCGCGCAGGCACTGGTCACACGTGGTGTGCTGGAGACAGGCTGAGTGCACCAACATGGAAGGAAGAGAGATAATATTATTAAAACTCATCTCAGCAGAAGAGTAGAGCTAAATCTAGAGCTCTAGATGGGACACTACAGACTCACTAGGTAATGGGCTGAACTCAAAAGCAGAGCGGTTTACAATCTTAGTAGTGTCCACTTCAACACGGTGGTACTCGTAGATCGTCCTCCTTCGGGCATCTGCTGATGTAAGGAAGTAAGGAACACTGTTAGTCATTTTAGGAAGAACATGATGAGAACAAAGACTTTTGAAAGTTTGTTAAACAAAATCTTGAATAGAAATTACCTGGGGTTTGTGGGGAAGAGAGGAGGGCCATGAAGGCATCAGACAAGCCCACCTTCACCGGGTGCTCAGTAGAGTTAATCTTCTCCACAGGTAAAGGCACCTAATGACAGAGGACACCACAGGTAGGTTACTTGATTTATACCTATAGTTAATTGATTTGCAAAAAGTGAGACAGCATCCTATTATAAGTCATATTATATTATAAGTAATATTAATAGTGAACAAACATTAAGGGTTTCAAGTTCCCAAGTTCTCAAATGCCTATGCAATGTTCGACCGATTCATTTGAGTAGCGGCTGCTGCAATAAAAAAATGGTATCACTTTGTTCTACATTTATTAGCTCAAATCTTCATCAAGACAGCCGGAATCCAAAGAGTACTGTGACCTAAAATTGACTAAGGGAGTTTTTCCTTGCCACTGTGTCTCCACAATAATTGGCATCTCTGTGGTGCTGCTCATAAGAGACGTGGACCTGTTTTTGTCTGGAAAGCTGCTTTGTGACAACTTCAATAAAATTTAATTGAATTGAAATTTACCTAAATTAAACCTAAAATCGAGTCAATTCACCAATTTATCACTGGTTTAGTCAATACAAAAATTAGATATAGCTTCAATATTAGATTTAAAAATAAATTTTGAATCCATAACTCTCCCATGATATTTGTAAGAAAGCACATTTTAGTCCCGTCCAGATGCACATCTCTGAGTTTCGTCTCCTCGCGTATTAAAAAATAGCTATTTGTCCTCTGCTACGCATCGTAATTACACACGCGTGTTTCCACCGAGATCCATGTAAACACAACGAGTGGAAATGGAGGAGCTACTGAACATGATTTCATGCGACCAAGTTAGCTTAAAAATTCACTGGTCCTCCTAAATTCAGTTTTCTTACCAAATCTGATGTTTATTTTAGTTTTTTCACACTTTCTTTTTACCTCACAATTTAATTAAAAACACTGAGTGGTTACAATCCAAGGCTGATAATATTACTGGAACAGAGACATCAGTCCAAATATTTATGAGGTATAATATTTATGATCTTATTATCCTACTCACTGTTGTCATCCATTTTTCCTTCTCCTCAACATAAAAGTGAATTCTGATCTGGCTGTTCACACTGAGTCGCACTTCTGCGAATCAAATATGAATCGGACTTTAATAACATATTGCAAAAGCCCAAATCAGATTCGGAAATGTCCGATTCTATAAGATTTGTGCCATTCACCCTGCCACACAAATCAGACATCTGTGTCACATATGAGCAGAGGAATGGATTTAGGCAACATTTACCTGCTGTTTGAACATAGACTTAGATATGTTTACACCACTGTTCAAAGTTTTGGCTGTGTCCCCTCTTTCTGCAGCTGACTGTGACATCTGCCTATGCCTAGGATCTGCCTGTTTATTTCTTCTGTTCTGACATTAATTTGTATAAAGGATAAATAATAACACATCCCTGTGGGAAACACAATCAGACAAAGTTCTGTTTACACTCACTGTGTGTGTTCTATTAGCTAAAACTTCAAGAATCCAGCCCAGATTACATCCAAATTAAACGGTTCAAGAAACACTGTAATAAGAAAATGTGGTTGAATTGTATTAAAAGCCAAGGAAAATGTGAATCTCTGTGCCTTAATATTATAGCTCTCTGAATACCTTTGCCCCAGTAAGTAAAGTAACTGTTGGTCATTTAATTAATTCATTTACTACATGCATGGTAGAACCCAGTAAGATGTCTCATGCCTTTTTCTCAAAGTGAGGTCATGTTACTGCCCCAGGGCTACATGGTGTACGTGGTGTTTTGCTCAAGGAGACTTGTTTTCTGCTTTAGACTGTCTTTGTTCCTGCTCAGGGTGGGGGTTGTCTTTCTGTGTAAGAATGCAAGTCAGAAAATCTGGGTTAACCTGATATTGGAATAGTTTTCTAATAGTTTTACTTTCTAATAGATGTAATAGATCTCAGTCTTCATTCTCTTGCTAGTTATTAGTTCTATTAAAAAATGTGCAAGAAATTTCACTTTGATGATCACTGTCTGAACCTGTCAAATCTGCAGCACTTTATATTTGAGTACAGTATCAGTTTTTCTTTATTTTCTTTAAATATTGACAATTAATAGAATGGCCTTGCTCTAATAACCATTTCTACTCTGTATAAATGAAAGAGTACACAGTATTGGTTTGGACACATCTTTTTATTAATTTCTGCACTATTGAAATATGTTGTAAATTAAAATGATGTTAAACCAGAATATGTTTTATAGAGTCTTCAAAGTACACTCTTAGCTTTGTTTCAGGTAGCTTCATGAGGTAGAGTCACCTAAAATGGTTCTCCTACAGTCTTGTAGGAGTTCCCAGAGGTGCTGAGCACTTGCTAACTGCTTTTCTTTTACTCAGTGATCCAACTCATCCCAAACCATCTCACTCTCAGTTATGATTAGGTAACTGTGGAGGCTGAACATTTTGGGTCAGTTTCCCAGACTGAAAGCCTAGTTCTGGACTACCCATCATTTGTATGAAGATTTTCCACTGAAAGAAAAATATAGTCTACTATAAAAATATAATCCCTGTGTAGAAAACCGAACCTTTTTGTTTACTAAACAATTCTATATGAGTTTCTTCTATTCAATTTAATTCAATTTTATTTTATTCATACAGCACTTTTTCACAACAACAGTTGTCACAAAGCAGCTTTACAGAGAAAAACAGGTTCACGCCTCTTGTGAGCAGCACCACAGAGATGCCAATTTTTGTGGTAACAACAGTGGCAAAGAAAAACTCAATTACATTCAGAGGAAAAAAACCTTAGGAGGAATCAAGTCCAAGACACAGTTTTGATGTCTTCAATAATAAACTACAATATAGAGAATGTAGAGAGTAGAGAATGCTTTTAAATAAAGGCATTAAAAATGGTTCTTGGAGAGATGCCATAGAAGAACGACTACTGGTTTCCTAATTGACCAATTTTTAAAAATCTTTCCAGTATTTAAAGGTTCTGTTAACCTTTAATAGGTTGTCCACACTTACTTATCTCTATTAAAAACATGTTTCTTTCTGGAACAAATGGTGATTCGTCTATGGTATTGCTTAAAATACATTTATAGTGCCCATATTTTAATAGTGCATAAAAAAAATTGAATAGTTTATGTGACTCAAGTTAGATAAGTAAGCATATAATATTTCTTGCTGCCAGAAGGTGACTATGCTAGTCTTGGAAATGAACGGCACGATTGCATGGAAATGGATCATTTAGCAGAAATCAGTATTGCTCACTTCTGGTCTTGGAGACCCACTGCCCGGTATTTTTAGTGTTTTTCCTGCTCCCAACCACCTGATCCAATGAATCAGCTGATTCCCAGCCTATTTATGAAGTAAAGTGTGCGTGGGGAAGCTGGAACAGCATTAAAATGTACAAGGAAGTGGGCCTCCAGGACCAGCGTTAAGAAACAAAGGCCTAAACCAGGGGATTACTCTAAATCAATCTGAGTTCCTATGGGGCAACTGCCCGGTTTTTATATCTGGGTCTGTTCTGTAGATTTGTTCTGTTTTCAAGTCAACTCAGCTTAATTTATAAGGCACATTTAAAATACATCAAGTATCAACCACACTAAATAACTGTAGTTGATGGGCTAGTTTGAATATTATATATCAAGCCATGAAAACCTAAAGCATTAATGAAAACTTCTGTAGGAAAAACTGAATTCAACCCTGGCTCTAAAAGCTGATGAATGAATAGAAAGCTTCAAAGCTTTAAAAAAGTAATGTGCCAACTTAATTGTCTATGATAATGGCTCTTTAACTGATTAATAACATTACTATTAATAATTATGTAACAAGCCTGTAGTTTCAGGAACAGCTCAGTCCAGCTAATGTTGCTAACAGTAGTTCTTTAAGAAATATGTCCTGTTTATTACACAATGTACTGCTTGCCAGATATATTATATAGTATATATTGGTTTCTACAAAATTCCATTTATCACAAATCATAATAAAACGGTTATTCATGCTATTTATAATAGGTGTACTTCAGAGGAACAGGCGGGAAATGGTGGGTTAAGCTGCAAAAAAATAATACGGTAAACTGTACTTGCCAATTTGATCTCTGGGGTATTGTTGCTGCTAATGTTAAAAGTATTACAGTGTTATCACAAGCAAGTAGACAAGCTGAGAGGAAAGGCTAGGTCACTATTGTTGCTGCTCACACTGGGAATGATCCTGGAACTTTGCAGCTCCAGCATATTAGAATTTCGGTCTAGAGTCCAAACACACTGTGGCCAAGTGTTTTTCTAAGGGTTTTTTTTTTCACGTTTCTTGGCTCAGTCAGACACTTGTATCATTATTTTGGCTTCAGCCGAGCTGATACCGTGCACCAATAGATAGACTTACATCCCTGTAGCCAAAGACAATGGTGCCGTTGCGATGAAGGCTGGCCTGGAAGGTAAAGGCTCCCTCTGCCTCCCTGCCCTGAAGCCGTACCTTGTCCCACTGCACCACAAAGACCTCACCTAGAGAAGCAGAGGTCAACAGTCAGTTCAAGCTCCTACAGTCTAAAGTCAGAAGTCATTTTTATTTAACAAAATATCATCATTTAACAGAATCAAAGTGCTTGTGGCAATAGCATAAAAAAAAACAAGTGCTACAAAAAATACTGAATTTTTCATTCACAGAATAAACCCAAGATGCTGGATGTTTTGTATGGTATTTCATCTGTTACTTTGTCTCCTTCTTCCTACAAACACACATTAAACTGTGCCACAGTACAGGAGCATTGTGCTTGCATTAAAAGTTTCAAAATATACAGGGGTTGGACAATGAAACTGAAACACCTGGTTTTAGAGCACAATAATTTATTGTCTCGACGGACAGTTCTGATGGAAACAGGAGAGTTGAGGTGCACATTGAATTCTGCCGTGATTTGAGCAGCCGTCGTTTTATGTTTTTTGGATACAATCCGGATTAGCACCCAAACATCCCTTTCAGACAGCTTCCTCTTACAGCGTCCACAGTTAATCCTGTTGGATGTGGTTCGTCCTTCTTGGTGGTATGCTGACGTTCACAAAGACTCGCTGTCTTGGTCACAGATGCGCCAGCAAGACGCGCACCAACAATTTGTCCTCTTTTGAACTCTGGTATGTCACCCATAATGTTGTGTGCATTGCAATATTTTGAGCAGAACTGTGCTCTTACCCTGCTAACTGAACCTTCACACTCTGCTCTTACTGGTGCAATGTGCAAATAATGAAGATTGGCCAACAGGCTGCTCCAATTTAGCCATGAAACCTCCCACACTAAAATGATGGTGTTTCAGTTTTATTGTCCAACCCCTGTATATAGTCACATTAACTCACCTCAACATGCCTTTTGCAATCATTTAGTCCCCCGTGGGCAATGCTAAAATCACTATTACACACTGTACAGCGGGCAAGACTTTCACAGTTTTTTACTTTTACCAGACATGGATATACTTTACAGTAGTCAGAGGTGAAATGAGTTTTGACGGGAATCATGATGCTCCTTCTAAACACTAAAAACTGATTGGCTGACTCACAGACTCTTTGTAGAGAACCGGCCAATCAGAACCCTCTGTGTTTTGCATGCACTTCATGAATATGCACACGAGGGGAGCGCTCTTCTCTTCCTCTCTTTCACACATGCGATTGGCGGGAAAAATCTGTGCTGCCTCGTTCTAGATTCCAGGAGAATCTAGAATCTGAGAGCCGTTATTGATATTCGCTAGACTCCCGCAACTTCCAGGAGGCTTGGGATGTCTGTGTTTGTAATGTGTGCAGTTTGTGGTTTTACATCGCTTTGTTGAAAAATATATGGACGTCAATTTCCTTTTTGTCTTTGGTCTGGAGCATACAGTGTCCATTTCTACCAAAAATAAGACTTTGTATAATGATTTGTCTGACCACAGTACATATTCCCTCTATGTTTTGCACAGTAATGTTTTAAGTGGCATATTTAAATGTAACTCCATACTGTACAAAGGTTCTTCAAAGTAATCCCTTGCCAAGTTGGCTCAATTAGTTATTTTTACTAAAATTCCTCTATATTATTTTAGTGTCACTGTAGTAGTTTTACACTGTAGAGGTAAAAAACTCCCAAATTCCAAAATTTCTTTGAAGAACATGGTTTTAAACATTTCACAAATTTTCTTATTTATTTGTTAGAAATTGAAGATGCTTAGCCGCTTACTGCTTCTGAAAGACATAGGGCCCTATCTTACTGTCACATCCTGGTCTTGTCTCGTGCCTCTGTGTGTCTTCCCCACGTGACCTGTGCTCCCCTGTGTCTCCCGTCTCAGTACTTTTCCACCTGTGTCTATTGTAGCTCCGCCCCTAGCCCCAGGTGTTTCCACTTCCCTTGTGTGCTATAAAGCCTTCCTTTGTCTCTTGTCCTTCGTCGGTCTTTGCACCTTCCACTGTTGTCTGTCTCTCCGCGTTTCTGTGTTGCTAAAGCCCTAGTTCCGTGTTTATTCCTTGTTTGTTTCCCTTGCCCTGCTTAGTTTAGTTTTACCTTGTCTAGTTTAGCTTCTTGTTTATTTCCTTGTTTATTTCTAGTCCTTCTCTTGTATATATTCCCTGTTTATTATTTTAATCTCTAGTTGGTTTAGTTTAGGTTCTCTGATTAGTTTTGGTTATTGGTTATTTGTGTATTTATCCCTGCCCAGTTTTGTTTTGTATTTATTAAGTCTCTCGCTTGCTTCTTTGTTTATTTACTCACGGTTTGTTTGTTAGTTATTATTTTATCAAGTTTAGTTCCTTGTTGTTATTCCCTGTTTGTTTATTCTTATTATCTCTTGTTTGTTTATGTTCTCTAGTCTCCCTCTTTTATTTTGGTTTATTATCCTTGTTACGTGTTTACTTGTTTCTTTGTGTTTCTTTGTTATTTATTTAATAAATTATTTATTTATTTCGCCCTACCTGCACTTGTGTCCGTCTCCTCGTCTACCTGCCTGGGTATCCGTGACACTTACACCTTGAGCTTGGTGCGTTCTGATGCTCATTGCTACCTTACACCCCACCAACAATATGTCGTTAAAATAGCAACATTGCTTGTAAATATATATACAGCTGATGGTCATGGTGGTCTGTAAGTGAGGTGTGTTCAGGTAAATTTCCGGCGTATTGCTATTTAGGCAATAGAAACACAGATGCGCCACTGACTGAATACAACCTAGACACATGTCAACAGCCAGACGTTCATTGCTATCTTGGCAGTGAATTGTCAACAAGGGGATGCCCAACACGCATACACCCCTGCATGTTACAGAAGCATTGGAATAGCAAACCAATAGCAAAATTCAGAGTAAATGTAAGAAATACTGCATTTGTTTTGTTTGCATTTTCCTAATTGCCCTAACCTTTCTCATTTGACTTTGTCTAAGATCTCTATCAAGTCTCACTTACCATTGTCCAGATAGCGCACAGTGGAGTTCTTGGAGAAGCTGGGGTCAAAGTTGGCCATGAGTGGAGCAATATATTGGGTAGCCGTCAGCATGCGGTGTGTAATCTCACCCGTGAAGATGAACCCTGTGAAAGGTCAAGAGTTCAAAAGTGAAGGCCTCTGATGAACAGAACAGTTTCTCCCTGTGTCTGACTATCATGATTAACCAAAATTAAACAAAGTGAACGGAGTAAATGGCTGAACAGAGCAGAGCATGACAGCAGAGACAGTTTTGGTATGTAGAAAATCTTTCAAGCATTAAAGATCATTCCATTATATTCCACTGTGGTACAAATCCATTTCCTCTCTATGATATGAAAATAATTATGAAAATTAATTAGCGCGGCAGACTGGTGGATCTGGGATGCAACGGGCCACAGCCAGACAGATTCATGGTCACTTTTCCCATCAGTGAACAAGAGGCGAGAATGAATCTTTAATTAAGAAAGCCTTCCTCATTAGTCTTCCATTTCTCTCATGCTAATTTAAGAAGCAGCCTATGTGGGGGTGAAGTTGAGGGAGGGGCATTATAAAGTTTCATTAGATAAAGTATAGCTGGTAAAAAGACAAAAAGGAAGAAATGACCTGTTATTACAATAGGATAATCTGATCTGCTGTTAACAAATCATGAATAAAGTCTGTGCAGTATAATACATAGCCCTATTATTCAGTTATAAATCTTGGTATTCAGTAACTGCTATTCAATTTGCTTAAAAGATACTGGCAACAGTTGCCAATGCATCATTTTGCAAAGTGTGGACCCTCATACAGGCCTTGACACATTTTGTTGATGGATAATTTGATGTCTTTCTGTGTATGCATTTATGAGACTTGCCCAAACCATATTAATCTGCAAAGTTAAAACAGAAGCTAGAAGCTGACAGTGTGTGAGTGTGTGCACTACCTCCAGTTGCTATGGTGATTTGCCTCACTTGGTGTCCATAGAAGGGGAAGTCAAAGGACAGAGCCACTCGCTGGAGAAAGAGAGAGAGAGAGAAACAGGGAGAATGAAAGAAAGAGAGCGAGATTTAAGGAGAAAAACAGGAAAAGTGGGCATGGACGTACAATTGAAAGCTTAATTATAAAGTAAAACAAGATGTTTGTCCGTTTTCGTAACCACATCTGAGTGCATATAAATGCTTTCGCAGTTTTTTAGGGGTGTGTGTGCGTGCTCATGCCTATTTATGCGTATGTCTCACCGCTGCCTGTCGGTGTGTGTTGGACAGAATGCCGTGCACTCGGACGTGACCCTGCTGGACCGAGTTCAAGTCCACCCAGAGCTCCGGAGTCCGCCTGTCGCCTGGACCAAAACTGCGCCATGAATAATACCTCTGAGAGTCCTCCTGAGAGAGAGAGAGAGAGGGAGAAAACAGAATGATGAATAAAGTCTGAAGGGCAGATGTAGTCAAGTGCGTCAAGTTCCACGCACAACTAGGACACGTTCTGCATGTGTGTTTTGTACAAAATTGGCGCACAATTCTGAATTCGCAATTTATAAAATTTGTACTGGGCAAAAAAAACATGATTTATACTCATTTTTAGTTGTAATGGTATTGACAGATGAATCACACTTTCTGTGGTGTGTATTGTGATTCAGACTAGATTTAATGAATAGGTGAAATACAAAAACAAGATTTCTAAAAGATTTCATAAGACAAAATATAACCAGAACAGTTTTTGGCAAATAGAAGAAGATATAAGACCTACAGTACAGGCCAAAAGTGTGGACACACCTTCTCATTCAATGCGTTTTCTTTATTTTCATGACTATTTACATTGTAGATTCTCACTGAAGGCATCAACACTATGAATGAACACATAGAGTTTTATGTACTTAACAAAAAATGACCTGGCCTCCACAGTCACCAGACCTGAACCCAATCCAGATGGTTTGGGGTGAGCTGGAGCACAGAGTGAAGGCAAAGAGCCAACAAGGGCTAAACACCTCTGGGAACTCCTTCAAGACTGTTGGAAAACCATTTCAGGTGAGCAACTCTTGAAGCTAAAGAAACTAGAATATAAAACATGTTTTCAGTTATTTCACCTTTTTTTTGTTAAGTACATAACTCCACATGTGTTCATTCATAGTTTTGATGCCTTCAGTGAGAATCTACAATGTAAATAGTCATGAAAATAAAGAAAACGCATTGAAAAAGAGAAGGTGTGTTCAAACTTTTGGCCTGTACTGTAGCTTTCTATATAAATCATCTTGTTTAAAAACACATGCAGATCAAGTGAGCAGCTGTTCTGTTAATGAGAGAGGTCAGTAAACAGGCTGGTTGGAGCTGAAATAAAGGATACTGTAACCCAGAAAACCACTCTGTATAGATGTGCTATGAACAAAGCATCTCAGAATGTACAATACATTTAGTCTGGACTACAACAGCAGAAGGTAGGTGTTTCATACTAGTGTGGGGTGTTATCAAGCCTACATTGTTTAAAATTGGTTTAAGGAGGCCTGACCTGAACCTAATCAAGTATTAATGGGATGTGGTGGGGAGTTACTTTTCGTACACAAACTAATTGCAACATTGAGTTGCTGCATTTCACTAGACTAGAGGGTTTCTACATGATAACATTGTTTGTAATGGTGTATTTTTACTTCGTATGGAGCAGTTTAACTGTGTCTCTTTCAGAGTTGCAGTACAAAGCTGCTGCCACTCTTTCCCAAGTCACAGTGATATATGCAAAACTTCCAATAGGCCAACAATATAATAAAAATGAACTAAAATCATTAGCCCTTTTCTGGAGGCCCGGAAAATACTGAGGGTCAATGAGGGTTGAGCAAAAAATAGAAGAAAGGGATATTGGAAGAGTGGAAGGTTACATCTGCCATTCTGTTTACTTGGGCAGCTAGAGCTGGAAAAACAGGGAATCTCCACCTTTCAAAGCCAGGCAGAAATTGGCAGCAGTGTCTCAGAGGCATATGTTTGGGACTATTTCTATATCTTTCTTATAACAGAATAACACTATTTCAACTCTCAGAGAAGTCCTTTAGCAGTCCCCAAGTGTCTACTATGGCTCGTCTCCAATGGCTGTTTTCTACATGCCTTTCCAGGTAGAATGCATTGTGCATATGCACCTGAAATTCACCCAAAGGGTTTAGTAAGTCTGGTCCTGAGACAGGGCTGCTTGACTATGACTAATGACTATTTTGAAAATTATTCATTTTTAACATTTTTATTTCTTTACTTCATACATCAATTTTAGCCAGTATCACTGGCTTTAAAAATGTCACTATCAACATGCTACTCATTATGTTCTACCCGCCCCCACGTTTTTTTTTGCAGAGTTTCTTTAAAGCTTGTACCAGACACACCAGTTCATTATTTGTACACTAGCAGTACATAAGTTGATCATGAAAGGTTTTGCCCACATCTGTAAACATTGCAAGGTGTTGTGAGTAAGACTGACCACTGAACAGCATTATCATGGCTTGGCAAATAGAGCTGGAAAAACAGGGAATCACCACCTTTTAAAGCCAGACAGAAATTGGCAGCAGTCTCACATAAGCATATGGTTGGGACTCTTCCTTTCTCAATGGCGGCACTTACGCATTATGGATAGTTATGGCTAGACAAAAACACTCAACTCGAACATGTGCTGAAAGATTATTTACAAACAGAATAACACCCTTTCAACTCCCACAAGTGCTTTATCTGCTCCCAAATGACTTCTATAACATATCCACCAGTTTACCGTAATACATGCCTTTCCAGGCAGAATGCAGCCCAAATGGTTCAGTAAATCAGTTCTTGAGAAAAGCTGGAGTTAAAGAAACAGGCTGCACTGAGACACATGGAGAAATAAGGACTGAGAAATAGAGGAGGAAAGCACGGAGGACAAAAGTGAAGGCCCTGGAGCCAGATAACACCATCAAGGTTGGTTTTCCAAAAACAAGGTCAAAACGAGAGAGTAATACAGGCATCGGGAAAACATATTGTACAAGGATAAACCGTCAATACTCAGCAAAGCACAAGTAGAATGTCAGTATCTGTTGCATTTTGGGCAAAGTAGTCTCGAGACTGGAGATCGCAGGCAGCCACTATGGCTGGGTGCAGCAGCATTTAAAGCTAACAGTAAATGCCCCCCAACGGTGCTACACTGAGGAACCCTGAGTGTTGCAGTAATCCAGGGTGATATTACCTAGCGGTTTGTCACAGATAGCTAGATTTAACAGTCCAATATACTCATCTCTCAACAGCGAAAGAGATAGCGCTTAGTGTGGTTAGCGGCTAATACTAATGCTGCTCCTGTAGTGCTAGCCATGGTTAGCAGCATGCTACAGGCTGATAATACTCACCTCTGAACGGTGTGGAGGACATTGAACACTGAGTTGCGATGAAAATAATCGAGTCGAGTCGAGCCAACCAGTCAACCAGTCAATAAGAAAATACATTTATTGGAAAACATGACAAACATGGAGTGTTAGGACATACAGTTTACAAGACAATTTCTGCTTAACCATGCAAAATGTGACAAAAAGGTTGAGGTAATCTTCTACATTTTTGGGTGTCTTGTTCTCTTGAAAGAGGAAGTAAAACAAACATAGGGAATAACACTGGAACAGAGAAGTGAAATTTATGATTACGCAGTATCTAAAAATCTTTTTGCCAGGCTTACATTTGGTTTGAGCACAGTAATATATGTGAATCTTACAAAACAGTGTTCAATTAAATGTATTATTTTAAATGGGGTTAATAGTTTCAATTTCCCTCACAATGGCAAAAGAGCTAATGTTTAGCGAGGCTAATGCTAATACTGCTCCAACCTTAGTGCTGGAGAACTAAACCTTAAGTGGCTTTACCGTTCCTTACAACCCGTATGGTAAAATGAATACATAAGTCACACTGGATTTTTTTTAAAGAAAAAACAAAATGGATTTTAATTGGGCCTTATAGTGCAAAAATACGGTATATACATTGCTTTGCACAATAGCATTGTGAGTTTACAATGTGTGAAGGAAGTATAAAGTTAGATCCTGTGCAGTTGTATCACTTTGCGCATGTAGACTATTTATTACCCCAAAGTAGACTAGTTGACTATTTTTAAATAAATAATCTAGTAAAAATGACTAATCAGGCAACCCCATAGTGCTGAGACAAAAAAGAGAAAAACAGAAACTGAGAGATTACATGGGTACCACTGCATTGGTGTGTTAAGTGTGTTCATGGTAAGAATCTCCACTGTATTATTAATGCATTCTCTGGCTGAAGGTGACAGAGAAGGATGGACACGCTATGGTGAAGAGGTATGGAGAGGAGTGGAAAGTGGAACACCTAAAAGCATCTCTCTCCCTCCCTCTTTCACACACACACAGAACTGCAGCAGTGCTCTATATACCAGGCTGCGACCCAGATTCTGTGATAGGAGCCTGAGTTTCTGGGGGAAACCTCCAGCTCCAGCTCCATGCAGCTCCAGCAGAGGTGCCATCCTCCGCTCTCCCACAGCACTCAACATCTCTCTGCTCAGGGATAACGCCTGAGGCCAAAAATGCCCACTAAAAGTTTAACAGCTGCCCAGAGACCATTTAAACAAAACCAAACAGTACCCACAAAGCATCACAGAAATGATAATCGTAGGGTTGGGCATGAGAGGAGGTTCTAAAAACGGTTTGTGTACAAAGGCACGCACAGAGTTACGTACAAAATACGCACACAGACACAAAAGTGCAGCATGAAAAAAGTCTGGGTACTCCTGGTCAAAAGTTCTATTAATGTGAACAGTAAAAAGTAAGCTGAAAATGAACTGATCTCCAAAAGGAACAAAGTTAAAAATAAATGATGCATTATTGCTGTATTATTTTCATCTTTTTCAATAATTAAATTATATTTCTTCAGTCTCATAATATCATAATAAGCTTGTTAGTGGACCGGCTTGCTCACAATCATTGTTCAAAATGGACATTTGATACAAATTCTAATGCTTTAGATATACACTTGACCGCTTCTCTAAGCAGCCAAACCAAAAAAAGGCTTAAATTAATTTAATTATTTATTTTCAAAGGAACAGTTAGTAATGGTGCATTCACACTACAGCAAAACGACAAGGAGGGGAATCTCTCCCGTCATCATCTGCTGAGCCTTTTAAGATGTGCCATTTAAAAGCATCATTTGCATGTTTGTATGCCTCAAATAAGTAGGTCTAGGCTACAGCAGAGAAAAAGTCACTAGAAAAGTTACCCTCTGTGTACAGAACTGTTGAGTCCTGCAATAAAAAGAGAAAGAGAACTAACACATCACCGCTAACAGAACAAACAGGTCAAATCGTCAAAATGGACTGTTCTACCATCATAAAGATTTAGCAGGAGAGGCGGTGCACTGTTCTACTGTGCAGCAAAACCTGCAGAAATATGTCCATGAAGCTGAGGATCACAACATCTTGCAAGATGACAGCTTCTACAAAACAAAAATAAAACACAAGTCCACAATGAACTACCTCAAGATGAGCAGGCTGAAGATTTGACCCTTTCTCTTAAAATCTTCTGACCTAAGCCACATGCTATAAGATCAGTGGAAATCATTGAATATAACCTCAAAAGTTCAGAGCATGCAGGACAACCCAATAAAATCTCACAGAACAGAAAGACTCTTGGGTGACTACAGGCAGCATTTACAAGCTGTTACACTAGCCAAAGCGGATGTGCTGACAGTGCAAGATGCCCAAACAGTGGCTTTGGGGCCCTTTTCCTTCTGTGTTACTTTTAAAATCCTGGCCTAAAACATTAAAGAAATGTTTCATCTTTAATTTCATGCCTTTGAAAATCAGGTCAGTTTATGCTCACATCACAATTTACAATAATAACAAACATATGTATGACACTATGTATACAGTAATTATCTACAGTCTAAGTATTTATAGTTCACTGACATGCCAAAAGTCATGGAATAGCAGTATGTAAACTGACAATGAAATGTTACCTCAGGTGACAGCTTGAAAGAGCCCCCACCTGTATAAGATTTGAGTTGTTATCTTGTATGTGAGGCTGAAAACTGATCAGCATGCTCATGGCAAGACAACGTGAATTATTAGAAATCGAGCATGAGCGGCATGAGAGTGGGTGCCAGATGGACGGAACATTACATGCCCAAAGTTATGCAAGCCTTTTACGATTCACAGTGGTCCAGAAAGTAAAAATACATACCAGAATTTTGTTCAAAAATGTATCTGTCTGTATATAAATGTGTATAAATAAGCTGCAGGGGAGGAATCCAGGAAGTTGGAATGAAAACCTGGAATGTATTTTTAGCTTCTGGACCTGGATCACACACCTCTGTTTGCTGTTGTGTATCAGGAACGCATCACATTCAATGCAGGAAACCCCACACACACATATCCCACGGATCACTATAGCTTTCTATAGCTTCCGTGGGACGAGGCAAAAGACAGTACTGTACATAGATTTAATTCTATTGGTCCATACATCTTAAAATCCTGCTGTCTTCAAAGGATGTAACAGAAAAATAAGAAATGTATTTAAGGAATTTAGCATGATTTTTATATTTTTTGGAAAAATCTCTATTTTTGAGACCCTGTTGACATATCCATCAAAAAATAAGAACCACTGCTTGCCATAATTGCATTGTTATGTAACTGAATAATGTTGCCCTGAGGCAAATACTTTAAAAACACTGTTTTAGTAAGAAAATGTAGCCACAATAGTAATAGACACATTGAAAGATCAATGCAATAATTTAAAAAGCTGAAGCTGTGTTACCTGAAAGCAACGCTACGCCATAGAGGGTTAAAACTAACCTAATGGTTTTTAGTTAAATAAAAAATTAAATAAATAAACACTTAGAAATGTCAATAAAGAACAATTTGATCCTTCTGAAAAGATATATTAGGCTCACAAAGGTATAGGAGATTTATCTTATATCACCACAGATTTATTTGTAAGTCCCAAAACTGTTCAAAAACAAGCACACACAGAAATACACACACTAACATGTTCAGCTTCACCCGAGGAAGCTAAAAAAAAACCTCTGCTGGCACAGCTAGCAGCAAATCTGCTTTTAATTTGTTTTGAAGAGCAGAAAGCATAACACAATTTATGGAAATGATCCTTATGTGGCTGTTAGAGAGGTAAAAAAAAAAACACAGATGAAGACTTAAATAAACCCACACACCGGAGGTTGCTGTGAGATGTCTTCGTCCTCCTCCCACCGGGATATTTAAAGAGCGAACACTACACACTCTTTCATCTTTTTCATTTTTCAACACTCCCCCCGCATAAAGCAACAATCTCTCAAAGACTTGTTTGAACCATCCCGCAGACCATCGCGAGGCTTTCCACACCTCATTAATGCAAACTGTGGATGTATACAGTGATGATCAGCCTGATAATGCAGAAATCCCCGTCCCTGTCTGATTTCATCTGAACCTCTTAGAGATGAATCACTGGTAAAAAAAAAAAACAGCATGTCCTGTATAACAATCATGTTATAAATGGATTAGAATAGACTACTGCAGGTTACACACGTGCAGCAGCAGCAGAATAAAGACAGGAAACTGAAAAAGAAGAGATAAATAGAGAAGAGAAGAGACATAGATAGAAGAACACAAAATTAAAATTTATAGAAACAGAGAGAAGAGTAAGATGGAGGAGAACATAGAAGAGAAATAGAAAGAAAAATGCAGAAGAGAATAGAGCATAAGAGAAAACGAGACAAAAAAAAGTAGAGAAGAGAAGAGAAATAGAGAATAGAAAATGGGAGGGGTGAAGAAAAGAGATGAGAAATATAGATCAGAGAAGAGAAATAGAAGAAGAAAATAGGGAAGGAGGAAAGAGAAGAGGAGAGAAGAGGGATGGAGTGAAAAAAGTGAAGAGAATATAAAAGATAGGATAAAAGGAGAAGAGAAGAGAAGAGAAGAGGGAAGGAGTGAAAAGAAGAGATGAGAAATAGAGAACAGAAGATTGAAGGTGTAAAGAAAAGATAGGAGAAATAGAGAGCAGAGAAGATACATAGAGAGAAGAAGAGAATAGGAAAGGAGTGAAGAGAAGAGGAGAGATGAGGAATAGAAAGCAGGAAAGAATAGGGAAGGAGTGAAGAGAAGAAGGGAAGAGAGATGGAGTGAAAAAAGAGAAGAGAATGCAGAATATAAGATAAAAAGGAAGGAGTGAAGAGAAGAGGAGAGATGATAAATAGAGAGCAGAGAAGAGAAATAGAAAGAAGAAGAGAATAGGGAAGGAGTGAGGAGAAAAGGAGAGAAAAAAAGGGATGGAGTGAAAAAAGAGAAGAGAATGCAGAAGATAAGATAAGTAGGAAGGAAAGAAGAGAAGAAAATAAAAGAGAAGAGAACAAAATTAAAATTATATAGAAACAGAGAGAAGAGTATAATAGAAAATGGGAGGGGTGAAGAGAAGAGATGAGAAATATAGATCAGAGAAGAGAAATAGAAGAAGAACATAGGGAAGGAGGGAAGAGAAGAGGAGAAAAGAGAAGAGGGATGAAGTGAAAAAAGTGGAGAGAATATAAAAGATAGGATAAGAGGAGAAGAGAAGAGAGAAGGAGTGAAAAGAAGAGATGAGAAATAGAGAACAGAAGATTGAAGGTGTAAAGAGAAGGTATGATAAATAGAGAGCAGAGAAGATACATAGAGAGAAGAAGAGAATAGGAAAGGAGTGAAGAGAAGAGGAGAGATGAGAAATAGAGAGCAGAAAAGAATAAGGAAGGAGTGAAGAGAAGAAGAGAGATGATAAATAGAGAGCAGAGAAGAGAAATAGAAAGGAGAAGAGAATAGGGAAGGAGTGAGGAGAAAAGGAGGGAAAAAAGAGGGATGGAGTGAAAAAAGAAAAGAGAATGCAGAAGATAAGATAAGAAGGAAGGAAAGAAGAGAAGAGAAGAGAAGAGAAGAGAAGAGAAGAGGTGTAGTTTGACAGTAACTCACCACTATTTTGGTCATGTTGTCAGGCAGTGTATCTATGGCCAGGCCTGTTGACGCCTCCTGAGTCGTCCTGTTCTGTGAGGGTCTGCTGGACTCCTGCTGGTCTCTCCTGACTCTCTGTACATCTGAGGGATCTCCATCTGACCGTGATGATCGGCCATGGAGCGGACCTGAGAAAAACCCAAACCATTTTAATGTGGCACACATCCAAAAAAAACATTTACACACACTTACCGACCCACACTGAATACCAACACTGATGTAATAGCAACAGCACTGATATATGTATGTAAGCAATAGAACTGGAATTGGGGAGTGTGTTATTGCAAATAATATCACATTTGTGATGATCTACAATGACAAAAACACAGCTGTGATGTAGCGATAAGAAAACCTCTTAGGATTGTTCTATTGCAAAGAAGCCCTGGATGTTCTTTTAGTTCAACCATATGGTTTTGATATTGATAAAAAAGTACAACTAATAATAAAATAAAATATAGAGCAACTATTTTAGTTACTTAGCAACTGTTGGCCTGTGGAGTGATATAAGCATAGTACAAAAACATACTGATATGTATCGGGGGAGTCGCTATAAATCTATGACAGAGAAATGATTATATCATTCCATACTTGTAAAGAATGACCATTCGTCATACTTTTATGTGCAAAAGTATAATACATAAAATATCAGAAAATTTCCCCTGAAAAAAGCTGTCAAGACAGATAAGGGCAGCTTTTTTAAAAGAGGCATACATTACTGACAGTTTACCTACACACGGACATGTCACTGCATTGGGGCCCATTATTTTTGTCCCTTGTCCCTTTAAAACACTGCACTGAATGTGAATGTGTGAGTCACTAAAAGTTTATTCAAAAGTTGGCATGGGCAAATCTAGCTAGAGACAATCGTTACCATCTACTGCGCTGTCCACCATGAGTGGTAATGTGAAATATTTCTGTACACACATGAAACTATGGATTGAGAAATGTTAAAAGCTTGCACAGCTTCAGAAATGGAACGGAATCCATCCATCAGTCACCCACCATCAGACCACATCTAAACACACTGGCATTGCCAAGTGGACGAACAAACAAATTAACGAATGGATAAAAAGTGGCTTTCATACATATTTTATGATTTAAACTATATGCCATATCCACCGATGGAGCTGTTCTTATTAATATGCACAACCTGTCTGCCATGTACTCGAAGAAGAGTTGAGAAAAGCCTAGGCTAAAGCTGAGGTCAGCTTTCTTTCTCAGTCACTAAATCATAGCAGGCTGTTCTGTGAAATAGGACACAAGTTTTGTGTCACAAAACTGAAAGCTTAAGTTTTAGTTGAGGTATACGTTAGGATTAAAATTAGGTTTAGGTTCAGGTAATAAAATGACAGTGGTTGATTTGTAATAATAATTTGTATTTGTATATTTGTTTAATTTGTGCTCGTCTGGATTGCGTCAGTCCACTTTGGTTTCTGAATCACTTTCTCTGATTTTGTTATTTATAGGTATATGTTAGAGGAAAATGAACATTGTTGTTTTAATCTCTAAACTACTGGAAACATTTCTCCCAAATTCCAAATAAAAATATTGTCATTTAGAGCATTTATTTGCAGAAAATGAGAAATACCTGAAATAACAAAAAAGATGCAGAGCTTTCAGACCTCAAATAACGCAAAGCAAACAAGTTCATATTCATAAAGTTTTAAGAGCTTAGAAATCAATATTTGATGGAATAATCCTGTTTTTTAGTCACAGTTTTCATGCATCTTGCCATGTTCTCCTCCACCAGTCTTACACACTGCTTTTGAATAACTTTATGTCACTCCTGGTAAAAAATTCAAGCAGTTCAGCTTGGTTTGATGGCTTGTGATCATCCATCTTCCTTTTGATTATATTCTAGAGATTTTCAATTTGGTAAAATCAAAGAAACGCATAATTTTTTACAGAGCTGTATATTTAGTATAATTCAGCAGAACTACTAGTAAATGTTTTTCATCTGTGGAGGCTGAGTGAAGGTCGATGTGTTTGTGTATTTGAGAGATGTGCTGGGACGGGGAGATTGATAGACAAATAAAACTGTGCAGACCTGGCCTGGAAATAAGACACTTATCTGCTCCAAAAAAAAAAGCCTTCAAACACAAGACACGGGAGATTTCAGTACAGCAGGAGAGTGAAGTAGAACCACAAATAAAGACACAAATAAACACACACACAGATCTCCCTCTGACATCTACGTCTTGTGCTGACAGTGACGGCAGCCGCCGCAGAACAACACAGCCCTGCAGAAAACAGAAACTCACACATGCATGCACACAAACCCACCCAGCACAATCCGAGATCCAGCTCGGCTGTTTTTCTGGCAGGTAAAGGCGAGTTTATCAAAGGAATTTCAAAACTGAGCTGAAGAACAGGGCCTTGAGGTAATCTGTCACTCTGCCAAGTCATTCTTTCCAGCGATGTGAAAGATATTGCAAGGCCTCGCTGGAATCATTTCCAAGGCATCTCATCATGAGACCTGAAGAAGTGCTGTTGTCCACTCAATCTCAATATGTAATGCTGACCAGCAAAACATATTCTTGCTGTGAGGGCTGCTCAGCATCTTCTATCTGTCTGTCTGTCTGTCTGTCTGTCTGTCTATCTATCTATCTATCTATCTATCTATCACAGGAGAGAAAAAACAAGGGCTTCTACTGGATGACATGCTGCATGATTAATTTCATCCCTGATTAGGATTGCATTATTATCCATGTTTTTATGCTTGCAATCAGCAGCCAGAGTCAGAGAGAGAACCACTGGCCTTGCTCTCTCTGCGTGGGGAGATGGCATTCTCTAGCCACATCACTGATATTGGTCAGCACTAATGTCTGTTAGCTGATGTATCAGAGTCGGGTCACTGCCTTATCCATTGATTCTGCATCAGCGGCAGTTTGATAAGAGGTGGCTTTACATGTATTGAAGGAGGCACGTACTAGCCCTCACACTCTTAGTATTGGGGTATCCTTACTGACAAGGCAGTCCTAATGGGTGGGTAGGATAAGTGACATTCTAAATTGGGGAGAAAATGGGAAAAATGTATTTTTTAAATTAATGACTTTACTAGGGTAAACTATATCACTACAGGATTCTATAACTACCCACACACTGCAGTAGGATGACAGGGTTACAACTCAGATTGTATTAAGCCCTGGCATTGGAACACCCTAGAGCAGGGGTCACTAATAGGTGGATCGCAGTCCGGGTCCGGACCCAGATGTTGTCCAATGCGGACCCAAACCCATAAGCTACAGAGAAGGATTTAATTCTGACAGTGTTTATTTAAAGCGGCAGAACTTTTCTTGTCCTTACGGTTTACGTGCTTTGCAATGCAGTAAACTCACAGACCAATCACGTGTGTTGTAAGATCACCAATCGCTCTCCTCTGCCAATCAGATCTGTGCAGATGCGGGACAGGCAAAGTACAAACAGGCGAAGTACACAGTGAGAAGCAGCAGTCGGAGAATAAAACGGAAAAAGTCTAATTCAGATGGTGCGCACCAGAAAAAGAAATTAAAATAATACATTTATAAAACATAATAACAGTAATAATATTAAATAAAATAAAACTGTTTCTAAACAAAGCTGATATTCTAAGTTAAGTAAACATTTCTCCATATAGCTACAGTTTGTCATTCATGAAAGGCAGCTTAATCTAATATAAAAAAAATCAAATAGAATTAGTATAGCATTTTAAAATAAAGTTGACATACAGTTGGTCTACAAGACTTTAACCTTGCCATCTCACTCAGCTGTAACCCAGCACACTGTCCTTTAGGGTTGCACGATTTTGGAAAAAAATGTACATTGCACAAATGTTCTTCTTTAAGAACCAAAAACTGCAACATAACGTGTTTGATTTTATTGCCTTAGGTGACATTCCACGTCTTGCGATGTGACTATTGTGCATGCACACATTGCGATGAAGATGCTTAAACGATATATCATGCAGCCCAACTGTTCTTACAGCCCAGACTATTTTGCAAGACTGACCCATTAAGCGATGCCCACCTCTTTACACTGTTCATACTAAAAAAAATCTTCTGGTCAATTTTTCGCAGCTTGTAAACACTGCCTACAAATTGGTCTCATAAGTAAGTCAATCCTAAGAAAGATTTAAAAAATCATAAAATTTTAGTGTGTCTGCTTCTGTATACTGTTATGTCAAAACATATGTTGACCACAAACATTAATCTAACAATAATCTTATTATGGCTTAAAAACCCCAGCCTTATGAAGTTCCCTTCAAAATCCATTAGTCTGGAACAAAATAAGGGTTAGACGTCACATGGCTGGTGCTGAGACATAAACACATCTGGCTGCATGCCTGCACAATAACACAGACCTCTGTTGCGCATGTTTCTGCTGATTTATTGATGGCCAGTGTCCAATAAACACTTTCTAGGACTCCAGTGGCTCTGTGAATGTGGACAGAGCGTTATTAACGTTATTAATAAGGAGACAGGTCACTGACTCCTGTATGAATGGGATTTCTCATAAAGCTAATCATGGGGCCTGTTCAAGGATAAAGACCCGCCCTTAAGCTAAAACAGACAACCAGCTTCTTCAGCTGCTTGTGTGGAAAGCGGTGGATAGTCAGTGTGCCGGTGAGGAAGATAATTTGCCATACTCTGTCTGGGTGTGTATTGTGATGCTGGCTGATGTATCAGATCTGGGGCCCTACTTTGCAGAAAACTGTCCGGGTTTTTAACTGTCCCCAAAAAACATTCAAAAGTTTCAGAAAATGTTGCAATTTCCCATTTTTATATATTTTATTTCTAATTTTTATCCCATTTTCTCCCCAATGTACAAGTCCAATTACCAAACCCACTCATTAGGACTCCCCCTATCACTAGTGATTCCCCAACACCAGGATTTTGAAGACTAACACATGCCTTCTCCGATACATGTGATGTCATCCACGGCTCTTTTTGAACATTGCAGAGTAGCATCACAGCACACTCGGAGGAAAGCGCAGTGACTCGTTTACGATACATCAGCTCACAGACGCCTTGTGATGAGCGACATCACCCTTTGGAGTGATGTGGGGAGAGAAGGCCATCTACCCACCCAGAAAGAAGAGCAAGGCCATTTGTGCTCTCTCAGGGCTCCGGTAGCTGATGGCAACTATATGAACAGGATTTAAAGTGGCAGAGCTTTAGCCCACGATTTCCTCTTTAAACACAATTGCAAAGTGTGAAACAGGGGACAAACACTACAGGGTTTCTTACATTTGCCACAATGCCTTAAAGGGTTAATGGGATAAAATGAATTGGGGTGAAAAATGGTAACAAAGGAATTCTGTACTAAAGAGTTCAACTGCCTTATATTACATTGGTTTCAGCACTTTTATTTATTTATTTTAGACCAAGAGCTCTAAAAGACATCTAATAAGCGTCAGTGTGTTTTCTAATATCTGCTGAATGCACTAAGATGGTTCATTGCGGCATTATAAGTTCTTCTATTACTCTGCTTAAGTGCTTAAGTAGTTTCATGACCTGATACATTTTTCACTTGAGTTGTTTTTAACTTTTCACTTTTACTTATGTGTGGGTTGCGGCTCCTCTGCCCACCTTAGGTCATAACACGGTTAGATTTGTGGTTCTACTCACATTTACACCCACACACACACACACACACACACACACACACATATCCATGCACAGATGTGTTCTCTGTACTCTGTGAAAGAGATCAGGGGCTGCTGCTTATGCTCTCGCTGGCATGTGTGGCTTGGCCCACGCTTAAAGCTGCGTTAAATGCACAGTCCTTTTACAGCTGTCGCATTTGAGTAGGCATGATTTTTTTCTTTGCATACACTCAGAATAGCATCTAACTAAAGAGAAAAAAGGCCTTGTGCACTCTGTAAAGGAGAACATGTTTAACACAGAGGGAAGGAGAAAATAAAAGAAGGCACATGACCAAAAAAGGGTTATAGCTTTTAGCTCAATTTGTTCTGAACATGAAGCCCCAATTCCAAGGTCTTCACGACCATGTCTTCAGCCAGAGGGCTCTTGTTTTTACTGCCTTATTAAAAGCAGACAACTTTTAGGGGAAAAGACCCGTAAGAGAGCTTTTCTGTCAAAGTAGGGAATGAGTGAGAAGGAGATAACCCAGTGTTCTCTGATTGTGGGACAATGGGGAGAAATAAAGCCAAATCTCAGTGAACTGATCCCTATTTCTACCAGAACCGAGTCACATTGATTAACTAACAGCATGTACAGCCAAACTATCAGCAGAGATAAGTACATTTGTACACATTCAAATCACGACCCATCATGACGTGAGGAACAATTAGCTTATCAGTTCTGCATTGGTCAGGAAATATGTGAAATTTGGTAGAAAAAAAATTTAAAAGGGCACTTATTAAAGAAAGAACACATTTTCAGTTAGGCAGTTCACACCCCAGGTTTTTTATCTGCATTATATAAAGTAAATGTTCACGTTCAAGACGTTTAGCAAGCATTTAAAAAAATTTAAACCTCAATCACTTCTGGAAACAAGAGAACGTGTTGATGGCGGGCTGCTACAAACATTCCAAATGTTACATAAAACTAATAGATCAAGGCTGCTCAAAGTGGGGCCCATGGGCAATAGTTGGCTGGACACTGGATTCGGCCTGCCAGAAAGCTGTCTTCATCCAATGAGTGAACTGATATATTTTTATAATATATATTGTTTTTAAGGGCTTTTTGTAACTAAATATGTGGTCATAGTGTGTGTGTGCGTGAGCGTATGTGTGTGAATGTATAGCACATTTTACAACACAAAGCAGCTTTACCAATGCTAACGTGGAAAGGAACATCTCCCTTAGTGAAGAACCCTTCAGAGGAAACCATCATCCACAACTGTCTTACCCATGCACTTGTATTAGTACTGTATTAGTGCAATTTCACACCCATCCAAGCATAGTAACAACAAATAACATAATGAAAGGCCTAATGAAAGGGCATTAGTCTTCATTAGAGCACTTCAATTTACTGTTTTTTTTCTATAGAAAGGTTTTTGTAATTTAATTAATTTAGTTATTAATGTAAATGCAATTTTCTTTCAAAGAGAAAAAATAGGACAGACCCACATTTATTACCACTGCCTAAAGTGCCTAAAAGTAGTTTCATCATGGTTAGCAAAAATTTTGGAGGAGCCTGTCTTATTTAAATCAAAGGCTGCCAGCCCAAATCTGACTTTTGGATTGCAAAAAAAAAATCACACACACAAGTTTAAAAAAACAGATTCAAACCACATTTTGAGGAAGCCTGAAACTTCACCCTCACAACACAACAATCAATGATGTCATCAAATCCAGTGTGATGAAAGTGTGGGGATCCATAGATACAAAGTTATGCCTCTGTCCTAACCACAGACTTTACACAGTCTTTACAAAGTCACTATAGACAAATTTAGTTTGCTCTTGATTGTGGAAGTGAGTGGGAAGATGAGATTTAAAGAACAAAACAATTAGTAATCAGCTCTTCCAATATCCAGAAAATTATTCATAAGTAGAGAACATGTAAAACAATTGCCATCATGTCAGAGACCGGAGATTGAGAGACTGTTATAGAAAAAAAAAATGTTATTTTAGATTAGATTAGATTATATATCAGTTATTTGGGCATATGGTGTCCTGTCTTTTTCCTCAGTAAGAATTGACACCTTTTATTCATTTATTTATTTTTTGTCAAATAAATTTTTGGGGATTCTGAGTTGTCCATATTTGCTGGTTTGAATGCTGGATCATGGAATATCAGCACCTGGAGCACAACTGGCTACGTTCTCTCTGTCACACGGGCCAGACGTGAGGTAGACACACGCAGATACTTTACAAAAAGTTTATTAACCAAGTGGTTAAGCTTACAAGAGTTATGAAGGACGGGCATGGTCATTATCAATAGGGTAGTGAGAAGAAAAAAACATACCAGGGAGAGTTGTTGAAGCAAGCCAGGGTCATACACGGAAAATCCAACACAGCAAAATGGAAAGGTAAAAATACAAAAATAGGTCGGCAAATAAACAAACAATAAACTGGGTGAGGCAATTACACGATAGTCGGTAATACAGAAAAGGGTCAATAAAAAATAGGGCAGAAATACGAATGAAACAGTTGTAGAAGAGCTAGAAAATTAGATTTAATACTCGGCAATGAGGAGAGCAAACAGAAGGGTATATATACACAGAAGGACAGGTGGGAACAATCAGAAAGTCAAAGAGCGAGGACGCCGTAGCATTATGTGATCAGTGGAGTCAGATCACGTTCGGTATGAGTGCATGCTGGGAAATGGAGTTTTTTGTAGCAAGCTCAGGCACACTGACAGCATTAGTACTGACACTCTCTGGGTGGGCACTCGGAACGCCCTGCTCAACGGCCTAAAACTGGCAGGGAGCCAAACCTGTTATTGAATCCACAACCCTGTCATCGATACCACGGTGCTTCAATGGCTGAGCCACCACTTATTGCAACTCCATAGACATTGTTTAAAACATATGTCTAAAGCCCTATCCAGACGAGATTAGTTTCTCAGTTCCTTGGGTAATTTTTCACTGAACTCTGGTCATTTTAGTCCCGCCCGGACGCACATCTCTGAATTTTGTCACCTTGCATTTAGTAAAATAGCTATTTGTCCACTGGAATCCACATTAAAAAAAACAGTGAGTGAAAATGGAGGAGCTACTGAACGCCATGTCACATGACAGAGAGAGCCAAAAAACTCACTGGTCCTCCATTTTTTTCAATTGCCGTCTGGATGCAAGAATTTTATCACTAAGTAGAAGTGTGAAATAATGTTTCACAGACGTCCCCCTGAGAAACGAATCCCGTCTGGATAGGGCTTGTGTTTGTTAATAAATAAATAATTATTTAACATGACCTTTTCAGGTCAGACCTCTTCAAATAATGATACCTCATCAATTAACACTGTGTCAAAAGCTAGATAGTATCTTTCAGAAGTACAATAGCTCACTACGGCCTACAGT
This sequence comes from Astyanax mexicanus, assembly GCF_023375975.1. Taxonomy (NCBI): domain Eukaryota; kingdom Metazoa; phylum Chordata; class Actinopteri; order Characiformes; family Acestrorhamphidae; genus Astyanax; species Astyanax mexicanus. The sequence continues at coordinate 26,586,897 of NC_064422.1, forward strand.
TTCTTTTTGCTCTGCTATTACTCTAAAGTGAGGATCGGTTTTGAGTTGAAGGTCACTGTAACATAGATCAGACTCAACAGCCCCAGTTTCCAGGCTGCATCCTCCTCACTGTGAGACAGTAATGCATGGCTAAAAAAACGAGTTAGAGGTAAAGGAAACAGTAGGATAGATAAAGTGAAGGTGGGTGGTGGTGATGGTGTGGGGGGGTGTTGGGATGTGTGCCGCTGGGGAACTGCTGTTCTAATAATGAATCTTGTTTGATTTCATAGTCGGAAAAGCTCAGCTATTTCTGCTGCCATACAATCAAAGCCTGTTAATTGGGTCATGGGAGAGTTTCCTAAAATCAGGGTAAAAATGATAAAAATAGTTTTAAAAAACTATACACACACCCACTTATGGGGCATTAACTCAACAAAACAAAAGAGAAGCAATTTAAAAAAAAATCTGCAAACATGAGTTCTGCTTGACAGTAGCCAATAAGTGACAAGATAGAAGGAATTCATCAAGACACAAGCTACAACCACAAGTTAAACCAGAGACATTCTTAATAAGTAGACCAGCCACTGTGAATATGAATATGAATGGGATTCCCTGTTAGTGGTCAGCTGGGTACCAGATTAAAATTGGTTGTTGCATAGAACTCATTGGACTGACCAACACGCGGTGCAGTTCAAGAAGTTCTGGAGTTCAAGAAGCTCAGTGCTCAAAAACGATCATAGTCAGCTGAACTCAGGAACAACCAAAGAACCACGGAGACACAGGCCTGCCATGCACTGGAAACTGCTGAAACACCAGTCCCACTGTGCACAGTCCAGTGGGTTTTACATGGCCATGGTCTGAGAGATCGCCATCCAAGAAAGAAGCCCTTGCTCCAAAATCAACCTTCAAGCTCGACTAAAGTTTGCAGATGACCACATGGACCAACAAAAAGCTGCCTGTAGGAAAGTTTTAGGGTCAGATGAGACAAGGATGTTTAAAGACGTAAAGATGAGGCATTTAACCCCAAGAACACTGTACCTGTAACTGTTAAGCATGGTGGTGGTAGCAACATGCTCTGGAGGACTTTTTCTGCTAGTGGAACTGGTCAACTGCAGGAGGACAACCTCAGAATTCTTCAAAATAACGTTAAATAATTGGGTGTGGCAACAATTTAATGACCTCTAACACAAAAGAATGTTGGATGTGTTCCATCAGAAGAGTTTTTATGATTTTTTATAAAAGAAAATGTCTGCAATCATGTGTTGCACTAAAAATCTGAAACAAAAAAAAAGATCAGTCTAAAGTAAAACAAGAAAAAGCTTGAGACTAGGTAGTATCAGTTAGACCAATCAAACAGGCCCATAAAGAAAATCTAAATAAGAATCAATCAGATTCTAAAACAGAATAAGAATAAATCATGTTAAACTTAGAACCTGTTATGGAATTTTTAATGACGTGACTTCTAAAGTTAGTGAAACCAAAAAACAAAGTAAGCAAAGACAAAAGCAAAAGCAAAAGTAAGATATTTATAGAATCAAGATCAGTATTAATATAAATCAGAATTAGAATCAGTTCATATCTAGGACAAAAAATCAAACTGAATCAGCATCAATCCAAAAATGTTCCTGAATCATTTAGAAGCAAAATAAGTATCAAAATAAATCAGAATTAGAATCAGTTCCAATTCAGGACCAGCAACAAAACCAGAATCGGACGTGAACTCGAAATCAATCAGGATCAATTAGAAAAAAAGAATCAAGATCAAATGACATGAAACACAATTAGAATCATAAATCAGACAAACGACAGCTCAGTGATAAAAATACACACAGGAGAGGAAAATAGGGCATGGGCAGAAGGCACACTGCACAGGACACGTGCGGGAATGCACACTTACATATGCGCACGCAGTTATTTTCTCTTACTCCAACAAATTCTAATTGAATCAAATCAACAAGGATTACTGAGCTTTCCACCCACACCAAAATCCCCTCTTTGTTTAGCAGCAGAAGAATGGTCACATTTTCCAGTGGGGACTTCAGGGCCTGTAGCATAGGCCTGCAGTTTCAGTCGCTGCACACTGCCTGTTCTCTGTGTGCATGTGTGTGTGTGTGTGTGTTTGTGTGTCTCAGGGATCCCCTTTGCCAAACAACACTGTCTGAGTCCACTGATGGTTCATGAGCTACACTATCTGTCCATCTGCCTGAGCTGCCTCTCTCCAACAGAACGCTGTCTCTTTTGTTTTTACCTTAGAGATCTTTGCTGCATGGTGAGAGTGAGGGAGAGAGAGAGAGACAGAGAGAAAGACAGTTTCTTAGCAAAGCAAAAGCACTCCATGTAAAGACATCAGGATTAAAAATCAGCCCGTCAGAGAAAGGGGTCTTTTGTTGTCTCCTTGAATGGCACTCGCAGTGTGAGTGGGTAGCGCTGTACTGTACTCTTGAGAATAACTCAGACGCTGTGAAAGAGAAACTGTGTTCTATCTAGACATGAACTTCCTGGATAACTTCCTGTGAAACAGTCGAGCCTGGGTGGTTCTCTGTGGGAGCAGCATGGGAAAGGTGATGTCTTTCACTGGCAATATGTCATTAAGTGGCTGACTTGGCTGGGAAGGTGCCTCCGAGCAGCAACAGGAAGAAGGGGACTGTAAACGCTCACCCTGAAGAAATTAGTTCATTTTCAAGGTTTTAAAATCTCATTTCCATGTTGAACAGACAATTCCTGAACTAGGTTTGAAATTAAGCCTAAACCAACACTAACCAACTGTTAAATATGGTGGTGGTAGAAAGATGCTGTGGAGTTGTCTTGTTGCCAGTGGTATGTAGATGGAATAACGAAGAATGAGAATAACCTCAAAATCTAATTCGAAAATTTGGTTAAAACTTGAACACAAGTGGGTGTTGGAAAGGACTTGGAAAGGCAGGTGACTCCAAGCATCTGGGATGAGGAGACTCTCAGCCCTCATAACAATTCTATATCAGATAGACAAATCCTAAATTAAGCTTGAATTAAGCCTGACTAGCCAGAAAGGTGCATTCATGAGGAGACTATCAACACTTACCAGGAGAAAGTAGGTCATTTTTGATGTTTATTCATGTTCATACCAGATAGGCAAGTCCTGAATTAAGCTTGCATTAAGCCTGAATTAAGTCTGACTTTGTCAGGAAGGTGTCTCCAAGCAGCAAAGCACAGTGCACACTGTAAGGACATTTGTACATTTTTGAGATTGATAAGTAAATCCTCAGTTAAGCTCAAATCAAATCCTTAACCCTGTGAAGCATGACTTTTCCAAAATAGTATCACCAAACAGTGGGATCAGATACGGATAAAGTGTGTAATAAGTATGAATTAAGCCTGAGTTGGCCAAGATGGTGCCAAGCAACTGTGAATTAAATTTGTGAATTTTATTCATCATTCATCCCTTTTCTATTTTAGGTTTCAGGCAAATCCTGAATTAAGTCTGAATTAAGCCTACACTAAGACTGTCATGGCCAGGAAGGTGCCTCCAAGCAGCAGAAGAAACTATTAGCACTTAATGTGAGGAAATGAGTTCATTTTTCTGAGATTGATTCAACACATTTCCATATCAGATAGGTAAATTCCAAATTAAGCCTCAAGGCTCGACCCTGAATCTATAAATCAGTCTGCCTGTCGCTTTGTACTCGACAGTCTGAGATCTGAGAACATGTATGGGAGCCGATAGCCTGAGTTATAAGTTCCACATGAGCACTTCATGGCACATGCGAAGGCTTTCGACTCTCGAGGGGAAGAGTTCGATCTGGCACAAAGTTCGAGACTGTAACCATAGCACCCAATCACAAATAGAGTCAGCTGCACTGATAGCTGCAAAAAACAGGAGACAGAAAGAGAGGAAAAGGGAGAGAACGAAAGTGAGAGAGAAAGAGAGAGAGAGAGAAAGAGATCATGGCTGAGGTACATGCCTGAACTATCCATCTCAGACGATGTCTAGAATTCAAACCATATGAGGACGGCCAGTGTCAGCACGGTTTTATCAAAGTCTTTAAAGTGTGATGTCCAGAGTGACCTAAAACGAAAACACGTGGTGAGCCTCGGTTTGTTATCATTAATTTCCGTATATCAAAGGTTTGGATTCAGGTTATATTTATGCGTGTTAAGTCTGCTCTCTCTGTTCCTGAACCTTGATATGTGTTCAAGTTCAACAGCCAGTGTTACAGTGTTTATTCTGACACCACAATGTCATGGCAACAGTGTTGTAACACGCTGTATTTTTCTTTTTTGTCACAAAGTAAAGCTTTCTGTGTCTCTGATGTTTTCAGGTATGCAATTAATCCCCACATTAACTGTCCAACAAGTGAGAAATGCTGAAGAGAGCGGAATAAGATGTAAAACCTTAAGCAAAAGCTCCGAGTGGTCCAATAGACTAAGAGTTGCCACTATGATCAGGAGATCGCCGGTTCGAATCCTGTCCATGTAGCTTGCCATTGGCTACCGGAGCCCCGAGAGAGCACAAATGGAATTGCTCCCACAAAATCCCACTTACTACCTTGTTAACCTTAGGTGTGCTAACAGCCTGTCTCAGAATGATGACATCAAACTCGGCTAGCAAATCTTTGCCTATAACTGGTGTCAGATAGTCCAAACTACTGCTTGAGGGTCAAGCTGGTCATCTAGGCATACTTAGGCAAAACAGATTCAATGGTAGTAAGCAAGCTGGTTTGGAACAAAAGGTTTAAAATAATTTGCTTTCTGAATTAGATTCTAAATAATTAGGACTAAAATGTCCTAAAAATGAGTAGACACAAAACAATTTATACTTATTAATAAATATTTAGTACTGCATAATTAAGAAATATTGAATAATTAGATACTGAATAAGCAGTATGTACTATACACTGAGTGTTTGCCAACTTTAATGGTAAATAATTTGTAGCAACTGAATAGTTATTAGGTATTGAATAATGTTAAGAGACTAAAAAAAGTAGTACTTACTGAATAATTTGTGGGTGCTGAATAGGTACTATGCCCTAAATGAGTAGGTACTCAAAAGGTACTACTTGTTTAATAATTTGTAGATTCTGAATAAGTAGTCTTTATTGACGTCTTTATTCCAGTAGGTACTAAAATAAGCACAAAAATTAAGACATAAAGCTGGGTTTTAGGGGGATAAGCTGTTTAGTTTTATTTTAACTCTTAACCAGTACAGCATATGTCTGTATTTGGGTTTAATGTGCTGACAGGTCTATCTGTATCAATTTGACCTGGTTGACCACTTTGGTCATGCTGGTCAACCACATTGGTAAGTGGGTTGACAACCTTGGTCATGCTGGTTGTTGAGCATAATCATCCTTGTAAACCATTAAACAAATCAAATCAAAACCATGCGGGCCAACCAGATTGATATGCTTCAGCTGCAATGGATATATATTTTCTATTTATTTCAGCAGAGCAGTGTGTTCTCTATATCACTGTTACTCAAACCAGCCCTCAGAGAATCAATTCTACACTTTCTAGACGTTCCCAATCCAACATCTCAAAGAACAAGAACAAAAATGTGAACTGTGTTTAGATTGTGTTTTATGACGGTAGGATGTGGAACTGATTTAAACTCAAACATCTGCCAGTATCTCAAAAAGAGATATAGTGAAAGAAAAAGACAGGGAAAGACTGACTGATAGAATAACACAGCATCCATTACAGCTAAACAGTCTATATATCAAAAGAACAGGCCCTGCTTCTCATAATGGGCAGTGATCTCTACCCGCATTAACTGCATACACTTCCCTCATTCCAACTACATAACAAATTAGGCACATAATTGAGATCAAATAATTGATAGCTATAGTACATTTCATTCTTACATTTAATCACTGCATCATAAATCATAGTTGGATTTTTTTTCACCAGTCTTTGCTATGTTACTTGTGAGACATTTGACTGGCAAATCACACAAGGTGAATAACACCACTAACTGAAAGCACACAGCAATAAAAACAAGGAACATGGACATGTTTATTGGCTACTTTTGTCATTGCATTGCTGTGAAATCAATTCAAACAAGATTACTATCATTGAGGGAGCTCTTGGTTTAGCCATTTACGAAAGGTAATTTACTCAGGACTGTGCTGTCTGACTTTTAAAACCAAGGAACTTGCAGATTCATACTGGATTAAGGAAACACTTCAATACTTTTTCAACCAAGTCTTTATCTACTGCAATTGGGGAATATACAGCTCTGGAAAAAATAAGAGACCACTTAAAAATGATGAGTTTGTTTGATTTCACCAAATTGAAAACCGCTGGAATATAATGAAGAGGAAGACGCACAATCACAAGCCATCAAACCAATCTGAACTGCTTCAATTTGTGCACCAGGAGTGGCATAAAGTTATCCAAAAGCAGTGTGTAAGACTGGTGGAGGAGAACATGACAAGATGCATGGAAACTGTGATTACACCCAGGGTTAATCCACCAAATATTGATTCCTGAACTCTTAGAACTTGCATTATTTGAGGTCTGAGAGCTCTGCATCTTTTTGTTATTTCAGCCATTTCTCATTTTCTGCAAATAAATGCTCTAAATGACAATATTTTTGTTTCAATTTAGAGAAACTGAAGTATTTTTTTTCCAGAGCTGTATGTTTTCCTTTTGAATGGACCCTCTGAATTGCTTTATAAGGTCACCAAAAACAGTGGTTGGGACTATTAGCCCTTCAGTTTTGGGTTTAAAGGACAAAGCTCATGCAAAAAACACACAAGGCTATTATACACTATTATACAACATATTATGCTACATATTATACTACATATTAGTGATGCTACCCTTGAACCTGAAGCTTCGAGGCGTGTGTTGAAAAAACGACACGCATTGGTTCGAATCACTGAGCCGATGCTTGATTCGTTCTACAAAGATCACGTGACCAATGACGTCCGAAGCTTCATTTCGGCACACAACCACGTGACTGCTTCAGGGAAAGATTCAAAAGCGGCAAATCCTGGCGCGCAGTTCGAGGGTTGTTAGCGGAGATACAGAGACAGAGAGAGAGAGAGAGAGAGAGAGAGAGAGAGAGAGAGATAGATAGATAGATAGATAGATAGATAGATAGATAGATAGATAGATAGATAGATAGATAAGATAAGATAAGATATAGATAGATCATATATAGATAGATAGATAAGATATAGATAGTAGATAATAAAATATTAGAATGGAACCAGTAAGAAAAAGAGGCCGTTCTGAAGTTTGGGAACACTTTGAACTTTTGCCATCAAATAAGGTAGAAAATTATTATTTAGAAAATATAAACTTTGAAAGAATACTATGCCTTTTAGACATATGGCATTTTATTAGTTCTGTAAGAGTGTACAATAAATAAATATATATATATATATATATATATATATATATATATATATATATATATATATATATCCTCATAGTTCAATGTGTGTACTGTCATGGCATACATCCAGTAAAAGTGTTGCCTTATGACAACATATTTTGAAATAACCAACTGAACCCCAGCACTGTGGAAAATTTTTTATTCCTAAATAAAAACTAAATTACACATGTACATAACCACGTCCATTAAATATGTGCCCCCTGCCCCTTACACAAGCACCTTCACCTTTATGAGCATACATTTCTTTCATCAAATTCTTCCATATCCCCCATGCAGCATATCTACATGAGCCTTGCCTATGGAAAAATAGGCAATGGACTAGTGATACATGTAAACATGTTACAACCCCTGCTTGGAAAGATGTGAATAATAGTGAATAATATAATTTTAAAATTTGGTATATTAACAGATTAATAACATGGTGAAGGGAAAAAAGCAACAATGTGAATGCAATTAGAATTACAAGTGTAGTTTCTCCAGTGTGCCTTATCAAGGTACATTCTAAGTGTATTATATATTAATTAAAAATATATTACAGTTATGTCTTTTAATATAATGCATTAAATTATCCAGACATCAAAGTATTCTTCCATTTCCTTTTTTCAGTTTTTATTTAAACCTCAAATGTCATGTAAATGCACTGGAACAGGTTTAAAAACTGTAAAAAGACAAAAAAACGCCCCTCGTCCTTTAAATACACAAAGCACTTTCAGGTTTTGCCCACCAGGTGCCGCTGATGTCCACTGTGTTATGAAGCTCCGAGTAATGAACCTTTTTTCGATACAATTAGGAAAAAGGCTTCAGTGCTTCAGAAAGCCTCGGTTTGCCATCACTACTACATATTGTGTCTCTTAGCTGCTGCCATGTCATATGGAAGCTAAAGAATGCTCACTGACCTACAGCATATGCATGTAGGTCCTCTTGTATTGAATGTGATATCTGTCAAATTTACTTATCAGTACTTTATCTTATCTGTGTGCACTGTCCACTGTAGGTGGTAATGGCTTTTTTATGTATTCCCAGTACACGAAGCACTTCAAGGTTCAAGGAATGATAAATTCAACTTTTAAAAACGAATGTCCATTTTTAATCCATCTGGCACTTACTTAAGTTTCATGATTAATTTACATACTGCTGTTTCTTGACTTCTGTCAACTGTCTATTAGCCTCTGTAATCTGTTATCTGTAGCATCATGAGTAATCACATAAACTGCATTGCTTTTACGCACCCAGAAATGGGGGTCTGCAGTTTAACCGTGCTCCGCTTCAGGGCTTCGCACATGCTCAGTGCGTCCTCGGCTGCGCAGAACATGATGCCCAGGTGCAGAAGTGGATCATGCAGGACATGCGTTCATATAGGTCACTCACAAACACAAATCTGTTGCGCGAAAACCCTGAGAGCCCTTGTGCTCCCCTTCACGGGATGAATGGAGGATGCAAGTTGCAAAGTGTGTCACATGTGTGCATACATTTGCGCATGTATGGCCCCCTCACACACACTCACACAGTGATGTGGTGGGCCTGGTTGGCTCTCTGAGGGAGCAGCATGAGAGCCGAGAGGCACAGGAGGGACAGAGGCCAGAGAAAGTAGAGCAGCGCTGCTGCCTGGCAGAGAGGAGAAGAACCAGGACTGCTAAAAATACAGCATCTCCAAGGAGGACAGAAATACACACACACACACCCATATACATACACACACATACGCACATTTACACACTCACACACACAGGGTGTGTACCACTAAAAGGAGAACAATAACACATGTATTAACCCCATTCACACTTATTTCAATTTCAAGTGCACACTCGCATGTAATACAGGGCCATATTGTAACAGGTGGAAAAAAACTTTGTCTACATTTTTGACGCTTTTATTTGACTTCAAACTTAAGCTGTCAACGTAATTTCATAACAAATAAGAGTAAAATTACATTAACTACACTTAAAAGTTCAGAATGTTTTGGTTATCCCCTGTAAAGCTTAAAAATTATTACTATGACATAAATTAATAGATGGTTTAGCACAGATTTGTCGTTAGTAAACATACTGAAGTACAGAAATGCACTAAACTGATTTCAGTTTAATTTAATTGTTTATATTTACTCTGAATGAAAATCAGTCAAAATTCTGCCATCCCATCTGTTTTCAAAGAAATAACTTGACATTTTCAGTATGTTTTAAGCACAATTTCTATTAATTTGCTGAATTGAACATTTAAAAAACTTAAACGCATGACAGGCTGATAGAAATTGTCAAAATCAACCCACATTTTTATTATGGAGATGCAGCTAAACAGAATGTGCTAAGCAAAATGTGCAGATGTATTATCACTGTAATACTGTAATAACATATATAAAAAAAAGTCAAGCTTCCTAAAATATTGCATTTGACCATATATTAACAACAAATGCTATTTCTCTTTTTACAGGAGAGAAGCTGTCAAACTGTCAATGGAAGTGGAAAAGTGAGCAAAAATTGAGAGGTGCATGTCTTGCAGCACTCTCTTTCTCTCTCTCTCTCTGTTTTATTTGATCTTATAGGGGGTGTGTTATTGGACATTTACAACACTCATATAATCTACAGGGTAGCTGTGTTAATATGGCTTTGTGGAATTTTTAGGGCAGGTTTGCAACACATGTTCCCAAACATGTGTGCATCTGTGTGTGTGTGTGTATGTAATCTGGAACACAGACACACACACACACACACACACATAGCACCCCAGCTATGTGTGCGAGATGTTCTCTGTGTGTGCACATATATGCGTGTGCCTGCCAGGAGCCAGTCCAGTACTCTGTAAAAGAACACTCTACAAACGTGTGTATGTGTGTGTGTGTGTGTGTGTGTGTGTGTGTGTGTGTGTGTGTGTGTGTGTGTTTGTGTGTGTGTTGCCTGTTTCCTCTGACTCATGCAAATCCATTGAGTTCACTTACTTAAGTCTTAAGCACAAGGAAACCCACAAAGCAAAACACACACACACACACACACAGACGCAAAACAACAGCCCAAGTGATTCTCAGCCCACATGAACTTGCTTCTAATGAGTCAATTTCCACTGTAAAGGGACACACAGTGGGAGTTGATGGAAGCGAACAGTGATGGGAAAGCTGGTGCTGCTTTCATCATCCCAGTGAGAGTGTGTCCAAATGTTATGTTTTACATGTGAGGCACTGAATTGTGAAATGTGAATCACTTCCACAGGTACAGAACGCATTACATCAGTTGTCAAAAGTAAGTGAACTGAACAGCAACTAGTGTTTGAAGAAATATGTTACTGCACTTGTTTTCCAGAGAAGAGCAGCACCTTGCTGATCTACTTCTAGAACAAGTCTTTTACCTGTGTATGTCTGTCTCTCTTCAAGTGTGTGTGTGTGTGTGTGTGTTTCAGTGATCTTACCTGATAGCTCCTGACTCCATACCCTGGCCAGTTCAGCCTGCGATAGACAGATAAGCAGCACAGCACACAGACCCATGGCCACCTCTCTCTTCTCTCTCTTTCACTCCTTCACTCGCTCCTCTCCTCTTCTTACTCCTCCTCTCCTCTCCCTCCTCGGCGTCGCTCCGCTCTCACCTCGCTCCTCTTTTTCCTCTGTGTGCTCTGACCGACTCTGCTTTCTCCTGCACTTTAGTCCTCCCTCTCTCTCTTTCTCTCTCTCTGGTTCTTCCCTCCCTCCACTCTCTCCTCCTCTCTCACTCTTTTCCACTCAGATAAAAAAGAGAAAAAAAGAAGAAGAAATGTAACAACAACAAAAACAACAACAGATTCAGAGTTGTCTAGCCTTTTTTCTCTTCCTTCGTTCCTCCTCTCCCTAAATTCTGGGATGTGGTCGTCATGGTAATACAAGAGTTCAAGGAGGGACAGTCCGGCAAATAGTTCAGGAAAAAACTCATTGCTTCCTCTTTCTCTCTGTACATTCTACACACTATTTCTATCACTCTTGCTCTCCCTCTCTTTCTCCCTCTTTTTCTGCCCCTGTCTTTGCTTCTCTATCTCTCTCTCTCTCTTTCTCTCTTGTGTTCACTTTGTCTGTGTGTCTGTCTCTCTGTTTCTCTTTCTTAATTTCCCTCTCTCCCCCTCTTTCTTAATTTCCCTCTCTTTTTTAGTCTGTTTTTCATCTCCTTCCCCTCTTTCTCATTTTCCTATCGTTATATGTTTTCCCTATCTCCTTTCTTTCTCTCTTTCTCATTTTTAGTCTGTTTACCTAATTCTTTCTCTCTTTCACTGTTTTCTCCTCATGTTCTGTGTTTTCCTTTCTCCCACTTTATTCCACACTTCACTGGTTTGTCTTTCATTCTCTATCCATCTTTGTTTTCAGGCTGTTTGTTACCATATTTATTGTTCTTAATTTTGGCTCTCTTTTCTCTCTCTCTCTCTACTTCTCTCCTCAAGTCTGTTTGTCCTGTCTCTTTCTTTCTCTCTTTTTTAGACTGTTTTGTCTTCTCTCTCTCTCTCTCTCTTGCACACACACTGTTTTTCTCTTTTTCTTGCTCCTGCCAATGTCTCTCCCTCTCTTTCTGTGTTTCCCTTCCTCTCATTGTTGTTTCCCATATTTTCTCTTTTTTTTCTCTTCTCTTTATCTTTTTCCCAGACAGTTTCACTCATCTCTCTTTCTTTCTATCTTCTTTTCTTTTTGTGGACTGGTCTGGATCTGAAGCAAGGCTGAGTCTACTACACACACAAATATTTATATATTTCTTCTTTTCCCTTTCTTCAAAAACAAGCCTGAGCCCCCCGAAGTTGTGAATAGCTCCACCTAGTGGAAAAGATGCTGCATAACTAACACAATCAGTCAGTATCAATCCATTCATCATCAGTGTGCACAGAAATGCAATGTCGTTCTGATGAATTGATACATGGAGGCTCTGTAAACTATTAAAAAGGCCTATAGAAACACTGGTGGGCTCTTAATGTGAACACACTTTCATCAGTTTCAATCTGAAACATCTAACTGCAGTGCAACATGCCTCAGTGACATGATTTTGGACTTCTTGGACCTACATGTGACAGAAGCAAAAGGCCAAACATAATATTTACCCACGCTCACGCTGACCCGCAGCTCGTCGCCTGGCAGCGGGTGAGAACAGTGTAATTCCGCACAGCTCCACTGGCACAGTGAGGGAATCGAGTGGAACAAGCTGAAAATAAAAATCCCACACAGCTGCTGAACATGATCAGATGCCAATACACCCACACACAGATTAGCTCTCCAGAATCAAACCCATGAGGAGACACACGCACTCACACACATATGCTGTCTCTTTGAAACACAGACACACATAAAACACACACAGGCACACAGAAACAAACACACACATATGCTGTCAGAGTTAAACACACTATCAAACACACTTACACTCACACATATACTCACATACACTCAGTGTCTTCACCAGTGGGCTACTGTCAGGCTAATAAAAACTGAGGTTGGCATATGAGGTGATTCCCTGACAAGCCTCTAGGCAATACCTCGGCTCACGCCGCTAATCCGATTTACAGAAAAAGAAAATGTTTAAAGCAAAGCATTGGTAAAAATAATAAATCCAAGCTAAACGTCAAGAGCCTGTTTTAGCCGTCCTACACGAGGTTGAAATATACTGCCTGGAGGCAGTAAAGCAGTCAAATAATGAATAAAAAATGACAAAATCTTCAGCCTGGATGAGATATTGAAGGCCACTGAGCAGCTCCAGTGTCCTTGTATTGGTCTGAATGAAGTGTGATGGATAAGGCTTGTTATAAAGACGGACAGTAGATCAGTCAGTTAAGAAATGGCAGGCCAGCTTGTTTTCCCTCTAATTTTCTGAGAGGAGTGTCACTGTACACATCTCAATTACACAGCAGCTACACAAGCGGCCACATTCTTCTTTAATCCCTGGAATACTGAAGTCTGCTTTCACAAAACTCTCTCACTCGCTCTCTCACACATATAGTACAAATTCAGATTAATTATGTGTTATTTAGACTTTGCTAGCACATTTATTTGAAGAGAAGATGTACAAACACAGCGTTCACCAGCGTTCATCAGTAGAATAGACGTTTTTCATGATCGCTGTGTCATTACATGTCTACACACTGTTTAACAGTGTGCTCACCAGTTTCACTCTCATTTGATTGATTTCCTCGTTAAAATAACATGTAATAAGCAGAGCTTTTCAGCTGGAGCTGAACATTTTAATCCTGACGGAGTAGAAACTCAAACACAAAACTGCTATTAACACTTTGGCACTATTGAACACGGAAGTGTGGAAAAGATCTATTAGCTGGCTATTTAACTCAATTAACTAGACTAGCTACCTAGCCTGCAAACTATAAGATAACTGGCTGCCAGCAAATTAGCAACATTACTCCATGATAATTACTTTACAACATTACTCCATGTTAATTACATGAATGTGTTTGAAAGCATTAGTTGTGAAGTGGTGAACAGGTAGAGTTAGTGGTGTACAGTGAATAGCCATATTTGAGTAATGTTCTAATCCATATTATGGCTAAAAATACTCAACTAAGAAAGAAAAAATATATATTAAAAAAAATGAAGGTCAGTCAATCCGAAAAAAAAACAAAACATCAAGGACGTTGACAGTATTCTCAGTTGCAGTCTCAAATGCAATCAAAAATATTATGATGAAACTGGCTCTCATCAGAAATGCCCCAGAAATGGAAGACCAGGAGTTACTTCTGTTGCACAGGATAAGTTTATCAGAGTTGCCAACTTCAGAAACCACAAGTTACCCACACCCCAGAGTGCGTGACATGCTTGTTTTGGTTTGTTTAATACTTGTAAGTTTACTACATGATCCTCTATGTATTCCTTATGAAATAGGTGACTTAGTTTGGAGAGACATGTCATCTGCTGGTGTTGATCCACTGTGTTTTATTATTAAGTCTTAATTGATTTACAATGTAGTAAAAACTGGTACTGTATGACTGGTACTGTTTAAAAAAAGTAAAATAAACTTTACAAGATGTTCATTATATGAAAAGGTTGGAATCCTTGGCCAATTACAAATTTTGATTTCTAAAAAAAAAATTTCTGGATTTCTACAGTAGGTAGCTTCTACGGTTGGAAAAACGTTGCTAAAGTGCCATCTGGAGTAGCCAAAAAGATACTAATTTTCTTTTTGGCGTTCCCTAAAAAAAAAACAAATAGAAAAGAGTGCCTTCTAGACCATAGAAAGTGTCCCAAAGGTTTCCCTTTCCAGTGGAGAAAATGGCATGTGGTGAAAAAGTGAAGTAGGTGCTCTTCTAATGAACCGTTAAATGTGATGTGGTTCCCTATAGGTGCACACTGTATTTGATGGTTCAAATATGAATACAAATTAAATTGTAAATTGTCTGCATTCACACTAGCAGGTGACAGAATGCCAAGCCCCTGGTCATTTTCTATTGGAGGATGAGATTTGTAGCCATGTTTTGGTGAGAAACTGCAAGCAAAATACAAGATTGGAGCATCAAATGCAGTTGAGACTTTCTTAACTTTACTTTGTGAAGTGACATTTAAAGCTGATTGTACCAACGTGTATAAATTTGTTTGGGAGCAGAAAACATATTAAAAGAAAAATTAAGCATAAAATGAACCAACACGCTAAGCGGCCATGCTAATACACACCCATATGCGACAACGCAAGTATCCACAAACAGAACCACCAGAGACAAACTTGGAGCACCATGAGTGCCTCATGATTGACTTGTCGCCTGCCAGTATGAATTACCCAACATGTGTAAAGCAATCTAGTACAACATGCTCAGCATCCCCAGCACAATGTCTGTTCTTAAAGCATTAAAAGGGTTATTGCTGATCTAGGCCCACCACTTTTACTCTAAGCTTCAGTAAAAATCTGGGCACACTGACCCAACTTTCCACAACAAAGACCAACATTGGCAGTTACCTGTATAGTGTTACTGAATTAGAACTGACTGTCCAAATCTGAACAATGCTTCAAAACAATGGAAAACCTTCTGGACACTCCAAACTATTACACACAGCTATGCACAGTAATCCCATGTTCATGTTTGTTAGTGTTTGCTGGAGAACATTGGGTTGGTGAGTTCTGGGTTTTAAAAAAACGATGTTGTCAGATCAGCACAACAAAAACAACATTCTCTAGCACCTCATATTCACAGAGCAGACGGCCATACCATCTGCCAATGTGAGAAAATGTGGGATGCTGGATGTTGTGCAGACGAGCGCGGGTGGGAGACCCTGCTGAAAATACATTGGGTTGGGATCTGAACTGGGACACTGTGTACAGTGTTCTAAAACCATGCCTGGAAGTGGGTTATGCACTGTTTGTTTGTTTGTTTTTCTTCCACCGGATGGACGCAGGGTAATATAGCGACAGTTATAGGCACTTTTAAGGGTCTACGTGAACCGATAAAACAGCTTGAATAGCTCTGGGTGAAATCCCCACAGAAGAGAGGTCACAATCTTAGAGCTTGTTCCCATTTGCCGAAGCCAGTAAAAGTTTTTTCGGCATAAACATGCCTAAACAACAAGCAACTTGTTTGACAGGCAGAGAGACGCTGATTCAGCCTGAAAGAACTGTATTTAAAATCACTGCCTTTCGTTTAAATCCCCACGATGAGTATTTTTGTCATTTGTATGATTCACGTCTAAACCTATTTAAGTGGTAAAGTAAAGAGCTGCCATTCCCCGGTGTGTGAAAACTGGGTTCAGATGGACGCCTCGTCAGCGTGCTGCATTTGCACCACGTAATGTGTCCCAAACTGAAACAGCTGTACAGAGTCTTGTGATACGAATCAGTCCTGTCTGAGCAAGACAGATTGGACAGGTCTTTTATCTGTGTGGCCTTAGTTCAAGCCAAAATGTCAAGAATTTTTAATGTTCACTTGGGGTTGTTTACTCTGGAATAGGCCCTGAAAGTTGGTGAAAGCAGGATGAGAAACAGAGATAGTTCTCGCTGTCCAAGTTAATTCACATTCACTGGTGTTAACATCTTTTTGCAATAGGCATTGTCACAAATCACCTTTTTGGACCTTTTCGCAAATCCAAATTCCCCATAAGGATATCAAGACAACCTTTATAAGAGCATGAAGAAGAAATGGGAAAGTAGAAAAGGGGAAACTGAGGGAAATTAGGACAATCATACATTGGGCTGCACCAGAGAAATCTAAGTGAGGACCAAATTGATTTGTTTCATGCAGATGTAGACAGCCATTAATATTAGCTCAATAACAGTGTGTATAGAGTTTCATAGAGTTTCCATGGCCGAGCAGCTCCATTCAAGCTTTACTTCACCAAGCGTAGGTCAGGGAAACAGATACAATATAGTGTATGTCTCAGGCAGATTGTAGGTGTGCCCTAATTAGACACTGGTTCTTGCCACAAAGTTCTTACCCGCCTGCCCTATTTAACGGCTCTCAAAGGCTACTTTTGGGTAGAGCACCTCTTGGTGAGGGACCATTGACTGCTTTACATGCCTCTATGTGAATTTGCAGACTTTATTTTCTTAGCTGACAGACTTTGGGAGGAAACACCTTACTGGACTGAGAGTAGGAGCATCATTTTATAGAATCTAGGACATCCTACCAATGAGAAAAGTTTCAATCCAGTTACAGAGAACACTGAAAAGACAAGACAACAATATTCACTGTACTTCTGTCATACCAGCATGTGTGCAGTGAACACACATACACAATAGTGAGAACATACCAAGGGGGATGAGCTACCAGTGCTGTGGCTTCTGGAGAGCAGTGAAGGTTAATAGCCTTGCTTAAGGACCCAACAGTGGAAGTTTGCTGGTATTGTATCCACACCCCTGTGATTAATAACCTAGTGCTCTTACGACTAAACTACCACTACCCCCAAATATACCACATTCTACCAAGTTCTAAATAGACCACATATAGAAAAGTACTTCACGTCAATATTCCCCATTCAACAGTACTTCTTCATTTGGTTGCATTTGGAAAGTCAACACGAACAATTATGTAATGAAAAGGGTTGGTTTTAGGGCTAATTTTAGCATTTGTTACCATTTAGCCTAACAGACCCATATTCATTATGCTCTGTAGTTAGTAGCCATGTTTTGCTGTTTACATTTTCATTTCCTCAGTTCAGTTTCATCTGTTTCATGTGTTTGGAGAAGGTTTTTTCTCTATATATTTTGTCACACAATGGACAAGTGTGCTGCTTTACACATGCTGCTTGATCTTGGTTTTAATGGGAAATTGAAATTTTCCACCAGAAGACACCATATGAACACATCAGAAATGCAGTGAAAGGAATGTATATTTGAATAGATGCAATTAATGCACATTAATTGGATATTTCTGGTTGGTTGGAGTGATTGAAAACTCCAGCAGCACTGCTGTATCTGATCAATGCACACCTGGGCAAAACAAACTAACATACAACCACCCTGTCAGTAGGCTATCACTGCAGTGTTGAGAATGATCCACCCCCCAAACAATACCTGCTCTGTGGTGGTCCTGTGGGATAGTGACCACTGAAGAACAACAAAATATAAAATATGCCATATTATTTATATTTCTTTATTAATTCAAAGCAAATTAATGGTTGATAAGTTGTTGGCTCAATTGTGCCATAATGATAATAGAAGCAAATCAACGTGAGGTCAGATTTTCCCTTTTGCTGTCTAGAGAAGGAGTTGCTACTAGTAAGCTGCTACTAGTGTGAAGCACGAACGACCCTTGCTCTAGACCTTCCTCCCTATCTCCTCCTTTTCCTCCTTCTCCTAGTCTTCCTCTCCCTCATTCTCTCTATCCACCTGGCACCAAGTACAGCGGCATGGTCCCGATTAGATCAGGAATCCTGCTCGCCCTGCTGTTATTAGAAACAGGTTCGGTGGGGAGGAGAGGACCATGTGAGAGGGCCAACGCCAGCGTCAGAGCAGTCAAACAAAAAGAGAAACAACTGAACAGATTATGTAAGCCCTGTGAAGCCCTCTGTAATTCTAAAATATATTACTCAACATGTTTGTGTTCCATAGAGATTTCCAACATATGCTTTCATAAATGTCTCGACATTGTTTTAGAAGCAAGTGGCATATGTCTTACAGATGTTTAATGCAATATAGTGTCCCTAAATCACCATAAACTCCAGACTAATTATTCAGTTCTCAGTTATTAACCTGAAGGCTTATTTAGACAAGAATTTCCTATCACTCACTTTTGACCTCGCACCTAAGCACATTATTTAAAACCATTTATTTCAGCAATAAGAGAGTGTCTGCCTGAAAAACAGCACATATTATTATAACTGATGCAAATAAACATAATTACAGTAAAACGTAGCAAGAATTTCTCATTTCTAAAGGTCTCCTTGCGTTAAAATTCACTTTTTCTTGTTCCTTATGAAATACTATAGGTCTCTCTGAGTCGTATATGCATGCTGCTTATGAAACTGTTTCTCAGCCTCCCTTGTCTGCAGTAGCTAGTAAAAGAAAAGCCTCCGAAAAATGAGTTGATCCGGAAAGGCGCAGAAGTCTACCTCAACCAGTGAGTTCATGGGCTCGCCCACCTCGGCTTAGAACCGGCCACAGGCTGAGCTGAAACCGGGCTACAGCAGAAGGAGCTAAGCTAGTTTACTCTTTTTATAGGTGTGTTTACACAGCTTGTTGGTCTTAGCTATCTTGTATAAGTAATTTCAGGTTTAAATTGGATCTCCGGTTGATTCCACGTTTTACAGAGACCTTAAATATACACTAGGGAAGCACGGTTTGACAAGGTAGCACAACTCGACAGTTCAGTGTCCTAGTAGATGTGTTCAATTCCATCAGCAGCTCGCCTGTTTTACCATTATTAAGCAAGTATTTACCAAACACTCCAATAAGGAGAGCTTTGGAAATGTTAATGAACACAATGAGGTAAATCCACTACTTTTGGATAACTGTTTTTGTATGTATTCACATGTATTCGATTATTAGGGTTTTACAGAACTTCTTAACACATACTTTCCAGATAAAAAAGCTTTTATATAATTTCATCAGATGCCTAAAACATTTGCACAGTACTGTATGTTCTGCCTTTATTGTAACAGCTGAGAAAAACAAGCTTTTCATCACACCTTCTATCTTTCTACCAATAACAGAGGTTTCTTTATTTTAAACTGCTTCCAACCAACAAATGTAATTCATCTTGTGCTGGAACTATGTATTTATTTTTAGTAGAATAAATTGTGTTCATTGGGGCTGAATCATCAGGCTAAATTACAACTACAATAACAAATTCCCTTCCTGATCTAAGCCAATCTTAGCCAGGGTTCAATTCCTTGGCCAGACTGGCCCATCACCTTTCACAAAGAACAGTCATCGGGCAGGACTCCTGATGCTATATTTGCTTGCCGGTTCAGCATGATTCAATTTATGTCAGCCAAAAGCCATGCTGTACAAGTAAATATAAGTAGCAAAAATCAAATATAGATATCTATGAAAATGTGTGACAGGTTTGAACACAATAAAGACAGAAAACACAAGAAAACTGGTGCTAGTCATTGAATGTCTGCAATGTCCTCATTCTGTAAGGTAACACTGAAAATTGGGAAAAAATCTTTCTATATATTTTTTATTACTGAAATTCAGGTTCAGGTTTTATCTTGAAAATGATTTTTATGCAGATATCTATAAATACATGTTTAATTGTCATTTGAGGTATACATACTGTAGGTAATTTTAAATCAATGGTAATCAAAAGGTATTTGTCCCCACTTACTTTTCTGATAAGTCAATACAGCCCCCAACTCTAAGTCTGCAATCAAAACCCACATGTTTAGAATTGCCTTTTCCATCTGACTTGCATTGTCTTGCATTGTCTTTTATAAACTAGTTTTAAATCTTTGTTTAATTTTTTGGAGTATTTTATTTTTTTTACACTTTTTGTACAGTGTCTCTGAGTGACAAAAAGGCGCCTATGAAATAAAATGTATTATTTCTTATTATTATTTTAGTTGATGGTATGTATGCAAATTTAGATGCTATAAAGTTATTTATTGTCCACCCATTCCATGGTTAAACAAATCTTCCTTGGAACTGTTAACATACACACATACATTTTGTAGATGTCTACTCTAGGAGTTTAAAGGCACTATATGATTTCAGCCCAATATAATTGTAAAATGAATGAATGTTTTCTCACAGTTTTCTGCTAGATTTCAGATCTGTCTGCACACAGGAAAAAGCCTAGTATTTGCATTGGATACAAATAAAGTGTCTCCAATCGAGACACACAACACTATTCCAGCCAATCAAAGACGGGGCATTTGTGATTATGCACTCGATAGGGGAAGGGGGCAGCAAGGGCGATTACTCGTGTACATAGTGACAAGGCCTTTAGACAGTTTAGGGTCCTCTAAGTGTTTAAACACATAAAAAAATCGATGAGTCGATGTTGCTCTATTAATGCACAATAGGTGGTTAACACTGACATATTTTTGTTGTTGTGTAGATTAGGTTAGTACTGTTTTGTCTTACTACACTTCCATTATCGCTGTTTACAAAAATATTTTAAATTAAAGAGGATGAGAAAATAGCGCTTTGGTTACAGGGCATTACCGGCTGATAGCGGCACTCATAGAACGCCTCTCAGCCACTTACATTGCAGGGTCAGAACTAACTGTGGTATAATTATAACGTAAATAAAATTGGGAGACAGAACTTCTGAAGAAGCACTTACGAAGGTTGTCCATTTTTTGGCTGCAGTATAACAGACTCTCCTCTTTTGGGTACGCTTTATATTAGACTTTTAAGCATTGCTGTAAAGATTTGAACAAACAGCCACATAACTACAAGTGAGATTACGTACAGATGATGAGTCTGGTTCTCAAATACCACGTTGAGTGTAGAACTCTACAAAGAGCACAGTTCTGCAGCTCCACAATCCAATGCTGGTAGGTTTTATACCTCTCCTACTGATGTTTATCATTGGGCATGATGACCAAGGTGGATCATTTCCTGCTAACACACTGCGTAAAAATGAGACTCTGTGTGTGAGTTTCCATGTGTCTGCTCATAAGGCAGCAAGGCAGCAGATGCTCAGACAGGAAAAAGATATTAGGGCATGCTCATCTCTTTACGGAGTGTTCATCAAAGCCATACGTGTGTCAGATGAGAGAGGCCGCTAAATGACGAATGTGTAATCTCCATCCAGACAGCGGAGTAGAGGCATGGTGACCGTCCTCAAGGAGAGAAAACAAACACAGAGGGATTAGAAAAGCACTGGAAGTGATATCCAGAAGGTCATCACCTGCTCCTGAGCGAAGGAAAACAAAAGAGAACAACCCTGTCTCTATTTTTCTATAAAAGAAGAAACAAGAGAGAGATAGAACGAGAAAGATACATCTCTTAACCAAACAAGCTATTACATCACCCTCTAGTATTAACATAATTGAAACAACCCAGATGCAATAAAGGTCAATGCGAGCCAGCCGCTCGGATATTTATGATGCTGTGTCTGCAGGTTTTACTGCTATGGATGAATGTGTTTCTGATGCTGTGTGTAATTTCTGCCTGTAAATATCTCAAAACACTTAAGGCAACAGATACACCATGTGCTTTCCACCTCTTACGCTCCAGAAGAACTGTTTCCATTACAAAGCTGTTTGTTGGAGGTCACCGCAGTACAAATCTTCATAAGATGACGCCAATACTTACATTCAGTTCCCTATCGAAGCAAATAAAACCCCACATAAACAACAACAACAACCTGAGCCCAGACAATTTACCACCCATGACTACCAACAGCAACTTGTACACGTAAAAAAAAAAAACATGGCCCTCCGCGTGTTCCCTTTTAACACTAAACACACACAGCTCCAATCACTCGCCCGCTGCAGGAGTCTACGCCTGTTCCAGTGATTTCCATTTGTTTTCCAGCCAGCACTTGTCTGTGCTAAAGACCACAGAAGATGTTTTTGATAGACGAAATTAGGCAGTTGCACCAGTCGTCTCTTCAGCTTGCTTTGATTTCAAACATTCAATTATCGCTTCATGTTCCTTCATTCTTTTTTCATTCCTTTGTTTCATCACAGTCACTCACTATAGCCCAGAGAGCTATCAGGATGACAGTGTATCTAATGTTCTGTGCTAGCTTGGCACTGCTTTCCGCTGCGTTGGACAAGCTTTACAGAATCCTGGCAAAAATCCCATTCAGCCTAATGAGAGGGACGGTAGAGCACAACACAGATTTAGTCAAAATACTCCAAGAGAGCACATTATTCTTTTAAAATCATAACTCCTTTTTATGATGTTCAAAAGCGCACTCTGTCCAAAGTTTTAATCAGATATCCATCATTTGAGAGAACACAGTTACATTTCTACTCCACTGCCCAGTGGTGAGCAGCTTTAAACATTCTCAATAATAATATTTAAAAATAATATTTCTTTGAGCTATATTGTTTTTTTATGTTTGTAAATCTCTGTGGCAGAGATGTAGAGAAGAAGAGAAGAGAAGAGAAGAGAAGAAAAGACTGGAATGGTTAAGAAAATGATGAAATGGAAAAGAAAAAGGAGAAAAAGAAAGAAAGAAAGAAAGGTGCTTCAATTTGATTTTTGAGCTATGCCATGCAGTAGATAAGCGACTATTGGTTTCAGGTTTGTAAACCTCTGTAACAAAAATGAAGAGAAAAGAAAAGAAGAGAAGACTGAAAGAATGAAGAAAATTAAGAAAAGGAAAAAAGAAGAGAAGAACAAAAGATAGAGTAGATACAATTAAAAGATGAAAGAGAAAGAATAAATAAGGGAAAAGGAGAGAAGAAATAAGGAATGTCAAGAAAAGAAGAAAAAGTGGAGAGAAAAAGAAAAGTGTACAGAGAACAAGGGAGAAGATAGAAGATGAAAGGACATATGAGAAATAAGAAAACTGAAGTGAAGGGTGTGAAATGTGAAAGATAAAAATAAAGAAGCAAAAAGGAAGAAGGAAGAGAAGGAGAGACTGAAAGGCACGTGGACAGGAGAGAAGTAAGGAGAAGTAAACAGGAATGATGAAATATGCCCTCATCAAAGAGGACAGAAGAGGAAGAAAAAACAAAAATATTACAAATAAAGAATTTAAAAAGGGGGAGCTGAAGGAGTTAACTCATTCAACTCCCCTAAAGGAGAATTGAAGGGGTTAAGAGGAGCTGTAGTTTAGTAATACAGTACAGTAAATTGTTTTGGAGTGATTTTCATAATAATGATTTTATGCATGAAATTCCACACCCTTTCTAAGCATGTTTTTCACTCTTGGTTTACAGAATTTCATATCAGTTTGCTTTCCTAATGTCTAGATTTATTTTGATTGGAACAGAGTGGATATTCAGATGCCAAATGACAACAAAGATAATGTGTGAGGCCTTACCCATTAACTGAAAACACATTCACACACTCCACGACCCTCAAACAACACAATACGCACATTAGTCTCCCCATCAACACAACGGGTTCCAACTGTTTTACAACGAGGAAATCTACGATTTATTTGGAAGTTACTAAAGTAACACTTACTGCAGAGTTAACTGAGGGGCTCACCCCCTGCCAGGGCGATGAGCACCTAATTAAACATTGCGAAAGTGTGTGTGTGTATGTGTGTGTAAAGAGGAGTGCTAATACAGCGTGGCGGGCTAACAGAGAAAGTAAACAGGGTGGAGCAGATCTCCAATACGACAGACACCTCACATGAATTTATTGTCTTGTGGTGGGACACCATCGTGGGTCTATCCAAATAAACAGCCTGTGTTGGATTACGCTGTCGTTCACAGGCTGCTCCCTGATGCTTACAGAACATCTTCCCACATCTGTTTGTTCAGGAAGTCGATGTCACCTCTAAAATTCATGCATGCATTGCTCAGAGATGCACAGACTGTTAAACTTTGTTTTGGTTTTTTTTATGTGTGATAAAATCCAAGACGTGCTAAGTTGGAAAGTTTGAGCTGTGTTCAAATACTCAAATCGATTCATTTTGACTTGTAAAAAATAAAGAACACTGTCAAACCTCATACCTACATTTGTTTTTCATATTTTATGATTTGTTTAAACTGGAAACACCAGCTGCCACGAAGGTCTTATGACAAATGATCCAACAGAGATGATTCATAATTTGGAATACTTGGAACAATAGCTTTGTTACTTTAATTCACATTGTCCTTCTTCTGTCAAGATACTATTCCATGTAAGCCATGAGGTCCTTGTTGCTCAGTGTTTCTAAGCGTAGCCATTACACTCCAATACAAGACACAGCTACAAGACCTAAAAGGGTCACAAAAAGTGGTCACAACCCATTTTGTACCAAGAGCCCTTTAAGCTACAGCTGGACCTGACCTCCATTCCTTAATACTGCCCTCCCATAGGAAATGAATGGTTGCCTGTTGCCTACCAGGATGATAAAATAGTCATTTAACTACAGCTAATAGTAAAACGTGTGCAAGAAAACACTTGTTAGCAACAAGTCCAAACATTAGTCAAACATTATATTTTATTATTATATATATATTTTTTTTTTTTATATAATTTTATTTCTAATGGTTTTCCCATTTACTCCCCAATTTATTTGGCGAATTGCCCAACCCACTCATTAGGACTCCAAAACCAGGAGGGTGAAGACCAGCACATGCCTCCTCTGATTCATGTAAAGTCAGCCACCACCTCTTTTTGAACTGTTGCTGATGCAGCATTGCCGAGTAGCAAGCTACATGAACATTGCTAGTCAAACTTACCAAGTCTGGACTAGCCAAGTACGGGAGTAAATGAACTTGTGTACTCTGTATTGAGAAACGGCCAATATATTTCCCAGAGATATCTATGCAAAACCACATACTACACACATTACAGAGGCATGACTGTGGAAGAAGGGGTGTGGGTATTGGTGTAAAATGCCAGCTTTTTCCATACTGTCTGAACCTTTTCTGATTAAGGGATGTAGTTTGCAGTTCCTAGTTTTATATATCTGGTATATCTACTTCTATCCTAATTTCCTTCTTCCCCTCCTTCACTCCTATATCCCACTACTTCACTATTGTAATTCACTTTGGACAAAAGCATCTGTCAAATGTAACATAATGTAATGTAATGTAATGTCTATTCACACAAGCTATGGATATTTCAGTGGAGTTATTTTCCAACTTCCTTTTGCATTTTATGCATGGTGTGTGTGTGAGGTATAAGCCTAGTTATCTAAATCAGTGATTCCCAGTCCAGTCCCAGGAGAACTCATTGCCCTCACATATTAGTTTTCCTGTTCCCAACACACCTGACCCAACTACTCAGCTCATTAACAGGCCTTTCCTGAACAGGAAAGCAGTACAGTGTGGACAGGGGGTACAACAGGAGCAGGGCCGACAACAGCTATAACAGTCTATATTACTGGCTCTCTGAGGCAGCCAAGCAGGCAGACACACTATAGATCAGTATAGGATATCAATGGGTGTCTGAATCAGGCTGAGTCAAGCAAACAAGACTAGAGTGCATACTGAAGGGTAAAAAGAATCAATCTGATCCAAATCTGTAGCAAATGTAGTCTGAAGCAGCACAAATTATAGCAGCAGATAATTTGTAAGTACTTGGAAGGGTACTTCAAGGGTCTCTTTAGAAATACAATAGTTCTATGTAGAATCATGACACTTCAAACAACAATTTAGATCATTAAATGTTTCTTTATCTGGTTACAGAGTTCATTCTATGGGTGGAAATCCCGTTTTTGTATGTATTTACAGCTCTGGAAAAAATGAAGAGACCACAGTTTTTGAATCAGTTTCTCTGATTTTGTTATTTATAGGTATATGTTTGAGTAAAATGAACAATGATGTTTTATTCTAAAAAAACTAAAGACAACTTTTCAGTTTTCAGATCTCAAATAACGCAAAGAAAACAAGTTCATATTCATAAAGTTTTATGGTTCAGAAATCAATATTTGAAGGAATAACCCTGGTTTTTAATCACAGTTTTTATGCATCTTGTCATGTTCTCCTGCACCAGTCCTACACACTGCTTTTGAAAAACTTTATACCATGATTATATTCCAGAGGTTTTCTATTTGGTAAAATCAAAGAAAATCGTATTTTGTCAGAGGTCTCTTATTTTTTCCAGAGCTGTATGTTGAATTCTTTAACCAATTATGTTCCCTGACTGTTTTACACACTAAGGATTGCAAATTAATAAAATCAAAGAGCAAAGCAAACTTGACGAGTTGTTCCTAAGTTATAACAACAGATTAAAAACCAAGGAACCACCAGTAGTTCTGAGGAGTTTAAAGGCTAAAATAGCTTAGTATTGTACTAAATATTTTAAAGCTTGGGTTTATGAATAATCACGATTGTCATAATCAAAATGAAAAGGGGCATTATGTCACCTCCTCTGAGAGTAAGGAATCTCACAACATATTATACTGTAAATACATTTGATTCTATAACACTGCTGCCACACAAAAGCTTGTATGTCCTAAATGACAAATTTACAAGAGAAGGATTACTGTATACTGTCTTTGACAACCTATTAAAACTGTCTTTAACAACGTTATTTAAAAGAATAATAAAATATCTCCATAAGCATGATCTTTAGCTCAATTAATATAAATATATTAAATAATTTGTTAAATAAACAATCCAAAATTCAAAATATATCAGTTTTTTTTCGAACTTTAAAGTTTGACCCATAACATAACGTGAGAAGTAATACAATATAAGAAATAACTGCCAGATTCACATCAAGTCACAAAGTAAAAACGTTAGAGGGTTTTTGGATGACAGTGAAGAAAGGTATATACAGGTAAAACTATACTGTTTCTGTCACACAAGATGCTTGTAAAACATATTTAAAGGTTAAATTTGGACAATTTAACTATTTCAGTACAGTCCAACTCGAAGGATCCAAATGTTCAGTTTTAAAAGCAAAGCAACAATCGGATTTAATTCCACTGATTCATCTTTACACAACATAAAGCATCCTAAAAAACAGCAGAAATCTTCCATTATACAAGATATAGAATGTTACAGATCATTTTTTTTGTTTCTGTAATAAACATTCTATTTTGCAGATAATTGTTTTTGTTAAGACATATACATATTAACTTTCTAAGCCCAGAAAGGTTTTCCTACACTCAGGACATTTTTGTCCTGAAGATGTATGAAAATCCTGTCCCTAAAACACACAAATGCAGATTCTCTATCAGAGTACCAGAGCTCAGCAGTCCTACCTCATTATCAGTGCAGCCATCATTAATTGATAAGGGCTTTAATTGGCTGCTAATGAGACGGCAGACGATGCTCTTAGAGCAGACAGGAGCTGTGTATATGCAGAGGTTTAGACAATGTGCCTGCGTTTCCACCACAATGATCCAGACACATGGAGAGATCTTATCCACTTACTGCTGCTAACCTACATTACAACCTGAGTAAACAGTGGAAAATAGCTTGTTTGTTAACCCCTACAACTGTAAGGGCCTGTAGGTCACTCCCTCTCGTAGCTACGGTAATGAGTAGTTTTGTTTTTATTTTTAAAGAGGTTACATTTTCTTTGTTTGTATTGGTGATATGATGGGAAAAGTTTTTGCTGAGGATAGCAGAAAAAGATGAGTCAGAGTCAGCATGGAGGATTGCCATGTTTTAAACATGAGCAGTTAGTCACATCACTGGTATTCAGCAATGTGGGGCGAGTACAAAAACAGACAACAAGAGATACTAAAGACTCATCTGCTCACCATAAACAATACATATGGAGAACACACTTGCTGATGCTTTAAGAATCTGCTTTAACCCCTTGAACTCGAGGCTTTTTAAAGGTTATTATTATTTAGTAAATTATAATAATTACTTAGGAACTATTATAAACACTGTTGACAAAATTTAACCAAAAAACACAATGAATACAGAAGGATTTCTTGCATTTTAAGTTAGCCAGTATCTTGATTTGGTTAAGAGTATAGTTTGAATTAAAACTCAAAATGTTTTTGCAGCTGCATCTGAAATTGCTTACTCCTTGATTTCTTTACTGATTATTCCCCTCTATGTGTAAGAGCAACCCCTATTACATTATGTCACCAGACTGGGAGGCTTTTGGGTTAGAACGTATGATCTCCTCCCCCCTGATGAGCAGGCAGTTAGACAGTTGTGCCACTCTAGACCTTTGAAATTATACTACATTTCAATATTTATCAGTAAATATATATATATATATATATCATTATATTATATTCTTTCTTCAAAACAGAAATGTACAGGGTTTATTACCAGGGAGTGGGGCAACTGTCTAACTGCATGTTTGTGAAGAGACAAATAAACTATATAGTTAAAATATACTGTGGATCAAACTGTGATGCACAACTTTTTTATACTAAACGTATAAAAGTTGAGTTAACTAAAAAAATGTTCTGTAATCAATAGGCCTTACTTAAAGACAGCACAGGCATAAAAACAGATCCTCGTAGGGATTTATGTAGTAAAATAGACTGAGATTACAGCTCTGATAAACATCTTAATGAAAAACTTTTTTAAAAAGTTGTCTAAATTATTTTATCTTATATTTTGAGTTATACAACATTTTTTTTTATAACTATAACGTCAGTTGTTCTTTATTGATTTATCTGTTCTTTTGTGCTTTTTTATCTCTATATGTTGTAATGCTTGTTGCCATCACATAAAACGAATTTCTGTGAAGGTCAATGTAAAAAAGTTGTAAAAAATGTATTCCAAAAGTCATTGGTCTATTCCTAACTATGTTTGGATGCAATGTAAAGAACAACTGTCAGATTCTCATTATGTTGAAAACTGAAAAACAGCACAATTTTAAAGGATTTAGTTGAGAGTTATTGTTTAAAATGTATTGTTATTGTTACTAAAGGCTTTCCCTCATAACACAGGTCTGTAAGAAGAAGCAGCAGCAGCCTCCTGGCCCTTCTGGCAGTGTTATTCTGCTCGCTGGGAGCTGCTGAACGCTGATGATAATTATGTTTAATGAGGTGGCCATTGTCGTCTGTGGAACGCGCTACTGCAAATTACTCCCAGCATGAAGCTGAGGGGTCCATGGGGGGTTTTTGGCAGGGCTAGGAAAGGGAGGGGGGTGCTGTTTGTCCAGAAGCAGGGAGCCGAGGTCAACAGCAAGCAGCCCTGTGGATGGCTCTCCACGCTCCAGCTCTCCACAGGCTGTTTGTCTGCAATTCAGGCCCTCACCCTGACAACGTGTATGTGAATGGAGGTGGGGTGCTTTTCTTGCCCCTTTGTGGGAGTCTGTTATCTGTCCATTAGCCCAGACGACCTCCTCCCCTAACCCCCCCTGTCACCTATTGCAGCTGATAAATTTGCCAAACTGACCTACGTGCGATAGGGGGGGTTAAGGGGTGGGGCGAGCTATTTTACTAATCCATTAACTACTAATTGTCTCCTCCTATCTTGTGGCTTTAACAAACAGAAGAATGAGAGAAAGGATGGCTGCACCTGGCTATATAAGCTGGAGAAGACAGGGACAGTCATAAACCACAGATGCGTTGAAGAGAAAGCATCACAGACGAGACATCAGGCTTTTACTTACGATACTTTAGATTTAGATTTCTATTTCTAGCCATTTTTTGAGCCAAATTTACTCTGTCGAACTTCGGATAATCAGAGATGAGTCCAGCAATGAGATTCCTGCAAATCATGTGTGTGTGTATGTTCATGTCAGCTGTTGAAGCAAGGATCTGGGCCTGGATGCTCTCGATGCCCTACAGCCCACCAAAAGAAGGCCCTGTGGGACTGAAAGAAAGAGAGACAGAGACACAACCAGCCAGCCAGGAGGGAGATATGGTGAGTTGTTGTGATGTTTTTATATGCACTGATGCTTTTCACCTAATTTTCCACATTAATACATATATTTCAGCAATACTGTTATTGACAAAACTAAACTAAACTAAGAGACAAATGCTTTTGTGCTGGTATAGAAATAATGTACACTTTGTAATTAAATAAATTCAACAAATGCAGAAATGTTTTAGTACATTTGAGGTACATTTTAGCACAGATGAGGATAGACATGCCTAGACAAATGTCTTGTTTAGCGAAATTATGTGTACTGATAAAATTGTTATATACTGGCTTGCACAATGTTCATTTATTAAAAAAGATTATTGGAGTATGTTGTCTTATTTGTGATGACAAAAGACCTAGCTGGCCTACAAATTATGTAGCCTACAGTATAAACAACAAGTGTCAACTGCTGAATCTGAAGATAAAGTAAATACTACATCCTGATATTGTTCAAAACAATGACAGCTTGATCATGCAATAGCAGGCAGACCTTAATGTACCTCTGAGTTTTTGATTAAATAGGTCACATCAACTTATCAATTCAGACATAACCATTTACTCTTAAACATAAAGGTACTTTCTAAAGATTATTTGAGCGAAGCCAGTGAAGAACCATGTTTGGAGGTGAGGAAGGTAAAGAACTGTCACTAAATGTACCAATTTAATACCAATTTAAGGAGTCTTCACATTCATACATCTTAATGACAGCAAAAGTGGTTTCTTCTATGGCATCCATAGGTAGGCCACCTATAGATGCCATAGAAGAACCACGTTTGCTGCATCTATGGCATCTTCTGTTGCTAAGAACCATTAAAACAGCCTTTATTTTAATGAGTATAACAACAAAATACAACTCATGATTACTGCAGCTATGATAAAACTGATAAAAGAACAGACAACTGGAAAAGAAAGCAGATTGTTAATGTGTGCAGTTGTGCAGTGGAAGTGATTACGTTTACACTGACATGCCACATGTAATATGACTGTAACTAGAATTGTGTCCCATGCCAGAGTATAAAAATGCTCATATTTAAGCTTTATTGCAACACTGTATTTATTATACTGTTTTGCAACAAGGGTAACAATGCAATTCAAAGATATGGGTTGGACATTGCTTCAGTCAGAATTTTTTTATTAAAAAGTGTGTGGTAACCTTATACAGTTATTACAGGTATAGTAATGTGCATTAATATAAAGTATTAGAAAATGTAATACTTACTATACTGTAGATAAAATCTATTGCACACGTATGATATTTTTATTATGTATATACATGTATGTATTTGAAGCTTTGTGTACTGAATATACCTTTTTGATTCTAATCACCCTGTTTTTATTTCAGGTTTCGTGTGAACATGATCGTTCGTGTGGAAAGGGTTTCTCCTGTGACCGTCATTTCGGCCTGTGTGTTCCTCTGAGACAAGAAGGGAAGTACTGCCGCAGAGACGCTCAGTGTGTGCGGGGACTCAGCTGCATGTTCGGAAAATGTATCCGCAGCATCCCGGTGGGACAGGAGGGTAAGGACAACAGTATTCCCAGAGAGTTTAAAAAAAATTGGGCTACTAAAGGATGGATATGTAAAGGCTGTGTATATAGTTCACATCGTCAAATTTGTGTATTCAGTGTGCTTTAAACAACTGAATGTAATAATGGTGAAATCTGAGATTTGATGATGCACTGATTTGTTGCAAATCTAATTAAATTGAGGTATATCATGTCCACCTCTGTGAGCTAAGCATTACTTACTTTGGCTACAGTATGTAGTCTAACAGTGGCCAACCTCTTCCCCTCAGGTGCTCGCTGTAAAGTAGATAAAGACTGTGGGTCTTCGATGTGCTGCGCCCGCCATCATGGTGAGATGGTGTGTAAGCGGCGGCTGGTGCTGGGAGAGAGCTGCTTTGTTCCAGATGGAGGACTGGCGTTCAGCATCAACCAAATCTGCCCTTGTGATGAGGGTCTGCTGTGTCGAGGAAATGGACAACCACAAAAGAGAGAGTGAGTAACATTACTTTTATTACTTTTATAGATCATGAAACAATGTAGAACAATAAGTTACATCAACTCAATTCACACTTTAGAACAATCAGCATATGATAGATAGTGCTGGTTAAACATACAAATATATCAATTTGGGGCATTTGTGCCAAAATGTCATTTTGAAGCCTCTTTATAGGTCAATTCATCTTAAACACCTAGATCATTACAGCTTCATTCACATTTTGACACAATGTAAAGAATAACTTCCAAAAGACATATATGTCAAAACTGAAAATCAGAGCTAAACCTACATTTCCTATTACCATGATAATGAAGTAATGCTTATGTTGCTACAGCTACAAATATCAGGTCTGAGCTAACATTTCTTTTTTTGTTGCTACACAGGACAGACTTTGTGTACCAACCTGAAACCACCACCTGGACCTGCCAAGGTCCAAAGCTTTGAAACACAGCTTCTGTAAACCTAATTTATTACATATTTTTTGTATATATTGTTTGTAAACTGTACATATGAATTAAAAGGTTTATTCTTCTAAAGTGTGTTCAGAAAATATTTTTTTTACTAGATGAAAAAGCCCATACGGGGCAAAAATGTTTCTGGTTTAAATCATTAAACGGTTTGAAAAGTGTAAAAAGTGGTCTGGGACAGAGAAGGGAATTAAGGTGTTCTATCATGTTCACATGATTTCATGTTACCTTTCTTTTTTTCTTTCTCTATGGTTTTATTGAAACAGACAGAAGAATAAAAGTGAGCTAGAAAAATGAAGTTACCTGTATAGTTCTTCCACCAGTCATTTATATTATTAACAAATATGTGTTGAAGCCCAGGAATTATATTAATAAAGCAGTGTAAAATAATTGCAATGTGTTAAACAGTGTTAATTAATAGTTAAGATTCAACAATTATTTTCATTTTCCTCTAATGTTCACTTAAAACCATTTAAAAAATGACAGACAGGGTATGGTTTCACACGGTTTGGTTTGTTACAGCAGAGATGTGGTTATGATACAGGCCGCAGTTACAACAAATATGTGCTTTCATGTTGAAATACTTTGCTTTATGCTCTTTAACAAAGACATATGGTTTGGCATATTGATAAGTGTATAATTTTTTTTTTTTCATTATATGCATATGATAAACAGTGTATCACAAAAGTGAGTGATGCCTTTAATGAGACAACACTGACAAAATGACACTTTTAGACAATAAAAAGTAGTCTGTGTGCAGCTTATATAACAGTGTAAAATTATTTTTAATTAATAATTTTAACTCAATGTACAGCCATTAATGTCCAAATCACCGGCAACAAAAGTGAGTACACCGCTACGAGACTCTTAATGTCCAAACTGAGCATTGCTTGTCATTTTCCGTCCAAAATGTAATGTGACTTGTTAGTGTTACTAGGTCTCAGGTGTAAATAGGGAGCAGGTGTGTTCAATTTTGGAGTACAGCTCTCACAATCTCTCATACTGTTCACTCAAAGTTCCAACATGGCACCTCATGGAAAAGAATTCTCTGAGGATCCTAAAAGACCCAAGTACCCCTCGCTGCAGAACCACAAGTCCAGGGGGTGGGGCTGGATCTGATCCAAGGGGTGGAGCCTGACCTCCTGACCACCCATATCTTCTTTTCATTGGTTTTAAGTCATCGCATTTCAATTCGTCGTTAAACTTAACACGTGACGCTTACGTTTCCCGACCAGGACTTATTTTATCTTATCAAATAAATCCTGGAACCCAACCTTAAGACTTTTACCGTTTATAGATCAAAATGTTATTTGCTACGTAGCACATTTAAATCACACAATACAGATTTAAAAGAAGGAACATGTCTGTGATTACAAACATAATAAAATGCTGTACATTTCCTATATAAATATTAACTATTTCATTTTTTATCTTTATTTTATTTTTTATCTTTTCGCGCAAACAGAAGCAATCAGATTTTCAATTAAGTAAAATCACCCAACGAAACTAATTAATAGCATTAGCAAAATGAAAATGTGTCTATTATGAACTTACTTTCACGTTCGTGATTGTTTACTTGACTCCGAAAGGCGAGTGAGTAAAACCGGATGGGGAAGAGTCCGATCTGCTTCAGACCAATGAAAACACGACGTAGGAAGAGTTGGATCAGATCCAGCCCCACCCCCTGGACTTGTGGTTCTGCAGCGAGGGGTATCTCAAAAGACCACTGAAGTCGTGCGTTATTCTGTAGTCCTCTTACGGCTTCCGTGTCTAAGGGTTTTCTCCCTATGAGAAAAATGAGTTTTCAAAAACCCTCCTCTATCACATACTGTGGTAAATAAATCTGTTCTGACCCCTGTACGTTTTATTCTGTGTACATTTCACTCCTAAACATCACTGGATCCTCTGAATTTCGAGATCGTTTAAGAGTCATAATGAGAAAATTGCTAACTTTAAGCTAATGCTACAGCGGAGTGAACTGATCTCCCAGCCCAGCTGCAAAAATCAGCAGGAGACTATTTTCGGCGCAACACCAGCAAACTCCGGCCATAACTATACAGCGTATTAAATACAAATGAAACAACTTATAAACAAACTGCCCTTACTGAGGAGAGCTGAGAGTGTCACAGCAAAAAATCACTAAAACAAGACAGTGATACTCCAGAACTAGCTGTAACACGTTTTAACATTTACCGTCTTTATTTTTAAAAAATGCAGTGAAATAAATTGGTGTTTCTGGTTGGTTGTCGCCTCAGTGAGGGCAGGTAGTTAGTTGTTAGTTGATTATTTGGGTCAGGTGTTGTAATTTAAAGCTCTAACACAGACTACACTGCTCAGCATTACACTGCTCAACATTACTGAAAGAGTTTTCACCTGTTTAAATGCTTTAATGATCCTCTGTGAAGAAGCATAATAATCCAAAACACGATCTGACCGACGTTCTGTTGTTATGCAAATTCCAGTCCGGTTTCATTCCCTGCCGCTGTGCTGTGACGTCAGTTAAGCATTAGCTTAAAGTTAGCATTTTTCTCATTACTACTCTTAAACGATCTCGAAATTCAGAGGATCCAGTGATGATTAAAAAAAAGCTTAATATTTTTTAAAAAGCTTAATATTTTATACCAATGAGAAACCTTTTTTAAATAATTAGCATTAGTATTAGTATTATTAATGTGCTAAAAGGCAACAGTTTAAAAACACCAACAATAAAAATTTGTGGGGAAAAAATGAAATAAAACGTCAGGTAAAAAATTAGATTTTATACATCCATATTTTTGGTGAACAAATTACACATAATAAGTGTGAAATTATTATTTTTTTCAGTAGACTATAAACATACCACCAACATGTATGATTGTTGCCTCCCAAGTTGTCCCACTGTTCCTCTGTCTTGCCCGCTGTCCGGCCCGCGTGAGATCCACATGTTACAAGAAATTACATGTTCTTTAACTTCATTTGGAAAAATAGAATACATTTTATTTAAAAAGCTGTATTAATGAATACAGTTAGTGTGGGGGATTTAATTTTCTTGACTTTACAACTTTGAATAACACATTTAAAAATAAATGGCTAAAAATGTAGAAAAATAATCCTTCTTCTCTCTAGAATATTATTCCGAATGTTGTGTTTTCCAAAATTGGTGGACTAATATTTATCGCGTAAGTATGACCTACAAAAAACTCTAATTTCCATAAATAAATGCTTTTGGTGGTTTCTCCTTTAAAAGCATATTTTTTCTTCTCACAGACACTACATCTGTAATAGCAAAAATATCCTCTACAAAAACAAGTCAACAACTTGACTCAAATGGTAGACCATTTAGTTATATTGACCTGAGTAAAATACAAAATTGCAACAAATTGCAACTTTACTGCTGAGAGGTGTAGACTTTCCCTGGCCATTTTGTCACTTATGTTGGGAGTGTATGCTTTTCAGCTAAGATTTCAGAAAGACATTGCTACAATTCCTCATGTAATATCATATTGGAATAGTATTGTAGAGTGTATACTGTGGAGAAAAATATGGTCTTTACCTTTAAAATGTTTAATTTCCAACAAAGTCAGAGAAATTAGGCTGAAATTAATACATACAATAATTGTCTTTTAAAATATAAGTGTGATATGAAAACTGACTGCTCATTTTGTAATAGTGCTTCTGAAGATGTTACTCACTTTTTTTGGCAATGTTTCTACAGTAGCAGGTTATGGTCTGAACTATTAAATTTAATTCATCTTATTAAAGATTTTTTTTACCTGCACAGATATATTTTTTGGCATGTTTACATTTGAGAAATCTATTGATGATAAGTATTTTATGCTCGATCTGTTCTTGTTGCTTGGTTTATTTCATATCCATAAATGCAAATTCAGTGGTGCCAAACCATTATTTCTTGTTTTTTGAACACTTTGCAGTTATTAAACAAACTTAAAGCAAAAAGAACTGTGCTATTGTACTCCACATACGTGAGTTCAAAGAACTAAAAGACCTAAAAGGACCCCTTACTTTAAATTTTAGTTCGCAGATTTATTTTTTTATTTGTGTTGGCACAAAACCATTGGCACAAAATTAACTTATCCTCTATGTGAGAGGCCTGATCTTCCTCTTGGGGGCAGTTAACTTCTCCATCTTTCACCAGTTTTGCCACCACACTCACCTCAGCTTCCTCTGTCTCTGCTTGGTCAGTGTCCAGTAGCAGGTTGGGAGCTTCTGATGCCTCATCCATAATGTGAGTGGCCTGATCTTCCTCTTGGGGGCTGTTAACGTCTCCATCTTTCACCAGCAGAGTACAAGCTCCAGTATCACCTCAGCTTCAGCCTGGTTGTTATGGTTGTTTTTTATGTAAACTTTTTAAATAGTTTTTTAATATTTAATTATTTTGTGGTTGATTTTAATGAAATCTTTTTGTTGTTGTTTTTTAATATTTAATTATGTTTGTGTTTATTTTTTTTATTTTTTATGGAGTGTGCTATAAGACTTCAAAGGACTAAAAGACCTAAAAAAAAGACCCCTTACTCTAAAATTTAGATTGCAATTTTTTTTATTTTCCTTCCTCTTCTTTGTCCTTCTTATAGTTGATTTTTCGCCCCCTTCCTCGTGTTCCTCGTCTCCTCTGTTTCTTTTTGGGTTCAGCTTCAATTGAAGACTGATCCACAGAGGTGAGAGGTTGCTCATCATCAGCCTTCGCCTTGGCTTCTTTAGTCTCTGCTAGATCAGAGTCCATTAGCAGGATGGGAGCTTCTGATGCCTGATCTTCCATTTGGGGGCAGCTTGGAGCAACTTCTCCATCTCGCACCACTGTTTCCCGTGTTTTTCGTCTTGGCTGACGCTGCTCTTTGGGTTCAGCTATATATAAACACCAGTGTCTGTTGGTCAGATACACACTGGGGAGAGGTTGGGCCTTTGTCTCATCTTCTTCCTCTGGGGGTCTCAACCACTCCACCTCTACTCCTCCATTTTCCTCCACTTTTTCCATCACACTGTCACAGAGTTCAGGCTCCATAATCACCTCAGCTTCCTCTGTCTCTGCTAGGTCAGTGTCCAGTAGCAGACTGGCAGCTTCTGGTGCCTCATCCATAATAGGAGAGGCCTGATCTTCCTCTTGGGGGCCGGTAACTTCTCCATCTTCCACCAGTGTTTCCACCACACTCTCACAAATCTCAGGAAATTCGGTCACCTCAGCTTCCTCTGTCTCTGCTAGGTCAGTGTCTAGTAGCAGACTGGCAGCTTCTGATGCCTCATCCATAACGAGAGTGGCCTGATCTTCCTCTTGGGGGCTGGTAACTCCTCCATCTTCAACCAGTGTTTCCACCACACTCTCACAAATCTCAGGAAATTCAGTCACCTCAGCTTCCTCTGTCTCTGCTAGGTCAGTGACCGGTAGCAGACTGGCAGCTTCTGATGCCTCATCCATAACGAGAGGGGCCTGATCTTCCTCTTGGGGGCTGGTAACTCCTCCATCTTCAACCAGTGTTTCCACCACACTCTCACAAATCTCAGGAAATTCGGTCACCTCAGCTTCCGCTGTCTCTGCTAGGTCAGTGACCGGTAGCAGACTGGCAGCTTCTGATGCCTCATCCATAACGAGAGGGGCCATCGCCTCGGCTTCAGCCTGCGTCTCCTTCACCGTTTCAGGGTCTCCTTCCACGGGAGTGACCGCGGTCTCCTTCTCCGTCGTCGTCGGCTTCTGAGCTCTGGATCGGTACAGATAGTAAAGCGATCCACTGGCCGCTGCAGCTAAAGCTGCAACTCCGGCCGCTGTCAGTATCCCTCGTAGAGTGTCCATCTCGCTGCGAAATCCGTTGAGGAGTGAAGTTTGTGGCGCTGCTCTGCTCTTTTATACTGCGAGCCTCAACATTCGAACGGTCATGTCAGTGACGTGTCCTCACAGATCTATCCAGAGCATAAACTGGACTGTGATGTCACTGATATGAACGTTCCAATAAATTGGCAATAAGCCAACAAACAAGAGAAAAAAAACATCTCCAAAATCTGATTAAAATTATCCACCAACTTTTTTTAATGTAATCTCTTTTTTTCGTTTTTTAAAATGTTTATATTTATGTGACTGTTTTTTAAGGGGGGTCGTTTTATGGTTGTTTTTTTATGTAAACTTCTTTGGTAGTTTTTTAATAATTATTATTTTGTGGTTGTTGTTTTTTTGGACGGTAGTTTTTTGGGTTTTAAGTTTTTTTTGTGATTAATTTTTTGGAGGGATTTTATGTTTGTTTTTTAATGTAGTAGACTGACGCCAACTATGTTTTTTCGTTTTTTAATATTTAGTTATTTTTTGTGGTTGCTAAAACTATCCAGTTTATTTGTATTTTTATAATTTCACGTTTTGTTTTTTTATTTTGTTTAGATTGTTTTAGAATCTTTTTATTTTTTAATTTCAATTATTATTATTTTTTTAAAAAGCTTAAAATGTTTTAAAATAAAGAGTGTAAATCAGTTTCCAAGTAGATTAGAATAAAAAATAAATATGTAATATTTTTTGTTGTTTTTTTAATATTTAATTATTTTGGGGGTTTTTTTTATAGTTAATTATTTTGTGGATGTTATTTTTTTTAGGGTAGTTTTTTTGGTTTTTAGATGTTATGTTTGTTTTTTAATGTAGTAGACTAACGCCAACTATGTTTTTTCGTTTTTTAATATTTAATTATTTTTTTTTTGTGGTTGCTAAACCTATCTGATTTATTTGTATTTTCGAAAATTTCACGTTTTGTTTTTTTATTTTGTGTAGATTATCTTTAGAATTTTATTTTTACATTTAAATTTTTTTAAAGCTTAAAATATTTTAAATAAAGAGTGTAAATCAGTTTCCAGGTAGATTAGAATAAAAAAAATATTTATATTACATTATATATATAATATTATATTATTGAATATTTAAAAAAAGATTCAGCTGTTTAGAGGGTAGTAAAAACTAAACAACAAACTGTGCTGGATTCCCCCCTACTGCTGTAACGCATTTTACTTCACATATGACAACTAAACCGTTTTAACTAAACAAATAACATTTAGACAAAACAATAGCAATGCTATTTACAGCTAACTAAACAAGGGTCGTTAAGTTGTAGGGTCGCCAAAATGTTGCAGGGGACGTTTTTATTGAACGTTTGCAGGACCACTAATAAACATTTGTAGGACTATCATGCGACGTTGAAACAAAAATATGGTCTTACAGCGCGTTTGGAGGACTATCATGGAAGGTTTATGGGACGTCTCTAAGAATGCAAAGTTAAATTCTATAATTTAGTAGATTGTGACAATAAACATAAGTAGATGCTGCAATCATGTCTTTTTTTATATGAAAAGACTTTTCGATTTCTCGTGTATTGATGTGATTTAGGATGTGCACGTTTGTCCCAGCGCAGTTTCAGTGCTTCTCTTGGGATGAAAGAGCCTGAAAGAATGTTAACATTCAATGTGTTTACCTCCAGCGATTCAACACTTCAAGACCGGTTTTATTTGTAGATTACTTATACACGTATATGTGCTTATCTGAGATTAATACATCTCTCTACAGCGCTGTAGAAGCGCAAAACTCCCCCGAACTCCCGGAGTCCTGACTCCGGTCTAAACACCGCTGCATCTTTATGCAGGGAGGCTGTTACTAGATTGATCGCTAGATGTTCACTTTAGTTCCATAGAGCTACTGAGGGATTATATTAACTTATATAACTTTTATATAAGTAGGAATTTTACATCTCAGAAGTATGAGCTGTGCGCTAGGCCTGAAACATATTTCAGTTTTATTTCATAAACATATAATAACACAAGTATCCTATACATTTAAAATGGTAAAAATGGTGCCATGTATAAATGTGCACAAAGTAAATTTCAAATACATTTTATTATGTACAAGCATTGTGTCGTGTACATTGTCCTAATTGCAAAGGTAAGATATGTAATTAAAACATTAATAAAAACTACCTAGAATTAATAAAATCCTACAGAGATGTAATTTGTTTTTGCATTGTTGTGGGACTCCAAATATTTTTTTCCTAATAAATACATAATATTTAAGTTAAAATACACATTTTATTGGTGTCCCTGGGGTTTCACTCATTCCTGTTACCGTAACACGTTTTTCCCCACCATCTGGAAAATTCTACAAGTCACATCTACAACAGTTGGTTCTTCTGAAGATCATGAGAAGAAGGACATTAAGTTCCCTCATTAGTTTTTCTGTATATTTGATCTTATTGTACCTATGCCTGGGGAGCTCTGTCCTGTTACCTAAATTAATTCTTAGATATTTTTTGTTTATTTTTAAAATTAAACAAATTTTCTGAAAATCACTAGAATGTGCTCAGTTTCCTCATGCTATTAGCATAGCCACGATTTAGCTATTTTTATAATTCTATGCTAAAAACTCATTCATTTTTAGTCCTGTACTATGTCACCACATTAATATGTATTCATGTCCATGGAGTAGACTTTGTAAGAAGAAATTTGGGACGAATCTTTATATATGGGACTAGTCTTTTATTTATCTTTATTATAAATTTATGTATTGCAATGTATATGTTTATATTATGCAATTGTTCTTGTAAAGTGTGGGTCTGAATTATTATTATTATTTATTGTTTTATTATACTATATAATTATACAGCCTCAACCACACAGGATTGTTTTTAAAAACGTAATATTTTATACCAAAGAGAAACTTTTTTTAAATAATTAGTTGTATTTAATAATTTCAGGTATTATTTGTGTGCAGAAAGGCAACAGTTAAAAAAAACAACAAAAAAAGTTTGTGGAAAAAAATACAATAAAACTTCAGGTTAAAAATTGTGTTTTATACATCCATATTTTTGGCGAATAAATTACACATAATACGTATGAAAATATTATTTTTTCCTTAGACTATAAACACACCAACAAAATGTATGATTGTTGCCTCCCAAATTGTCCCACTGTTCCTTTGTCGTGCATCAATATATTTTTGTGAGGTGAAGGATAGAAGAGACGAAATTTCTGTCTATAACAATTTTCTATTGAAAAGCCTCTAGGCCAGACCTGGGTATTGTACGGCCTGCGGGCCACAACTGGCCCTCTGACCGGCCCGCGTGAGATCCACCTGTTACACTGAGATAGATGTACGAAATAAATCTACACAACTTTTATTTTTTAGCCAACACGTTTGTTTATGTTTTTTCTTTTTATTTGCGTCTGCCCGGTCAGTGCACTTCATTTAGATGTTTGAGAAAGCTCAAAGATTCAAGGTATCTCTGAGCACCGCGCTCACGCCATCTGCACTTAAACGCTCTGTCGCGTGAGCAGCAAAGATGCGCCTCTAAACGGTGTATTACGCCAGCCGCGTGCACAGCGGAGCCGGAGGAGCAGAGGCTTGCGCTTCTCGTGCAGAGACTGAAAATAGAACAGAAAATATTTTTACAGCTGAATAAACATGATTTACCAGGTATGATCAACAAATATACACCAGAAATATTACTGCATCTTTAAAATAGTGTACCATTTTAGAAATGTTTGAAGTGCTATAAAATAAGCTAATTGTAATCATATGATAGCACAAAAGTTTTGAAGAACACTGTTAATTGCATTCGTTATGTTCGTTTCCAGTATTAATACTGAAAAATAAGACAAGAGTTTGGAATTCTATAAAACATGAAAATCAAAGGGTTATCATATATCACACATTAATGCACTTTTCCAAGCCCCAAACAGGCTAGATTTCTCTCACACACAAAAAACTGAGGTAGACCAAACCTACAAATGAATTTATTGCATTTTCTTGTGTAAGGTTAAGTGATGCTTGTCTTTTGGAAAAAAATCTTGTTTTTGTATAAAGTTTTGTAGCTGAGAGTAAACTCTGTTAATGTTGCACGTCTACATTTTTTTATTCATAAATGTTCATTAAATATAATTACGTGCTCAACATTTCCACCGCATCACTGAAATGTCTCCTTTACTGTTCTTTATTAAGTTAAAGCGATGCTGGTCATGCTACTTTATGACAGGTTGTGGTGTTAGTCAAAACAATGCAAAATGTTTACAGTTTTCTAAACTGAACCATCACATGTTTATTTAATAATTAATATTGTATCATAGTAATGTTTCGTTTAATGTTTTTATATAAAATGGTTTATTATGAATGTTGTATAAGCTTACAGTATATATGTATTGGGCAGAACCGAGCTAAGTGTTTTAGTCTGGCCCTCTAAAACCGTTCCCATTTCTCATGTGTCCCCTTGTGAAAATTAATTGCCCACCCCTGTTCTAGGCTGTTGTTTTCTACATATTACTTATCATAGCCCCAACAATCGTGTATGGGTTTTGAGAAACCCACGTGCTGGCGGAGTGGACTTTTATTTTGAAGTCTGGGAGACCGGCAGTGGCTAGCTTCACAAAGTTAGGTTAGCTCATTAGCTAGCAAGCTAGGTCACAAACCTCAAATACAGCAGTCATGTCGACGGCGATGAACTTTGGAAACAAGACTTTTAAACCTCGGCCGCCTGATAAAGGCTCTTTCCCCTTAGATCATTTCGGTAATGACCTGCTTCTGCTTCAGATTCAGCTTCAGCTCACTGTTTGTTAGTAACATCAGCACTAGCTGTGTTCTGATAAACGCTGTCAGCGCTGCGCAGAAACAGCATTTATCAGTTACATTAATGTTCATATTCTCCTGAAATTAACGCGTGTTATCGTTGTGTCTGCAGGTGATTGTAAATCGTTTAAAGAGAAGTTCATGCGCTGCCTCAGCGACAACAACTTCGACAACTCGCTGTGTCGCATTCAGTCTAAAGAGTACCTGGAGTGTAGAATGGAGAGGTGAGTGAAGGTGGCTGGACAGATGTTCAATGGAAAAAAAAAAGAAAAAAACATTCATCTATAGGGCTGCAACTAATGATTATTTAGTTAGTTGATTAACCTATTGATAGTTTTCCGATTAATCGATTATTGCTATCGAATTGTTTTTACAAATAAGGAACAAAAAGCCTAAGATTATTAAACATATTAGTTTTAACATAATTAATCTGACAGTTACATTGATTTAATAATAATAATAATAATAATAATAATAATAATAATAATAATTATAATTATTATTATTATTAGTTAATAATAACAGTGTACATAATTATACACATGGCTGTGAATCTTGAACCCTTTCATGCAATGTTATGATTTTG
This sequence comes from Astyanax mexicanus, assembly GCF_023375975.1. Taxonomy (NCBI): domain Eukaryota; kingdom Metazoa; phylum Chordata; class Actinopteri; order Characiformes; family Acestrorhamphidae; genus Astyanax; species Astyanax mexicanus. The sequence goes on from NC_064422.1 coordinate 26,630,602, forward strand.
AAAGTTGCAGATTTACTTACATTTTTAAAAGTAACATGGTAGTAACGTTTATTATCAAACATTAAAACCTGTTTATGTAATGCTTGAATAGAAATCTTCAAGATTTAGGTGTGTAATACTGACAACTGCTGGCCTGTTCTGAGGTTAATTACGAATTTACCGTAAATCTTCTTCACCCATAAGTCCAGCGTGATTCCATCTTAATAGTGCTTAACTGCTATACATTAGGAATTACCAACAGTACCTATGTGTATAATGATTTAGACCCAACTAGGGCTGCAACTAATGACTAATTTTAGTAGTTGACTAATCTGCTGATTATTTGTTCAATTAGTCGATCAGTCACTATTATTTTTTGTCACGCCCTCCACTGGTACTTCCTACTGGTGAAGATAGCTAAAGATTAAGCCAAGACCAATTTTACAGTACATTTGGATAGTTTGACCTATCTATATTAAACCAAAAATGATAAAATATAGAAAACATTCACATAGACTGGATGATATTTTCAGGAGATTGTAGGATACTTGTATGTATTTTTTTCCTAAATGTTTTTCCTATGAGATACCTTCCTGAAATGATGATTTTATTGAAGTCTGTAGCATAACTATAACATATACCCTAATTTAAATAGAGTGTACAGAGTACAGCAGTGACTCCGTAACACTTATCCAGCTATGGTTATTTTAACTAATGTTAGTAATGTTAATGAAGGAGTGAATTATTTTTAAACTGACCTCAGCAGCTCTCTGCAGTAACTTAACTCACCACAGGTAATATAGAAGTCCGTGTTTAAACTGTAAAGACAGACAGACAGACTGTAGAGTTTATATTGTAAAGTTTAATGAGTTTGTGTTTATAGACACAGGGCTGCTATTCCACTGTATGCGCGTCTTTCTCTTCCACTCTCTTATGCCCTCTCAAGTCCCACCCACACTGAAACCTCATTGGCCAGCTAAGTATGAGGAGAGGCCAATCAGGATGCTCAGGAGTTGTCACTCTCTCACTGTGTGTTTTCCTTTCTCTCTCTTTTTTCTCCCTTCTCTTTCTCTCGCTCCATCACACATTAACGCGTCCACAGGTTTTTACAGTTGACGTTGTCAATTATGTCAAGTATTATTTTACAGCCCAACTATTTTAATAATCGCTTTTGACCAATTCATTCAATTAGTTGTTGCAGCCCTACTCATCTACAATTTTACAGCACTGTGTTCCCCTCTTTCTTCAGGCAGCTGATGGCCAAGGAGCCTTTGGAAAAGCTGGGCTTCAAGGATTTGATGGACCAGCCCCAGGCACAAAACAAGGAAGCAAACCCTTAGAAAAAGCTAATTAAAAAGATCATTGTCTTTCCACTGCATTAGGTTATTTAAATTGTAAACTTTATGTAAATGATGTACATATAAAAGTGTTTGATATAATATTGTCATCCTGTGTTTGTTTTTATATTTCCATGGATACATATGCATCTGCAAAAGACAATCTAGATCTAAAAAAATGTAATTCCAGCATATTTTCTTTACCCTATAAGTATTGCTTCCTATAGGATTCCACATCAGGCTGGGCAATATGACTAAATATCTCAATGTGATTAGTGAGATATGAGAAAATTACTATATACTATATGATGAAAAATATATACATATTAGTATTTAAAACGCAGCATGCATTATGTTTAATGTTTGTTTTATTAATAATCATAACAGTTCCATACTTTAGTATTTGACTGACTCGGTAAACTGCTCTGGATAATGTTTGTCAAGATGAAACAATATCATCATGCCTCTTTAATATAAATTATATATTTCAACAGCATAATTTGCACAAGACTGTACTAAGTTGAGTGCCCTCCTTTTGTCAAGCCAAACCATTTCCATAAAAAAAACAATGCATGCATTATTTTCTTTAGAACTAAATCTTTTTAACTGATAGTAATCTTAAAGCAGGAGCAATACATTTGTACTGATTGTGTGAAATAGATTGGAATATATAAATAATTATTTATTGTCCAATCTTAGTTCCACATATCAAAGTTACTGTTGTACATACTAATATACTACCGAGGTAGAAACTCACTGCTGTCTATCGTGTTATATTATGATACATCATGTCATGTATTTTAAGAAAACACAATGAAGGTTGTCTGAAAGTTATACACTGATACAATATATCAAACTAACAGTTTTCACCTAATGTCAATATCTATTTATTGGTATTATTATTTTTTTAACAAAATGTTTTTGTTCTCTGGAAAACAGTGGAAACTACTGATTTACTTCCCCAATCAGCCCCAAGCCCAGTATTCATTCCTCTTTTCTGATCATTTATGTGCTGTACTTTATTTTAGTATGCATCACAAAAACACTGAAAATGGGAAATTTTAAAATGGAATTTCTTTATTATGCTTATTCCATTTACAAGAATATTTCACAGTATTTATGGTGAGATACAGCGACTCAGTTAATCATTACTGTTACTGTTAATCTGTAAATCAGCAAAAAATCAAAGTCAGGTTAATGAAATGTATGAACTGCTACATAGAAAGGCTGAAAAAATGCTGAATATTTTGTCTGGTATCATTTAGTGATCAAATCAAAGGGTGATTATACACATTAATTATGCAAAGTTTAATTATGTGGACTTCCAGAGCTGCAACAAAGAAACAAAACTCTATTCTCAAACTAATCGTCTAGGCCGGTTTCAATATTCAATGTACCGTTTTCACAGTAAGCACAACAAAGAATTCTGACACTTAAAATAATGTAACAAAAAAAAACTGTCAGGATAAAATGAATCACTGACTATAGGTCATGTCTATACTTCAAACACATCGTTTGAAACAATACTTCAGTTACCATCCAACAGTCACCAAATATTTACAATGCAAACTTTAACATTTCAAATAATTTAAAATATTTACAATAAATGGGTGACTATAAGGAGACAGCATTATTTAGGAACAAATATGGCACAGTGTCCAAAAACCACCAAGAGGACTCTTCATTTGAAATTATGGCAGAGTCGCTTATCAGAAGGGGGAGAGACGTGCTGCCCTCTATCGTGAGGAGTTTGAGCTGGAGCGGGAGCGATGGCGACGGCGCCCTGGTGACCTGGATCTGGACCTGCGGCGCGGTGGAGAACGCCTTCGCGGAGATCGTGATCTACAACAGAAAGTGTTGAAAAAAGAAATTAAAACAATCTGAATTAATCAACAAAATGCTATTTTTGGGATATTAGAAAGAAGGCTGTTTTCTTTAAGGCTTTTATATATGGCAGGGGACACTCAAACACCATGAGCTAATTTTTAAGCCGACAGACCAATTAATGCAACGAGTGTAAACCACAGGGTAGACTTGTAGTTTCCATTAAAAAATTCCCATAAACTTATGTAACCCATACACAGGAGGAAACATGTGGCTGCTAATAGCATCTGTATGGTAAGTAAATTGATAAGTCCTGGGCCTCTGGACAAAAACATCTGTAGGGTATACTATTTATTACATCAAATTCAGTAATCTTCCAAGGCCATCTGCAAATCCTTTTTTTTTTTTTGTTTGTTTTCTGCTCCATGATGTAATTGACTCTGGTTCGCCCCTAGTTTTATTTACATCATTCCATTTTAATTCTGTACTTTTTGTGGCTTGTGTTATATTAGTTTGATGATGTCTTCTTGGGTATTGTGCCTTACCCAAGGACCGTGCCCAGAGGTTGCCAACTAAAGACTAACTGTTTAGAGAGTTTGCACAAAGCTTCACTGTTTGATAACAGCCTTAGGTTAAGGCTGTGGTACGATCTATCAGAACACAAATATGGCATGCCTTTTAACACTATATATATGTATATATATATGTGTATATATATATACACACAGTATAAATGTGTAATTCATACATATCCTTGCCATCTTTAACTTACAAATCATTCATCTGTGCACGAGAAATTCTAAGTTACACAACCAGTGCTAGTACATTAGGTGCCTTTCTTACCTGCGCCTCATTCGGGGAGGAGTTCGTCGCCACATGGGCGGTGGGGGTGGCATCCTGCGTGGAGGCGTGAGTCTGCGGGGGGCAGGGCGCACCCTTGGGGTCAGAACAGCTGTAGCAGTGATCTCTTGCCCATCGATTTGACCTGTGTACACAATTCAATATATAATCTTGTTCTCTCTGCCAGAGGTTCATTAAGATCAGATAAAATGATTTTAGTGTCTATCAACCTCCATCCATGTGTCTGAGAGCCTTTTCTGCTTCATCCGCAGTTTCAAACTCCACATAAGCATAGCCCTTAGAGAGGTGAGGGTGCAATCGGTCCACTGGCATATCAATCATCTTGATCTTTCCGTAGGTTGAGAAGATCTCTTGAATGTGTTCCTTCATTAGAAAACATTAGCAATAAATCAGCTCTGGTTATAATCTCTTCATAAAAGAACCTTTAGGCCAAAAGATCAGAATTCAGATCAGAGTTCAGAATTACACAGACCAGACAAGCTTTTACTTACTTTAATGACGTTTCTGGTCAGACGTCCCAAGTAAACCTTAGTGGGACGTGGACTCGGGCTCCTCCTGCGACGATCCTTGTCATCCTTCTTAACAGACTTGGATCTATTAAAGATTTATAATAAAGATTGTGACCCCGCATGTAAAAACATCGGAATTAGACAATTAAATGAAGTAACAATAACGTAATAGACCACCAGGTCAACTTAATTATCCATTATCCTTTTAATTAACTAAATGAACTTTAAAGCATGGCAGTGTGGGTGTTAACAAGCTTTGCCTGAGGGTTCTTTTAAAATATAATAATGTACAAGTATATGTCAAATAAAAATGAAAGCTGAATAAGTACAGATGTTTTCTGCCAGATGTGCTGTATAACACAATGTTGCAATTAATATCCTACCCTTGCCTGTAGCATATATACAAAATAATCAGACTCTGTTTACCTCAGGTTGCAAGAGTAAAAGATCAAAGTGATTTTAATATAAAAAGAAATCATAACATACTTAGATCGGGAGTGTCGCCGGTTGTCATGTCGACGCCGGCTGGGACTGGGAGAGCCAGATGAGCTTGAGGAACTAGAGGAGCGTGAGCTGGAGGAGCCAGAGCGGCTGGAAGCAGAGGATGAACTGGAGCCACTCGATGAGCCAGAGCTGGAACCAGAACTGCTGCTGGAGCTGGAGCTAGTAACAAAACAGTAGAAAAAAGGCATGAAAATTTATGGTAAAAAAGTGTTGAAGCTACTGTCAAAGTCTTTGACATCAATTTCTAACAATCCATAGCAAACTAAGAAATATGAGCAGATAACCCACCTACTGCTGCCACTAGATGCGTTCCGTCGTTTGCGGGCCTTCTCTCTGCCCCTCTCCTTTTCAGCATTCTCTTTAACTCCTGCTTTGTCCTTCCCTCGTTCTTTTGGTTTTTCCTCAGAGCGGTCCTTTCTCTTGGTTGGAGATGGAGCCCTGTAACAGAAGGACATATTGAGAGAGTTCAATTAAAATTCAGCTGCCAATACAGCTCCATCTGTTCATGCACAAACAAATGATTTGTTATATATTAGACAAACCAAAGAAGTAATAATTATTTGGAGGAACCGCAGTAACAGTAACAGTAAGGATAGTATCAAGCTTTTGGAACAGCCTTCTCAAAGTGAACTCCAGTAAAAAAGAAATAACACAAAGCTTAAATGGATGAGGGTCAATACAATTTTGAGTACATTTATACTATTACCTAGTCACCTAATCTGTCTGATCTATATTCACCTAGATGCATTTATATAATCATATGATTAATTCATACTAAGAGTTAGGGGTGTGCCATATCGTATTGTCAAAAATTTAACATTTTAAATACCGTGAACGATATTATACTCTGAAATATCGTGCCATATGACCCACCCCTAAGTACTACTTTTTTGCCGTTTTTAGCAAAGGAAAAATTCACACATTTCTCATTTCCCATTATATATCTAATATAGACAGATTTTATAACTTTAATCCTGGATATATGGAGATATTTAAAGTGCATTGCTAGTATCATGACATTCTGAATCATTGACTTCTGTTACCAATCTCATAAAATTCTTTTTTTTTTAAATATCTCAGATAGCCATATAATATTGCATGCAATAATAAAATTCTAAATATTTTTTTCTAATTCAGTGTTTTGTCATATCACCAAAAGTATTGTTATCGTGAAAATACCATGAAATATCGTGATATTATTTTAGAGCCATATTGCCCACCCCTACTAAGAGTACTTTCAATATCAACATTTATACTTCTAGTTATTTTAAATAGTTCTCGTTGTGTATCTTTACTAAAGAGAACATCAGGGTGTTTAAAAAAAAACAAAGCAAATGCCAGGGTAACATAAGGCTATGACTAAAAGTAGGGGAGGATAAGCAAAAAAACTGCTGTTTAATCGGAAACATTAATAGATTTTCTACTTGTAATTGACCAGAATATACAGAATTTCACTGTAAAACCGGAATACTCTAGGAGGGAATCCAGTAAATTATTATAGAAGCATCACAAATAGCACTACTACATACAGCTATTTAACTACACTGACTATACTCTAAACCTGTAACACAGTGCCCAATTTAAACACGATGACCTAAAAACAATATAAATACAGCTAGTTAACCAGCCGCGCATCTACTCCAAACACGCAGTTAGTGAGACGGGAGTGTTTGACACACAGCTTCCCGAAAAATTCCGGTTTATTATCACTAACTATCCGACTGCAGTAAAACCCGGAGTATAAAACTAAACCGGTTCACACTGTTTATACCCGCACAACCGCGCGGTTCTGAGGATTACGGCAGATTTAATAAGCGCTTACATTTTTACCCGTTTTTATCGCTCGTCGCACTTTACATGACGTATCACAACACGGCCCCCCCAACCTACGTCATGGCAGAAGAGGTATCGGTCCCCAAAGATAAAAGTCCCCTGATTTTCACGTGTTTAATATATATATATATATATATATATATATATATATATATATATATATATATATATATATATATATATATATATATATATATATATATATATTAATTAATCAATTAATATCAGCTGTTTACTTTATTACTGTATTATACAAAATAAGCAAAAATATAAATTTAGCAAAAAGGGTATTTTAAACAGCAAGTACTATGAATACTTTCTGTACTGTGTATTTTATCTAGAGTTGTTGGATTTTTTTATTTCCTAACGATACTTGTTGATAGCAAAAAAGGCACGCAAAAAATGTATTGCTTTTTGTTGCATTGTGTAATTTCAGGACAGTGTGTTAATATGTTTGTTCATTTGGCCTTAACTTACAGAGTATATAAGTGCTGGGTTAGTGCTGGAGATGAAACTCATTAAAACTCAAGTGTATTTTCTGCTTCTACAGGTATGTTCCAACTATTTCAACAATTTAAAAGCTTTATGTTATTTATAGAAACAAAAAATAAAATCCAAGGTTTGAAATTATTGATGTGTAACGTTACATCAGGATTTTAACCTAAAATATTTACAGTCTTCTGCTGCTGATCAAATGTTTCAGTACCACATACAGCTCCCAAAAAATAAGGAACCACTGCTTAATGATCCGTTTCTCTGATTTTAATATCAATAGGTATTTGTTTGAGTTAAGTTAACATTTTTGTTTTACTCTAAAAATACTGACATTTCTTCCAAATTCCAAATAAAAATATTGTCGTTTAGAGCCTTTATGTGCAGAAATGGAAAATGGTCAAAACAAAAGTTTTCAATAATCAAGAGGAAGATTGTCACAAGCCATAAAACAAAGCTGAACTGCTTGAATGTTTGCAACAGTTGAGGAATAAGTTTACCCAAAAGCAGTGTGAAAGACTGGTGGAGGGCATGCTAATTACAAATTAAAGTTTTTTTTATCTTTTTATATTGATTTACACTAAAAGTTAATTCCATGACAACAATACAATCACGTTAGATGTGCAAGATTAGCCCAAATAGGTTATATTAAATATGTGATTTCTTCTTTACCCCAGAAAAGTTAATCTGCTGTAAAAAGTATAAAGAAAAAACAAAAGTCTAGGACAAATTTACTTTCTATCATCTGTAACATTAGCAGTGCTGTGTTTTTTTCTGAAAGATTATCCTATTAGAAAAGCACAGGATTTTACCGGTAGCGTGGCCGAGCGGTCTAAGGCGCTGGATTAAGGCTCCAGTCTCTTCGGGGGCGTGGGTTCGAATCCCACCGCTGCCAACACGTTTTGAACGTGTGTGTGTTTTCAAGTTGCGCTGGTATTATGTAACTATTTCAGGGCTAAATATGATTAGAAACGTCAGCCCTATACGACTTACAATTTAAAAAATGCATGTATAGCGAGGAAAGTTCAAAACGTGCTAAAAACTCTTATAAATGTTGGGACTTTTATTTTGAAAATAACACATAGGGCAGTACTTGTGTCTGGCTTCGCAGCACTACAGGAAGATTGTTAACAGCGTGTGAGCTGCCAGTGCCGGTCTTTGCCCTGTGCAGCCAGTCATTCTGATTCATTCTGACCTACAGGTCGCTATAGGGCACCATTGTCAGTATGTGTCAGCATGGCACGCTGTGTGTTTTTAAGTATTTAAGCCACTGCCAGCTCTGTAATGCAGTTTAAACTCAGGATACATAAGGAAAGATGAGTAGAACTAGTGAGGGACAGGACAGCAAGGGCTGTTCTTTAACTCTGGTGCTGACTGTGTGCTCTGCTGCTATTGGAGGGACTCTTCAGTATGGCTACAACCTCGCCATCATCAATGCTCCCACTACCTACATCCAGAAGTTCATCAATGACACCTGTGTTGAAAGGTGGGGTACAGCTCTGGAGGCCAACCAGATCATCCTGATATGGACCTTCATCGTTTCTGCGTTCTCGCTTGGTGGACTGTTGGGATCGCTGCTGGCCGGGCCAATGGCTATTAGATTTGGAAGGAAGCAGACCCTGCTGATGAATAACTGCTTCCTTTTGATTAGCGCATCCATGGCCTTAAGCAGTCGCTCAGCAAAGTCATTTGAAATGTTGATCCCTGCTCGTCTGCTTGTTGGAGTTAATGCAGGGATTAGCATGAATGTTCAGCCTATGTATTTTGGGGAGAGCGCTCCCAAGGCCTTAAGAGGTGCTGTGGCCTTTTCCTCTGCTGTTTTCACTGCGATGGGCATCTTCCTGGGTCAGGTTACTGGCTTGACAGAGCTTCTAGGAAGTGAGGCCCTCTGGCCCTATCTTCTAGCCAGCAATGCTGTTCCTGGGATGCTTCAACTGCTCACTCTGCCTTGGTTTCCAGAAAGCCCCCGATACCTGCTTATCGACAGGGGGGACAGGGAGGCCTGTAGCCACGCTCTTACTCGCCTGCGAGGCTGTACTGTTTCTGATGCTGAGATGGAAGAGATCCTGGAGGAGCAGAAAGCAGCTGGACAGGCTCGTGCCAAGACGCTCTGGGAACTGTTGACTGACCGAAGCCTTCGGCGACAGCTGTGCATTGTAATGACGGCCAGTTCTGCCATGATGCTCTGTGGGAATGATTCCATCTACTTCTACGCTTCTTACATCTTTCAGCAGGCAGGGATCCCAATGAACAAGATCCAGTATGCTACTATCGGCACAGGTGCTTGTGAATTCACGGCATCCATAGTGTCCAACCTCCTGGTTGAGCGACTAGGCCGCCGCCTGCTTCTCATAGGTGGCTATGTGTTCATGGCTGTCTGGGCAGTGGTCTTCACCGTGGCCCTTTCTCTTCAGGGCAAAGTGGCCGGCATGCCCTACCTCAGCATGGCGTGCGTCTTCGCCTACATCCTTAGCTTTGGCATGGGTCCTGCTGGAGTGACTGGAATACTGCCCACCGAAATCTTTGACCAGAAGTCACGACCTGCTGCGTACATGATCGCAGGCTCCATGATGTGGATCAACCTCTTCCTGGTGGGAATGAGCTTTCCCTTTGTGGTCAACGGTCTGGGTCAGTTCTGCTTTGTGCCCTTCTGTGTGGTCTGTGTGGTCTCTGCCATCTTTATCAAGTTTGCCCTGCCTGAGACCAAAGGGAAGACTCTGGCTGAAATTACTGCAGAATTTGATGAGCGCAGTATAAACGGCTTATCCAAAACAACACAGAACCATTTACCAGTACAGGAGACGCAACACATCAATGACCTGAAGTTGGAACATGTGGAGACTGAGACAATTTGACCAAAGAGACAAAAATGTGTGTTTTTTACACATTAGTGTCCAACACGTACTTACCTGGGACTGAAATATCATATTGTTGCCAGTATTTCTGAAATTAAAACAGGGAAATTGGTGGATGGAAATACCACAAAAAAAATATTTTTTGTGGTATTTCCATCTTACTGACACCTAGAAATTATGCTGGATGACATCAGGCAGCTGTAAGTATATAAAGTCATATGTAAAAGTTTAGACATCCTTTTTCATATTACACGTTTTGTCAGTTTTGTGTGAAAATACTTTTGAGGAAGCAAAGAGAGGTATGACATATTTCTGCATGTTTTACAAGACATTATGTTACTTGTTTAATGATAAAACTACTATAAAAAAAAATATTATGTTTAATTTAACCGTACTTTCCAGACAAATTATAGCATAAAAGATAGTGAAATAAGAACTATTTCTATACAGAAAACCAAGTTTAACCTTGACTTTTATAACTTTGCAATATGATAAGAAAATGATAATGAACTGTTTAATCTGGAACCTAGATATAGATTGTTCCAAGTAGTGTCCTCATGGCAATCATTCGATCTGCATTAACCATTGTCACATTTTGCCCCCTCCCCCATGTTAAATGATCCAAATTAGAAATAAGCATGCATAAAATTGTGCAGAGAATTTGTACATATATATTTTTAGATGCAAAATCAGTAATACATGTAATGGGACCAGGGTACACAAACTTTTGCATATGACTACCACCAACCGAAAAAAAAAAAGCAAACCAAAAACGTTAGTTTAATTCTAATTTATTCACGAGCATATTTATTGGTCTGTTTATCATTAAAAAAAGAACAGATCTCAAAATTAAATTATTTGCTGAAGTAAAAAATGGAGATACATGTTGCCTAGCAGCAACAATATAAGTAAGTTTGTTGGTGCTACTTTTAGTAAACCAGCACTACTGTAAGTATAGCCTTACATAGTTTTAGAGGCATGTTTTATTTATGCATAAACAGGATGTAATATGTAAGACTTGCAATTTTATATTTTGTTGCACTTAAAAGGGACAGATCTCTATATATATATATTATGCTATTTATATTCTTAGACTCTGTTCAGATAATCTTGTGACAATCCTGCTGGAACAGATATGTACATGAATGCACCTTAAGTAGATCTGCTGGCTACTCAGCCTGAGCTCCTGTATGTGGGAATGCTTTCAGTAATGATGAAAAGAGATTTGGATGTGCTGGAAACACTTGAACTGAATGTGTGTGTCTGCTTGGTGGAGTTAATGAAGGGACTAGCATGAAGGTCCAGTCTATGTATTTCAGCCTTAAGAGGTGCTGTGTCTTTTTCCTCTGCTGTTTTCACTGCGATGGGCATCTTCCTGGATCAGGTCACTGGCATGAGAGCAGTGCCTTTAAGCCTATTGCACCTATAACTATTCAGGCAATACAGGTTATTATTTATTGTAAAACTAACTGCACTGGATTGTTGTTGTCTGTATTTTAGTATAGAACTCGTCTGTGTTAAAACAAACCACTATAATTTTCTGAAGTGTGCTTTCCTGTGTATATTGTGAATGCTTCAGTTTTTACTGTATTGTATCATGAACACAATCATTTCAGACTGTACCTCTACACTGTCAGAGAAAAAGGTACTCCAGACATAGTGTGTGAAAGTGTAAAAGCGTCCACAAAGGGGTCATTATCAAAATAATGTGCATTTTTGCCCCAAAAACAGAACGGAACGGAACGGAACAGAAATCATATTTTTACAGCTTAATTAATTTATGTTTTCACTTGCATGCATTTGTCACAATGACAAATTTTCGCACAAAAAGACAATTTTCGCACAAATTTCCCACCCTGTCATGATGCTTTCCATTATAGGGTGAGAAATCTGTACGAAAATTGTCTTCTTGTGTGAAAATTTGTCATTTTTCCCTTGAAAATGGTAAAACTGTCTGAAGGTTGCGATATCACTGATGTCAAAGGTTACTTTCTGAAAGTGGCGTTTATTAAAATAATTATATAACTTGATTAAGAAAACTGTATAAAATGTGCAAAATGTACTTTAAAGTGAAGCTTAGCATTTCTCTACACTATATTTATAATAATGTATTAAATAGTGATATAATAATGCAGTAAATCTTGAAAAAAGTTATCATTGCACATTGTTTAAATGAAATGTTAATATATAAATGCTCGTTATACTGATATTGACCCAAAATATATGATACAGCTATGTTCCCTACTAGCCTAAAGGTACTGAAGATGTACCAATGGATGGGGAACTAAGGGCCAAAGTCCAGCACACGTTCCCAGCTCCTGCATCCCAGCCATACCTCAAAATGATCTGATGTGTGTTCTCGAGCAGGAAAATCATTCTATCAAACTGTGTGGGAATCTGGACCATTTCTCTGGCAGTGTTACTATCAAACTACCAAAGATATACAATTCAATCTCATGTACTGTTATGTTTTTGTCCAGTAGGTGGCATTGTGTCCTAAATAAACTCTTTACCATGCTTGTAATCTCCTGAGCACTTTACCAGTGCATATGATCACTGTAGTCTCATGTGAACAGGGTCACCCTCAGCATGCCAGTTCACTGCCAGCAGATGACGTGATAGCAGGAGCTACCAAGGGTCGACCAGAAGCTCCAATTATACAGCCTGTTCTGCTCTTCCTCTTCCAACCTGATGATAAAGCCTGTTCTGCTGCTCCTCTTGCATCTTGTATGTAATATGTAAATTTCCATCCTGTTCTCTGTATACAAAAGCATATATTTACACTAAAATTATTCAATTATAAAAGTATAAAGCCAATAAAGCTTTAATGGTGTTCTAAACCACAGTGTTAAGTTGCTCTTCCTTTTAACATACACTATGGTGCAGTTTCCCAGACAGGGATTAAGCCTAATCTTGGACTACACAGCATTTTGAATAAATAATTTCAGTTGAAGGGAATATATAATCTATTGGGATTAATTCCTGTCACATAAACTGTCCTTATATCTTCATTTAGAGCATTGTATTTGCAGAAAATGAGAAATAGCTGAAATAACAAAAAATGATACAAAGCTTTCAGACCTCAAATAATGCTAAGAAAAACAAGTTCATATTTATAAAGTTTAAAGAGTTCGGAAATCCATATTTGGTGGAGTAGTCCTGTTTTTTATTAACAGTTTTCATGCATCTTGACATATTCTCCTCCACCAGTCTTACACACTGATTTTGGATAACTTTATGCCACTCCTGGTGCAAAAATTCAAGCAGTTCAGCTTGGTTTGATGGCTTGTGATCATCCATCTTCCTCTTGATTATGTTCCAGAGGTTTTCAATTTGGTAAAATCAAAGAAACTCATTATTTTTTTTGAGAGTTGTATGTGCAAATGCACACACCCAGCTTGACTACTTCCTGTACAGAGGTATTGCCAATAGAATAGTATTCTCTGGGGCACATTAAGTACCAATCCTAATGCCTCAGCATAAACTAGAGGGGTATAGCAATGGCCCAGCAGTGAGCTATAGAGCAGTGGAACTGCTTTGTCTAAATTGCTGCTGAAACCAAATGCTCACAACAGAGCTCCAAATCTAATAGAAAGTATTGCCCTGACAGTAGAGGCAGTAACCCCAACAAAAGCAGTATATAAAATACTAGATATTGGAAGCAGACACCCTGGTACCTGCTAGTTTATACATCATATTATTACCCATTCATACAATTCTTCTTGTTTCTACTGGGTTTTCTGTAATCCAAATTGTAGTTACTCTCAGGGTCCTGTAGTTATTTTATGATTGCACCAAAACTAACCACACAACTACTTAAAAACAGACTTTTACAAAACACACTTGCAACCTGGTTCATTAAAATGTTTTTTTTCTTTTAAAACTCTTTTTTTAACATTTACTTTTTTAAATGTGATGTTTATGTGTTAAAAAAAGGCGTCTGTATCGTTAGCCAACTGCAGTGATGCCCCACCCACTGAAGTTATAAGCAGTGTTTCAGCCTGGACTATTTTCTTGGCACGTTAGAACAGAGGTGACTTATAAACAGTATATTGGTCTTAATGGTATAGCAAACAGTCTGATTGCAAAATGGCCATGAATATGTTTGCTATAATCAATTAAATTTACATTTATTTCTGTAGCTTTTTTGAGCAAGCCAATTGTAACAAGGGAAGAAAAACATCCTCAGAAAAGAGGAAGAAACCTTAAATCCAGGCATTTTTGTAAAATTTTGTTCTTGGATTATAACACACACACACACACACACACACACACTAAATCGTTCATCGTGTACAGACAAAGCCTGCGATTTTTGTGCTCACGCTGTGTGAAAGAAGCTAGTCTGACTGACATGTTCTGATGTAGGCACACCCACTGCATGTGAAATGCAGCCTCTATCACAAGAATACAGCACAAAATGGTGCCGTACATATAATACATTTTGACAAAGTGCATAGAGTTTCCAACTCGCTCTGTGAATTATAGACAGGTTTAACATGGTAATAACACAATTGTCTTAACTGTTACTATGTTGTCATACATTGGCACCTCCTAGCCAATTGTGCTCTTGGGGCTCCGGTAAACAGGATAAACAGGATTCGAACCGCTGATCTCTCGATCATAGTGGTAGTGCTTAGCCCGCTTTTCATTTTATTTAAAATGAAATGCCACATCTATCCTTGTTTGAGCAGTTAATTGTGCTTCACTTACCATTTCACACTGCAAAACCTCAAACCAATTCTAAAGTTCAGTCAGCTACAATCCACTTGAGCTTAAGAACAGTCTGTCATCACACAGTGTGTGCCAGAAACTAGGACTCAAATGGGAACTCATCCTCCTCTGGGTGACACCTGGAAACAAAAGAAGCAATTGTAGAAGAAAGCAAGACAAAAGAAGAAAAAGGAATGATGGCCAGATAAAGTGTAAAATAAGAATGTGAGTGAGAGTGCAGGACATGAGATCAGTGTTACTGTAGAGGAAGAGGGGTTAAAACTAATCCATACAAGCTAAAGTGTTACATGAACATTTATGCACCTTCATCCTGCTGTGAATTTAATCCACACAAGTATCTGATGCAGCACAGCATTTATGTGGGCAACTGGTAAGATGATAGCCGGAGTGAAAATAACAAGATAAAAAAAGTGTTTTTTCCTTTTAAATCAGTTAAATCTGACAGTTAACCCCTAACCCTGCACCTTGTGGCACCATGCCCTGCTCATTTATTACTTTCCCTTCTGCATCACACCTCAATCAACTGATCAGCTCATTAACAATCCCTCCAGAGTTCCAGTGGATGTGTTAAAGCAGGGAATCCAATATTTGTGCAGAGCAGGGTGCCTCCAGTACCAGGATTGAGAAACACTGCTTTAAATGACTCCCAATTAAGATGTATAGTAAGGGAATACTTATGTATATTGCTTTTATATTATTAGGATTTGAGTGTGTGATCTGAATTCAGTTACTTTTGCCCTCATTTGTAAATGTGAATTATAGTGCTTGTGAAGCAAAGAATTATGTTGTTTTCAGGTGGATTTCTCTTCTTCTTCTTCTTCTTCTTCTTCTTCTTCTTCTTCTTCTTCTTCTTCTTCTTCTTGTAATTTTGTTTTGTCTACATTGTAAAATGACACAATAGTAATAACATTGGTCTATCCTCTTACTTTTTATTTATTTAGTCTGTATTAAATTTCTTTCTAATGTTTAACTTTAACTTTTTATTTTTGGGCATATTTAGTTTTACATTAAGCTGCATTCTAATGCACTTTTACAGATCTTAGGGACTACTGCTTTTTACACTGTGTTTCAGAGTCAGTTCTTTACAGTCAGACTGATACTACTGAAGCGCTACAACCAGTGACAAGCGACTGAGCAGGTCGTACCATTTCAGGCTGTTAATAGTAAATAAATGTACTGTATGTGCTATAGAGTCAAAGAGCCTTAAACACGGCCGCATCATGCGTCAGGGCAGAATTTGGAGAAATCAAGTTAATGTACTGAGATTATGCATTTAATAAAGAATACAAAGAATTTGAAGCATGCAGAAATGTTTAAGCATCTTGACATCAAATTAATTACAAACTGTTATACATATGTAAAATGATGGACTACATATTCGCTTTGATCTAATTTATCTGTCAACTCATCAAAAAATTTTCAAAAGATGTTAATGTCAGTGCTTCCCTTGTCATACAGTAGATGTATACAGAGAGATACAGTGTATGAAAGGAGGGCAACATGACACCAGAAGGAGAATGAGGTGGCCTGACACTGTGTGATAGGAGTAATTTTCCAGCATCTTCAGACATATCAAAACTCCACTGGTCCATCCAGGAGAAAAAATGCTAGAAATGAAACAGGTTTGTATGATGTGTAAGTGAGAAGACTGTTTGATGTGAAAATACAGTCAGTTCTTTACAGTCAGACTGATGCTACTAAAACACTCAAAGAGGTTCTTATAAGTAGTGACACGCGACTGAGCAGGTGTCACCAGGTGTCATTTCAGGCTATTAGTAGTAAAGAAATGTATGTGCTGTAGAGTCAAAGAGCTGTAAACACGACCATTTTATGCGCCAGGGCAGAGGTTGGAAAAATCCAGTTAATGTAGTGATATTATGCAGTTTATAAAAATAAATTAAGCATGCCGTATGCAGAAAAGATGAAACATCTTGATATTAAATAATCAAATTACAAACAACTGTTATACATATGTAAAATGATGGACTACAGATTCACTTTGATCTAATTCATCTGTCAACTCATCAAACGATGATCAATAATGTCAGGGCCTCCCCGGTCATGCAAAATATGAAGTAAAAGTAAAATTCACAGTTGATGATGCCACACTATACACAGAGCAAGAGAAACACTAGAGAGAGGCTATAGCTGTCACGAGGCAGAGAGGTACAGAGAGATACAGCATATGCAAGGAGGGCAACATGACACCAGAAGCAGAACGAGGTGGCCTGACACTGTGTGATAGGAGTAATTTTCGAGCATCTTCAGGCATATTATAACTCCAGCGGTCCATCCACAAGAAATGCTGTAAATGAAACGGGTTTGTATGACGTGTAAATGAGAAGGCTGTTTGATATGAAACCGCTGTGGGCCCTGTGGACTCAAAACTAACTAGACGAGAGCAAAACTGGGCTGCACTACGGCACTGACTCATACTTGGTAACCTCATTACATCATCTCATGAGCCTCATGCCACTTTCTCGTAAGAACTTTCAGCAGCGAGCTGTAAAATAAGCGTCAGTGAGAAGTGCCATGCTCCACCAACCCTGCTAAAGGCATTTTAATGAAGGATACTTCTTCCAGGAATGCTTTCTGCACAATTTGGAATTCGATTTTGTGGACGAGGCATGAACCACTGCTTAGATTCTCACACCAGTAATCCCTCTGAGGCAAGAACAGACTGGAAAATATGAATCACAGTTTGGCCTGACCTGCTGAACTGTCCAGAAATTTAACGGCTGGCAGCTTAAGTCATTACAATAACAGGGATTTACGGTAAGACCTGGACACAGGAGTCCAAACACTGGAAACAGTAAAGTAATCCACAGAGTAATCCAGAGCTGCCCCTAGACTTGGTTTAGACAGTTTTCACTGTGAACATTCTTTAAGAAGTGTACTCCCAGTTATGTTCAACAGTTGGGAGAACGTGGGCTGAAAGCTTCCCGTTGCTTATCTGTTGTCCAGACGTAGAAAAAAGATCCAAAAGATGAGTCATTGGGCGACGATCCAATTTCCCACTCCGTCATTTTTAGGACAAAGTGAAGTGGATTATTATGATATGAGTGTTAAAATTACTGTTATGGTTATGACCTGCCAGTGTGTGAGAAATATAAAATCCAATTAGGACTTAATTCATCTTCTTCTAATGTTTTTTTAGAAAAAAGGCAAAGACACTTTTATGCCCAAGCAAGCAAAATTATCACATATATATCTATATAGCTTTTTTAGCCTTAGGCCCAATCCCATTTCACCCTAGCCTACTATCTTCTTGGAACAGAGTTACAAGGGAAAGGGGTGAAATCCTCCCCCTAAAAATTTGAGACAACCCTTCACGCACCCGATACGTCCTCAGGAGCACTCAGAAGCACAAGTTCAGTAACCTAGCTACCTGCTGGTTAACTAGTTAACTGTAGGCATTGTATGTCTTCAGAAAGGGGGGAGCTTGTGTAGAAACTAATTATTATTGTCCATTCCTTAATTCCTCTGAGATAGGGAGATGGATTTAATTTTCTGTTCTGCCTTAAATGCTGCAGCTTCTGCCATCTGTTTCACTATTTAAGGTGGAACAGGAAAGTTAGCTAGCTCGCTAGCTACTGAGACAAACTACTAGCGATCTTTTTTTATGCTTGTTATGAAGAATTTGACCATGAAATATTGAAATTACACATTAAACTATGGTAAAATAGCGCTAAGTATCACTTTGTTCTGCCATCTTACCAGTGATTCTCACACCCCTTCGTTTGAAGTGTGCCTCTAAAAAATCTCACTTTGAAGGGCAATCAAGCCTCATCCCTTTTCCCTACCCCTTCAGCCTAACAAGAATCGGGACACCCCTACCCCTTGGCGTGCAAAACAGAAGGGTAAGAGTAAGTGGTAGGGCCAAGGGGTGCAATGGAATTGGGCCTTAGTCATACTAGAGACCACTGCAAAATGAATGATAAAACAATAAAATGACTAATGAGTAATTAAATGAGTGATTACAGTTATTAACCTATTTTATTTCTATATTTATTGTAAATCAGGAACACATTATTTACACTTTCCAGATTTTAGAAATATAAGATATTAAGAAATGTTTTGTAGTATAAAAAATATTCATACCTTTATGAGTGCAGTTTTGTTGGACATTAATATTGTATATTGGTAATGGATCTATAGAAAAGCTTAAACAAGCTTAATGAGTACTTGAGAAATCTCTAAAACAAATGTACTTATCTCTTTTTGAAAATATGACATGTTAGGTTTCCTATTTACTGTAATATTCCAGCAACCCTGGTTTAGTTCACCCTCATGAAAGTTACAAATACATTTAAATCAATTTAATTCATTGTAATTGTACAGGGCTATTCTCAGTGTGTATTGTCATATTCTCCTCTGCTCAACACCAGAAAACACCACACTGGATAAAAAGTAGACTAATGGTAAAATGAAGTAAGTTCTGGTAGAACTATTACTAATGTGAGAGCGATTTTGAGATATAAAAATGTGATTTAGTGCAGGACACATGCTCGGTGTTACTGTAGAGGAAGAGAGGGAATGAAACTGGGAGAGAGTTCGTACAGGCTAAACAGTCACATGCACAATTAGGCAGTTTCATCCTGCTGTGAACTTAATCCACACAAGCATCCGGAGGAGGACAGCAACAAATCAGGCAGGAAGTGGAGAGTTTAGGGCAGCACTGAGGCAGACAGTAGGAAATAGTGTGATTCGGTGCTCCGGTGAAGTGGCTACACTGGTGCTGTGAGGCTGTCAGAGACAAATCTAGGTTAAGAGCTTATCTACAGGTACAGGAGTACACCCAACGTGCTCACTTTACCGTAGCTTTAGTGCCAATCCGTTACCACACTGGTAAAACATTGAGTCTTGAGACTTCAAATTCTCATTGCATTTAAAAGGTCCCAGGTACCAGAAGACTAGCACATCATTTATTAAATCAGAACATAGTCGCAATAGTAACACAAAAAAATCACAAAAAAAAAACCCACAAAAAAAGTACTTTTTACAACAGAAGTTGTCACAAAGCAGCTTTACAGAGAAAAACAGGCAGAACATAAGAGAACAAAACAACAGTACAGAGAGATAATGTGGTGCTATAACTAATGTAATCGGTACTATTTAGATGGAGAGCCAGGCTGGGCAACATCAGGAACAGGGCATCTCAGAAAGGCAGAGAGGTGAAATTAGTTTTGACTAAATTTATGTAAAACAGAGAACATAAAACATTATCAGAGTTTGGCTAATGACTACGGCAGATCGGAACAGCCAAACTAAAGGGAAAGAGCCAGAAGGTAACATAGACACAGAGGCTCCCTAAAACACCGGTGTCCACCCACACCGTCCAAACCTGAGTGATTGTGTGCAGTGGGCAAACAACAGCACCAGCATGTGTCCATGAACCCCTGGATCTGCAGCCTTATCTAAAGGGAAAACATTAATTACCAAAAGTTAAACTGAACAAGTACGTTTTTACTCTAGACTTAAAGATTGAGACTCTGTCTAAGTCCCGAACATATTCAGGGAGATTATAGCAGAGTTGGGGAGCTTTATAAGAGAAATCTCTTCCTCCTGCAGAGCTCCTATGAATTCTGGGAACTACTAAGAAACCAGCACCCTGAGATCTAAGTAATCGTTGTGGTTCATAATAGTAGATAAGGTCTCACAAATACTCAGGAGTGAGCCTGTGTAGGGCTTTATACGTTAACAGGAGGATTTTTGAGCTCTCTAAAACTTTTAAACTTAAAGTTTGCTGAGAAGAGTCTGGAGAATTGCCATGCACGTGTCTCAGAGCTGGTAAAAAGTGTGGCAAGCCAAACTGCAGTGACTGTCTCATCACACACAGCAAGACACATCCTGCACAGAAGTGGGATACATGATTATCGTCCACGCAGGAAGCCACTGCTGAAGCCAAAGCACAAATATGTCTGTTTAGCTTTTGCCAAGACTCATACTGAAAAAGGTCAAGACTTGTGGGACTCTGCGTTCTGATCTGATGAGACCGTAATCAGCCTTTTCGGATTTGGCAGCATTTTAAATGCAGAATGTTGCAAAGAGGAGGACAACAGTGAGCAGTGCTTGATCCCCACAGTAATATACTATGGTGGTAATGTTCTGTGGTGGTGATTTATGAGTGTAAAAGGTGCTGTACTTGATGTACATTGATGTCATCACAGATTCTTACACAGCAAATGTATGAAGTTTGAAAATTTGGAGTTGTGAGAGTTTATTCTCCAATTTAAAAGTTGAGCAGGGCTACCCTCCATTGGGTTTTCCATTTAATTTTATTCCTAGCCAACGTGTTATTGGCTATAAGAGCAAGTTACCATCTTCTACACTGTAAAGTGTGATAAAAATAGTGCTGGCATTGCACTGAGAACTGCAATGCAGGATTAAAGTACAAAGGAAAAGGAAAAATACACTGGCATACACTTTTTGAGCATGAAGTTATTGCAATCAATAATTATGCCTTTTGTTGTCATTTTCTCCTAAATGTTCCAGGGTTTTGAAATATTGCAATGTTTTTTAATAATATTAGTTTAATAACACACATTTTTGCATTATTTGCTTACACTGTGAAGGAGTTTTTGTTAAAATTAACTCCAACTGAGAGCTGTATTTTACTCTAGATGGGATACATATTTTAACTCCCACAACAGTTCAGATTTAACTAAGGAACAGAGTTAAACTCCCAGAAAAGAGTTTCTTTAACTCCGTCATAAAGTGTAACTTCTGCAAACTTCTAAGAAATGCTGGGTAAGATTATTTTTAAACACGACAACAACCACAAACATTCTTCTAAGGCTACTTCTGTGTTCTTAAAGAGGAACAAGGTTAAAGAATAATGAAAGCTTCCCATTGCATATCTGTCATCCAGATATGAAAAAAAGATCCAAATGATGAGTCATTGGGCGACAGTCCAATTTTCTGTTCCATCATTTAAGGACAGAGTGAAGTGGATTATTATGAGATGAGTATTAAAATTACTTTTATGGTTATGGTGATTTATAAGTGTTAAATGTGCTGTACATCTTCAATGACATATTTCTAGATGTACAGCAAACTTCTAAGAAATCCTGGTTAAGATTTATTTTTAACACGACAATAACCACAAACATTCTTCCAAGGCTACTGCTGCGTTTTTAAGGATTAACAAGGTTAAAGAATAATGATAAAGAAACACATGTAAGTAGCAGCACTCCAGACAATGCATCAAGTCCTCATGTCCTTCAGAAGCAGAAGAGCAAAGAACAGCAGACTAGAAGTTATGAACACTCCATGCAAAAATGCATTAAAGTATTAAAAATAAAGGGTGGCCTACACCAACTGACCATACCATTATGATCTGTTTCTACACACATTACTCATTTTTCAGCTTCACTGAGCATTTGGTAGAGTTTCATAGTTCTATAATCTTTCTGTTTCACAGAGCAGGTATCATTTGGGTGGTGGGTCATTATCAGCACATCAGTGGCTCAGACACAGCAGTGCTGCTGGAGTTTTTAAACATCTAAAAAATAGTAAAAAACAGTTAACTTGTTGACTGGAGGATTTCTGATTTATTAGAGGTACAAAAATAACAAACAAGCCTTTATTAGGATTAATAGACAAAAGTTAATATTACTATTTCAGCTTTTAAAACACACATGACTATAAAACAACCAGTGAGAACACTCCAAGTATTGAAGGTCACATGATCAGCCAATGAGAGTGTGAAAGCTCAATTCCACAGGGGAACCACTTTCACCTAAAACTTCATAAAAGTCTTTCTGAAATTCACAAACACAGTTAGTCATCCATTTAATAAAAAAAGAGAGCCCAAAGTTCCCTAAAGAAATTCTTATATAGTAAAATCCTCATTCATACCTTCAGGAAATACAATTTTAAGACAAAAAATCCAAAAGGCTTCCATCTTTTTTTTACCTTCTCTTTGTGTATTTTGTATTTGTTCAATACCCAAAAAAGAAAGCGGAGGTAACACAGAGTTAAAAGAAAAGCAAAAAAGAAAAAAGTGGAAAGCCTTTTGGATTTTTTATCTTAAAAGTTTATTTCCAAAGTAAATGTCACAGTGATATTTAAAAAAATATATACATATATATTTTTTTACGAAATAAACAAATTATTATTTAAATTGTTTATGGTTGTTTGGCAGTTTACAAGTCTAAACGTATTTTATACAGAAATCTAAAATGTTGGATGTTGCCACCTTTGCCTGGAGTGCCTTTTTAAACAAATTAACACAGAATGCTCGTTCTCCAAATCTTCCACCTGTGCAGAAGCCATGAGCCATAAACAAGTAAGCTAAGAAAAGCTATTCAGATGTTACACAAGCACACTAAAAAAAGAAATAACAAGAACACTTCAGAAAGTCAGGTGAGAGACAAGTTCATATATCTCCTTTTATGGATAAATAACAGCTTTAAGGACTTTGTCTATAAAAAGCAAGGCTTTTCTGTTACGAAGCGGCAGCACTTCAGTCGCCATGGAACAAGACTGAAGGAACAGGCAATGATGCAAACGCAGGCAAACACAAAACACATTAACATGATAAAGTGCTCTGCATGAAAACAGCCTCTAGTTAACATATGACCAACAGTCACAGTGATTTTTACTGTATTAACTAATTAATAAAGTAAATGATTACATAGATTTAACTAAAAACTTAATCCCAATGTTTTAGTTCTGCATCTAATTTTGGTGAACAGTACAATTTAAGCTCAACCATATTAATAAGACGTTATGAGGTGTTATCTTGTGAGAGAGGTCGAACACTGGCCAGTTTTCTAATGGCAAGGGAACATAAATTAGCAGAGTTTAAGCAAAGCCTGAGGGTGCCAGATGAATGGATTCTGTTTTTGAAGTTGGATTTGGATAGAATTATTTTCTTTTTTACTTGAAATTGCCTAAAAAATATTAATAAACTGAAGATACCACTCTTTATATGTTACACATGCATCACTATAATTTCTCACACTCACTCACATAAGATAAATACCAAATAAAATGAATTTTTTACCAGTTAGATGAATATGCCCCTGATGACTGTTGGACGCTATGTGAATGTGTGGCTATAGTTAACTTTCCAAAACTTCACTAAGAGAGTTTATTAGTAGAGATGGTTAACTCACAAATTGGGCTGTTTTTACAAATAAAAGATTGCTTTCACTTAAAACAATTACTGACACTTTTTAGTACAATACAGTTTATACTAAAGCGGCCCAGATAAAAGATGAGATATGATTGGTCCTGGAGGCACACAAGTTTTAGGTGCTATCATAATTGCTCAATTGTCTAAAAATCTGGTGACCAGCCAGAGATGGCAGGCAATTTATTTGATTATAAATTATAATTTTTTTTCTCCCCAATGAGGGTAAAGACTAGCACATGCTTCCTCTGACACATGTGAAGTGAGCCTCCGCCTTTTTTGGAACTGCTGCTGATGCAGCATTTCCAAGTAGCTACTAGCCAGCGCCATCTACCCACCCAGAGAGAGCAAGGCCAATTGTACTCTCTTAGGGTTCTGGCAGCTGATGGCAAGCTGCATGACCAGGATTTGAACCAGCGATCTCCCGATCATAGCGGCAGCGTTTAAGCCCAATGGACCACTCCAAGCCCCCAGACGGTAGGCAATTTGTTGAAAAGATTATCAAGCATCTTTCCTCCAATAATTCGTCCCCTCCCTAAATCAGACATTAAATCAGTGCTTACCCATCAGTTATTATAGAACACATTATAGAAGGCTGGAAGGCTGTGAATAAAGCAGACGTGGAGAGAACAGTGAGCTCTTCTACATTATCATTAACATTTACTGGAACTAGAAAGGCAAACAAGAGAGATCAGTGATGCTACACTTAGTCAGAATGACACTGACAATCATCTGTACAGGGAAATGATGTGATACACACTCGTAACACACGCAACTCTTTTACTTCAGCCACTGCTATTTCCTGCTTTTGAGTATCTATTCTAATCTATAGTTAAAGCATGATATGGTATCTCTTCAGGGTGCTGGACTCTATTGAACTCACTTTCTCATTAGAAAACTGAGTGGGCTTTGTCACACTGAGAGCACCTATAAGAGCACTATCGAGTGCTGTGACCTTGTACTGTCAAAACAGCATTGGCACTAACAGCGCACAGCACAGACACCCTCAGTGTTAAAGCCATCTGGTCTTTATCAGCCCATATTTAAAAAGTGATGCATTAAATAAAATGAAATCAAGTGTAGTTGGAATACACACTCAAAAAAAACAAACAAAAAAAACAATAATGCACCAAGAAGGAGTTGGTGGAATCGAATGAAACTTGTATTATTGTATGATGAAAATAATACTTAATGCATTAATGATATATATAGTAATACGTCATAGATATAAATGTTTACAACATCAGAGAAAAAAGATCTAAGTCTATTGGGAAAACTGCACAATTATAAAGAGACAGGAACCATGTTGGGCCGCCTCTAGTCTGGATAAAGGATGAGATATGGTTGAGCATGGAGGCACACAAGTCCCAGCTGCTATCATAATTGCTCGATAATCTAAAAAGCATAAAACACTCACAAAAAAAATTGTCTC
Organism: Astyanax mexicanus; assembly: GCF_023375975.1. Classification (NCBI taxonomy): domain Eukaryota; kingdom Metazoa; phylum Chordata; class Actinopteri; order Characiformes; family Acestrorhamphidae; genus Astyanax; species Astyanax mexicanus. The sequence continues at coordinate 26,656,098 of NC_064422.1, forward strand.
TGGGTGTATTTTATTATGCAGAAACTACTTTACCATATGTCCAAATATTTGTGGGCACCCAATTAATGAATGCAATCAGCTACTTTAAGTTGTATGCATTGCTGACACAGATGCAAATGTGCGCACACAGCTTGTCTAGTCCATGCAGAGTATTTTGGCCAATACACTAAATCATGTCTGATGCCAATATTGAATCTTCATCCAAAGCATTTGGAATGATATTAATAATGATCTTGTCATTGAATGCAATCAAATCACCACAGCAATGCACAGCAAAATCTAACAAAATTCCATGCCTGGACAGTAGACACAGTTTCAAAGGAAACAAAGAATGGGCACGTATCCCATCAGTTTTGCCCACATAGTGTATATTTTTGCTGTGTTTATATAAAAAAACATGAATCTTCATACCAGCAACTTCATGTATTAAGTACTTTTTTTCCCCATTTTCCTTAAATTTACACAGCCAATTACCCAACCCACTCATTAGGACTACCCCTATCACTACTGATGCCCCAACACCTGAAGGGTGAAGATTAGCACATGCCTCCTCCGATACATGTGATGTTAGCCACCGCCTCTTTTTCAAAGTGCTGCTGATGCAGCATTGTCGAGTAGCATCACAGAGCGCTCGGAGGAAAGTGCAGTGAATCGGTTCTGATACACCAGCTCACAGACGCCTTGTGCTGATCGACATCACCCTCTGGCGTGATGCTCACTCAGAGAGAGCAAAGCCAGTTGTGCTCTCTGCCTCCGGAGACCAATGGCAAGCTACATAAACAGGATTCGAATCATAGTGGCAACCCGCTAAGTATTAAATGTCACAATCATCCTTGTTTGAGCAGTTAATTGTGCCTGATCATAGTGGCAGCGCTTAGCCCACTGGACCACTCAGAGCCCACCCAGCAACTTTATAGAAGAAAGATAAAAAACGTTTACTTTCAGTCTAAAAAGAGTTTATTTCAGATAATTTTGGAGAATTTCTATTTGTCCATTCCTCAGCAAATGTTGACAAAAGTGTCAAATTATGTAGTAAACTACAAATCATCAAAAATGAAGATACTTGGATACTTTTTTCATTCAACAGCACTAGTTTAAACATTTGAATTTAACATGTTCAATGCTGCACTATTTTTAGTGTATCTGAGCTCATTCTGTAGATATAGAAACAGTATGTCTCATTTAGAGATATTTCATAGAAAAATTAAACATTAGATGAAATATACTGTGGTAGCAAAACTATGGCACTAAGACACAAACGAGGGCTGCACTCTAACAGACAAATTTTACCTTAAACCTGAAATTAAGGCATCAAGCTCAATCACATTTGTCCCTCGCGATATCCTTGTCTTTATTACATTTTCAAGATGACTCTGTTAGGAAAGTAAGGGGGCCAATATACATAACAATGCATCTCTTTCACGTTTTAAATGTTAAGCCTCAAGGGACCCGTTCCTTTTCTAAGAGGCATAATTATATCTTGCTCAGGAACTGATAAAGCTCATTTTCTCTCCATGACCAGTGACCTGCTGTAGAGTTCTGTACTGTAGGTTTAGCACCATCCTAATTTCCATGAATTGGAAATGTGCAGACAGCTTCTCGGCCTAATTAGATTCGCAAGTAGCTAGCAGTGTCATTTCAGATTCAGCGCTGCTGAGGGGGTAAATAGCGCTTTAACCAGAAACGAGACTTATATGGCTTGTTTTTGCCCTGGTTGGCTGGTCCTGTTTTTGATGTTGTTGTGAAGGGGCTTCAGAAAGAGTGAGAGGAACAGGAATACTTCAAAGTGTGTGCCTGTAAAGAGTGAGGGAACTGGTCTGCAGCTATATAATGATCTTCAGCAGGGAAACCGGATAGTGGTTCAGGAAGCGGTACAAAGATTGATAGAAAGATGGCATGAAGTTGTATGCTTGGAACCAGTTTTGTGTGGGGGGTGCCAAGTGGCCGCTGGAGAGTGCCGGTTGGAATCCCAGTCATGCAGCTTGCCATCATCTGCTGGAGTCCTAAGAGAGCACAATTGGCCTTGCTCTCCCTGGGTTAGTAGATGGCGCTCTTTCTCCTCATCACTCCAAATGGTGATGTCGAACAGCACAAGGTATCTGTGTGCTGATGTATCGGAAGCGAGTCGCTGTGCTTTTCTTCCGAGTGCGCTGTGATGCTACACAGCAATGCTGCATCAGCAGCAGTTTGAAAAGAGGCAGTGGCTGACATTACATGTGTCGGAGGAGGCATATGCTGTTCTTCACCTTCCTTGTGTTGCGGCATCACCAAGCGATGGGGTAATAAAGCTGAGTACCAGCTGAATGGGTGGGACAGTTGGCCTAGCTAAATTGCGGAGAAATTAAAATAAAAGTGTGTTAACCTTTTCAAAAGTTGCCATTTCAGGAAATTTTAGTTTGAAATGAGGGATGCAGACACAGCAGTCAGCCTCCTTTTGGCTGGAACAGTTCAGATGTGAGGCTAGCTAATTGTTTTTCTGAGCTGGATTTCTCCCTTACATTCCGTTATCAACCATAGCTCATTTTTGTGCCTTGGAATCCAGTAAAATGCCATAGCTGCTGAAAGAGCAAATAAATTATTTTATGTTCTAATATAAATGATTCACAAATGGGCTAAATAAGGTGCCTAAAACATCTGCAAAGTACGGAACAGTATGTTAAATATGTTTTCTGCCCCTCTGAGACAAAAGTACAAGAGAACAGTGTGAAACTACTTTACTGTCCAGTGTATTAGTCATAGTATTACAATTTCTACTGTGTAAAACGTCACAATATGCATTTTAATACTTAATACAGGGTCTTGTTGTTTAACATTAAAATTCTACATCTCCTCCGACACCTTGGTTATGTTGATGGTTCTCAATGAAAAATCACAGGTGCACGGCTTGTGAATCATGATGATGGTAAATGTGATTTATGCCAAGAATAATGCAGAAGATGTGTTGGTATAGCAACTGTGACATCTACTGTCAACAGCATCTTCATTTTATGTTTTTATTATGCATCCACCACATGAACATAATTGCCCAATATTTGGGATTTATTGATCCAGCAATGCAAACACTTACATTTGCTCCAGACATTCTTACCTTACAAGGGAGGCTGTGGCGCAAGGCGCAGAGTAGAGTGCTTTACAATCATTAATAATGAACTCATTTCCATCATGACTGATCTCGTAATTCCATCTTGAAACTTGTAGTTTTTCAGCCTCCCTGAGGCAAAACCAATGCAAATACAACTCTATCTCCGGATGAATTTTTAAATTCGACCTTTTCATCCTCACACTGGGCTGGTTTGCAGTCTCGTCTGAGCAGGGCTTGAGGGACTTAACAGATGGGTGAATCCCTGTTTAAAGGTCAAAAAACTCAGATGCCTGAGGCTCCAAAGTATGGACACTGTTCATGATCTGCTTAAGGAGTGTTAAATCATGTCAAAAATTATGCTGGAGGCAAATTGATTACAAACACACCGATCATTATTAAATGTTAGAAATTGCTAAATTGTCAAAGAAAATACATGAAGACAATGCTTTTCTGTGCTGTTTTTGTAATATCTTTGTTTTATATCCCAACTTTACACATATGTTTACCTATATTATTCTCATTAATAATATTTCAACTCAATGTCCAATTATGTGCTTTTATGAACAAGCAACATTCATTTAACATCATACATTTCCAACCTTTCTTCTTTTAGACCTAAATAGACTGGTATTATACAGTATTTGGGTGATTCTTCAATTCTTTTTTTATCATACCTTTTGAAAATAAAAATTTACAGCAATTCTAAATTAAGGACAATATTTACATTAAGCTCAAATTAAATTTAAGACTTGATGGAAATGATGGTCAACACTGAGCTTTCATGGATTAATTTTTTGATTATAATTTGCCAAAGCAGCACACTGCTGAAATCCTTTAAAGAGTTCACATTTTATTTGATTAGTTTCTAGTTCTATTTTATCAACTTTATCTTTATTTTCTCTGGAGTTCTGCTGATGTCTTACTGCCATTCAGACTTAGAAACAGTTAAAACCCTTTTTTAAAATAAAAATAGAATTTTAGAAGATTTTAATGTATGTTTTTAGTGGTGCAATAATATTTATTTTTTATGGTATTTATTTTTTACTATTTTAAAATGAATTCATAACCTCAGAACTTAAACGTTCCCATAAATCACCCATTTATGTTTTTTTCAATTGCTTTAGTTTGTCTTTTGATTATTTACCACTGCTATAACCACACCTGACAAAATATAGCTCCGTTACTTATCATTTATTTTCTACATATTTTCCTTATTCTATACATACTTATTATTTAATATATGATCATTTATTTACTGATACAGAAACGGAAATGTCAGTCCTGTCAGGTAAGGAATAAACCAGCCTCTTAAGATTTACTGTCCTGTTTTTAGTCCACTTTTCTATGAACTGGGTGCACTTTTGCTAGAGTCTGTGTGTGCCTCTCAAAATGTCACAGTGTTCCAGACTGAGAGTTGGGATTAGAGTCTAATAAAAGTACTCCAGTGTTCCATCAGTCCAGCACTCAAACAGAGATTTAAACCAAGGACTGTAGTGGATTTCATAACTTCACCAGAACTTTATTGGTATTTTTTCTAACAGGGGTCTAGAATGTCAAACTATTTTCTGTGACATAGTTAAATAGTAAAATTTTGGTAAATGGAATTGACACACCATTTCCCTTTCCCTTTCAAATTCACTTCCCCAAAATCTACACTCCTAACTAACGGGGGTTGTAAATACGCTTGTGAATCTGTGTTTGAGCTTTGTTTATCCTAAAAGTAAATGTTTCCTATATATTCTTTTTATTCATCAAAGGAGTTCAATACTTCAAGAGCTCAATAAATTCATTATGGTATCTTTAAATTATCAAATAATAACCACCATAATTTGACTAACACTTGAACTAAATATGTTATTAGTCAATTGTCCAGTTACTAAGATGCTCCTTGCTATCTTACACCCTGTGAACATTCTATTTTAACACCTTCTTGATTTAAACCCTAACAACAATCAACCGTCAGGCGTTCATTGCTATCTTGGCAACACAGGTGCGATGAGTGCACTCAGTGGACCCCTGCTTGCAGCAGTGCAGAGAACCAACTTTTACATCAATAATAAACAGAACACAAAGTAAAATAACATTGCTGTTCCTGTAAATGACCTGCTCATGCACCTTCACAGCATGAACGCGAATGCACAGGTAATTTTCCTCTGCTGGGAAGTGCAGAAGCGCTGCTCCGTTAAAATAGAAAGTCAGAGTGCTCCTGGCTCTTAAAGATAATGGCAAGTAACACGCTGACTGGTTTATTTCATGTTACCCCCAAAACACCCCCATGAATAATTAAGAAAATTAGTATGTGCCTTTTGTGTGTTTTAAGTCATACAAGGTGTATTTTTTTGGGTCCTCAAGATACCAAGACCTATACCAACGCCTATAGATCACTATAAAATAGGGCCCCTAGAGTTTAATTACATCTTGACTTATTAATTGCAAATTCACGTAGATTTTACAGATTTTACAAATGTTTACATATGAAAAAATACTAAATTGTGTTCATGTGTAAGAATGTATAGCCCTGGGCTTATCTGTTTGTTGTAATTACAGGAAGGTGCTCAAGGATTTTAAACGTATTATTACGAGAGAAAATAGAAAAAGGAGGTTTTGTTGGAGTAGTTTGGAGTCATTCTAGTTATTGCCTTGAGATTTTTGTTGTCTGATTAGCATAGTGTCTGGACTTATATGATCAATAGCACGCTGTAGATAGTCTACTTATTCACCACCCACAGTTCATCTCCCCCATTCATCTGCACTCAGTGACACTTATAAGAATGTGCTCTCCACCACCATCCATCTTCTTCTGACACACAGGGGGAAGTTATGCAATTCTATTGGACTGCTTGGACGAAACCTACCAGGTATGTTGAAAGAACAGCACTAAGAGGACCATTAATGGAATAGCTGAATCATAACGTTGCCTACTAATTACATTGCTTCTCTGGCTGATGTGAGGTAGAGTTGCTGAAGGCATAATAAATTAGCAGAAGCCTTGCGTTAGCCTTGACGTTGTGCGTGGCTCCAATCCGTGGAAATTGGTGACTTGCATTAAAACGGAACGTGGCTGACACTGTTTATAGACCGAGCTGACTTTAACAGGTCCTTTCGAGGATACGTGTTTAGCTTTCTAGCATAGCACAAGCTTTCTGCTCACCTCTGTGAAATGCAGGATGAGCTAAACACAGATTCTGCTGAGTTATCCCATTATCCAACTGTTTATAAAGGTCTGTCTCTTTAAATCGCTTTCATGCTCTGCAGAGCATCAGCTCTTATCAAGGCCCTGAGAACGTCACAGACTGCTTGGACAGGCCGTGAAGTGTTTGTTGGGGAAATGATGAATGTATGAGGCTTCTCTCTCTCTCTCTCTCTCTCTCTCTTTTAAAGCCATGCTGTAGCCAAGGGAGGTTTGCCCATTTTTGCTTTTTCTTTTGGCTAATACCGCTACACCTCTGCTACAGGCTGTACTTTTCATTATCTATCTGCAGCAGATTTATGTTGTGTAAGAGAATGTTTATCGTAAGTCATTGTGTGAGATATTTTATATTGGAGCTAATAAATATAATCTCAACTGCAGAATGTCAGGATTTAGTTTGTAGAAAGTAGTGAATAAAGAATTTAGAAATAGGGTTTGGCATCACCTTTTATGATGATGTATTCAAGTACAGATGACCAATAACTAATAAAACTAATGCATATGTGCATAAGAGAAGTGGAATGCCTTTATTCAGTTGCTTTAGTTTGTCTTTTGATGATATATTTTAATAAATGCAAGAAACAAATTTCAGTAAGTCAGCATGAAAAGTAAAACTCTAAACTGTATTAATTCAATATGTCTTTACATCTATATACCTTGTATAGATTATATATATATATATATATATATATATATATATATATATATATATATATATATATATATATATATGTATATACATATACATGTATAATATTATAGATATAACATTCAGATCCACACGATTTATAAAATGTCTTAATTTTAGAATTTGCACAACACATCCATGAGTTTAATGAATCAGTGAAGATAAAAAAAGTTAAATAATGTGTAGTCTTACAGCATTTTTTACACTGAACCACCCTTTCTTGCTGTCAATGACTGCCTAATGTCCTAAACATTTTTTTAAATATTGGTTTCTTCTTCCAGTACTTATCAGGCTAAATGTCTAACCTGATCTTACTGTTATTAAATGTGTTACCGATAATTTACATAATGAGATAAACCTTCTGTATTTACTTTTATTAAGGTGACACTTAACTGCTGCCAGATTTCTGCTTTGGGAGAACATCAGTTATATAAAGCCCTTTACTGCATAAATACTGTACATTTTATTTAAACTTGTCATTACTTCTACAATGACAGCCCTACCTTCTAAATAATGTTTTTTTTCACCAAGGAAATAATTCTGCAAGTACTGACTCATATTTTTATTAAACTGTTTGGTTGTTTTCGCATTTAATAAAGTATTTTTGAGTAATTGCTTTGTTAAGAATCAAAGTGTCAAAGTGCCATTGTATCTGTAACAGAATCTAAAAATCTGAACAACACCCAACCCTTCTGAGAAATGATCTCTCAGTTTAAAAAGAATAAATGTAAATGTAGATTGTAATTTGTCTATAAACCAATTTCATTCTGTCTTGTCTGTTATTTCTATAATTAAATGGTAAGAAATTAAGCTTTAAAGGTCATTTTTAAGGCCACTGATCTCTGCAGTTCTTCTGTAATTGAGACTGCTGGCTAAATGACATTAAGACAGAAAAGTACAATAAAAATGAGTGTTTTAAGGAAAGTAGAAGATAGATACAAACAGAACTGTGCGACATACTTAATAAAAGGAGCCACACAAAAGGCCGGACCTGAAACATGTTCAACGAATCTGGAAACGAGCCAAGGAAAAGGGCAGAAAGGAAATAAAGGAAGAGTCATGCAGCTGTTTATAGTTTCTAAATAGCAGGCTTTTGTGGGGAACTATACACAGCCATCACATTCTGACAGCTGTAATTTGTCGTTTTGTAGAAGAAAATGTGATTAAACCAACAACAATAGTCAGGAAATGCAAATGCCATTTCCACACAATTTGCATCTCAGAATGCACAATAATGAGCATAATAGTCGTTATGTAGTTACATCTGAAAGGCTCAGTTGTGTGTTGTGATGTAATCTACAGTATTCAGGCTTCTCAGGTGCATTGTGGAGTATTGATTGAGTGGAGGTGGAAATAATGTAGCACCTCTGGCATGAAGGGTACAGAAGTCATCTCTAATCAGTATCGCATTGCTTTTTCTGATTTGCTCTTGTGCTCGTGACGAAAATACAGATATAGATTGAGAAAATTATGAGCTGTATATCACAATGCTTTAATTATGCACATATACATCACATACAATGTGATATGTGATATTGGATTTCCAATCCAAGCGTATTATTATGACGTAGTAAAGAATTTTTCTTTTATTAATGAGCAGGTTGGTGCAGAGTCAGATACATTACTTTTTGGTAAAAAAACATTAAGTATTAATGTTTTCATTAATTAATGTTTGTAATTAATGTTTTTAATTTATCAAGTCAAATGTTAGAATATGGAGTCTTTTCTGCTTTTTTACTATCCAAATAATCCCAAACACATTCAAAGATGTCAAGGTCTAGATTCTGGAATTGACATAAACACCTGTATTTTGTTTACATAAAATATGAAGAAAGAGTGCAACTTGATTATATCCTGGTGCTGTTTATATGATGGGTATGTTTAATGTTCTGCCAGGTCTTGCAGGGATGTAAAGCTAGCTCTCACACACAAAAAATAATATAGCATATTTTGTTAGTCACTCTGAATAAGACATAAAGCTATTTATTTAATTTTTTTATTGATGTTTACAGCCTGGATAAATGACATAATGTACTGTATACAGCACATTAATGTATATTTCAGGTATATGATCATAATTCAGTTTTCGGTACAATATAGAAATACCCGGTTACATGTGCTTAGGTACAATTTGTCTGATGTATTCTTTTCAGAGTGATAGCAATGCAATAATTGACAATATTTAAGTACATTTCTGCAATCTTCTTTTTATGTCACTCAGATTACATTAAGTTTCTGAAGTGTACTGTTTTCTTTAAGGTGTTTTTAGTACTAGATTTACTTCAACTTCAGTCATTTCAAAAAGCTAATAAAGCTATAAGCCATGAGAAGCAATGGGTTACTCTGATTTATTCACAGAACACAATCTTTATGTGATGTATTGCTTTTATAAAGTAGCAACAACATACAACTATATTAAGTACACAATAACTCATTTATGTTTTTACTAATAATAAATGGAGTAAACAATTCCGGTGCCAAGAAATGTCATTTACAAAGTGGCCCTTAAAAAAGACTGTTCCCACAGTAAATATTCTAAATGTAATATTTGAGATTCAGCCATGTTTTAACATTTCCCTTGTTTGAGTTCAGAAGCCACCATTTAATATAAAACGTATATATTGCAGTAGTGCACTATAGGTAGTTCTATAGGGAGTATGAAGCCTTTTTTATGATTCATATTTTAATACTAGTCCAGAGAGATCTAATCAAATCACAAACATTTGAAACTGATAAGATAAAGTCAATGTCGCACAAAACCTTGTGTCTTTATTTGTGCCATTTCAGATTTCTTGGCCTAATTTAAATCTGAGTGAAGCTCTTCACATTGTGTCAGATTTGGATGTTAAATGAACCAATAGAAATGTATGAAAGACAATTATTTTGCATGCCATTTTAGTACAAGATCTTATTTAATAATTAGGAGAATGTATCTTGTTATTATGGGACATAAGACTGTGATCACAAAATAATGTATTTTTATCACATAATATTGCATGAATACAATATGTTTGTTTCAAAATGACAACATATGTTGTTTTAATTACATAAGACCTTATAAGAACAAGATACTTTCTCATAATTATATAAGGTTTATTTCATAGTTATTGACTAAGATCTAATAATAATGATATTCTGAATTGTTTTTATTTACATATTTTTTAAAGAAATGTCTTTAAGGAATTTAAACCCTAACCCTAGTAATTTTGCAATTTTTCTAATTAGCGTAACCTAACAAATTATCTGCTTCTCAGTTTAAAAGAAACTAAGTTCTTATTTAATCTGAACAAAACATTATACAGCCCATGAGCACTAAAACAGCTATCAACACAATGGTGTTAGTCACTCATGCATTAATATATAATTCATTAGCTGTAAAGCTGTGTGTGTATATTGATTGTTTTATAATGGGTTCAGATGCAGCTCAGCAATTAAATCCATAACTGTAACTATATAATGTTTTCTGTATGGGTCTAGGCTAATCTCTGACTACACTCTATGCCTATGGGGAATTCTATAGAACATATATTTTTATACATTTTGGAATATGTTACACAGTTTTAAGTGTTGACTGAAACTTTGTCTGAACAGAATTTTTACCCTCATCTAAAGACACAGGCTGCTAAATAAACCTCAGATAACAGGGATCAGTGCTCCCAGACATACACTGCAAACTCTGTTCCCGTGCTAATCCTTTAAACTCCTACAAGCTCAGACGCCTCCGTGTGAAAACATAGCTACCAGTAAAAGCTTGTAAAAGACTGAAACACATGCCTTTGCCTTTGCCTGGGATCAATACATGTCTGGAGGCATATTGTCTTGGCAGCGCGTGCTTGAGCAAGGAGAATTTATTACAGCAGTTTGGAAGGAACACATGATAATAAAGGCTAAATGGGGAAGATCATGAGATATTAATGAAATATAAATGGGGCCACTGGCATCCAAAGTACTGCACATTTAGGGCACAAAACAGGAAGCAATTGAAATGATACTGTGGTAGTTTTCAATTTATTCTCCACTCCGTGTGAAGCATATGGTTGATTATGATATTTAATCTTTTTGATGCTTTTCTCTACTGAGCACAAGGACATACTATAACAATCAGGCTGTATATTCTGCCCACAGAGCTCACTGATAGCTCTTAAGAACAGACAGACACTCTAATCAGGATGTAAACCTCACCCACATAGCACCCTGATACATAAGAAGAGAAAAATCAGCATGCTATCTGTGTTACACTTTCACTGCATCTGAGCCTGTTATAAAAAAATCCTGATTTCCATCAGGATTTGCATCAGGAAGTTGCTATCAATATGCGTGAAAATCATGGAAGTCACAGGAGAAGTGAGATGTCTGTAGTGCCGATCCTAAGATGAGAAAATATCTTATAGAAACATTGGTATGTTGGTTTCAATTTTTAAGTGTAAAATGTTACTAAGTGTCAAGAATGAACAAGATGCATTGCTTTTAGACCATAACATGCAGAATATCTTCCAAAATTAAATACCAAACCCTTATTACATTGGTTTTACTGCACCTGATCTCTTTATTCCACATAATGAAATAAAATGCTGTTGAGCAGATTACATTTTAAGGTGGCTTGTGTACAGTTCTGCCACAAAAATAATACAATACAAATTTTATTTTTTTTGTATTATCAGACCATTTGATTTATTGATAGCTGTTGGGATGTAAAGTGCTTTTCAAGGAAAAAAACATACCTACCTTATTGTACTAGTTAACAGTTTCTAATAATATTATCAATTTTATGGACTCAAACGGTATCCTGTGGGATTCCACAAGATATGCTTGATTTTTAAAAGCTTAATCAACTAAATAATATGTTAAAGAATGTATGTTACAAATAAACAATGTTTGTCCCTGGGCATCTAGAGATCTGCTTAAAAGCCTTTCAGACTAATTACAGATATATGCTTTGTGGTTAGGGGGCAAACTGGCTTCAGTTCAGCTCACTACATCTAAAGAGATCTGAAGAGAGATATAAAAAGGAGAGGAGAAAATCCAATCCAGCAGTATCTTCATCACACTCATGTCCAAAGGCTTTCAGAGACACAGGGAGAGTTGCCTTATTGAGATGCTTGAAATCTTGAACAATTGATTGAATTCACAGGTATGATGTGTATGTGTGAGTGTATGCCGTGTGTGTGTGTGTGTGTGCTGTTGCATTGCAGTGTATAACGCAGACATGAAATGGCATGTAGGAGGTTTTATAGATTCTTTTTGGTGAGGAACAGGGCAGTGGAATCTATATTTACACTTTCTGATTGCGCCCGCTACACTTTCTGTACATCTCAGTGAAAATATGATTGAGATAACTGCTCTATTGTTATTTGGTTAATAGTATATTGTTACAGCACTGAGATTTTGGGTGCTTGGGTGGTTTAATGGCTAATGAGAGGGAGCTCCCTGCTTGACGGCTGTCCTTTTTTCTTTGTTGGGGTAATTTAGGTGCATTTCATGTTGTTTGTGTGTGTGTGTGTGTGTGTGTGTGTGTGTGTGGTGTGTGTGTATGTGTTTTTAATTTATATGTTCTGGTTTCCCTGGTGGGCCATAATTTACCTTCCTGATGTTAGAGAAGAAGGTGGATGAGGGCTCTCCATTTGAAAAAAAAAAAAACACTGCTCCTTTTGTAGTCATGCATGCTCTCTCCCCAGCTGACACACAACTGACCTTCAACGTTGCAATGTGGTTGAAATATAATTGAAGTGATGTCTGTTGTTGTTTCAACGTTGAAACAACGTTGAATTAACATTTAATGTTAATTGGCTGTGCTCAATCGTTTAATCAACATAATGTCCACAACCTTCTGCCTTTTGAATCAGCATTTTACATTTCATCATCATATAATTTCTAAAAATGGTTACATGGAGGAATGAAAAAGTGTTTTATTTCTATTTGCAGTAACTGCTTTTTAATTTAACTCCATGTTCGTGTTCTATTTTTGTTACACTTTTAGTGTTTTTGGGATCAGATGTTGAATCAGATTGATAACTTTCTTTATATTCAGATTTATTACAGTGATGTTTAGTACATTGAAGTTTATTGATAACGCTCTGTTAACCATAGGATTTTATTTTATTTTATTTTATTTTATTTTTGAGCTATGGTTTGTAAAAGGTTAAACGTATGACGCTGAAACAAAAATGCTATATCAACGTTGATTCACTTTTCAAATTTAACGTTGATTCAACCATAACATCAACGCTGATCAACGTTGATTTAACGTTTATTCAATGTTGAAATGCCAGCTGGGTCCTGTTCTAAATCAAGTTTGCCCAATGTAACTATTGCCTGATCTTGTTATTTCACCCCGGTGATGCTATAATATAATAAAAAAATATATCTTTCAGAAAATTGGAAACACATAACAACACATAAAACACAGAAACATCCCCCCCACCCCCAATGAAAGAAAGAAGCTCCCCTTCAAAACCCCCAGTTCTACCGCAATATAATATATAACAGATAATGTACAATGTAATCAGTTCATATTTTAAATGCAATCTTAACAGTTCTAAAAAAACAAACTCTTGCAGTTTAACAGGTTTTGGGTCCCTGAAGAACCTTTTCATGAATCAATCATCAACATTTTTTATTAAATACATAAATGTCAATAATCTCAAAGTATAAACAACCTCCACATAAGATAAAGCTTCTTTATCCATGAAATACTTCTTTTATTACCAGAACCATACATTTATACATTCAAGGCAGGAACCATTTAGCATCCCTTTTTTAAAGATTTGTTTCTGACAACATACAGATTTACATTTCAATTTCAAATTTGCTGCAGTAGTTATTGCATAAATAAAGTTAACAGTTGAACAAAATGAACATCTGTACAACATTGTTCAAAAAGTGACACACAAACAGCACGTCACAACTGACATTCAAAGGTCGTGACATGCAAAGTCATTATAGTACACTGAATCTTGAGATATATCGTTTTCATTATCATCTCCCAATATTGCCTCCTAATGGCGGAGGACCGTGACCTTCTCATTTGATTGGAGCTGGGGAATGTCAATAACGACGTTACTCGCTTTCCTATCTCTCTCATCTGTGACATTTTTGCCGAACACCCCCGACACATCCGCCCACCGGTGCTGCCAGCCACCCGTGCGAAAGCAGCATCTTAGCATTACAAATCTGCGAGTGTGTGGGAGAGAAAGAGAGAGCGGAATTAGAGAGTAATTAGAGCTGATGTGTAGGCTACGCTAGATTGATTGTTCTAGTTAACTCGAGAGGCAGAGGAACAAGCGGAACGTCGGAGTCTGAGGAGAACGTTCTGCAGAATTTATCACCAGACGGTTGGATCGCAGTTTGCTTTCACTGACACGGTTTTACGCATCCAGATTCCTTCTGCTTGAGACAAAGCTGCAAATCAATACAAAGTTATTAAGAAAGCATATTAAAAAATATCACGTTTGAACCAAAGTGCTGTGCGACAAATTAAAAATAAATAAATAAATAAAAAACAGAGGAATTAATATGCCAGTTCTGCAAAGAAGAGTGGGCAGAAAAGTCCCTTCAGTGCTGTGAGACACTAATTAACTACTTCTGAATGTGTGCAGTTGCAGTTATTGCTGCTAGGGGGTCTATAACCAGCTATTGAAAAGAAAGGGACCATCGATTTTCACACCTGGGAATTGGTTGTTTAATGTATTTTCTTAATAAATACATAATGTATTATATGACAGTGGTGTGTTTTATGTTCCCTTAGAGTGCCTTATATGCATTATTAGGATTTTGTACAGGATGTGCAGAAACTCAGAAATACAGACATTGGAACACATTTATAACTTGGATTTAAAAAAGTTGATCCAGGATCAGTTAAGGTTTACTGAATTCTATTAGACAGCTGATGAAAGGTGATCTTGATCAGCACTTTTACCCTGAGATTTTAATGCATAATGCACATGATTCCCCATGAAAACTTATAAGAGGCCACTTAAAATTATGAGTTTCTTTGATTTTACCAAATTGAAAACCTCTGGAATACAATTAAGAGGAAGACGAATGATCACAAGCCACCAAACCGCGCTGAACTGCTTGATTTTTTGCACCAGAAGTGGCATAAAGTTATCCAAAAGCAGTGTGAAAGACTGGTGGAGGAGAAGCCAAGCCAAGATGCATTAAAACTGTGATTAAAAATGGTCTCTTCATTTTTTCCAGAGCTGTTTCTTATTTTCAGTGCCTAGTGAACCTGTTGGTTGTTTTATTTAGCAGTTATAACACTGTGTCGCTACTGTTGTAAGGTCAGTTACCTTTTATTCATGTTGAAATATGGATTAAATCTTACAACTAACTCTCACTTTATTGAACCTACCCCCTCTTTGCATCTCTCTCTCTCTCTCTCTCTCTCTCCCTCTTTCTTTTTCTGTCTGGTGCTCACAATCAAACACACAATCACCACTGCTGCTCTGGGAAGTATAATTTTGCCACATTTCTTCTCCTACCTGCCTTAACCCACACTTCTATCTGTTAAAATCACGTTTAACAATAGAAGTTTTACAGTTTGATTTGTGTTGATGTCACATTGATTCTTTTATTTTGCATTTAAATATCCATTATTAAAGGTTTCTGTGTTAAGAATGGAAATGTGATTAGTTGCAATTAATAACAGCAAATTGTGCGATTATTTAGTTACATTTTAAAATCTATCGACAGCTCTAGTTTTGTTGCTAAAATTCTCCATTTTTTTTGTGACAAATATCTTTAAGGGTCTGCAGGTCATGCTGTGGTAGACTGCAGGAGAGCTGTGGTAGTTTCTGCTTGGGAAGCAAAAAACCTTTATAGATTAATCAGAACAGCCACAGGATGCGGACCTTCTGGAAGCAGCGATAAAGAAGAAAAGGATGGAGGTGAAATTGGAAAACGTATGGAACAATTCTGTCCATCTCCTCCATGGTGTAATACACACATGCATCTTCCATTACTGGCTCATTCATTCCATGTTGCTCTAGGAAATCTTAGCTGCCAGCAGGCGACACAATACCGTCTCACAACAGACAATAAAGAGATTTAACAGATCATGCCACACATCTACAGCTCTGAAAACAAATTAGAGACCATTTCAGTTTCTCTGATTTTGCTGTTTATAGGTATATGTATGAGTAAAATGAACATTGTTATTTCATTCTGTAAACTGCGGACAACATTTCTCCCAAATTCCAAATAAAAATATTGCCATTTAGAGCATTTATTGCAGAAAATGAGAAAAGTTCATATACATAAAGTTTTAAGAGTTTAGAAATCAATTTTTGGTGGAATAACCCTGGTATTTAATCACAGCTTTCATGCATCTTGGCATGTTCTCCTTCACCAGTCTTACACACTGCTTTTGTATAACTTTATGCCACTCCTGGTGCAAAAATTCAAGCAGTTCAGCTTGGTTTGGTGGCTGTAATCATCTACCTTCCTCCTGATTATATTCCAGAGGTTTTCAATTTGGTCAAATCAAAGACACTTATCCTTTTTAGGTGGTCTCTTTTTTTTTCCAGAGCTGTATATATCCATCCATCAATTCATTCATCCATCTAAATTATAAAGGGAAAACATTACATATATTGGGATCATACTGTCTGCAATTGAATAAAACCCAAAGTAATACATGGTCTCCTATATATAGCCCTCAGTTTGTATTATTTTAATGATCTTATGATATTACTGTTGCATTTTTGTTGTTCTCACAGTTCAGTATCTAGTTTTAGGTCTTTGATTTATATTTGGTTGTTGGTATTTGAGCCTTGTGTTTAGAGCCTTGTGTTTTGTATAGCTTTCCTGCTGTGATGACTACAATTGTTGGATTGTCCACAATAAAGCAATTCTCCACATGTACCCTGCCTCAACTCTGTGTGTGCCTCTCTTTCTGCTACAGTGTTAATGGGTTTTGCACATATTTATGTTTTCACACTTACCATAATGCTCCACATCCCACGCAGCACCAAATGTGAATGTTTGAGGTGAAGTTGCCTTTTTGCACCTTTCCTTTCGAGCACTGACGTCTTTGCGTGGGGCGCAAATGTGTATCGTAATTTAAATATCATGTTTACATGATATTAATGGCACTTGGGTGACGCTCTTATTCAGAGTGACTTACATATGAATCATGTTACACAGGTATGTTAGACTGTTATTAGTGTAGCGTGGTGTGCTTGTCTGTCCGTGGAATCAGACCCCAGTCTGTGAAGGGGAGGGCGGTGTTGTTACCCACTATGCTACACCACCTGTAATTCTCTGCAGCTTTAGTAAATCCATCCATCCATCCATCTCTTTTGCCACATTGATGGTTAAGAGCAATAATGTGCCATTGCTAGTTTAGTGCTTTTTTTTAAATAACTGTGTTTAGATTTGTACCAAATTCAAAATTGTACCCTATTGATGTAAAAAAGCGTAAAAAATCATGCATTTTTAACTTAATTACTCAGGAATGTTCAATGCACCAACGTAATTCATACAGTGTGACAAATAGCACTGACCTCCTGCTGAACTGAAGTGTTTTTGAGAAATCTAGAGGTGGATGTTGCTCATGTATTCTGTCACAGTAATAAGTTATGTAATAAACCATCATCAAAATCCTCATACATATACAAATTAATATACACTCTAATCTAACTATTTCTGAAAAGAAAACTTTTTTTATGAATTGACTTAAAGTCTTTACATTCAAAAATAAGTTTAAACAAAAACGTTGGGTAAAACATGATCATTTCCTTGAAGATTTACAAATTCTGGAAGCATGTACATATCAAATGATGCCATATTTGAGCAGATCAATGTCTTCTGGTATGAAAAAATAATAGCATGTAGCTGCCTGTGTCTCCTAACATAACTGTGGTATAACAAGTGAAAGGGGAACTGTGAAAAAAAAAAAACAGAGAAAAACACACCAAAATAGGCTGGGGTTCAAAGGGTTGCTGGGTCTTTTAAAATGTTACAGCAAATAAACAAAGCAACGTTCTAGTTAATGTTTAGGATGTATTTGTGCATTGTTTTAGTTTAGAACATGTCATCAGCCTGTGATTATTTGGGGGAAAATTGAAGAGAGGGGAGGTAACTCAGAACCAACTTTTTTGGTTTAGTTAATGCGGCTTCTACTTATCATATGAATTTGGTTAAAAAGGAGGAGACGGGTGAATAAGGGTTGTGAAAAAAAGGTACAGATCATATTTATAAGATGGTAGATTAAGAGGAGGGCATGAATAAATAAATAGTATTCTGGTTAACCTCTAACAGCACAATACCCTGTAAGTCTAGCATTTGCTGGTAGCTGTTTTTGGGTGGTCTAAGCACGTTCTTGTTGGTCAACGTGGCTGAAAAGCTGATGATTCAAGCAAAAACAAAATCATAATACTGGTAATTTATCTGGTTAATAGAAAATAGACCACTGTAGTCATGTCGTCATTTTGTAATCAGCTCCATGTTTTTTTATGCCCATATTTGGAGTTTTGTGTCTAAGCTGAATTTCTATATGACATGGAATGAATTGGCTTTTTGAAAAACTCACCTCTATCACGATCTGTTGTAAATAAATATTTTTTTCATTTTCAGAACCCGGTACATTTTATTCTGTTTACATTTTTCACCTGAATGTCACTGGATTCTCTGAATTACGAGATCTTTTAAGAGTCGTAATGAGAATAATGCTAATTATTTTAGCTAATGCTACAGCGCACTAATCTGATGTCACAGCACAGCGGCACATTATGGGAGCAAGATGCAGAGATATGACCCCAGCTGTGGAGCTCCGGGCGTACCCTTATTCAGCGGTAGCGTTAGCTAAAAGCTAGCAATATTCTCATTACGACTTTTAAACGATCTCCTAATTCAGAGAATCCAGTGATGTTCAGGAGAATAATGTACACAAAATATAGTGCACAGGGTTCTGAACATATTTATTTACCACATAATGTGATAGAGGCCAGTTTTTGAAAAGTTCATTCATTCAGGGCATAAAGAAATTCAGCTTAGACACAGAACTCCAAATATGGGCATATGAGAACTACAGGATGACAGTGGTACATATCAACATATGATCACGCGGGTCAACCTGTGTGTTCATGTTGTTCAGCCATCATGGTCAAGCTTGGCTATACTGATTGTAATAGTAACTTGGTAAAGTTGATTATGAGCAGCTAAAACATCAAATAATAAAAAAAAACATATCTTATGCTGGTCAAGAGCTAAACTTGTGAACCACTTCAACCAGTTTGACTGTTTTAAGCTGGCCAGGCTGTTTTTGTTAGTATTATAGTTAAATAAAATATTAGAGAGCTGAAATACTGTAATAAAATGCCCTAAAATAAATTGAAAATAGGATAAAATTCTATTTAATTCTTAAATAGAAAAAGTTATAGGTGTCTACAAGAAACGAGCAAAAGAGATGAAGTGTCAGTGGCAATTGTAAACAACAAAATACTGAGAGGTAAAAAAAAAAAAAGAAAAATTAGATGCACGTATTGCTTTCTCCCGCTCTATAGAGACACATCTTCCTTTATTCATGTCCAATAAGCTTGATCTGATAAGCTTATGAAAAACCGGCCTTCCTCTCACTGATTCTAAAGCGTGAGCAAACATTTATGTGTGCAAACTGCAGTGCCTGCCACCTCTCTCAACGCTGTAGATAACGCTGGGGCAATATTGAGGTCATGTGTTTTTTATTTATCTTCAAAGAGAATCTAAGGATTGATAAATCAAATGATGACCTATAATTAGAGTCAGCTCATGCTTAGCAAAATTAGAAAGCACCAACTTGAACTCCTTATAGAGCAAATAGTGTAGGAATATTATTGTTTTTCCCAGTTTAGTCACACCACCAGACACACTGCTAAAAATAAAGGTCGCAGAATCAGTCCTGACCTGCATGATCAGTTCTATATTTCTATAAAAGACAGTTAAACACTTTTAAAAACCTGAATCTATATTTGTGCTTTTCAAACACTGTGAACTCCAAGACCCTTGACAATATTAAGTGTGTCAGAAACCAGTTTACATTTATTATTCTCTGTTAGTTCAGCCCTTGGGATTGTTTTAATGATGCATATATTTTTTTAAACCACAAGAATTCTGAAAAGGAAATACCAGCACCTAATTATGTTGGATTCATACTAAGACTGCGCAATATTCTGGGAAAAAACAGACATTGCAATATCTTTTTTTTAAAGGAATGCATATTCTTAAAAAAATACAAGATACAAGAAGGAGTTGATGGAATTAAAAGAAACTATGTGTGCATTAATAAAATTATGTTATATGTAAGTGATTACAATTTTAGAGTGAAAGGCTAGGTTTATTAATGAAAACTGTATAACTAGGTTCTGGGAGCCTGTATACAATATCAGATATGGTTGGACATGGAGGTATACATATATACAGGTTCTGAATAGCATTGTGGCTGGTTGGAGGATTGCCTGGAGGACAAAGCAATTCATCAATATGAACATAGTGCTCCTCTTACTCCAATGACGCAGTCCAATGACCCCCTCAAAGTCTACAAACTGTGCAAAATGTTTTTAAATGCATTTTATAGGCAAATCTAACCAATCTAACAATCTCTCACAAAAAGGTTATGTCTAAGAGCTTTTTTTATAGGGCAGTGAGGGAAGCACTTTCACAACCACACTTCTAATAAATTTAGATATCTGCCTGAGACACATAACTGCATGCCAACTTTTGTAGCAATGCTGGGTGGGTTTCGCGTGAGTCTGTATTGCATATAAATAAAAATAGAAATTTCACAAGAAGTCATCATAAATCAATATAAATAATGCACTCAGTGTAGCTAATATTGATATAGTAAAATAAATTATATTTGGCAGAAGTGTGATTTTAGTTTCTAGTCATGGAAAATGAAAATATTGTGAATTTGTGTTTGATTTAATCTGGTTCATGTGACACTTCTGCTTCACTGCACTTGTGATTATTACACAAGCTAACACTGCAACAATCATGCGGAAATAATCTTGTGCAGCCGTAGTTTCTGAGCAGAACATGGGTGTACTAAGAAGCTCCTCATTACTGCAGATCAGTGATCACTAAATAAATTAGTTTTTTTTTATATATATATTTTTGTCTTTTTTATTTTTAGGTCATATAAGCTTTGTTAAATATTATAATACTTTTAAAGTAAGTACAGTTTTTGTTTACAGACCCACTTTTGATTAAGATAAATCCTTTCTCTCTCTCTCTCTCCCTATCTCTCTCTGTAAGCTGGTGACAAATAACCACCAATCTCTATTAGAACAAACAGTGCCAGACTGAAGAGCATAATCAGTCTTTATCAGTCCAAACAGAGGAGAGGAAATTGGTCCTCATTCAGTACAACACAATACATTAAACACAATAAACCAGGCAGTGCTGAGGGTTGTAGTAACAGGTACAAAGCACTGGTAGGCCGAATGTAACAGGATACTAATATGAAAATTACTGAAATATTGGTGTTGCCTTATGGGGATGGATAAGGATCATCCACTTAATGATTATAATGATCAGCATGATGCTTGTGACTGGCAGTGTCTGGTTAGAACTGCTTGTGAAAACACGGGTGACTTTGATTGTCAAATCTTATCCTCTAAAGACACCACAGGAGAAGGCAGTCCTCAGTATTTAAGACTGAATCAGCTGATTATGTGTGCTGTTCTTTGCAGGCTTTGGCCCATTCATAGGCTCCTGCCCCTTCTCAGTCTTCTGCCCGTTCACAGGCTTCTGCCCGTTCACAAGCTTCTGCCCATTCACAGGCTTCTGCCCATTCACATAGGCTTCTGCCCATTCACAGGCTTCTGTCCATTCACATAGGCTTCTGTCCATTCACATAGGCTTCTGTCCATTCACATAGGCTTCTGCCCAGCCACAGGCTTCTGTCCATTCACATAGGCTTCTGTCCATTCACATAGGCTTCTGCCCATTCACAGGCTTCTGCCCATTCACAGGTTTTTGCCAAGCCACATGCTTCTGCCCACTCACAGGCTTCTGCCCATTCACAGTCTTATGTCCATTCACAGGTTTTTGCCCAGCCACAGGCTTCTGCCCACTCACAGGGTTCTGCCCATTCACAGGCTGCTGCCCAGCCACAGGCTTCAGCCCTGCCACAGGCTTCTGCCCATTCACAGACTTCTGCCATTCACAGGCTTATATCTATTCACAGGTTTTTGCCCAGCCACAGGCTTCTGCCTATTCACCGGCTTCTGCCCAGCCACAGGCTTCTGCTCATTCACATAGGCTTCTGCCCAGCCACAGGCTTCTGCCCACTCACAGGTTTCTGCCCATTCACAGGCTTCTGCCCATTCACAGGCTTCTGTCCATTCACATAGGATTCTGCCCATTCACAGGCTTCTGCAGCTGTAATTAAACCTCTAATCAAGAAACCAAATCTTGATCCTAGTGTACTGTCTAACTATAGACCTATTTCAAACTTACCGTTTATTTCTAAGATTTTAGAAAAAGCTGTAGCCCAACAACTTTGCTCTTACCTGCAAAGAAACCAGATCTATGAAAAATTTCAATCTGGATTTAGGCCTTATCATAGCACTGAGACAGCTTTAGTTAGAATAACAAACGATCTACTTATAGCCGCCGACCAAGGCTGTGTTTCCTTACTCGTACTTCTCGATCTGAGCGCAGCCTTTGATACAATAGATCATACTATCCTTTTAGAAAGACTAGAGAACATGGTCGGTGTAACCGGAACTGCCTTAGCATGGTTTAAATCGTACTTAACCGATCGCTATCAGTTTGTGAGGATAAATGATATGTCTTCCAGTTATACCAAGGTAAGATATGGAATTCCACAAGGCTCTATATTAGGACCGTTATTATTTACATTATATATGCTCCCACTGGGCAAAGTTATTAGAAAACACAATGTGAATTTTCATTGTTATGCGGATGACACGCAGCTCTTCATATCAGCCAAACCTGATGACAGAGTGAGATTAAAGAAAATCGAGGATTGTGTAGAAGATGTAAAATCATGGATGTCGCACAACTTCCTCCTATTAAATAGTGATAAAACAGAAGTTCTCCTATTAGGCCCCAAAGCTGCTAGAAATAAATTATCAGACTTAATGCTAAATCTGGCTGACTTCTCAGCCACCCCTGGTTCAGCAGCTAAAAACCTTGGAGTTACCATAGATTCAGATCTAGCATTCGATAAACACATATCTAATGTTACTAGAACAGCTTTTCTACACCTCCGTAATATTGCCAAGCTAAGAAATGCCCTATCACTGCATGACGCAGAAAAATTAGTACATGCCTTTATTACCTCAAGGCTAGATTATTGTAATGCGCTACTGTCTGGATGTTCCGGCAGTAACTTAAATAAACTTCAGCTAGTTCAAAATGCTGCAGCCAGGGTCCTTACTAAAACTAGAAAATTTGACCATATTAGTCCAGTACTATCAGCACTGCACTGGCTTCCAGTCAAATTCCGCATAGACTATAAAATTCTCCTGTTAACGTATAAAGCCCTACACGGACTCGCTCCTGAGTATTTACAAGACCTCATCTCCTGTTATGAACCACCGCGATTACTCAGATCTCAGGGTGCTGGTTTATTAGTAGTGCCTAAAATTCAGAGGAGCTCTGCAGGAGGAAGAGCTTTCTCTTATAAAGCGCCTCAACTCTGGAATAATCTCCCCGAATATGTTCGGGACTCAGACACAGTCTCAATCTTTAAGTCTAGACTGAAAACTTACTTGTTTAGTTTAGCTTTTGGTAATTAATGTTTTTCCCTTTAGATAAGGCTGCAGATTCAGGGGTTCATGGACAGAGGAAATTGTGGTAAACTGAGATGCTGGTGCTGTTGTTCTCCCACTGCACACGGTCACTCAGGTTTGTGGACGGTGGAGTGGGTGGATGCTGGTGTTTCAGGGTGCCTCCATGTCTATGTTACCTTCTGGCTCTCTGCCTTTAGTTAGGCTGTTTTATTCAGTTCTGCCGGAGTCACTTGCCACACTCTGATAATGTTTTAATATTCTCAGTTTTGCATAAATCCAGTCAAAACTAATTCCATCTCTCTGCCTTCCTCCGAGTTACTGACTGCCCACCTGTCTGACCCGATACCGATGTTGGACCCTCAGGCTCTCGCGTCTCCTTTCCGGCCAGACTGATGGAAGTTTCTGAAGTCAGCTCTTCTCCACCACCACCACAGATCAGCTGCTCATCGACCATCTTACTCTCCACTACAGATTACATCCAAGCCATTAGTGGCGCTATTACACTCCTGAGTACATAAAACCTATATAGATGTATAAAAGACTTTTTAAATTTCTATTTAAAAGCCGTTTGACCAGTGGTAGGATGGTCCCCCCTTTAATGTGAGTCTTGGTCCTCCCAAGGTTTCTTCCTCCTCCTGCAGCTCTGAGGGAGTTTTTCCTTGCCTCCGCGCTCACTGGGGGTTCTGTATTCTGTATTTTCTATGTGTAATGTTTTGCCTGATTCTTTGTCCTGTAATCATGTTTCTGTAAAGCTGCTTTGTGCCAACACCTGTTGTAAAAAGCGCTATACAAATAAATTTGATTTGATTTGATTTGATTCTGCCCATTCACAGGTTTTTGCCAAGCCACATGCTTCTGCCCATTCACCGGCTTCTTCCCCTTCACAAGCTTCTGCCCACTCACAGGTTTTTGCCCAGCCACAGGCTTCTGCCCACTCACAGGGTTCTGCCCATTCACAGGCTCCTGCCATTCACAGGCTTATATCTATTCACAGGTTTTTGCCCAGCCACAGTCTTCCTCCTATTCACCGGCTTCTGCCCAGCCACAGGCTTCTGCCTATTCACAGGCTTCTGCCCATTTAAAGGCTTCTGCCCATTAACAGGCTTCTGTCCATTCACATAGGCTTCTGCCCAGCCACAGGCTTCTGCCCATTCACAGGCTTCTGCCCATTCACAGGTTTTTGCCCAGCCACAGGCTTCAGCCCACTCACAGGCTTCTGCCTATTCACAGGCTTCTGTCCATTCACATAGGCTTCTGCCCAGCCACAGGCTTCTGTAAATTCACATAGGCTTCTGCCCAGCCACAGGTTTTTGCCCAGCCACAGGCTTCTGCCCACTCGCAATACTGAACATTAAAATAAAAAAGAACAGTAAACTTACTGTAAATAGTGAACAGTGAGGTGTGATCTCTGTGAAAGAGGAAGAGACTTGGGGGGTGCTTGCCTTGTCATGCATTTACATAACAAACGTTCACTGATAGCCATCTGTAGGTTGCCAAGCAGAAGAAGATTTATTCAAGATGTCCCCAAAATTACAGTCACCCTAGTGTTAGGATGGGTGGGACTGCAATGGTAGATTGGAAGGCATGCATCCTGGGAGATCTGATCACAAATAATGGCCAAAACACATTCACACCTCCAGTTGCTGCTTATGATTAGATTTTTGCACCTCAGAGAAACCTGATTGTTTAAAAGATTGTAATACATTGCGTCCTCGAGACACATTTTACCTCATTCACACCTGTACTTTGGGCTGCCCACACCTGATTGGATCACCCAGGATATATGTTAATGCCAGGTATGAACAGGGTCAAACATTTAGGATTAGATATCACCGGTTTTCATAGAATTTTACTCCTCGTTTTAATACTTTGTTTTGATTTTTTTAGAACTGCCTTTGGTTAATGATTACCTGGTCAAATCTACTTAGGATTAATGAGTTTATTATTTGTAATCGAGTTGACAGCCCCTGACTCTTATGTTTTTGCATCCTAACATTGTGTTTTAAAGGTACTTCCATCAGGCCCAATTTCCTGGTAACACCATTGCTTCCACCAGTGGGTGTGTTTGTAATACAAGCCAATCAGTTTACCCATGATTCAATAGCAAATACATATAATAAGGAATGATTTTCTGCTTTCTTTA
Source organism: Astyanax mexicanus (assembly GCF_023375975.1). NCBI lineage: Eukaryota > Metazoa > Chordata > Actinopteri > Characiformes > Acestrorhamphidae > Astyanax > Astyanax mexicanus. The sequence goes on from NC_064422.1 coordinate 26,681,940, forward strand.
TATGTGTGTGTGGTACAATCAGTCTGATTTTGGCCATTCAATTCCATAATCAGTGCCATTATCAGTATCTTTATTTAAATTTTTGTAAATTTTCAGCTGTAGCAGAGCTTATGTGCTTCTTAGAGCAGGTCATTTACGTAAACAATGTTACATGAAAAAAGCAATGTTATTTTATTGTGTATTCTGCTAATTGTTGATGTAAAAGTTGGGTTTGTGTGATAGACGTCTTACTTTTGTCAGCGTTCAAATCGGTCAGTGGCTCGTGTGTTTTCTGCCACTAAGATAGCAATAAGCCAGAAATTTACCACACTTCCAGACATCCATGCCCATCGGCACAGATATATTCCTAAACTCTGATGCTATTTTAACAGCCTAAAGGGGTTACAACCTTTTTATAAGCTCAAAAGTAACTAGACAAATAACGAATAAGCAGTTTCAATGACATATGTTTCAATGACATATGTTGTTGAACTTGCATTTACTGACTTGTCACTGGAATTCTCAAAATGATGTCCAAATGAAAAAAAAGGCCTGCACTGGTAAGCTCAGAAACACCCAAAGCCTGAAATACCAGTAAAATAGATGGATGCAGAATTATTCCCTTGGTAAAGAAAAAGCTCTTCACAACACCTAATCAAGTCAAGATCACTCTAGAGGAGGAAGGTGTATCAATTTCAAAGTCTGCAATCAAGAGATGCCTTCATAAATTTAATAAATGCAAATTTATGGTGGTTTGTAGTGCTTTACTTCAAAATGCAAAACCACTGGTAACATTTTCAAAAAGAGAAAGGTTCTTAATAAATAATGCCTGCTCAATTCTGGAACAAGATTTGTTAAACAGTAGAACCAAGACCTAAAGTGACCCAAGAGATTCTAATGACAAAAAAGCATGAGAGTTCCTGACTGACCAGGTCATCTGACCTCAACCCAATGGAATGTTCTTTCAACTTACTGAAAACAAAGCTGAATGCAGGTTCAAGATTCAAGAAAAAGAAACAACTGATGCAGCAATGCTTCTTAAGAAAAGAAAATCCAATTGATGCTCATGGCTTCCATTCTTCATTTTATTCTAGATGTTTTTTATCTGAATGAATATCAATTTCCAAAGAATATTATCAAGAGTTATGTTATGTGTTATGCACATTTCTTTTTAGAAAAAAATATACAGCTCTGGAAAAAAATAAGAGACAACTTAATTTTCTGAATCAGTTTCTCTGATTTTGCTATTTATAGGTATATGTTTGAGCAAAATAAACATTGTTGTTTTATTCTATAAACTACGGACAACATTTCTCCCAAATTCCAAATATAAGTATTGTCATTTAGAACATTTATTTGCAGAAAATGAGAATGCCTGAAATAACAAAAAAATATGCAGAGCTTTAATACCTCAAATACTTAAAAAAAAAATCTAGTTCATATTTATAAAGTTTTAGGAGCTCAGAAATCAATATTTGGTGGAATAACCCTGGTTTTTATGCATCTTGACATGTTCTCCTCCACCAGTCTTACACACTGCTTTTGGATAACTTTATACCACTCCTGCTGCAAACATGCAAGCAGTTCAGTTTGGTTTAATGGCTTGTGATCATTTATCTTCCTCTAGATTATATTACAGAAGTTTTCAATTTGGTAACATAAAAGAAATTTATCATTTTTAAGTGGTCTCTTATTTTTTTCCAAAGCTGTACATGTAAAACAGCAGGTTAAACACCATGTTGGTTAAGGGTCACACAGATAAATGTATAAATGGTGTGCAATATCTTGCGTTACATGATTCAGTTCAATAACGAGCAAAGTACCGAAGCTTTGCCACATATACAAGAGAGAAATACAATATATGAATAAAAATAATAAAGAATACATATAGGGCTTAAAAGGAGCATAGCAAAAGACAGACAGAGAGAGAAAGCCTGGGTGCTTCAAAAAGCCCAACTCTCACTGGGGTGCAGCTCCCAATCCTTCTGGATTTATACACCTGTCTGATGAAAGACCAGGGCATTGATAAAGGACCCCACCTACCCAACCAATGCCTCAGATCTGCCACGGAGCAGGAGGTACAGAAGCAAGAAACCTCAGAACCAGTGGGTTCTTAGAGAGCTTCTTCCCCCAAGCCAGTGTATCAGTCCACAGTCCACTCCAACTCTTCTCACCTCTCACCCCCATATGAACCTACATTGTACTTCAATTTACTTACAGATACACTGAACCAATGGACCAAGACTCTCTCCTCTGAACTTTTATATATTAGATTTACATCTTCTGTAAGTGTGAATAGCATTGTAAAGATCTGGATATTCATGGGCTTTATATTAATACATTGCAAATTTAAACAGTGTCATAATGTGTATATAGTGTAAGTTAAAGGAGAACTAAAACATGATAAAAAAAAAGTACCTACCTTTGAAGAAGAGCACCTCCATTCTCCCACAGCGTTCAAAGATCCAGAAATTTTAACAGTTTGTGCGAAAACTCTTCAGACTGGGGACACGGGGCATAATTTGCTCAGATAAATCGCCTTTCCACTGTTATCCAGGCTCAAAGTAGCTCCACACATCCTTGCTTGAATCCGGAGAGCCCTGACATTTAAAATGAGGCATTAATAACTTAAAAAGTGCACAAGAAGCTTATTAAAAACCACTGTCTACATCCCATAACTCTAGCTTTCATCTCCGTGCGCCGCCATTACTGAACTGAAAATAACATAGACATTTATATACATAGACTCTGCATAGCCTGCCTCCAGGCGTAGCAGCCGGCATCAGGAGGCAGGCTATTCGGAATCATGTTTTACTACACCAAAATTCCATTTTACACTGGTGTTCTCCTTTAAGTGTATGTTGTCTTTATTATATATGTGCATATGATGTTGGATAGAACAACTTGATTTAAGCTCTATCTCCTTTTTAATTTAATACAACATTGCTGTACAAATATTTACTGTCCAAATACTTTTGAACATGCCAATTTCTATTGTTACATGTATTTCCATAGTTGGGTTAGTTATCTATCCCTAGACTACTTATTATGGAGGACAAAGCATTTTAAAATCAAGGCCAGTTTCTTATGAATGATATTGTTTGTAATTAATGAGTTAGAAATTGGTATGCAGAGTGCAAACAATCTCCCAGCGTCTGTGACCTCGGTGTTGTGCTGTCATCAACAGCAGAGGAGAAAGGCAAAGAGGTGAAGCGGGAGAGCGCAGAGGCCAAGGAGCTCTGTGGCTCTTGACTGCTCTGACAGCTTACACACACACACACATACGCACACACACACACACACACATATTGAAACCACAGAAGTAACTATTCCTACTTCTGTGCTATATTTCCCCAGAGTCATTGTAGCTTAATGCTGCTGTGCAACTAAATCAAACCTTGATCTTAATAATCAAAAGGAATTAGTTTTATTTGTGTTTGTGTTCATACTAAAGCTCTATTTGAAGAGCTTCATTCCAGAAAAAAACACTCTCATGAGTTTTTACCTTTATTAAAGAAATAAAAATGTATTTTGCAACATTCATCAGATTCTTCTAAAACATTCTTACGTCCAAAATGGCTGCAATTAGATGTAATGGATGTTTGTAATAAGTTAGGCTTGCAGCCCACAGTTTGCTCAATACTGGTTTCACAGTTTGAAGTTCTTATAACATTTTTAGCAAAATTTGAATGAAGAAAAATTACAATTTTATTATTATTGTTACATAATCTACTAATTAAGTTAGTAGACTTTGGTTCTTTATACAAGATGTGTATTTATTATTATAACTTACATGTAATATGACCAGGCATAACAAAATATCTGCATTAATATGTATGTGTGAACAATATAGGAACAATTTACTCATAAAGTTACATTTGACACAAGAAGCTAAACACACATACTTACACACACACACCACAAAATATCTACTTCATCAAAACAAATACCCCCTATAATTAATTTATTTCTCCTTCTCCCAGGTCACCAAAGCATTCCGAACAAATTCACATTCATGTCAGGGTCGACTTATTTCTGGACAGTAAAATAAACAAAGACGTGGAAAGAATGCAATAAAAAAACTCAATATAATTGATATTAGTTTATTTTGGCTAAGTCTCCAGATCAGCAGGGGTCAAATGAGATTGACTGCACTCTTCCTGTGGGAAATATTCCAATTAAAATAGTGAATTGAAAATGTACTTTGGGGGGATAAGCCTGATGAAGAGTCACATGCATGAACAGTTTGAGGCAAAGAAATACTGACTTTCTGTCCATCATTAAATCATCATAAAAACTCTGCAATAGCAAGTATAGCTTATCAGAGCTTGAGATGGTGTGCTTAAATAAAGAAAAGAGTTCTTTATAGAATGATGCCAACTGAATCTAAATTTGAATACTTTAATTGTTGTTTATACTGTATATGTGAAGTCTATAATGATGTTTCTTTATAGAACCTGTTAAAAGCTCAGCTTGCTCATGCTTGATTAAGCTGGTCATTGTTGTTAAGCTGAGATAGGGCTGGACTGCTATTGACTGTTTTCTGCCACCAAAGTTGCAACAATAATAGCAACACCCAACACTTCCAGACCACCACGCCCACCAGCTAATACATTCCTATACTCTGACACTATTTTAATGGAGTGGGCGGAAGGCGTGAAAATAGACTGTTAACGGGGTGTAAGATAGGAATGAGCATCACGACACCTTGCACAGACAGGGCCTCAAATGTACAGCACTTACAACAATGACATTTTACAACAATGACATTTTTAGGATTTGCTTTAGGCTTTAGAAAAGTATAGAAATGTAAATGTTTTACTCAATCAGCAATGGAATCTCAATTTGACAGGACCACCTGGTACTTTTGACCACAGCTGGAGCTTCATATTCAAACACTGCAACACTGATAAAGAACTGGTTTAAAGGCTTAACGCAATAGCTGGTAGCAACAGTTGCTAAGCAGTGAGCGGTGGGCTAAGAAAACAAGGCGGTCAATATGCCCCTTTCAAATTTACGGGTTGCCACTTCTGTCAGTTTCTAAAAACATGAACTGCAAATGAATTCCCCGTTTAGACTAAATAAATAACACAGATAACCTTAAAAGCAATTTGTTGTGTCCCTCAGAGATACAACCCCAAATATGAAGCTCATCTGTTCTCAGTGGAACACAATATGGTCTAAATTGTTGATCCTCTCTCATTTAAGGGTGTTTTTATACCAAAAAGTCCAGACCAGAGCCTAAACTAAGGGTTATGTGTTTTTCTGACATCACCTACGTGGGTTGCGTCTCCCAGTACTTTACACAAATTGATTTGTAGAATGTTATAAGTTTGGTGAAGTGCCCTTTCCAGGTGTTTGGTCCTTTGTTCCAGACCATGGTTCACAATACTTTGTTGCCAGCTATTTTGTTTGCGACCAAACTGTAAAGTCAGAAAGTGACCAAACAAGGTAAAATATGAAATATGAAAATATGATATTATGAATATAAATTAACCTGCATTCCAACATTTTTCCTCTTCAGGTGCTCCTGCATAGATGATGCAACTGTTTTTTTATGATAATGATTGTATTTGTACTTTACACTCAAAAATACTCATCTTTATATTGCACAATACTATTGTATTTGTCCTTTTTTATGTTTTGTTAGTTTGTGTATGTATTGTTATTATTAGCTTGCGCTAACTTGAGTTAGCCTGTGTAAGCTTGTGCTAGTTTGTGTTAGCTTGTGCTAGCTTGAGTTAGCCCATGTTAGCCTGTGTTAGCTTGTGCTAGTTTGTGTTAGCTTGTGCTAGCTTGAGTTAGCCCGTGTTAGCCTGTGTTAGCTTGTGGTAGCTTGTGTCAGCTACAAGTGAGAGACAGTGTGTTAGTGTGCTTCATTAGAACTGTTTTAGTTGAAGTGACTGAACTGAAAGCTGGATTTTACCTCCACAGCCCCCTGTGTGTAGCCGGAACTGTGGATAGCGATGTGGGAGAGTGCGATACCCGACTCCAGAGCTCCTCCAGCGAGAGATGCAGCCTGAGAGAGAGAGAGAGTGGGGGAGTGATAGAAGCAGAGAAAAAGCCAGAAACGACTCAAGCATCTAATTTATTGTAGGTACTGTAGCGCTGCGTTTCTTTACCCTTTATTTTGCCCCACATGTTTATGGCCTCAGTGCTCCCAGCATCGAAGATAGAAAAAATTGAGTTATAGGCAATAAGTGGTTAAACTAAGAGATAGGGTCGCAACATATATGTGACAAATAACCTTTGATTTGATTTGTTTTGATGTACAGTCTCAGATAAAATTGGAGACTACCTTAAAATTATTTGTTTCAGGCCCTTAATAAATGAGAAGCAAAGAAGAACCAGGCTAAAGTTTGCAAAAGACCATCTATTCTGATGTATCCAATTTTCAACTTAAAGCACCTAAAACCTGGTCACCTAATGGTTAGACAGAGACCCGGAGAGCCGTATAATCCACAGTCTTGCAAACACTGTGAAATGTTGTGGCCATACCCACATAAAGTATTGTTTGTGTGTGTGTGTGTCTGTGTGTGTTTTCTGCATTTGTTAATGTGTTTCTGTGCATGTTTGGGCACTGGGTGTTGGTGCTCGTCTCCGCTTCAGAATTACGGTCAGCTTTTCTGTGTAATTGAACTGTCTGATCCATTTTCAAAGGCCACACCACTGATGAAACCTTTGATTAGAGAAACATCACAGTCCAGCTGCCTCTCACCATGTGGGGGAGGAGGCAACGATCACTAAAAAAAGGTCCTCTATGTTTACTTGATAAAAGCACACAGCAGCCTGAGGGCTGATACCTAAAAACTGGTATCATCTGCATTTCAGGGGCCTCATGTACTAAGACTTGCATTGAATTCCTACTAAAATGTTGCGTTAAAAAATACATTCTCATTTGCAATTTCAATGCATCACCTCTAAGGGACACTAAAACATATTAGAAATGTTTGTTTGAAATAAAATTTAAATGAGGGAACACACACACAACACACACTCAGATCTTTATGATTAAAACATGATTGTTAAACCTTGCTGATGCTGTTTAAAATATTTAACTAATTATATTAATAATGTATTATGTTTTTATTTGTAAGCTTAAATAATACAATTTAATTTCATCATCTTTGACAAACACAAGAAATAAAAAACGTATTATCACAGAATCATCATTTTAGAAATTTTGTATATGAGTATTGAGGCATTGACTTTTATTTTGTTTTCTTGCCGTGCTTCACTTCCTGGAGCGGTTATTTTGTCTCTTCCTGGTTATGTTCTGAGTTGCTGTTTCCCCCTTCATGTAGTGGTAATTAGCAAAATGGTTTCTTCCATGCTCTGATTGGCTCAGGGCCTGTAAATTAGCCTACTGGCTTTTCATTTGATTTGCCTCTCTAGCTCCTGTTGGAAGCTCCTGTCTGAAGCTGAGTATTTTCATTCTGGTAAGGTAATATGTTTTTTTTTTTAGCTTGGTTAAAAGCTAGAGGTGGTAGTTACTATTTGTGGCAGCATTTGTTATCTTGTGTGTTTAACGAATGATGTTTGTTTTATTAGGATCAGTTCATCACTAGAGCCTTGATTTGATGTATGGTAGGCCCAGCCATTTGGGTTAATGGTTAAAAACAAGTTCTTGTTTATGTTTAAGATCTTGCAATTGATAATCCTTAACAGTTTTTAATTTCTTTTTTTTTTTTGTAAGACTGACACCTCTAGCTAGCTGCTGTTTTGAGATTATGTTGTTTTTTGTTTCATTTTGATTTTGTTTCTTTTTTTCTGATTTATTCTTTTGTTATTGTTTTTCATTCCTTCATTCCTTTATTTATAATGTAGTGCTAAAAAGGTTTGTTTGGTTATAACTGAATATTAATTATTTTAAAGGATTAAATCACCTTTGTTAGTGTTTTACATCTACAACTTTATCTATCTAGCATTAGCTAGGTATAAGTCTTTAGCTTTTGCATGGGGAGCTAGCTAGTTAGCTAACATTACATTGTAAGTGATGTTAGCTAGTATGTTGAGTGCATGTTAAAATCTACTTTTTAAAAGGGAGAATATTACAAAGAGATGGATTTTATTCATTATTTTATTTACTTTTTATAAAATGTGTATCAAATATAAAATGGCCATATTAGATTTTTTTCTCTTATTACCCTCTTATTATTCTTGCTGTCCTATTTGGGAAGGTACATACTTTGATGACAAAAAACAACCGAGGACTACATTTGCATACTTAGAATGGCTCCATCCATCTTAAAAAAGGTGAGCTATCTTAAACCTTACCTTGGTTTTTGGCACTTACTCCCCACCATTAGTAATCATTATTTAATAAAAAGGTGCTGCAGTATTGACCAGCATTCTTTGTTGAACTGGATGAACCTGAGGCTTGCCATGTTCATGTGCGTGTTAGATCCATAGGTAGACGCTAAATGGAGGAGGACATGAATTTGCTGACGTTCATATCTGCTAAACATAGACCATTGCAGAAGAACTTCAAATGGTGAAGAACAGCAACATCCATGCCTTACCTGAGGATTTTCCATGGTAACAAGTCTCTGTTTCTCTCTCTCTCTCTCTCTCTCTCTCTCTCTCTCTCTCTCTCTCTCTCTCTCTCTCTCTCTCACACCAGTCAACGTTTTGAGTTTCCACTAGTTAGGGTGTAAGAGTGTTAGATTTTACTTTTTTATTATTAAGTACACACCATGCAGTGGCAGTTAGAACATTTGAAATGAGTACTGAGCCAGTGTTAGAGATACACAGAGTGTTCACTGTAATGCTCGCACAACATTTAAAAGACGAGATTAGATTTTACCTTTTTTACTTCAATCATTTCCAATTGAGACATCATAGTGTATTTTATTTTGCATCCATAGGCAGGGGCATTATACAGCTGTTTCTTAACACAGTACTTACCTGTTATTGTCTTTCAATAACTTATAATTCAATAACAATATAACAAATTGCCCACATGAATTAATTTATGCAACTGATGCAAGAGTGGCAAATACAGTGTAATACAAAAAAATTGCTTCAGTTCAAATCGTGAATCAGCCAAATGCATAATTTAGCTTACAAATTGAACTCTTTCACGTTCCAACATTTAGACACAAGTCTATTCCCAAGTCTACTCAAGAATATTCCCATATGAGCTTCTTGACATTTTTGGCTTTAATTAGTAAAATATGAGTATAATAGTGACATTTAAATGCCATATTTACGTCTTATATTTATCTAGGGATGAGAATTTATGCTTAATGTCAGAAACACTCTAAGATTTTAGAAAAAACTGGTTTGGATTAATCATACTGCAACAAAAAAGCTTTTTTTTAAATAATTGGCCTCACGCTCCTTTTGCCCCAGTACAGCAGGAGCTGAGTCTCCCACAGAAGCCATCATTTCTTTCTGAGTATTTGCTTGGAAGCAGGGCTTGTTTGGAGAGCTGGAGCAGAATTGCATGTGGGGGTTTCTTTGCCCAGATGCTTGTAATTTCCTTCATTTTAGAACGTGCCATTTATGAACCAGTGGCACTCTCACTATGGCAATGCCTGCTAGTTGCTCTATTGATTTATGTGTATCCATGTGACACCAATACGGAGAAAAAGACACAAACAAACCCTGAATCTATTTATTGTGCTGCCCCAGAGGCAGTAAATGAAAGGCAGGCTGCGTCTCGAGAATCGTCAGAAATATGGAGGGATTGATGCTTTCTGCTGTTGTCTCTTTTGGCAACCTAGGCAACTGTGGATAAATGAGGGGCTATGCTGTAGCTTGGATGCCAGTACAATTGTCCAAAATTGTTTACTGAACGCTGATGTTGATAACAGTGCAGGCCATTTAAATAAGGGGTTCAGCTAGAGCTGTCTCAGATTTGGTTTGTGTATGCATAAATCTGTTAATATACAAACTCAGTATGAAGTATGAACTGATGTTAGAAAAATCTGATTATAATGACACTCATAATAGTGTCCACCAGAAAGTGCTATTTGTATGTTATTGAAAATTTACAGGATTTGAAAAGATAAAATACATAAAATATTTATATATTTTTTCTACAGATTCTTCTTGTTATAATAGTGGCATTTGGCCAGAGTAGGCATTACCATTTTTAATGTGATGGTGTTAACTTTTTACCCTGATTTGTGGTGCTGTACAATATAACATTTATATTCTTTACACTGAAATATTAAAAATATTGTAATGATGCTCTGTTGTGAGAAAAGAATAGGTTAGGGATAACATAGGATAACAATGTCCAATTGTTCTTTGTCATGTGCTCCTATGAGTTTATCAGTCACTACCTGTGTTAGTTCAGCCTGTAAGTACTGCTTATTTTGTTCTGAATGAGGCTCACTTCAAACATAATTTACTGAGGTTACTATGTGACTCCATTTGTTATTCCATTCATAGGTCTGTCACTCAAATAGCTTACATGCCTGATAATTCTGTAATGAATTCCTTGTCTATTCCGTTTACACATAAAAACTCCAGTGTTACATTTTGTTTTTGCTTGTAAATAGTACTCAAACAGCCAATGAAATGTTATTTGCAAGTCAGACACATAAAAATCTAGATAATACATTAGTTTATAGGATGAGATGTACATCACCACCTTTTTTAACTTCTATGTTTTTTTTTTACTTTTAAAAATGTTTTTAATTGGATTATTTTTATTACATTTCAATGCTTGACTAACTAATATTAGTTCCAGTTGTTAAATAATTCACACTGCTTGTGAATTTGTTTTAGAATGATCATATTCTTCGATCTTCTTACAAGCATCTAAATTGTATTCACTAGTTAACCACTCAGTACATACAACTTTGCGATAAGCAACTGAATGACGCATTTATACATGTGTTGAAGTAATTGCTTAAATAATGATTAATTTATTATGTTCTACCAATTATCCAGATTTGACTTTAATGAGAAGAAAAAGCAGAAAAAGATATTTTAGTAACTTGATGGGTTTTAATGGTGGATGAGTAATTGAGAAGAGGTCGTTACACATGCAGTGCTGGCTGCCCGTCATGCTAATCAACACGCTAATTAGGAGAAACGCTGCTGCGAGGAATCCCATTTTGCAGATATTTGGAAGGGTATGCACACTGTAGATATGAGGCGCATTAGCAGCTGAATATTTTTCCCCTGGTGTCAGCTCTATTTCTCTCACACTGTCAGACTCTAATCCTTCTCCAGGTGAACTAGAATATGATAGGCTGTCCTAAGTGTTACATTTGGAGACAGCCTCTGTCCTCAGATATGCAATACAGCCATGCATTCACTTACCCTCTGTCTCTCTCTGTCTCTCTCTCCCTTACTGAGTTATTTTTAGAATCTTCCGAAAGGATAGAGGCAGTACTGAAAACAGTCTTTGTGGTTCTCTACAGGGGGAGAGGGAGTGGGCTTGTGTGTCGTGACACCCATGTGAATATTAATGGCAAAGTTAAAAGGCAGAGAGCTCTTTTCCACTAGAGCATGCACATTAATGCTGTCCATCAACGAGGGAACCAAAAATCGTCCATTAATAAATCAATAAAGTGCTGAAGGTGTTTAAAAGCCACTGGTATTCTTAATTAATAAGGCCAGGGACACATCTGGGTTTTACATTGCATCATTTTATATCATGCCCTTTCTGAATGTATGAAATGAATGTATCCAAAATGTATAAACATACTGTATCTATATTCCATCAGAATTCATCAGCCTTTTAGTACATTTTCAGTGGAATTTCTATTGAGTTGATGCCTTTGAATGTGGGCTGGTCAAAATATTTATTTTCAATTACATTACATGATGTCATAGATGAATGTCTTTTTTAATTATTTTACCCAGAGTGGAAAGTGCAGTGGGCGGTAATGATTGTGACTGGCAGTTTCTGGCTAGAATTGTCCATGCAAAGAGACAAGTGACTCTATGGCAGAAATTACATCCACATTCAATACAGGAGGCTTCACATACACTTCCTACAGAAAAGTGCAGCTTTCTTTAGCTTTCTTCTCTTGTCACATTTGGCATGTAATAATACACTGATTACTCAATAAAGTGCTAAAGATGTCTAAACATTCTGACACTCTTAATAAGGACAGACACGACTTGTGTTTTTTTCACATTGCGTCATTGTATTTAATACTCTTTTCCAATAGTCCAAAATGTATAAACATAGCTTTTAAATACAATGTCTTAAAAAAAAGAAAACACATATGTACATACAGTGCTTCATACTGGTATCAGTCTGGTACCAGAAAAACTCATTTACTAATTATTAAACTAATTTACACTCCTGGCAAAGAAAAGCTACATATACCATATGTGCCCCTCAGCATGTGGCAAATTCCTTCGGAACCCATTCAGTCTTCTCGTACTTCAAGTTGAGTTGATATGTATGGAGGGTCAGTTTTCTTTGGACTGTGTCTTTAGATATTGGCTGGCATATAGTTTTCTTACATTTACATTTCTTACATTACATGATGCCATAGACGAGTCTCTTATGGTTCCTTTCCTCCTTCATATAAGACCTACACTTGTGAAAGGTCCATTCACTGTAAAAAAAAAAAAACTCCATAAGGAACCCAAAGTGGTTCTTCTGTGGCATCATTCCAAAAAAAACTCTTTTGAAAGGATCATTGAACAAGTGCATATTGTAGTTCTAGTTCATAGTAAATCTCCCCTCTGTGGCACTAATAAATAATTTATCTTATTTGATATATCTTATCTTAGGCCCATCAGAAATGCGAGGGGTACCTTTTATGAGTCATGTTTACAGTGCATTATAAAGCATGTGTAAGTGCATGTGAGGTGGAACATCACATAATGCAGGACTCATGCTGGGCTCACTGCTTATTTATATTCCGAGCTATTTCCGGATGCTTTTTTTTATCAATGAACTCTCATGAAAGCCCCCACCCCCTTCCTTATTCTGCCACTCACTCTCCCTCCCTCCCTCTCTCCCTCCCTCCATCTCTCCCTCCCTCCTTATCTCGTTCTGTCTCATTCTCTCTCTATCTTTCGTTAGCTGCAGGGGACAAAAGATAAGCCTGCCACACACACACGTTAGAGGGCACCTGTTCCAGGCATGCATGCGTGTCTGTGTGTGTGTGTGGTCTTTTCCGTCTATCTCTTACATCGTGCCCATATGTCTTCACTGGAGCTCAGGTATCCCCGTCATTGCTCTCATTCTGTCTGCTGCTACAGCTATTCTTGGAAACAGGATCAATGAGCTGGTATAAAACAAAACTGGAAAACACCCCAGTGATAGCTAGTAAGAAAATATCTGATGTAAAAAGACAGGCACTGAAAGAATAGGCAAAATACAAAAACAGTCTGCCATTCCTTTTCACAGGGATGAAAATATACCTAAGCTACAGTACAATACCAGAGTTTAAAGAACCAGAGATGTAACATCCAGATCTTGTTCATTTTTCCTACAGTGCTGATTATTGTGAAATCACCATTTAACACAACAGATCAGGGTTCTACTTTAAACCTATCAAGTCAATAAATACATTCATTTGTTCACAGAGGATAAAATGATTCAGTTTTCAGTGGCACAACAGAATTGCTAAGTGCAAAGCGGCTGAAAAGATAGTATTGAGTTTCTGCAGAACATGGACAGTAAGGCTAGAGATATGAACTCACAGCAATCACATCTACATTCAGTGAAGATGTTTCACATATTTTCTTTTTTTAGCTTTTTTCATTTGGCAAAAGTCAGGGTAGTGCTGGGCCATTTACAAGATTAATTTGGTTAATTTGAATTCGATTAATGCAAATTATGAATTACAGATTTTCAAATGGAGTAATCGCGATTTTACATACTGTGACGTGTGGAGTCGGGGGAGCTGTGGGTCCATCCCATGTAGTGATTAAAATGGATTATAATCGTAAGTCAGATTTTTTTTGTGAAAAAAAATGTAAGATTATTTTTTAGGCCATAATCACCCAGCACTAAGTCAGCGGGTGTAATATTAATTTCTGTTCCATGACTTTTGGCATGTAGGTGTGCTTGCTGTTTGGCCACACATTTCCATAATTATTTTGCATACCTGCCTAAATACTGTGCTACATGTGCCACAAGAGTAAAATCTGATTTGTACTTTTGCGTTGAACCTTCACAATAGCCTACTTGTAGCAACGTATCTTACATCATAGCCTATGTCGTAACCTGTCGTGCACCTCCCCAGAAATGTAACTATGCGTAGTGTGGCATGGACAGCAGCAGCTGTGATTGGTTTGCTGAGCCTTGTGTTCCCACCCACACATTCCTAAAACTACCTTTGCTGTTTAAACATCAAGTTTGAAGTGAGTCACAGACAAACACAAGCTATGCCGTAGACAATGCGTTGACTCGACGCAGAAGTACAAACAAGCCTTAAAGATACATAACATAAATCGCAGTAATTGTTTAGACGTGTTTCAAAACTTTCTGAAATTTTTTATTCACTGCTGAGTGCCTTTACTGCCCCTACTGTTCTTTAGATGTGTACTGCACTTTGCATACACATAGCATTCATTTCTGAGGACGTGCAGAACTGACCCACCAAACTGAAACATGATACGTGAGGCAGTCACAGCAAGTATATCTCTAGCCGTAGTCTCTTGTTCTCTATATTTCTTCAGGTCACTGCTCACTGCTTCTTAAATCACGTTCAACAGCGAAAAAAAGACCTTCTAAAACAGGGATGTAATCCTAGTCCAGCATGGTGACCATGGTGACCCCATGCATTACTCATTTTTGTGTTTGCTCCAACCCCTGCAAGGGAGCCCACAAATATGATTCTTAATTAGTTCATGAGTTGAATCATGTATGTGAGATGAGAACACATTCGAACATGTGCACATTGTGGAGTCCCCAGAACTAGGATTGACAGCCCCTTCACCTTTTGTCTGTTTCCAGTATCTCTAATCCGCTAATAAATAAGAAACTCACACATAGTACCTGAGTGCTTTCACAAACACTTCATGGAAACACACATGCAAGCACAAATCTTTTAAACCTTTTTTTTATCACAACACCAGCAAAAATATATCTCTGCTAAAGATATCTCACCTATTACAACATACGTACTCCATTACGCACCATTCTTGAGAGTTACAAAACATTTGACTCCAAAGTCATGCAGAGCAGACCAATATGTTGTCCACTTTTTGCCTACCACTGGGAACACTTAAGTTATCTGGTGAAGTCTTCTCTCACGTGCTACACCAAGCTTACCAAACTCATTATCTATATAAAGCACATGAAATAGCAGTTTTTTCTTTCCATGTGCTAGACCTACTAACCTCAATCTTCCCAGAGGCTTCTTCCACTGACCTGCTGTTAGTTAATCACAGAGGCACGTCATTTGTGTATTACTATTCCTGGAGAAACTGACCGGCAGGAAGTGTTTGAAACAGTTCAGAGATGATTTCCCCCCCTTCAGGGAAAGTGCAGTCTCTTCTACGCATCTTTGATCCTGTTGTTCCTTCGGGGAAACATGTTCACGGTGGTGTGAAATGGACTTGCAGCATTGTGAGGGATCTTAGAGACTGTGCTGTTTCTAATAATGAGGTTCCTTAATGAGGACAAACATATGGAGATAACTGCTTCCTCCTCGCAGCACGTGGTGTGGTAGGATGAAGTATTTTAGGAAAGTGCTAAACATCTCAAGCTGTTGTGAGTTTTTCACTCGTATTTATAAATAGAGCACAAAGACCTCTATGACATGAAAGTGTTGCTTCAATCCGCAAGTCTTGTTCCAAAGTTCTTGTTCCATCAAGATATCACGTCACATCCAGCCAGTGCATGCACAGAACAAAAGATATAAGATATGAAAGTCCTTATTTTAAATAAGGAAAAATAAAACAGGTCAAAGGGTGCCCTGCTCTGAGCAGAAGAAGCCACCTTCTTTCTTCTCCCTCCTCTTGGCTCTGTGGACCCTCCAACAGGCAGCTGCCACCAGAAGCATGATCAGTCCCACAGCCAGCAGCACCAGGGACACCACCTTGGTCTGTAACAGGGTGTTGAAGGTAAAGGTGACGCCCGTGCCTGCCATGCCAATCACCAGTGAGATGACCCCAAAGGGAAATACGCAGCGGTACCATGACTTCTCCGTGCCCCCAGTGGCCTGGGCCAACCGTTCCAGAGTGGAGAGATTCTCTGGGCTCTTAGGTGTAGATGGTACCCCATCCTGAGCCAGGCTGCAGTCCAGTGCAGGGTCCAGAGTGGGCAGCTGTGCAGGGGCCGGCGGCTGGCAGGGCAGGCGTCCGGATGAGCAGCCCATGTTAGAGCTGCCAGCCAGTGGAGAGAGTTCAGTGACGTATATTTAGGTCTTTAAACTGCCACAGCTGCTGCTGATGCCAATGCTGTCTGTAGTGAAGAGTCCTCCTCCGCTGGTGGTCTCGCTTTATCAAACTGTCTTTCACGTCGGGAGCATGCATTTGCCTGGGGAGGGGAGAAGAAGAAAAAAATAATGTGTCAGAGACAAAACAGTGGAAAAGATAAGAAAAAAGCGTGGAAGAAGGACAAAGAGAATAGAAAAAAAGATAGACGTAAAGGGAAAGAAAGAGAAAAAAGATAGGCAGAGAGGATGAGAGAATGGAAAGCGTCACGAGGAAGCCTCACTCACACGCTCCCTCTCTCCACTCGCTGTGTGTTTGTGATGATGCTGTGTCTGCGCTTGTGTGTGTGTGTGTGTGCATGTGTGTCTGCTCTGCTAAAGGCAGCAGCACATTGCATGTTTTCTAGTTGAGACAGGAGAGTGGAGTATAAGGAGCCAGAACGAGGGTGGAGCCAAAAAGAGCAGAGAGACCTCAGTCGCCCGATTGGCTGCTTCTCAACTGTGACATCACAATGGTAGAGAGGGGGCTAAATATAAGAATATTGAGCAGTGATGCTGATATCCACAGTGCCCACCACCTACACTCCCGCAGCATCTCTTGCTCGCTCTCGCTCTCTCTCTTGCTCTCTCTACCTCTCAGTGCATCTCTCTCTCTTTTTGCGAGTGTCTGTACCGGCTCATTTTGTTAATGGAAAATATTACTCATACACCACAGTGATGACACTCAATTTTGCTGTAGTTCCTGCTCCGGGTTTGTCTGGCTTTGCCTTTGTGTGAGACTGAAAGCAAGCACTTCATCCTTAGGAAGGATGTGGATTTTAAAGTCCTTATGTTTTAATGGAAGTGCATTACAAAACTCTACAGATATTTGCAGCATTGTCACAAAAATGACATAAAATTACAGGAATATATAAAATAATCCAATGGAAAAGAGACATTTCCAGTTACTGTGATCAAAGAATTACGGTCAATTTAGCCTCATGTTCGTATAGGTGACTAAGTTGCAAAATGCTAAATAAATACTGAGGTGCTGTTTGCTCTTAACAGTGGATACTGTTTTATAAATCTGGCTCTTGTGTCTTTTTCTCATTACTTTGTGCTATTTAATGACATTCATAATTTATATATTTACTGTGGGATTCTGTTTTTCTCATTTTTGTTAATAGTGAATTCAGGCAGGCACAAACTTTTCTTAACTTCTGCATCTTTATTATTAGTAATCCAAGCTTTTTACTCTGGTCTTTGGTGTTCCTTACAAACAGGTGATTGTGTGATTTTTTTTATTTTTTTTTCCTGGGCTCCTCCTACAGTTGTGCAGTGTAATTCACTTTTATACAACTGCTGAACATACAAATCATGCTTACAGCCACACCCCCACAAATGCAATTTGTGGACTGACATGGTAAAGTACTATTACAGAACAAATATAACTTGGGTTATGCAGTGTTTGTCCATATTTGTGCATGTTTGCTAAAAGTTGATGGATGTGTTTTTTACACCGTTTAAAGCTGTTTGCAATGCTTCTTTTTTAATCTTTATAACACCATCACTGTATTCCATAACACCATCACTTTTGAG
The DNA here is from genome assembly GCF_023375975.1 of Astyanax mexicanus. NCBI lineage: Eukaryota > Metazoa > Chordata > Actinopteri > Characiformes > Acestrorhamphidae > Astyanax > Astyanax mexicanus. The sequence goes on from NC_064422.1 coordinate 26,699,807, forward strand.
TCTGACCTGTCCTATTGTGGATGTATTACTTAATATTTATGCCAGTGTAATAAAACAGTAAATTTTATTACACTGGCATAAATTGTATTTTACATTGTTTAAGACAACGTTTTTGTATGTAAAGGGAGTATAAATGAGTATCTCTTTAGTACAACTGTTAATTTAAAGCAGCACTAGGTAGAATTTCCTTGATTTTTGATCTTTTTAAAGAAGTAAAATTACAGCTTGAAATTCACTGCAGCACTCATTGAGGTGTAATAGGAGGAATAGCGGTCCTCGTGTCTGTGCTGGGCTCCTCTGAGCTCAAACCAGACTCTGTAGGTTTTCCGAGGCGGCTGTGACCAATGCTCGCGAGAACTGCAACCTGCTTTCCAACCTTTAGTTCTAACAGTTCTACAAGGACTGGTTAATTCTTTACAAACTAACATACAGACACTCTGGCAGAAGCTGGAAAGAGACAGAATACGTCTGTGAAAGCCAGAAAATGAAAAAGAGAAACTAACATTTATTACACTCTACAACTGTAGGGGGAGCCCACGAGCACAAAATCTCAATCTTACCTAGAAGAGCTTTAAGGTAACCCTAGTGAAGTAGGTAATAATAATGCTACTAAAGTTAGTATACCTAGATTTTCTTGGGATACACATATAACATCTTTAAGTCATGATCATGGAAATGATGATGATGATGATGATGATGATGGCACTGCTTCTGACACTTCTGATAATAGTGATAATTGACCTAGATTATATTACTGATGAAGATGACCTCCAAAATATCCCATAATTAATCTCCCTAATCAGTATTGTTCTCAGTCAGATGACCCAGCTTATTAGTCCAAAAAGGCTAACAAGTGTGCAAGGAAGCAGAAAGGAGAGCAATTTCTGTATATTGCCCAGGTCCCCACATTCATTTTATCTGCCCCTGCCGTCTTCCTGTTTTTATCTTTGAGAGTTGAGTCATCAAAGGTTATTAAAGGTAATCAATGATTACTGATGCTTCTGCCACCAGCCTTGAATCTTTAATCATCTTCCTCCAAGCTTTCATCATATGTGCAGCTTGCAGCTCAGCTATTATACAGCTGTTATGATATTATGCAGCCTTGTCTGGTTTCTTTGCTGATGCGTAATCAGTGCATTTATTCGTTTTTCATCGTGAGTAGTTTGTTGATCGGTGTGGTGAATCCTCTCCTCCTCATTTGCAATGATAAAAAGCTCTGGCATATCCATTTTCCTGTCCACATTCTGTAAGAGGTTTTGTTGTAGTTACTGAATCACATGTTGACTTTTAGCTTGAACTTCTTGGCTTTTATCCAGACATTATCCAGCGTATATTAGCAGTGATAAATATCTTAATCTGGCTGCTTTACAAAAAAATCTAGAAAAAAAACATTCAATAAAGATTATAAATTAGTTTGTATTTGAGTGACTTAAATGTGCTATGTGTATAAAATACAGATATCACAGAATCAGTCTTTTCCATTCAAACCTCTAATCCACCATAGGCAAGATCATAAAGCTGGAAGAAAATGTCAGGGACAAGACTGTAGACCCGCACAAGGTGGGAATGGGCTACCATAAGCAAAAAGCTTGGTGAAAAAAAAATAGATATTGTTGGGTGATCATTTGAAACATTGAGGGGCTGATGAACAGTGTCATTTGCTATAGAATCTTAAATGAAAACTCAGCCAGAGCCCTCAGCTAGATTCCTAAAGATGGTTCGTGGATGGGTCTCCCAGCATGACAATAACCCAAAACATACAGCTAAGGCAACAAAGGAATGGCTTAAAAAGAATGACATTAAGATCCTGGAGTGGCCTAGCTAGTTTCTGGACCTTAATCCCAAAGTTTGAGTTGCCAAGTGAAATTCTTTAAAACCTTCAGGGTTTGGAGATTATCTGTAAAGAGGAGTGGGCCTGTGCTTGCAGTTCGCAGTTCTCCATCAAGTGCTAAGTCAGGCTTTGCTTGAAGAATAAATGATTATTTCACTTAAATACAAATTTATTAATAACTTTTATTTAATATTAATATTTTCTCCCAGTCATGGAAAACTATCAGGATAATGCAAATAATGCATATTTAAAACAGAACAAGAAAATATGATTTTGGTGTAGACTTATAAATAGTCTTATAAATATGAATCATTTAAAAGTATTTTTGAGGGCCAAAAAGCATAATGTGAAGTGACCCCTTGTTTAGAAGAACACTTCATATTTTTTAACCTCCATATAAGAGACCTTAAAGCTTATCTTTCCAAGATCTGCAAGGCCAGGCCAAGAAATATTAACCTTTTAACAACTATTGATGTTATTTTGTATTAAAGCCACTGTTTTGTAATACATGCTAGTTCAGGCCTAGAATTACCCTAACTGGACAAAGTCAACCAGCTGGTTCACTTGGATATTGGCCTCCAGAACGGCTCATCTGAAAAAAGAAACTAATATAACCTTTAAACTACTATAAATCTCATGATCATGTTAACGTCAAGGTCTTGTTACTCAGGTATCCCCGTTCCTTTCTCTCTCTCTCTGTTTATCTCATGCTTTCTCTCTCTGAAACCCAGCATATCCATTACAAGTATCCTCTCATTCTTATCAGATTACTGCCTTCTCCCTCCTCTGCCTCCCATGTCTTGGGCTGCAGTTTCACGTCACCGAGTAAAGAAGAGTGCGCAAGCTCTGGCATGGCTATAAATATGTTCTGTTTTTTCTAGTGTGTGCACACAAGAGTTGTAGAATTGTGAACGACACATGTGTTCTACAGTCACGTGCATCAAAAAACACATCAGTCATGGTCAGAATGTGACCTTCTGATCTTCTCAAATGAGTTGGAGAAAAGTGGGAATCATTTAAAAATCAATTTCTCTGCTAAGCAGCAGTTAATAAGCTGTTAATAAAAATAAACACACCAAAATCGTATTAGAGACCTATTGTCTGTTTGGAAAGTTTCTTCCCCTTAATTAAAACACGAACATAAGCATATAGTGCAGTTTCATAATTGAGACTGGAACTTTGAATAGAACTGGTTGTCTTGTTTGCATTGTTAGGTGAGATTTTTAGAGCCCCAAATGATTGAGAGTAGTTACTATAGTAATGCAGGTGACAGTATCATGTATACTATATCTGTAGCATCAGATGACACATGTGTTCCACTGTTCTGATATTTTCGAACAGACGAATAATGACTTGCTAAAAATAAATGGAGTCATACACTCCTCACCTACCCTGACAAAAAAGCAAAGAAAGGTGCCTTAAAAGAAAAGGCCTGAAGATATAATTTTAGGTGCCTTTGACAGCACTGGTACATACTGTAGCTCTAGTTAGATATTTTGTCACCTTTCACGACGGTAAGATGATTCATACTGTTAGTCTTTTGCAACTGCCATTTTATTATATTAATTAAAACTATTAAAATATTAGAGTTTGGACAAACATGGCACCATATGGTAGGAGTTGTTGTCTACTTAATATTTCCATTACAAACCTGAAAGCAAAACAAAAAATGGGAGGTTTTTATTATTAGCTCTTTTAAATCAGTGCGATTTCATGCTGATTGACAAAGCAACCAATGCATCAAATCACTTTCTAAATGTTTCTAAATCACTTCAAACTTCTAAATTTGTAGAAATTGTATGTAATACATACAGCATAACACAAAATATATATGTGTGTACTGTCTATACACACTGTTATTACATATTATTATTTGCCTTTTTATGTGTGCTGGGAGCCTTTTGTTGAGATTTCTTTATTTTATTTTTTTATTAATTTGCTGTTTTAAATGATTGCCTAATCCAATTAAATATTGTTTTATACATATTTTCTTTTCAGAGCACAGAATCCATACAAATGTAAACATAGCATACTTTGGACTGAGTTTGAGAACCAAGGCCCTAAACTCCTTTAAAAATCTGTTGGATGAACTAAAGAAACTCGAAAGATATTCGAATCACACATTATTGAGCAATTGTCTCCACAGAACCAGATTCTAGTCCACAGACTAGGCAGTTATCTTTGCGATCACTTGTGGAGTTTTTTCCCTCAACAGCAAGAACATTTTTACAGTGGGGAAAATAATGATTTGATCCCCTGCTGATTTTGCAAGTTTAAAATCGCTTACAAAGACATAAACAATCTATAATTATTTATACTAGGTTTATTTTAACTGGGAGAGATAGAATGTCAACAAATAAATAAAAAAGGCATTAAATTAGTATTATTCATTAAACATGCAACAAGCATCTTTAGTCCCTTTAAAAAATTATGATATCACTCTTGGGTATCTCAAGGTGACAGGATGGACAGGGAATTTATTGACTAAAATTCTTGATATCTTTTTTTTTTAAATAGTTAATGAATAATAGAAATTATTTAAACTGTCTTACAAAAATGTATTTATTTTTTTGTTGTTATTTGACCACTTAAAACAATAACTTAATTTAACCAGGCAACAATGCAGACCACAATAAAAAAAAACTGTATAAAATGTAAAAAGAAAATATTTTACAGTGAAGCTTAACATTCCCCAAATGTGTAATATTATATACATTAATATTAATCTTCACAATGTATTGTTACACAATGTGTGTGTGTGTTAAAGAATTATAAAAAAACTATGCTGGGGACACAAATGGCATGTTATATCTTTAAAAAAAAATTAAAGTGTCTATATTTGTAGATTTCATCACCACTTTTTTTCGTTCTGAGCCACAGTGAGTACAGACGATCTGGAAATGATCCCAAACTAACACTTGTTTGGGATATAATTGGATTAATCTTTATTTTTTAGAGCCTAAAATGTTAATAAAGCGAGAAGATTGATGGAGATGCCATATGTCTTGTCTTTTCTCGTCCTGATTTGTCCTCGTCTCCGGTGACTCAGTGGTGCCACTGGTGGGCCAGGCTTGGAACAGGCCTCGGAGCCTCGCCCACAGACCTCAATGGGCGTCCGGCTCCACCTGTCACCCCGTCTGGTGTCACTCGTGCCAGCTAACCAGCCGCCCACCAGGGACCAGTGTGTCTGCCAAACTGATAGTTATAGATATGTTCTTTTAAAGTGCTAAAGAGGCAGAATCCTGTCAGACTTTGGGACTGGGGTCCTTAGATCTTGAATTAGATTCTTGTTCGCGATGACGTAACTGACAGGAACTGATTGTACAATAGCACTTATACTATAAGAAGTTCTGTAAATAGGAACCTAGATCTTAACAGGTTTACACACATACACACATTTGTTTGAGAAGGGTTTAAAGACATGGGGTCATAAATTGTTGATGTTTCAATCTCTGAAACAGTAATGGTATTGCCAGAAGGGAAAAACTAAAAAAATATTTTGATTCATTTTGGACCTTTCTTTTCTACAAGTGTGTGCAAAACTTTTCACAGAAATAACAGCTAGAATTAGCAAAATGGGGTTTATCTTTAAGTATCCAGTTATGTTTTGTTAAAGGACCAATATATATTATATTTTCCATACTAACTCATACAATGATCAGGGTTTTCTTGAGATATTAGGGAAAAATGCTACATTTAAGCATTCTTTGGCATCTTTTGAGAGCTATGCTTTAGCTAGTATGTTTTTCTTTAAATGTAAAAGTATCTCTTTTCTGGCAAAAATCAGTTTGTGTTTTCATAAACAACGTGCTGCGGCCACAGAAGCAAGCAAAAAAAAAATCCCAAACTAGAAAAATATTGGTAAATATTGGCAATGCATTTGTTAAAGAAAGACAGCTTAGAGCCCAGAAGAAGAAATAGCTACATGATTTATATTGAGCTGGCTGGCTAGCTGATTTTCTCTTGAACAGTTAAGCACTGAGCTATAGAGGCAAATCAAATGAAAAGCAGAGGTGCATGTCTAGTCTGCTTTTAAGGACAACAAAAGGGCTAATTGACAGGCCCTGAGCCAATCAGAGCATGGAAGAAACCACTTTGCTAATTAGCCACTATATGAAGGGGGGAAACAGCAACAGAGAGCATAACCAGGAAGAGACAAAATGGCTGCTCCAGGAAGTGGAAGACAGCAAGGAAAAAATATAATAATAAATAGAAGTCTATGCCATTGCTTGTGCATGAACATGTGAAACCTAAGTCTGCTGTTCTGATATCTCAATGTTCTCAGTATCTCTCGTATTAGTATCATTAGCAGCATCATAGTTGCTCAAGTAACCATCAAAAGCTTGTCATGGTTAGAAAAACCGTAGCAGACACTCTGTTTTTAGAATGAATATATTTGGCTTTACAGAAGCACACTGATGACTTTTAATAGAATATTTTCCCCACTCCACTCAAGAATACTAAGTAAGTCTGCTGTCGGATAAAAACAAATCATGAGGATTTCTGGTTTAATTATGAGGTTCGGGATGCCAAATGCTCCAGCGGTCTAAAGCGCTGCCACTATGAGCAGGAGGTCACAGGTTCGAACCCCAGCTCATGTAGCTTTGCCATCAAGCTGCCGGCACTTGGCCTTGACCTCCGGGTGGATAGATGGCGCTCTCTCCCCACATTACTCCTAGGGTGATGTCCACAGCACAGGGCATCTGTGAGCTGATGTACCGGAGCCGAGTCGCTGCACTTTCCTCCAAGCGCGCTGTGATGCTACTCGGCAATGCTGCATCAGCTGCATCTCGAAAAGAAGCGGTGGGTGGCTTCACATGTATCAGAAGAAGCATGTGCTAGTCTTCACCGTCCTGGTGTGTTGGGGCATTACTATTGATGGGGGAGTCCTAATGAGTGGGCTGGGTAATTGGCCGTGTAAATTGGGGAGAAAATGGGAAAAATTTGAAATTAAATAATAAAAAAAAGAAGATAAGGTTCTGTGTTTTTTTTTTGTTCCTGGTTTTGCTATAAAGCTAATTCTGATTCTGTTCTGAAATTGCCTGAAAACAGACACACTTGGCAGTGCTAATCCTCAGATATCTCAGATGTTCTCGGGTAACACACTGTGGGGTTACTACACTGTCCCAGTCGCAGTGCCTCTGCTATGGATGCTGTCAGCTGCTAATTGGCCTGGATCTCAGTGGATCTGCAGCAGCCCGTGTTTGTGTTTTTCGCCACTGTCGTTCAGCACATACTGGACTAGAGAGAGTGAGAGAAAGAGTGACAAACAAGGAGAAAGAAAAAGGGATAGAAGAAAAATATACTATCTATTCATTTTAGCAGGGGGTGGGTGATCTGGGAGTCTAGGGCAGTGTGCATTTGTGAAAATGGAAACATGAACAGACCATACAGGCTAATCAGCTGATTATCTGTGGTGCCAGTCTCATTATCACTTCAATCAGACCTGAACCAAAGATGGGCATTTGTTCAGTCCGAGGTCAGCATCTCCACAGCTGGGCGGCATGACTAATTTTCTCTTTAATCCACAAAGACAGAGCCAGGCATAAGTGTTATCATTATTAGGATTATTTGATACACACATCAGCTTCGTATTCTGTAACCATCAAAGATCTGTAATGATCTATAGAAAAATACACTAATTTTGTGACCAATATGCAGAGGTGTCGGGTAACAAAGTACAAATAGTATTATTTTGGTCATCTATACTTTACTGGAGTATTTATTTACAGCTGACATTTTGCTTCTAATTACATTTTCACAAAATTCTGAACTTACATTTCTACTGCTTACATTTTCAAAATAGCCTCATTATTCCTTTAATATGAGCTTGTTTTTTTAATGTAAAAAAAAAAACACTATCCAGATAAATCTCTCCATCAGGATAGATTAAATTTATTTGTGGTTGGATAAAAAGTATAAACATATATCATTCTGACACCCTATTGGTTTATAGACAATATGCATAGACTCAAGAGAACTTGAGCCAAATTACCCAAATAAGCTTCTTTAATATTTGCATTGTACTAAAATGTATTTTTAAATGGGCATATATGCAGCTTGAATCATGCAGCCTAGTGCATCTCAAATGTTTCTTAATTAACATTTACTCAAATCATTATAGTCATTATGGCTTTTAGAAAGTGTACCAGTACATTTACATTTTTTTTTAGTAAAAAGCTTGAGTTAATATTTGAACAGCTTCAGAACCCTAGTATCTATACTTCTACCTAAGTAATAAATGTGAATACTTTCACACTTTTGCCAACATTCTGGTTTTAGGATGGTTTTGCAGCTTTCTTTTATTTTAACAGGTATTTGCAAAAATATGTCAAGTAAATATCATATGATACCAGTTTATTTTTGAAAATGAAATGTTTTAAGGGTACTCATTTTTGTAATTACAAAGAGTCATTTGTGCTGACAGCAGAAGGTGGCCTAAAATGTAAATGTGATGAATATAACTACAGTAACTAGGAGAAGCAACATTTTTTGTAATTGTGTAAATATTACATGCGTAGACTATTTCTTCTTTTTTCTATTCAATTTCCTTCTATTCATTAATACTAGATTATCAATCCAATTCACATGTCTGCTTGTGCATAAACTAATGTGTCTACTAAAACCAAAACATGCTTTTAAGAAGAAAAAAATAAAAGATCTAAAAAAGAAAATCTAAAAAGGCTTCAGTGAACTTTTACCCCAGTGACTCATGTTTGCTAGTCTTCAACAAAGAATGACGGCAACAAATTGAACGAAAATATCACTTGATAATAGCTGAGGATCCAAAGAAAATCTCAACAACCCCAAAAAACTGAAAAACAAACCACTGGGTGCGTCAGAGGCAGAGACAGGCCAGAGATGGCAGATGCCGCCATCTGGTCCTGCTAGATGAGCAGAGAGTTTAGAGTGAAAATACAAAAAGACATCTATTAAGGACAAGGAGTCTGAACAAACTGCCCTATAAACCAGGGAATAGACAAGTAAAGATTCTGATAAACAGACACTAAATCATTGTTTAAAGGACATTTTTAGGCCTAATCCATATTAGCTACTGCTCCAGAACCTCACTGCTTTACAAAAAAGCAATCTACAAAACAGCAGCTTTACAGGCTTATTACAAGCCATACTCATTTCCAGTAGTTTATTCATTATTAATTGATATGAGTACATAAAAACAAGACTATCTGTCTATTGAGAGAGTAAGCTATAGCAACACCAGCTACAATATAGATTTATAGATTAATTTTCTCTAAGAAATGAACAGCACTCAAATAGGAAATAATACATTTTCTATTTGTTTTTTTAGGATGTTAGTCCTCCATACAAAAACACTGTAGAAGATGAATTTATGATACAATTTCTGAGGTGTGAACTGTTTTTATATTCTTTGCAAGCATAAAAAACCCAAATATTTAAGGATTTATATAAATTCCATGTTAATACATGGCCCAGTTCAGACAAATATATACGTTTTGTTAATTATTTAACCCCCAGTGAAGACATATTTGGGTAGACTATAATCTCTTGAAGAAACATCTGGCATCTGTAACTGTCTCCTCTAAATATACTTAGTAATTAGTTGGCTTAAGGTCTATGTTTACATGCAAAAATTGGTGCCAGTTCAACAGTGGCTCATTTTGTGTTGTGTTTAATCCTCATTCACTAGAGAGCAGTGTACAATGCAATAAATCAAATCGTAACACCTGAATCATAATATATGAGATTGTATTGTCAGGTTCTTGCCAATACACAGCCATAACATATATGTTTATATATTGAGTCAACAGGCTTTTTGTTATTTAAATTTAGTAGGTACATGGAAAGAAAAATTCTGTCTTTGATCGTTGACTATATTAGTCAGAAACAGCAGACAGTGATTAGGTTAAAATGCAAACATTCTTTAGGGAACCAAAAGAGGTTCTTTATGCTCTATAACAGGGGTGTCCAAACTGCGGCCCGTTTCCGCAAGGTATTTTAGAAATAGAATGAAAGTTGGCCTGCTGTTAAGCAGGTTTTTATAATGTGAGATTCAAAGTTTGAATGCTAGGTGTCAGAAACGGGCCAAAGAGTCTAAAAGCGGAGAGGGTGCGCATTTCTAGCGCAGAGAAACGGGCCAAAGAATCTAAAAGTGGAGAGAGTGCGCATTTCTAGCGCAGAAAAATGGGCCAAAGAGTCTAAAAGCGGAGAGGGTGCGCATTTCTAGCGCAGAGAAACGGGCCAAAGAATCTAAAAGTGGAGAGAGTGCGCATTTCTAGCGCAGAAAAATGGGCCAAAGAGTCTAAAAGCAGAGAGGGTGCGCATTTCTAGCGCAGAAAAACGGGCCAAAGAGTCTAAAAGTTGCCGTAATTAAGGAGTTTAATATTAAGAGACATCATGAAATTAAACATCAATTTGAAAAATCTTAGTTTACACAACACTGTCAAAGATAAAGATAGTAATCAAGTAAAATAGTGTGTAAATGAAATAATCAGGAAAAAAGTATTATTTAAAGTGGTATATTTCATTATTTGTTAGTGTGGCCCGTGACTTCAAATATATTTTTCCTTCTGGCCCCCAACAAAAAACGTTTGGACACCCCTGCTCTATAACAATATTTCGACACCTTAAGAGAGTATGATGTGTTTATATTAGGGCTGTCATTGTTAAAGCTTTAACGCTCTTTATTATTTTTCAGCGCAAATTATTTACATAACCAAGTTTGACTCCAACTTCCAAACTCTACACCTAGGACTCATTCGGTCGGTACATCCTGCGGTACAGCATGGTGCACATGCTTGAAATTCAGAAATCCTTACAACCATGCTGAGATGTTTAAAATAAAGTACAAAAAAATAGTTTCTGCTATCCAATCTATCATGCATTTTTTAATTCCAGCGCACCACAATGGCTTTATCTCCAGACAAACATACAAGTACATACTAGTATGTTAATTGACACCACTAATATAAATATAATTGCATTTGCATTTTACATTATATTAGAAAAACTTGCGTCTCAAAAAGATCAACTGCAATTAACCACAGTTAATCACAGAATATTGTTGTAATTAATCGTACAATTTTTAAATCAAATGACGCCACTAGTTTATATATTCACTCCTATATGACTTGGGCAGTAAAAATATTTTAGGAGTATGTGGCAGTTCCCCCTGTGTGTTGATATGCATAATAATTGCAGTGACCCCTGGAATGGAGAAGTTAATTACAGTTCAGTAAAATTCAGGAACTATATTGCTTTTAATTACAGTTCACTTAAGCATTGAGACCTAAAACCAAATCCTTTAGGTAGTAAAACACATGACACTTCTGATTCTGTGAAGTAAACAAACAAGTCAGATTTTTTTACAGGACACTGCAGGCTATCTATAATAACCATTTGTTTGTCTTTAGGCAGCACTGATTGGCAGAGGCCAAGGCTTAATCCATGTGGTGACCATGTTCTGATCTTTAGTGCTTGTATTACTCGTGCTCTTATTTGAATTGCATGAGGTAGAGTAAATATATGTAAGCCACATTGGATATGTGCATTTGAAAATGAACAAACACAAGCAAGTGTCAGTATAAACTCACAAATGTAAGCTGTTTTACTAGTGAATTGTTGGAGGAGTGGGAATTTTCATTTCAAATAATCTTCACTTTTCCTCCTTGACACTTATGATGACACTTAAAACCGCAATGAAGGCAGTAATATATTCATATCCACGACCCTGTGGTCCACAAACTTGCTCAAGGGTCTCAGGCAGGATGAGAGCAAGACAGCAAATTTAAAAGTGATGAAATAATTGCAGTAAAATTAGTTAACACTTTAGTATTTAAGCGTTGTTTGTAATTTGCTTATTTGATGATTAATCTCTTATTATTTATTTATCTCTTATTATTCTGAATAGAGTTTTTTTTATCTTTGATTAGTTTATCTGGCCAAATCTTAAGAATTATTTTATGTAACTATGTGTAATAAACACAGAAGTGCTTTTCTCTTTGTACCACTGTGAACACATCATCAGAGATCCAGTCTGTAGCTCAGATATGTGTAGATTTACAGTATGTAATCCTTTAAAATTAAAATAAGTGTTCAAATTTGCTTTCTTTTTTTGCATTCAATTTATTCATCTCTGAATTCCTTTTTTTACAATATAAGAACAATAAAAATACAGTATCCCTTTTTGGCAAACAAACATGGATTTGATAATTTCAGGATATTTATATGCATACCTTGTATAACCAGAGATAATAGTAAAAAGTAATTGTTTTCTTCATTTTTAAAATGAATGGTTATGGATTACAAATATTTTCAATATTACCTAAAACAAAAGAATATCGTCAATTAATCAATTCATAATCCTGGAAACTACCAATTTCTTTTCTTGCATGGTTAAATTTATTGTTGCTAGAATAATTATACTTAAATTCATAATTCTGCATTTAATTTTAGGCACATGGTTATTTCTAAACAAATTTATGAATAATTCCAATTAAAAGTGGATAGTTATAGCTTTCATATAAAATCACAGTGTGTTTATGAAATATGAAGCCATTATGAACTACTAGCAACATCTGCCTGAACCTCTAATAACTTATTCATGCAATCACTTATTTTATATCATATATTTTTATTGAATTCACTGGCATTACTTTATAGGACTTTGTTTCACTGTGACATTAAAGAGATCCTTTAAAGTATTTTAAAGAAAAAAAAATATAGACCATAATTCCATTTATAAAACCAGTGAAAAGAAAAAAAAACATGCGGGTGGTGAATACTCTTACGTGCACTGTATTTAGTCAGAAACCTGCTATTTTAAGTTTGGAATCAGGTCACTCTGTATGACTACAGGTGAACTAATAATGGATGTGGAAAGGTCTTCATGGAACTATGCTCCTGCCTCAATCCCATAAACTCAGACACAGCCATTCCTCATCTTTACTAAGCTGTTTTCAACCACCACCTTCGAGCCACGGCTGAGTGCTAGGCTGCATAATGGCCACCATCCATCAAGCAGAGGTCGTCACGGTTTGCGAAGGTTTCTACACCATTCACAAAAAGGTTATAAATATAGATTCAGTCTTTTTATAGTGCTCGCAATAGGTGCATCACAACAGGCATGCTGTTCTCTCTGAACATTTTGGCCAGATTAAGTGCAGTAATGTTGCACAGAAAAAGTAAAAAACGAAATTTGAATTTAAGTACCTTAATTTAGTCAAGGTCCAGATTTCAATCAGTTGCTGAATAGATGTTAGATCAATCTTAAACTGCAGCCCTTAACTTTAATATATTATTTTTATTTCTATCTGATGTTGCTTCATTACACTTTAAAATTCACTGTAAAATGAATATAAATAAAATATAAAATCAAACCAACACTAATTCAATAAAAAAATACAACAAAATGTTTTATTTTTTATATCACTTTATATACAGCAAGGATAATTGCATAAAACACAGAATAGAAAAATAATAAAGTATAGAAGCACATTCCCACCACCTAAAATAAAAATTTACTTTTTCATATTTCTTTTTTTCTTGTTTTATTATTTTTCTCGCGTAAATTGCTAAGTTGTAAATTTGAGATACTATATCTTTATTTGAAGTTATTATCTCGTGATTTTGAGATACTTCATCATTATTTTGAGATAATAAGTCAGCAAAATATCTCAAAATAACGACATAGTGTTTCAAAATAATAACAGTATCTCAAAATAAGGACAAAGTATCTCAAAATAATGAGACAGCCTCTCAAAATAATGACATAGCATCTCAAAATAATGAGAGAGCGTCTCAAATTAATGAGATATAGCATATCAAAATACTGATGTAGTAGCTCAAAATAAGAAGAAAGTTTCTCAAAAGAATGACATTATTTTTAAATAAGGAGATAGCATCTCAGAATACTGACAAATTATCTAAAAAAATAAGATAGCGTCTCATTATACTGACAAATTATCAAAAAAAATGAGATAGCATCTCATTATACTGACAAATTATCTAAACAAATGAGATAGCATCTCATTATACTGACAAAGTATCTCAAAATAATGAAAAAGCATCTCAAAATAACAATTTAGTATCGCAAAATAATGTCTTAGATTAGGAAAACTTTTTCAATGTCATAGGAGACATCCTAACCTGCAGATGGGAATAAACAATGAACAAATTGTGTGAAAGGAGTAGAAATCTTGCAAAATATATAATTAATTGCAAAATGTATCGTTGACTATAAAACGTGACTTAGAAGAACTAATTTAACAATAAATAAAAAATATGGAACTATGCATAGTTACTTTATCATGTTTTAATTATAGTGTGTGAATCATCAAGCGTCAGAAACCATCATGGAAGCTTTTTCAAACTACACGTGGGCCACTTAAGCAAACCTAAAGACTCCAAATATGAAGTGTTTTCCAATTGATTTGTACTTGTGTGTTTTATTTTTAGGACATACGACTTACTTACCAGAAATGACAAGATGCTGCAGCAAGCTGCGTACGTTAATTAGCGCCATTTTTCAAGGGTCGGTTGCTAAGGAAGGACTCAAGGGCATGTGTGTTTCTGCTTCTTCTGCTGAAACATATTTTTGTGTATAAGAGTGTTAAAAATAAGCCTTTTTATATGGGCAACACCTGACTTACTTGCATGTGTATTTTTGGCCTCTTTCACAGCAGGTGTCATAATGAGCACTCATATTTCAGCTGAGCATAATGAAAGGGAAATTATGCTCAGCTGGATTTATGGGGACTTTTCAATTTTTAATCATAACAGATATACATTGAGTGGTAATTCATTATTTACATTTTTTAGGAATTGAAGACTAATATTAAAGTCATCCAAACAATAAAGAAAAACAGAATTATTTAGTAAACAAAAAAGTAGGCTTTCTTGCTTAGATGACAGGTTCACACATCTTGGCAATTCCTTGCCCTCTTAAGCCGTATCAGGACAGCATTAGTTTCTCAGGGGGATGTCTGTAAAATATATTTCACACTTCTACTCAGTGATAAAACTCTTGCATCTGGAGGACCAGTGGGGTTTTTGACTTTCTCAGTCACATGACATCACATTCAGTAGCTCCTCCATTTCCACTCGCTGTTGTGTTTAATTGGATCTCCGTGGAAACGTGCACCCAAAGTGCAATTACGGTGCGTGGCAGTGGACCAATAGCTATTTTAATTAATGCGAGGTTACGAGGGACTAAACGAAATGCGCGAGGAACTAAAAATGGGACTAAAAATACCTAACGACCACAAAGTTTAGTGAAAAACAGTAGTGTGCGCACAGTTCTTCAGTTGTTAAACGGGGTAGTAGTGGGTGGGGTTGCCGCCATTCTCCTTCAGTTGTTTACCGACGCGTGTTTCAGAACTTTCGAATCGGACAGTTCTTCGCGCCTGACACTCTGGCTGAAACTCCACCCTCTTTGACTAGGTCTGCCTAACAACAGAGTGATCTATATTCTGATTGGCTCAACGAGAGTACATTATCATATACAGCCGATGTATTGGCAAGCGTGAGAAATACCACGTGTGGCGTGTGAGCGTGTGAACTCGCTCAAAGAACACTGATTCTGATGAAACTGGCTCTCATCAGGGCCTCCCCAGGAAAGGAGCACCCAGAGTTACCATTATTTCACATGATAAGTTAAACACAGCTACCAGAAACCACAAGCCCCCCAGATAAGAGCCTAACCTAAATGCTTCACAGAGTATTTTGCTTTGTTTAACACTTTTAAGTTACTACATGATTCCTTATGTGTTCCTTCATAGTCTGGATGACTTTAGTATTAAATTAACAATGTAGGGAAAAATAGAAACATTGAATGCGAAGGTGTGTCCAAACTTTTGATGGGTACTGTATATAGAACGAGAGAAAATACACACACACACACATGCGCTTATGCATGCAGGTGTCAGAACAGAGAAAACACTGCAATCAGGCACCCCAATCACATGGGATAATTTCGCATGATTGAAATGATCACGTTCTCTTTTGATGGCCCCCAGATGTGCTAAAGAATCCTCATCCGCTGGTGTCTGCTCCAACAATGTGACTCAAACAGCACTTTTGTCCTGGTTCACCTTGTGAATCCAGTTTACAGGTGCTGTCGAATTCACGCTCACGAGTGTAGCGCAGATGGTACATCAGTGCACTGGTTTGAACCAAACAGAAATATGCTGTCTGAAAAGCAAATTCAACAGATGGCCAGTAAAGAGAAAAAAATAAAGTGAATGCTAAAGGAATAATGCAATTAATTATATGAATATAAGTATAATGAAAACATGATTGAGTTTGTCCAAGAGTAATATAATGTATAATGTTCATATCCATTTGTACTATGTATACATAAAAGATTGTATAAAAGTAACTGTATAGATGTAACCTTTGCTGCCTGCCATAACTACACTGACATGCCAAAAGTCATGGGTTAGCTGTATGTAAATTGATTACCTCAGGAGACTGTATTTGGTAGGCATTATATATATATATATATATAATTTTTTTTTTTTTTTTAAGACCTGGAGCATAGAAAGAGCATAAACAGTGGTGGGACTTATGATAAAAGACTGAAAAAAGACCTCTCTACAGAGAAAAGGTTTATGTCACATATGAATACGTTTTTTGAATGTGCTGAGGTACTGATCCAAAAACTGCTTAGACCTTTAACCACTGGTTGATGATAGAAATGCTAAGGTCTGACATTCTGGACGCAATGCAGTTCAGTTCATTCTGAATCTGTGTCTAAGAAACCACTGCTATTGCTTTATAAACTGTTTCCTTGGACACAGTAAAGGGGGTAAAATACACATCTAACTGTGAGTCTAATGCAGTGCTGCTAGGCAATGCTCCCCTCAGCGTAGCCAAAGAGGGCATTTGTGGTGAAGCTTTTGTTTGGACCGGTGTGGTGACTCATCATGATTGATAGACCTTGTACAGAGGGGCAATAGACAGCACACAGGCAGAGTGGCTGACCATATTATGTGCAGGCAATTGTCTCTTTTTTTAGTGCCCAGGGGAAAAACGAACAGGGAGAGTGTTTCTGAGCTGCTATAAAAGCAAGCAAGGAAGACGATACTGACTGAAAAAGTGTTTATTTGCACTGTTATCTATCAACGGAAATAAAAAACCCAACAGTTTTATTTTGAATTACCTGGAATGATATAAAGTAACTTAAAAAAAAACCAAAACAAAACAGGTAACTTGTTTATGAACACACAGTATACAGACAGGAAAACGTTCAGAAAGGTAAAAATATTTAGTCAGTGCCAAGTAAACGTGATAAGGCCCACAGCTCCATCCAGTGGTGTAGAGTAATAGCATCAAATAGAGAAAGGATATTTTTCTGCAGGCACTTCAAAATTTCCCAGAGGAGCTGTTGCAATAGCTTCACAAAAATCACTAAAACGATAATAATCCTAGACATTTACAAAGAATCAAATCAAAAGTAGATTGAATTTGAATTAGGCACTTCAGAAATAATGCATAGAAACAAATTACAAAAAAACTCTAAGCCAAATATTGTCCCCTGAGTCTGGTTTTATAGGGCACACAACGTGAAATGGTTTTCCTGATTACACCACATATTAAACTTTGTTCCTGAGCTTCAGTGCTTAAATGAAATAAAAAGTTGTGCCTTTATCTTTGGTCCTTTATCGCTGTAGTTTTGTAGGTCACAATGAACTTCCAGGTCTCCACCAGCTGGGAAAGCAGTATCTGATCTGGAAATGTCTTCTCCACATCTAGAGGAACATCAAGATTTTTGCTTTCCATGTAAGGAGCCAGGGTCTCTTTAAGGCTGATAAGCAGAAAACAAGAATAGAACAAAGTCAGCTTTGCAAGCATCACAATCCAAAATGCACCATATGAACATTGGGTATTCTAAATCAGTAGACATTAGCTGGCCAGTCAACTCATAACTCTATGAATCTTTTTCATTGGATCAGAGGACCAGAGGGCCTTTCCTAAACTGTTTCTACAATGTTGAAAGTGTACAATTGTCTTGTTCTGCTGAAGCATTAAGATTTTCCTATGGGATGTATAGGCCAACTCATGCAAAACAACCCCATAGCAAATCCTTTAATTTTCCCAAAACTCGTCAGTGCATCTTTTAATCTGGTGCGCCTTTTGTATATATTTTACCACTCAGGTTGTAAGGAGCAGTAAAACCAGTCTACTGAAGTGCAGTGTTATTCAGGAGTTTTAGTTTAGTTCTCCAGCAGCATTAGCTGCTACCCTTGCTAAGCGCTAGCTCTTTCACCGTTCAGAGGTGAGTATTATAGGCCTGTAGCCTGCTGCTAACCTCGGCTAGCACTGCTGATCAGTAGCACAATTGATGATAATATTAAGCATATTATTAAAAAATCTAAGCTTACTAAAGGGAAGAGCTTTACTCACATAAATAAACATTTTTGTTTTCAAGAGAGAAATCTGTGTAGATTAACATCCAGTGCTCATTTGACTTTAAAAGAAAAAATATTTTAAGAATTACAGTTTTGTTTACTTAACGTAGCTTAGCTCTACCCAGCGGCAAGACCTGTTGAATTAGAAAAAAAGCATGGCAACATCCCTGATCCCTACTAATGTCGCATAACGTGCCTTATGATCCGGTGCGCCTTACATATGAAAAAAGAACAGAAAATAAATATTACTTGATAGTGTGCCTTATAATCCTGTGGAAAATACGGTAGCATTCTCTTGGTATTCTACAAACCCAGACTTGTCCATTAAACTGCTAGTCAGAGAAGTGTGATTTGTTATTCTACATAATCTAGTGGTGATTGTGATAACTGTACTTGCATGCAGCTGACCATGGAAACCCATGACACAAAGCTTCTGGCGCACAAATTTTGGGCTGATCCTAATACCAGAGGAGGCTTGGAACTTTGCAGATCGCTGGGGGCTTTTATGCAATATGCTCCTCAGAACTCACTGACCCTCCTCTCTACCTTTACATGGCTTATTGCCTTTGGCTGAGTTGCTATGGTCTCTAAATACTTCCATTTTTTTAAAAGAAAAAACAAAAACAAAACACCACTCCATATTCCATGGTGCAATATCTAGGAATATCTAAAAAAAAACCAAAATGGCCAACAGACTTGCAGACACAGTGGCATCCTGTTACAGTACCACACTGAATATCAGTAAGATCTTTGGAACCACCCACCCCACCCAGTCTGACTGCATGGCCAATGTTTATTTTAAGACAATTGTGGCAATAGGACTGAATGAAAAACCTAAATGTATTGATTAAGAGTTGTGTCCAAATATATTTTTGCCATACTGTATTATCAAGCGAAAAAAAAAGTAATATTTTGCATTCTCACGTCCAGTCAGGTCTAAATATATCTGAGCCTCGCTGACTCTTCAGTTTCAGCAACAGGAACTCGTGCATTTCGAGCAGCCAGGCATCCACACTTCTCTTGGACAGAAAGCCGATCAGCAGCTTTTTATCCTCCTGACCAAGGGCTTGCTGGTACTGTTTTGGGACACTTGAAAATGGATCCTGAGAGAACGAGGAAAAGACATTTTAAACAAGAGCTCATGCACACAGAATTTATTTAATTAATTATTTATTTCTATGTCCGTCTATGTCAATAGATATAAAAAATGTGCCAGTATGATTAATATCTGATATGTTTGTGTTATGGAGGAGTCCACTTACCCTCTTAAGGCGAAGCATATGTTCAGACTTGAGGGAGGTCAGCAGTTGCCACACAGCCACACAGTGCTTCAAACAGCATCTGCCCAGAGTCTACACACACCAAGATTATATAATACACAGCAGAGCCCACCAAATATACAGGAATTATTTGAATGTATTGTATTGTTAATGAATCTGCTCCTTTGCACAGTGGCCAGAATGCACTGGAAGGTTTATGTTATTAAATATAACACATTTAAAACATATGTCGCTAAATGTAAAAAAAAAAAAAAAAACATTTAACTGAATTAGGGCATATTGGAGCCCTGGTTTTTAGTAACATGAATCATCATAATTGCCCATCATAATTTTTTTATTCCAATAAATTATCTTGAACAATGACTACCTCAGTCCCTGCTGTAGACTGACCTTAAGGATATGAAGAGCAGTGTGGCTGCCCATTTGCAGTCTTGTCTCCAGATACTCCTGCAGCGTCATGTGTTCATCTTCTCCAGTCATGGCCAGAAAACCCAGAGAGACCTCAACGGCTGCCAGCGCCTCACAAACATCACTGAGAGATTGCAGGTCTGTCGCTAGCCCAGAGGAGCTCAGAGCTGTCAAGGGATCCTATAAAAATGCAAAAGCTCAGGTTTCAGTGTTTTTATTTGGATGACACAAAAAAGTTCAGTACACATAAGTAGATAATCTTTAGTCATAATCATAATTAGTGGTGCTAATGTAAACACAGTAACTACATTAGCTTACCTGAGGCACTTTTTCTCTTATGTCTTTGAAAATGTTTTCATAATTCCTCTCTTGTCTGCTGACTAGAGTTGGGATTCCCTGTAATGGCAAGTAAGACATGTTCTTAGTGCAATAATACGTTCTTTGTATCTTTCATTGTATTACTAATATTACAGCTTAACCTCACATAGTCCATGGAAGCAATGCTTGAACATGACACTGCTGTAGGCAAACCCAAAACTAACCCCTTATATGAGGCAGCAGTTTTCATTTCACTGGACAGTGTCTAATAATACATTTATAGTTGGAACAAAATATTATAATGCAATAAATTATAAACAGTGGCATGCAAATCTACAAAAGGCATGACGTTAAAGATGTCCAAGAAAGAGTTGGCACCAAAAGAAATATCACACACTCTAATCTTTCGTTGGATCACCTTTAGCTTTGATTGCAACATGCATTTGCTGTGCCATTGCTTCGATAAACTTCTGCAATGTCTCAAGATTAATTTTTTAATTGATGATGGTAGAGTCTGACCGCTGCACAAAGTCTTCTCCAGCACAAAGATTCTCAATTGGGTTAAGGTCTGGACTCTGTGGTGAACAATCCATGTGTCAAAAAATGATGATCTCATGCTCCCTGAATCACACTTTTACAATTCCGGCACCATGAATTCTGGCATTGTCATCTTGGAATTTGCCCGGAAGAAAAAATCCATTAATGGAATAACCTGGTCTATATTCAGTATGTTCATGTAGTAGCATCAACTGCAGCATCAACCCCACATCATTTAATTACTTAAATCCAGGTGGCAATTTTTTTTTTGGCTAGGCTAGTGTACATAGTGCTGCACTGGTGAAATAAGCATATAGGGCCTCCTGTATTTAATGTCTATGTGATTTCTAAATGCTTTTGGTTTGCACGGACAGTTCTAGTCAAATGCTGCGGGTCATGATCATTATCACCCACTGCGCTGTCCACTTTGGGTAGTAATGCCTTTAGATTCTATAGATCAAAAAGTGTTAAAAGCCTGCACAACTTTGGAAATGGAATATCCCATCCCTATCAGACCTCACTTGACCTCTGATATTTCACATCACCATGCCAGGAGCAGTAGATATAGACAAAGGCTGATATTCACTTACGGTCAGATTTATTTTGGGTTTGCCTTGTAAGAAACGAGTGAGAAGTTGCTGCTGGATCTTGGGCAGATCATACTCGGACAGCGTCTCCCGGCCACGCTCCATGCTGTACTGGCAGTTTGACAACACCAGAGGGAGCAGGTCTCGATCCACCTCGTACCGGATCACATGCAGCTCACTCAATTCTGCCAGACTCACTGTGTAGCTGTGTAGGTCCATACAACAGAGAGATGCATCAGTGCCAAATAACCATAGCATTCTGTTTTTTGCTGTTTTAGCATTTCACTCTTAACACTTATCTATTTCAGTGTTTCAGTACATATTTAAATGTATAAACACTATTAGTAAAATGTGCTGATATGTTTTAAACTTTCTTTAGTGTAGTTCATTACCTGCTGTCCTCTCCTGTGTATTTGCCAGCTTCACTGACCAGTTGATTATGCAGAGAGACTAGATAGCTGAGCAGGGCTGTAGCACAAAGTCCTGCACCCTGTCTCCGAGGAACCAGCACCTGCAGCTCACTGCTCTCATCCAGATCCACACTGCAGTAATCTCCCGGCACATTCACCTCATCTGCACAGAGGTACATTTATACATGAGCAACAGAAAACACCAGTTGCACCAGTGCTAGAGCTGGGCGATATGGCCCAAAAAAAAATCTTTGATTTAAAAAAAAAAAAAATCAGATTTTCGATTTAAATCTATTTTTTCCCCTCTATTAAAGTCTCCTAAAAGTCGCTAGAAGTCGCTAAATGACGTCATCGCCTAATTTGCATTTTGTGAGAGAAAAAAGTGAGTAAAAAACACTCTAAATAGATACAAATGAACTCCAACAAATGAACAACTTGCTTTTTAAATAGGCAGTCACGTCTCAAAATAACTTTATTTTTACGTAAATTACATACATTTTTGCCGTGTTGTTAAACGTTATTATAAGAGCAGGAGAGAGAGGCGGGTCTGTGCGCGGGAGAGAGAGGCGGGGCTGCATGCGGGAGTGAGGGGCGGGGCTAAGCTCAGGGGAGCGTCGGTGGTGAAAATTAAAACTCAGAGAAAATCGATTTAATAAAAACACATCGTCCTTAACTGTAAATTCGAATTAATCGATAAAATCGATTAATCGCCCAGCTATAACCAGTGCTAACCTGTAACACACTGGAGTTGACTGTGCTCTTTAGAACTACCTGTATTTTTGCCTTTTTTTTTTTTTACTAAAGTTTGTAAAGGCTTGGTGTCGGATTTCCCTCCTGTTGCAATAGACCAGTATAAAACACCTCAGTTCAGTGACTAAGAAGTGTGTCCCAATACTTTTGTCCAAAAAGTCCATCTTGACTGGAATATGAGGCAGCTTACAGTCATTCAGTAATAAATATGTATTTTGTAATAATACTCACAAGTGGCCAAGGAAGCTCTTAGCTGATTCCATGAACTCAGGAAATAGTGAATGCGCGTCTCATACCAGCTCCTTAGTGATTCTGTTGAAGTTAAACATATTAAATGTACTTTATTCAAATGTCAGCTAAATTTAAATGTAATAAACATTTGATCAAAATGTCTGGACTTGTCCTCATAAAACAATGCACACATTGCTGTTTATATGACTGTAGTGAGGGCTATACTTTATTATTATTATTATTTTTATGGACTAATAATCTCCTCCTCCCACACCCCAGCAGGTAGATCTGTCACCCCCCAATGTTCAGTTCATGGCCACTGCCTTTGTGGACAGGGCCTATAACCATATACTTTAATTTTGATCAACTGACTCAAATGAATGGAAGTCTATAAACAGCTGATTAAGATACACCTAAAAACATACCTGTTTACCTGAAGAAAAAAAAAATTAACCTTACCTGAACGTTGTTTGTCAATGAATTCTCTAATTGTGCCACTGCACAAATCAGGCATATTCTGATTGGTCTTGACCAACTTCCTCTGCAAAGATAGTATTTCTGGAAGGAACTTGACCAGTCGAAACTCTGCCTCCTTCAAAGTGAAACAGAGAGATAAAAAATACCAATCCTAATTAGACAACTCAGACTTGAGCTACAACACAAATATATGGCTAATTCCATGACTATTACACATATACACTCATCATCAATAAAATATTTGAACAATGAAGGAAGTGCCAGATTACAATGCTGTTCAAAAGGAATATAAAGTTTACATGGAACAATTACATTTTAGATGATTCAAAATATTGCATCTGTGTCTTCCAGCATTTTTACACCAGCACTATTTGGTCCAGTTAAAATGGACTCTGGTTTGATTGAGCAGGAGTGAAAACAGTATTTCCACTTGGGTGTGGATCAAAACAACCTGACTACAACCAGCAAGAGTTCTGGCACCAAACGAACTCTGAAGCAATTCACCTGTGGTGACGCACGACAGTTAAAAAGCTCAGCGGTACAGTTAAAAAAAGCTCCGCGCGACAGCAGCTGCACCCGCAAAATTTTTTTTTTTTTTTTTTTTAATGAGAATCGATTCTGAATTGTTCAATGTTAAAAACTAGATTTGAGCTAGAATTGCTTCTAGCTCAAATTGATTTTTTCCTGCACCCCTACCAGACAACGCTAATAACCACAGCTATGGACAAATTCTGCCTCACACGTGGTCTGTGCTGCATTCACTACTTACAGCTGAGCGATTCCATTTACTACATGTACATTTGTGCTGCATGTTCTATTAAAAACACTGTTTAAAGACACAGCATTTCAGCATTATGTGTTAAATCAATCAGCTTCATACAGCACAGATATTTGCGCTGTAACACAGAATCTTCTCATTATATTTACTTTCTTGCTCATGAGTCAGACAGCTCTGACCAATCAGAGGGGACAATGTGCTTGCAAGGTTTATTGGTGCGTATTTTGGTGCATTTATAGGTTTATGCTTCTGTGAAACCAAACCAAGGGCCACAACAATAAGAATTCTTGGCCTTGACCACAGGCTTCTTGGCCTCCACTGTGGTGAACGACTATTAGCCTTTAAATTTCTTCTGCAATCTGGCACTTCCTTCTGGGAGCAAATATATTAGTTGATGATGTGTGTCATAGGGTGAAAGACAATATCTGAAATAGAAAAATAACCTTTTGTAAGAATCTCCAGAGTAGAGGGAAGTTGTCTTTTCCGTCATTCTGCTCGACGATGTGTGTGAGGCTGAGCAGGGAGCCTTTCTCTCTGCAGCTCCACACAGCAGAGCTGTGAAGCACAGACTGCCGGGGCAGAGAGGACAGGAATATGCGCGGGTCTCCATACTTTACTTTCAGGATAGGGTTAGAGGACACACGAGAATCCTCCCTCATGCAGGTGCTCACTTTTTTCAGCTTATTCTCCAGTTTCTAGTAAAAGACCAAAAAATCTAAATTAAAATCTGATCTAAAATGATAAGCAATATACAGTTAAAACTTTACTCACTTTCATTTCATACACTTTTTTATATACTCTAATATTCTTATATACTCTAATGGCTTGTGGGTCCTCTCTTTATTTTTCAAAAACTTACATATTACACTCTATGTAAACTGTGCATAAGCTGTGTATAAACAATTTAGGAGTCGTGTGAGTGAGCCTGAACGCTGGGCAGTGTGCTCATGGCAAGGTGACAAATAATCTGTGTTCAAGTGAAGCCTGATAATGGCTGCCAGATGAATGGCGAATTTCATTGTTGTTCTTAAGCTTTCGTGGAACATGGCTACAGCCTTGGGATGTTATAACTAGCTCTTGTCCCAGCATTTATTGAATAACGAGTTTTCAGTGAATAATGCTAAATAAAGCTTGAATTTGTATGGTTAAGTGGGCTAGTGATGCACAAAAAACAGAACTTTCTTACCTTTAGTTTAGGGGTGATGACATTTTGCGCCATAGTTTGCTCCCAGGCATTCCTGGCTTCCTTAGTTGAAAGGTTATTATCATAGGCAGCAGGCCCTAGAGTGATAATATTAAATATAATTACTTGTTGCTCATTTTTTAGTTCTGCATCTCAGTTTGGTCAGCAAACAAAACACAAATTTGAGTTAAATGAACTGCAGCTGATATAACGTTTTACTATTTGGTAAAATTCTTAATCTGTGTCCACCTCCTTAATTTTTTCATTGTTTATTCCCATCCTCACTGTAAAACATCCTCCAACAGACTAAGATGCTTTTGAGAATGGAGCTCCAAGTCAGTGCCGGAATTTGATCATGTCACATCCGGCAGTTTAGGCATCAGGCAGTTAGACAGGTGTGCCACCCTAAAGCTGATATGTATCTGGTTTCTCAGCTCTAGAGTGGCACAACTGTCTAACTACCTGCTTGTAAAGAGACAGGATATTCATAAATAACAGTATGTTTGAAACTTATTAACATCATAGCCCTCTATTGGCTGAAGACTGAGAATAGTCTGAATATAATCGCCTGACAACTAAAGAATTTCTAAAATATTTCTTGCTGCTTTTACCAGCTAGGAGTATATTATTAGGGTAGCACAGGTTCATGTGCAGAATGCATATACAACTCAGAGAGATCTATTTTATTTTACAAAGAACAAGAAAAAGTGGATTTTAGCGGAAGAAGACCTTAAAGTGCTAAAGTGATCTCTTACGGGACTTACACTGAACATTCTGAGGAGGGTCTAGAGTCCAACTGAGCATCAGATGAACTGTAGTGACTGTGTCATCCACCCCTTTTCCTACTGCCCTGCCCAGCTGATCCAAATCCTTCACAAGATGCCGTATTAAAAACTCACAGGCGTCCTGCACTGGAGGCTGGATGATCTGTGCTATATACTGAGACTATACGACAAACAAAAAGAAAAAAGAGGCAGTTAATAATTAAAATACTGACAATCTCAGATGTATGGGAATGGCCTTAATCGTTAATTCCAGTACATCAAACATACCTGAGCCTCTTCTGCAGCACCGAACAGCATGGTTAGATGGGTTATCATCCTGACCAATGTAAAAGGAGTTAAAGACAAGCTTTTGGTGTCCAGGGTCTCTGGGTTATCTCTTCTTTGTGGGTTTCCAAGAATATGGCCTCTCTGGGTACGATCGCCACTGAAAAGATATGAAATTTTTTGTTTAGTTTACTTTTTATTGTTTTCTTTTTTATTGTTGTATGCAAGCAGGTTGATTTGTCCTATTTTTTTTACTTTTTCCATTTAATGTCTGACTTACTTGATCTGTGCTTCAGTGAAACCTTGCACAGGTTTGTAATTTAGTCCTCCCACTTCAGCTCCACACTCTAGACATCTACCACGTTGCACGGGTCTGCCGCACTGCAGGAAACAACATGTTTCTTATAAAGACTATACGAACACTAAAAATTAATTTGCTGAAAGTAACACTGGTATTTGTGTCTCATTGTTCTCAGGCTCCTGCTTATTGAGGGCTGTAGTGTCGACAGGATTTAAACTTATGATTTCCTGTTTCTTGACAGGCATGCAGTCAGACAGCTGTTCCTCTCTAAACCAGCTTCATAGCTGTGTGACAAAGACAGAATGGAAATCTTAACTCACTCAGAACTGTTTTTTTTAGTGGCATTGGTGGCTCAGTGGCCAGAGCACCAGATTATTGGTGACAGGGGGTTCAGTACACGGGTTTGGCAAGCCATCACCTCTGAGCCCTTGAGAAAGGCCCCCAACTCAACTGATGAATATGGCTGAATACAGTTCTGGAAAACACTTAAAAATGATGAGTTTCTTTAATTTTACCAATTTGAAGAGGAAGATGATCTCAAGCCATCAAATCAAGCTGAACTGCTTAAATGTTTGCACCAGGAGTGGAATAAAGTTATCCAAAAGCAGTGTGTATGACTGGTGGAGGAGAACATGCCAAAATGCATAAAAACTGTGAATAAAAACCAGGGTTATTCCACCAGATATTGATTTCTGAACTCTTAAAACTTAAAAAAATGCTCTAAATGATTTCTATTTCTATTTGGAACTTGGGAGAAATGTCCGCAGTTTATAGAATAAAATAACAATGTTAATTTTACTTAATGTAAAATTGTAACACTCCAATGTCAACAACTATATGTCTAAAGAACAGTAAGAACTGATGAACTTGGTGAACTAGTCACTTACATTGTCAACAACACAATGGTGGCCATTGGGACAGGCTACAGGAGGGTAAAAAAACAATAAATACAATTAATGTTTATGTTACAGTTAATGAAAAATGTAACTACTAGAAAACAGGACATGCAGAAGCTTATATCAAATGAAGACTGGTGTTTGACTTACTGTACCACCTGAATCCAATTGCTTTTTTTGCTGCAGCCAGCATGTCTTCAGGCATAGTGGGTATAAATGCTGCCTGTAAAATGTAAAGCAAAGAAACATAAAAAATAACATAATGTAAAATGAGAGTTAGAGGGAGAAATAATGTACAGGAATTAAACATACCTGCATAGTGGCAGGAGACAGTCCAAGCTGAACCAAAGGAGCCAGGACCTGCTCAGAACCGCACAGCAGCACAGCCTTCAGGTGGACGGCCAGCTCTATCAGGATGTGTTCTGTGTTAGAGCGGCGCTCATGAACACTCAGTCCACCCAGTCTGTTGTTCACTAGAGCTTCGGCAAACAATTTCATCTCTCTGGAGAGCAAGTACTGTGAGCCATGGATGAACTCTTCAAGAGTTCGCTGTTGCTAGAAACCATAAAAAAGAACAGACAAAAAATAGGGTCTATGTTAAACATCTTTCATGTTTAAAGTTGATTCTAGGTCCCTTTTAATGCTAGCAATTCAAGTATGTCATGATTTGAATGAAGTTAAATCTTTTGTAGCTTATTAAAACAAAATGGCAACAGTATATATGACTTCCTATTCATAAGATGAAGATACATTTTTTATTTTACAATTTCCCAAATTTGATACATGAGGACATTACTGAATCAATACTAATAAAAAGATTAATGGTCATTTTGACAAACTGAGACATTTTTAAAAAGATTCCTACTTCTGGTCTGGGATGGAGTAGTGGACTATTTGCTCGAAACGAAAGGGTAACTTCTCGGAACAGGGCAAGAAGAACATAGAAGGCCTTTCTCTTTGGAGTACATGTACATTTCTAGAAAAAAGGACAACATACAGTATTAAAATCTTTTCAACTTTTCAAAATATAAAAGTTAAACAAAAACAAAACTGTACGCACCCCAAGGGCTTCATCTATGCTTTCCACCGTGCCCTCCATTGTAGCTTTTGCAACTGCCTCTCGTACAGCTTTATATTCCTTACTATACACCAGGTATTGATCCATCTGGCCCCCAGTCTCTTCCTGAAACACAGAAATTAGTTAGCATATCTGATAACTAAATATTATCCCTGAGAAGTTTCAGTGACTTGTAGTATTAACAAAAGCAATTATGTAATGTGATATAAATAATAAAGTGTAGAAAAATTGACTAATTTAACAGAGATGCAGTTTAAAAACAAACACACATATATTAATTGTGTCTTTTTCCAATGTGAAATTGACAGGATGCTATAAATTCAGACTGACCAATCAGAGCTCTGTTGTTATGGTTTCACTGCAGACAAACGTGCAGACAAATTGTATGAATCATATTAAATAGATCAGAAAAATATCAGAAAGCAGACAATGAACAGAGAAAAAGAAAGAGTGGACATTTTAGGAGCTTTAGTTTCGAGTCCAGTTTACAGAACACAAAAAGCAAAAAAAATGCATTGAACTTGGTGTGAAGTTTCCACTACATCAAAAATTAAAATATTGATTGTGGAATCTCTACATTCTTCTACCTGCTGTAAGATCTCCTCTGGGAAAAGCCATTGGAACTTAGCATCCTTCCGCATGTTCTGAACAACCTCCACTCCCTGTAAGCTGCAGAGCTTCCTGATCAGGTACACTCTGTACCAGTCATTCTGGCTTTTCTCACAGAGCTCCATCACTGTATCCAGGAACTCCTCCTGATGTTTCTCCAAGCTCCCTAAAAAGACATAATAGTACAATTCCATTAAGTCAGAGCTAGAAGTATGAGCCCAATCTTTCACATAGAACACCTTCACCAATGAACAAGTGGTTCAAACAGCGTATCATGACATCTATGAAAGTGAAGAGCTATGTAATGAATTTACCACTGGCTAGTGTTTTGGAAAGGAGCTGGGCAGCAATGTCCAAGCACCCGCGCAGTCTTGCGATCTGCTGCAGAGCCTCTATGGAGACTTCTTCTGTGGCCACCCGACCCGTATGCAGAAAGTAATGCAGGAAGTCTCTGCCCTCCTGCAGGGGTCTCCTCTGTTCTGCTTCAGAGCCCAACTCCGTTTTCTCAAACATTGCATCCTGCAATTAAATAATTAAGCATTTAAAATCCGTTCTCTGATTTTAAACTCGCTTTCTGATTGGACTCGCTTTCTGTTCTCACCTCAAAGCAGCTGATATACAAAGTGTACAGTTCTGTTTTATCATCACCATCCAGGATTCTGCTCTGTAGTATAGTCTGCAAGTGCTGTTCAAGATACACCTTCACATCATCAAAGCTGAAAAAAATATATAGGACATTCTGTCATTTAAACATTCTATTATATTAAGCTTTAAAAAAATGCTCTACTTGATTTTGGAGCATTGCTTTGAGAATTTGATTGCATTCAGTGACAAGAGCATTAGTGAGATCCTCTCATCTCACCCCCAACACATTCCAAAAGTACTGGATAAATCACCATAATTTCAGAGAACATAGTTCCACAGCTCAAAGCTGATTGTTCTTTACATAATATCTATTACACAATCCAACCAAAACCAAACCAACATGTAGAATGTAGCAAAATTATGCATTTTATAACAGAAATTTATAATGTATTATAATTTATTAAATGATAAATTTGGCTTTTACTTATGAAATACAAAAGAATGTTTATATTTCTAAATATTTACTTGATTGTAACTTAATTATAAATGCTATATTGCTGTACACTTTTCCTACCACTTTAACATCTGCAGATATGATTATTATTCTAGATACTTACTGTGGGTGAAGCTGCTAAAGTGCAACATTTACAATATTGTTTAAAACATGTATGTGCCACGAAACTCATTTTACAGGGATTGCAAACTTATGAATGGTAGCATATCTCATAAAGAATTAAAAGTTTAATTTCTCTTTGATAATAATAAATCAGGTTCATTAAAATATAAAACATAAAAACGGGTTTCATTTGAGGTAGAACTGTTCTTTGAATAAAGCACTGTAATTAGTCAGCTAGTTAAACAAAGGTTTGAAATCATAGTCCTCCTCTACCTACAGAGAAAAAATAACTCCTCAATACTGCATCTGTATAAGGACCTGTCATACTCACCTGTATCTGAGCAGGAGTTTAAGCACCACAGATCGCACAACAGGACTTCTGTCCATACCCTCATCGAAGGGTGACAGGGCTTTGGTGTGTATCTGGCTTTGTGCTGAAGAGAATACAATAAGCAAAACACCTTACAAAACAATCCTTTATGAGAATATATGCATATGCATACGTGGGGGAAAACATCTTACCCTTAACCAGGGAAGGTGGTTTTGCCTCAACCATTAAGAAGGACAACAGGTGCAGAATGACACCTCTAGATGGTGGGCAATTGTCCTTGAAACACACTGCAGACACTACTTCTATAAAAAAGGCATTGCACCGTTGTCTGAACTGGGAATTCAGGTGGAGACTGGCCCTGTAATTTCACCATAGTCACACATATAAGGAAGGATAATCAATGCAACAACACACTATTAAAACATGCGTACATGAACTCTATTGAGTTCATGTAATGCAATTTGTGCAATTTGTGGTGTTATAAATTAATATACAAAAATTAAAAAAAAAAAAAGGCCCACCGAACATCCTCAGAGACTTTAAGCTCAAAGTCATCCGGCACTGGTTGGGTACACAAAGCGCAGTACATCTGGCCTGGGTTCAGCCATTTTCTAATGCAGGGCTGGCAGAAGACATGGTTGCATGGTAATTCCACTGGGTCTTGAGGCTCTAACCTGCATATGGCACACGACTGGTCGCCAAACCTACAGAAAAAAAGTTTAACATTAGCATTTAACAATGTACAGCGTTCACACTGGAAAGCGACAGGCGACCATTCATTTCCTATGGCAGGACGCGATTTGTTGCCGCGACACGCGAGAGGCGACAAGTGACAGAGCGACAAGCGACACGGAGCTGAATTTTTCTCAACTTTATGCAAATTAATTATGATGCGGTGAAGCAACATTCTAACCCGATTGGCTTCTAGCTTTTCTTTGGACCTATCACAAACAAGACGGTCCGACGTCCCCAAGCTCCTGCTCTCTGAATTTCTAGTTTCTTTCCCTGTTCATTCTGTTGAATGGGGTGGACCCACGTCGATCTGTGGGAACGGCTGCGTTTCCAGAGCAGTTAAATTACAGAAACGCCCAAGAGTCCAGCAAGTTTGGGAGTTATAGCTGTGGAATAAAATGGCCAAGCGATTCCTTTTTTGTGCCTTTTTTCTAATGGGAGGCTGGACCATGATAAACACGCGCGTTGAGCTTGACACGCCCACAAGCGACAAACGCTGGGCAACTTAAGCGACTCGTCATGTTCCAGTGTGGACGCAGGGTCACTTTCATTTTACATGCGAAGATAGTATTACAAAAGTTCTGGGCACTACTTGTCAAAATATGTTACTGTGAATTTTTAAATGTTTAGTAGATTATCTAATCGCCAAAAGGCATTACATTAAAGAAGAAACTTTACTGAAAATTAGCAACTACTAAATGAGTCAGGAGACTCATGTCAAAGGTTAAAAATGTCAAAGGTTTAAAAGCTATGGGTTCCTCTAAGCAGCTGCCTAGCACTGATGGTTTAAATATTTAATATCCACAAACCATAAGAAAACTGCTTGTGGGATTTTCCAAAATGCTAATCAACTCACCGTGTGCACACCAGAATAAAACCTGTTTCCTCAACATACAAATACCTCAAATACCTCCAAAGATCAAACAAAGGAAAACTCATGTATGCTTGAAGAGAAAAGGTTAAGCACACTGGTAGATCGATCATGCTTTGGGCCTCTGTTGCAGAGAATGGCAAGACCAACATTTGGTGGTGAAGGGAGTGGGGTGTTCAAACTTTTTTATGTCAATGTATATGTAAAAAAAATCTTACTTGAATATAAGATCACTTGCTCCTTGCTTACAGGATTTGAGTCTTTCAATAACAGCCGCAAATGCTTTCTCCTGTTTCATGTCTGAGTTTTTCTCAAGCACCTATGACATAAGGCAAAGATGTAAAAACGAAGGACAGATGTTAAATGTTATTAAATTAAATGTGTGTCTTGTGTTTACATGCTTCTTTTTACATCAAAATATTTTTGCTTTAAGCTAACATGTAATACATTGTGCATATCCAAGATTGGTGCAAAATCAATTATACTGGAAAGACATAACCTGCACACTAAATAAACACTAAATAATGCACATATGCATAACGTGGCAAATAATGTTCATCTACTTTCACTGGAAGAGGCCATTTGACATTCCCATTGACTATATTTTTACTAGCACTTTCTAAATGAACACTGTTCTAAAATAATTATTACAGTATTGGAAAAAGAAAAAATAAATAGGGAATGTAGTGTGAAAAATAAAAGCAGTAAAATTCATTACCTTCCATAAGTTTCGAGAATGCTCCATGACCAGAGGTTTCAGCCTCTCAGCTTGAGCCTCAATGCCCAACTGAATGTGCTCCACAAACAAAGAGAAGGTGAAGATACGTCTCCAGCCAGTGCTAGAATACATATATAAGCAAAAAAATCTGATTAACAAACAAAATCACGTAATCATTGAAGCAAATCTGGAGCTAACTGATTCTCAAGGCTCTATCTGTTAAGGTATAATGATAATGGTAATGTAATATTACACTGAAAATTAGGCAACACTAAACACTATGAAATTTAAAAGCCACAGACTGAAGGTAAAGTTAATTCTAATTATTGTTTCTGTCAGAAAAGTTAAGCTAAACATAAAGACCAACAAATGCTAGGCTAAGTTCCAAGGTAAGTATAACAAGTTTATAGGGATGCACGAAATAAACATTTTTGGCTTTTATTTAGTGAATTACTAAATCTGCCACCATTTTTAACCATTGAATAAATAGTACTCCCTAAATATATTTTATCTTGCTTTCACTACGATTTTAAATATTTACGTAACATTTTATTGTACTAGAATTCCAACGAAGCACAATATTTTTACCTTAGCAGAGCTATTCTAATCATAAATTAATTATTATTTTTGCCGTATACCTAGCAGTAGGAATGTACAATGATATCAGAATTATACCTGTATTTATTGATAATTGCTTTTTAGAAACATTGGCATCATAAACATATTTAAGCAGACTTCAAATAATTTAGTTGTCTGTATTAATAATTTGGCACTTCACTTATTCTTCTAAACATGTTTTTACTTTGCCAAATATTCTGTGCATCCCTCCCCAAATGTTAGCACCTCATTTTTAAGCAAAAGAAACTGCAGTTTAAAAACTCACAGAATGCTCTTCACCATCTCTCGGCTTCTTTCGCCATATTGTTTAAGGCTTTTTTCTGAGCAGACCAGTTCAATGGGGACCTGCAGTCTCTTCACTTGTTTTAGCCAGGTCTGTCGCTGGAAGTCCACATTTAACTCATGTGGCTCTAGGTGCTCCACACATGCAAGCGCACAACACACATCCAAGATCTATAGGAATTAAGAGACAATAAACAATCAGCAAGGATCAAATTCCTTTATTTTACCTCCATTTTTTTAATTGCTTGTAGAATGTGTATTAGACAAAAAAATATATTTTTGCATAACAGAAGACTTGTGTGGTTGTCAAAAATACATAGCATTAGTTTGTACTGTTAGTACTTTTAGCAATTGCAATTACTCTTAGTAAGCCGTAAGCAAGACTAACAGATGAGAAACTGTTTTTCAGAATTACCATCTCCGGTGTATCCATCACATGTCGATTTCCCTGCAGGGAAAACACCACCTCAGGCAGAATTGACATCATCCTGGACAGATTCTGCAGACGTTTCTGGAAGTCGTGGTAAGCAGTGTGGACTAATGGCAAGGAGAGTTCACTTTCCAGTGATCTACTTCGCCGCCTACACAATTCATTCACACAACTCTGCAGGGCAGCACACAGCAACTACAAGAGACAGAACAGTCTTTGCTAAAGGCTATATAAAATTAGGCATGGAATATGGTCATATTCTTAAAAAATGGTTAATTACATATCAGAAATCAACAGATCAATACATGAAATGCTCTTACTTGCTGTTCACCGATGCTTGAAACTTTCATTGTCAAAGCAATGAAATCTTGGAGATATCTTTGGAAGAATTCTCTTTGCATTTTCTCGTCCAAATTTAAAAAATACTTCCCTATGGCAGTCCTTTTGAAGACGTTTTCAAATTGCTTATTGGTTTGACCTGTGGGGGGGAAATCTGGTTAAAATATCGTGCTCAAAATATCAGAGGAAGGAAAAATAAATACAGTAAAAAATAAATACAGAGTAACACACAAACATTTATTTAAATCCTATGAAAGAAATAATTACCCTCTCTCTCTAAAGTGTACACCCAGAGGTCATCTAACAGGTCTTTGATCCTCCAGCTGAAGGGCATGGTGCAGGACATGGTGCTTCCCACAGACATATGGCTTTGGATCAAGATGGTCTGTGCCTCTGAGCTACGTACAAAAAGCGAATTGTTATTAAAAAATCATAAAAGTGGACACTTAAGAAGCAGTTTTCATTAATGTAAGGAAGAAGTCCACAGTGACTTTTGCTGTGTTCCATGAAAGCTAAAGAACGCACAGAACTCTGGGATATCCTGCCAGAGCCAATTGCCCCTTAAGATAATACTTTATGGTCATTTACATATTGCTGTCCCATGACTTTGGCATGTTAGTGTGAATTACAGAGTTCAATTTGACTCAATACTTACTTCTGTCCTATCTGAACATATGGTATATCCAACACTGATTTGTTTCCAAAGATGAGAAGCCACAAATTCTTGACTTCATCTTCACAGTTGCTATCAACCAGAAGGTCCAGATTGCAGTTACGGTCGATGACAGAAATCAAGTGGGCCAGGAGGGGAGTGATCACTGCTTGTACTCTACGCCACAGAGTATGCCTATTGACCAATGAAACACTGCCTTATTAAAGCTTACAAAACAGTAAAATCTAGTTTAACAAACTATAGAATAAAAATGTAAAAAGAAAGGTTCAGCCTTATTAATCTCTTTGTAAGTACATGCTAATGAGTTCTCAGCTCTGATTGATATAGTATATGCGTACTTAAAGGTCCCTCCCTCTTGCAGGGCTTCAATGTTTGATGCTTCTCTGGAAACCCAGTTTTTGGGCATATCAGTGCTGTCTTCACGTGCCTTTAACAGCTGATGAAGGCGCTTCTTCAAGGCCTCCATGAATGAAGCTAGTACAGAAGAAAACATTCATAAATAAAATCCTTAAAAGTTCCTTCCCAATATGAATCACAAATAACATCTGGTCAGTATGCAGACAGACCTTTGATTTCATCATCACTGTTGTCAAGCAGGGTAAGAAGTTGGTCCACTCTTCTTGTACTAAGGCTGCCAGCATCTGTAAGATCCCTTAGCATGCTCACAGCACTCTGGACACAACTACGCAACAGTGCTGTTGTGTCAAACTCCCTTTCTGGTGCCTGAAACAAATATCAACACTGATCTAGCATAGATTTTAGATTATAATCACTTAATACTGCTGTGTGCAATTGGTACTATACTTACAAAACCTTCTGACTCGGACTGGTCGATCTCAGAGTCCTGGACCCCTAGTTCTAGATAATAGATAAATAATAAATTATACATTGATGAACAAGCATTTGAACAACATTTAAAGGAAATTAATTATTAAAGTCTTACTGCATATACATAAGTACCTTCAGTTTGCTCTGTAAACTCCTCAAAGAGATCACAAATTGATATATTTCTCAAGCTCTGGACATCAGATACAATGTCCTGAGAACTTCTGAGGTCATCAATGTGAACTGACGTCCAATGTCCTATGAAAACCAATAAATATAAAAAGGTTTGTGTACAAAAGAGCATTTAAATCAACCCATAATTTTTTTTCACCAGAGAAAATGCAGTATAAACAAACCTCCTTGAAATCCAATGTAAGAGGTGCCGCCTTCCATTCGTGGTAGTTTAGTAATGAAGTACACATAGACTCTACAGTCACCCACATGTTTTGACCGAGTGATTTCATTCATGGAGGAGTACCTGTCGAGAAAACATATAAAAAATGTTTAAATTCAAACTACATTTACTTTTATTGATAAAAGATTTGGTGTTGAAATTTCTCAGAATATAACATAAAATATAGTCCTACCTGGCTGATGCAAGGATATTTGCACTTATTGAATCTTCACCAAAATCCATTTGAACCAGAAGAATCTTGTCTGCAGAAGGTGTGCTGAGGAACTGCCTAAAAATAAAACACATATAACCAATAAAAATCATATTAACCATGCCAACTTTGTTAAGATATGGCAGATCAATTTAATTGAAACACATTCCTCCTAACCTAATTTTTTTGAGGAAGGACAGCTCCGTTTCAAACTGTCGCAGTGAGAGAAGATCAATGCTGTAAGTCCCTGTGGAGCTCTGAAGTTGCCTCACATCAGCAGCTGTCAACAGTCTTGAGAATGTTGTGACCTTTACAGAAAATAATGGTAGTAATTTAATGGTAGTGTATTTAACGCAAATGATTTTTCATGTATTCAATGAAAAAAGGCAAAAAATATCTACCTCTGTGAAAAGGCAATTGTTCCAGTGCCCTTGTTGGACATGAGAGACAATGAATTCAGCCAGAGAGTGGTGTTTCTGAATCTTGAAGAATGTGTTTGCCAGTCTCTGTGCCTCTACGTCAGACAAACCCGAATTTTCCAGTCGGACTACTGAATCTGGAGTGGCACAGTTCAGTAAGACAAGCTTGGCTTCCTCCAGCACTCTGTCTTGGATGTCTGGTTCCTCAAACATGTTTTTCTGTTTGTCCATCACTTGCAGTACAACAGAGGAACATGTATCTGAATGGTAACCAATGAAAACGTCTGTTGCCAAGTATTTGTGTGAACTGCTTTGCTGGTTGTTTGAGAACACAAACTGTTGGACCCACTCCTGCAGAAGGTTTACAATTTCCCTCTCACGGTTATTCAGGACACTGTTGATGTCAAGGAAGTGTTTCTCTAGTCTGTTTATAAGTGGAATGGGGAATTGCTTGTACACCACTTCTTTCTCCTCAATGACAATGAGGCGGAAGTCTTCGTGGACTCTGCATTTCACACGATGTGTGCCAAGACCAAGATCAACATATTTTTGACCCCCAAGATAAACATAATATTGGTTCAGTGCATCATAGAGACTTTCATAGAGATTTTGAAGGTTCAAAAGCACGACAGTCTGGCCGGTTTCCATGCAGATTTTCACACGGTTGATGTTCTTGCACACCTGTGTGTACTCTTGATCTTTGGGGAAACTTGAGCCAAAGATGATCTCTGGGAGGTTGTTTTTGGAGAAGAAGTGTTGCTGAAGGATTTGAAGGCCTGCAAAGTTCTTGGTCAGGATAAGCAGGTAGCGACAGTCCTCATCCTGGATGTATCTGTTAATGTTCTGTCCCACAAGGTCGATGGTACAGATGTTAACTGAGTCAATTCGAATGCTCAGTTTTTTACAGAAGATTTTCAGTGTGTCCACACTGTCTAATCCACTGAAATTTCTCAACACTGCATGAACAATTTCCTCTGAGGAAGGATTGGAAGCTTTGGAAACAGCAAATATCATTTTAATCAAGCTGTAGTAATCACGTAGCCCGAAAAATCCTTTATCTTGTTTTTTGCAAATTTTCAAGTAAGCCACTGCCAAAGGACGAAAAAGATGCTTGATATGTTTCAAACCCATTGGTTCCAGTGAACAAATTCCTTCAGCTGTCTGAATTAGTTCATTCTGATCTGGGTCACCTCGAGAGACAAAGATTCCCCTGTTCATTTTGGCAGGGTCCAAAGCCCAGTTTGAGATGCCAATAAACCCAACCTTCTTATGGGGGAGTGGGTCATCATCAATGCAACCTTCTTCCAACAACGGGTGGAGGGTTTTCAGGGGCATTTTTGGAGAGTCCTCTGCCAGGCCTATCTCATCCAGCACTACCACAGAGACATACTCTTTTAGATTTTTCCCCTCTTGAAAGCGGGCACATTGTTTAAATGTGTTAATGATTCCTTCTGCAGTTGAGTGAGGACTGCACTGGTAGGAGGTTAAGTGAATCTGTTTTAACCTCTTGTACAACTCAGAGTGTGCAGCCTGGCCCTGCATTGCATCTGCGACTAAAGTCTTTGATAAAGACTTGGAACTTCCAGGTTTCCCAACTAAAAACAGAGGAATTCTCAATTCAATGCACACTATCATCATGAATACATTCTCTTTCAAAGCCTTGTTTTTGGCAATTGTTCCCCCAAGTTGCACATCATGTAGAAAAAGATCCTGCATTAAATAGATTTCTTGCATCGCCTTTGCAGGTGTGTTGTAATTTGGGAAGGATTTGCAAGGTTTGGTCCAAAATTCCTTTTTCTTTTCCAGGCATGAGTGGTAGCACACTGCCACTGCCATCAACAGAGCCCATTCAGCTGGATCCTTGTCATCTGTAATGATCTCTTTACCAGCATTCTTTGATCGCTTTTGCTTTTTAAGGAACTCTTCTAATGCTTCAGAAAACATTCTGTGATTGGAGTAGAACCATTCAAACACCTGCATGCAACGTTCTACATCCCTTAAACTGACAAAGCTACATTCATCTTTTTTCTTTCTCATGTAGCCTTGACACTCAGATAGGACATCAGTCATCATTTTGATGTATTTCTCACATACTAAATTGTTCTGTACTATACTTCGAACAATTTGATGAATATACATTTTTTCTGTGCTGTCATTGAGCTGCCCAAAGTCCCACACCAACGGAATCATGCTTGGGGGCAACGCATGAACTCTGTAAACCAGCTGACGAAGTGGAATGGATCCCAGTCTATCCTGTGTCTGATCAGATTTCACAACATATCCCAATCCTGCACCCTCCAGTCGTTCAATCATTGCTTCTGAGTGTTTTCTGTATGGATTGCAAGCAGCAATAACCTGTAGTCCAGAGTTGGGTTCAAGTTTATGCCCCTGCACGGTGTTGTCACAAAGCACTTCCTTTATACAACTGATTGCCTCAGTAGTATTAGCCTCATCAAAGAAGAGGACAGAATCAAGACCATGGTTCTTTTTATTAGAGGTTGCAATGGACTCCGCTTCTTGTACCATAGCATAGATATTATCTGGGGTTGTGCCACCATGGACTTTTACCAATTTCATATTCTCAGTTGGGGTCCCAGTCCTTTGCAGTTCACACAGAAATCTGATTAGCCTCGTTTTTCCACAGCCAGTTTCCCCCATAATAATGACGGGGATGCCACACCTGAATCTCATGTGAATTGCCATCATCTTCAGTATGTTATCCAGAGTAAGCTGGTAGGTTTCATCAGGATCTGATGGCCACTTGACACCCAGCACACTGCACAAAAGCTCAATCTTCTCCCCTCTAGATAGATCATCAAAACTAATGTTGAAAGGGACTCGGTTAATCCGGAGACCATCATAGAGTTGCTTCGTCATGATATTATTCCTTATCACTTTGTTTGTTGATGGATCAATTGCATCAACTCCTTTCTGAGCATTTTCTCTGAGGTGGAAACCAATGAAGGTCATTGATTGATGATCTTCATTAAAAAATATATAGGGATGCGGTTCTGATTCCCAACTCTTTCGAAGGCGGAATGGGGCTAGATCTTCTTCGTTAGCACCCATTAGGTCAACCTTCTGCCTTCCAGGACTTTGATCTGATATGTTCAGAGATGGTGTGGCAAAGTCCTTGGCCATTAAAACCATGAAGTCAACCACAAATCTCCTGAATCCTCTCAAAGTGTCTCCAACAAAGGCCATGTCGCAAAAAACAGATGTTTCACAGTCTTGCAATTGAAGATTAAGAAACCATGCAAAATTCCTCAACTCTGCCCATGATGGATCCACAATGCCACAGTAGATGAATAACATCTGAAGGCATTCTTTATGGGAGCCTTCAACACCACTGAAGGTGAAATTGTCAAGATCAGTGTTCTCATGGAAACGTTTCAAATATTGATACGGCCTTTGATAAGCTTCACTTCTGAAACACTCATCATCCATAAGTGGGTCATCAATGTTAAAGTTAGGGTCATCTTCAACTTTTATTTCCAGTTCCAAAACTTCTTTAGGAGGCCTGCACTGCACTTTTGGAAAGATCTCAGTGAAGGTGAAAGGTACCTTTGAATCCTGCAAATGGAAAATTTTATCATTACACCAACTCTTAAAAAAAATCATAATACTTTCTTTAAGCTACTAAGAAACAAGGAGTTAAAAGTTATTACCACTTTTGGAAATCTTGGCAATTCAGAGGCATTCTGAAGCATCTCAATGACATATAAGTGCTGGCTGCTACGTTTCCACATTCGTCCTTTAGCATCCATTAGATAACCAAGAACTAACAACTTGAATAAAAATTCATGTAATCCCCTTTGGACCTAAAACAAACTCATATTAGTTAATGAAACAAGATATATATAAATATATTAAAATAGTCTCACATAAAGTAATTCTTACCATTGTTGTAACATCAAAATGAAAGATCACAAGTCCATTCTGGTTTGGGGTGTCAAGCAACGACTGTAGGATTACATTTTCTTTCACAGTGGACTCAAGTAAGCGAATGCATTTGAGATTTGAAGACCTAGGCCTTTCAGATGCTTGCAGTTGTTCATAAAGCCTTTGAATATACAGGGATTTACCTGAAATAATAGGAGCACATATATTTTGAATAAATTATGGCTTTAATAATCAAATAGAAATGGTTACATGAACTGACAGTCTAAATAAATCAAATGTTTAAATAAATCAAAACATTTGAGAGTCATTGTCCTTTACTTACCCACTCCTGCTCGTTTTGATGACACAATTCCAACAGACTGCTTGTCCTTGAATACAGAAGCAGCGCTAGCCTGTTCTGATGACACTGTATAGTGTCTAGACAAATAAGCCTGAATTCTTTTTAGGGGTTCACGTGGAACCATGTGCAGTTTGAACTGGCTAAATGCTGAAGGCATGTAGGCATGCTCACGATCCAAACTGCAGATTATCACAAGTTTATAATCCTTCTTGGACAAAGAGTGAAGTTTGTGAAACAATTGCTCCACAGCATAACTGACTTCATAGCTCAAGAGGTCTGCATACAACAGGGAGTAGATCTTCTTTCCCATATATCCACTGGAGAGACAACGCCTGAGAAAAAGTTCCACATGCTCATAGGTAGTATCTGCACTACACAGCAGCACTTCATCATATGTTGGTAGTGGCTCATATTCACTAAATGAGTAGACACTAATGCAGGAGGCTAGAACTTCTTCACTTGGACAGACAATGAGGTTGGGTTGGCCCTGCACCAGCCCCTTTGGCAGCTCTCGTGTGACAGGTCTTTCACTGGGGTCTAATGGCATGAATTCTTCTTGGTCTTCATTCTCATAATCGTCACTCACAAAATTGGCCAATCGATCAAGGAATTTTCCAAAACTTGGGGTGTCCAGTGTATCTGGGAGGAAAGTTTTCATGTCTGTGAAGTAATTCTCCCAAATAATATCCAATGTCCTTAAACCAGCTTCTTCATTTTCGGCACTGTCCTTGGACATGAAGGAATTCCCATTACTTACATTCTCCTCAATTAAGTCTGCATGTATGAGGTTCAATGTTTTCCACACACTAGATGTTGCAGATTTGGGGTTAATGAAGGAAAGCATTGTTAATGCACGATCCTCCAAGTCTTCATTGCAATTTTTTAAAGAGAGTTGTTCACAAAGATAGACAATTTGTTCAGCAGTGTAGTAGTTTAGGAAGTAGTTATCAGATCTCTGTTTGTCCATGAACTTTTTCCAGTCACTCAGGTACCTATCCATTTTCCTGCAGAGCTCTGGGAGTTGTTCCACTGCAGTACCTTCTACTGAAATATTTTCCTCAATGCTGCTTAAATTGAAGTCCATACTGATTGCAGGGCTATCAGAATTGTCAGAGCAGGTGATTTTT
Organism: Astyanax mexicanus; assembly: GCF_023375975.1. Lineage (NCBI taxonomy): Eukaryota > Metazoa > Chordata > Actinopteri > Characiformes > Acestrorhamphidae > Astyanax > Astyanax mexicanus. The sequence continues at coordinate 26,742,332 of NC_064422.1, forward strand.
GCTTCCCACTGCCTGAACAATGGGTTTCCAGCAAAAAGAAGATCAAGGAAGATCCCTGCAAGTCTCTGAACCTGGTCAAAAACCTTAGAAGACCAAAGGAACACATTTCAGACGTTATCCTTTAAAAACATTGTACCACAAATCTCAAGACGTTTGAAGCTAATGTTCTTTGTATTGTGTAAAAAATATCATACTATAAGCAATTTTCCAAAATTACTTGGAATTGATCAAATAACACAGCTGCCACTGACAGTAGCAATACACATAAATACATATTTTACCTCAGTAAAGTGTTCCACCTCATCACTTTGCTCAGCCTTCCCAGACATAAGCATTAGCTTGTTTTGCAGATCCCTCACATCTTCCAAAGAATAACAGCGAATCTCCTGCCTATCCTCATGTTCTTCAGGAACGTCCAGTCTCAGTGCAGTTTCCATACTGATCTGTTGCAGAAAGGAAAATATATTTTTTTACACAGTATAATTGTTTGTTGTTAATGTACAGTATTTTAATACAATCTCCATAATACAAATAATCTATCAAAATTAAGGCAAAAAATAAACCTTTTTCTGATTTGGTGCACTGATGGTGTAAACTCCTCTTGCATTTATGGCTGTGGCAAGGGACAGGGAGGAGAGTTCCACTGAACCATGACTCTCTTTCACTGTCTTTAACCAATCCAGGTGTCTGGCAGTATCTCTCTGATATAAACATATAGAAATACAGTACATGAAACTAACAAATTGTACATATGTAATGAGCTCAAACCCAAAACCCAATAACTTCATAGTAAAACACCACTTTATTAGCTTAGACACTGAACTGAGCACAGCATTTTGACTAATGCTGAAGTCTATATCAGCTTAAAAACTCTTTGGAGTGACTTCTGGGTGACCCCACAGACCTCAACAGGAAAACCATAGCTAACACAGTTAGAATTAAAATATATTTACCATTTTTCTCAAAATTAAATTGCATTTTTGTTAATTAGTTTAATTATTAATAATGTGCCTCAAAATTGTTTACATTACCTGTGTATATTTTTTATTTTGACTGACTACTTTTATTTAGTGATTCTTCTTATTATTCTAAAGAAAGTATATTTTAGACAAACACCTTCATGTAATTCACCGTAATGCTAGCACAATCACAGAATTTTAAAATGAAAGTGCTTTATTGTGTCATACCAGCTTTTTTGTGATGTCTTTGTCACTTTCCAGCACCTGCCATAGTTTTTGCATGGCTCTCCTAAATGCATCAAAGTCAGAATTGGCATTTAGTCCATACAGCATGGAGGAGTAGCCCAGTACAGCATCGTGGAAGCAGGCCACACGATCGACATCCATGGCATTCTCTCCGGCAGAGATCGTGGCAAGGTCAACAAACACTTTAAGCTGACTGATATCTATGAAGACACAGGGTTACACAAATTATTACAAATTATTACCTGCCAAGCCATATCATATATATTTCACTGCAAACTATGAAACACAGAATTATCTGGGTATAAAAATACCCAATTATTATTATTATTATTTTTATTATGTTGCACAGATTAAACAGGAGAGTGAAAGTTCACCTATCAGTGCCTGTTTGACCCAGTGAACAAAATTTCTTCTAAGGCTGAGCTCTTGAAGACACAGTCGGCGAGCCTTTGTTATGTCGACAAGGACTTCTTTGGCACTTATCAAGTTTTCATCGATACGATCTAAGCTTTCTTCTTTGATGTCAGCCGTACTCTGAAATCAATTGACATTTTAGTAATTACAACTTTCTCCCACAAATCTAAATGCAAATATGTTAGGCATACTTTACTACAGAATGTGCCAACTACCAAGGGCCAGACAATATGAAACAAGCTTGTGTTAAAGATTCTTTGAACATTTTGTTAAATAATAGATTCATTTTGATCACTTACAAATTCAAGTAGACTGTCCAGGATTTGGAAATTTCCCTCAGGGCACAGAACTTCCTTGACACCTGCAATTACTTCAGCTGCTTCTACTGCCAAGTGCAGGTCTTGGTACTGCTGGATTTGCTTGATTCTTCCTGGAATCCAGCGTTTATTATCCCTAGGATTTATTTTGCACATGGTCTCAAGATCTTGTATTAATTTGTCATATTTGCCCCTGAAGTCATCAAAGACACTGTCGATCACCTGGAATGTGATAGTTCCATTTTTTAAGCTTGTGTACAGGCTTTCATATTGACTGTAGCAAGGCTCAAATATTTCAGTGTTAATAAGCTCCAGGGAGTACGGCTCAGCATCTGTTACGAACTGTGGCTCAGTTTCATCATCATCTTGCTCAACATGTGAGAGTTTCTTGGCTTGGGTCTGCCAATATGTAGTAAAAATGTAGCTGTCCTTCAAATCTTGGAGACTTCTTGCCATCGGTCTTGTGTTCTCACAGAGGTTATAGTATGTGACCATTCCTGTCACTTCTGAGGAAACACCATCCAGCTGATGAACCTCCATGAAATCATCAAGATACATCTCTTCCACAATAACTTGTTGTTTCTTCTCCAGGTCAGCAATATCAACTGCAGACACATCAAAAAATAATTTAAACGTGTCAAATGTAAGACAGACACTTGCTCTGTCTGTATTGCGACAAATTAAGTGATTAGTAATAAAAAAGTACCTTTAATATGCTTTTGAAGATCTTGGCATGCATGCAGTAGGCATTCAACCATCTCTCTTTCATGGTAGATGTTGTCAACTTCCTCTCTCCTTTTTCTTAGTAGAGTTTTCACAGCTCTGTTATCTTTGCAGCGGCCATCTTCACACAAACCATCTATGGAAATGTATATATTACATTTATATCTCAATATGTACATTAAACATGTCATAAACATAATAATATATCAAAGCATAGCAAAATCACATATTTTGCTAAATTGAATTAATGATCAAAGACAGTTTTGAGTTTTAATTAATTACAAATACAAAAAAATGTGGCAGTGGTTTGGTTTGTCTTGTATTTAAAGCAGTGTTGTATTCTGTCTGTTTTTCCCAAAAAGTAAACACATCTTTTACTCAGATTTTATGGTGTACCTTTGACAGTTTATTTGAAAAAAAAAAAAAAAAACATAATATACTGCCTTGCTTACACTACCCCAATATAAAGCAATATACTGAATCTGTACTGTGATACGATTCATATCACCAGGTTCTTGGCAGTACGGCTCTAATGCACATATGTATCTAGTTACAGGGGCTTATGGTTATTGGCAGCTTTTAGTGATTACCAATCTTCAGAAGCTCAGCAAATGAGTCCTCTCTCTGAAGGATCAGATTCATGATCTTTATTGTAATGTTTCCTTGGATGAAGCTTTCTGCAACAAAGCTGAACGCAGAACTGGCCACAGCCATCCGCTCCCTGGCTGCATCTGAAAGTTGATCAATTAGTTTCCCAGTTGGACCTACGGAAAACAAAATCATTAATTCTTTAATTCTTATATGTGAAAACACAATCAAATAGAACCAATACCACCATGTACCAATATAGCTATTCACACCTTGCAGCTGGAAGATTTTTTTTGCAGTACTCCATGTCAGGAGATGTTTCATTACCAGCTCCTCTCCATCTTGATACTCTTCATTTGCATGTTTTGGCCATGCCTTGAGTACAATTGCAGATATCAACTTGCCAAATTTGCTCAAGTCATGCTTCCTGAGCTTTTCAAATAAAGCACCCTCAGAGTCACCCTGTTTTGTTTAAGACAAATTTCAAGAAATCAATGTTAGGAAAAAAAACTGTTTCGAAAACTGTTTCTATGAAAATGATAAAATGCTCTTAAATTTTTAAATACCTGACAAAGAGGACTGACAGCAGCTAAAGCACAGTTTTCTAGACAGGAGGATAATACTGGATACTTTTCAGTCACATCCTGTATCTTGTTGCAGTAAATTTCAATCTGATGTATTGGTTTTTCCTAATAGACATAAAAGTGTGCTTAATATCTGGGCAACAATTATTGGATATTTTGGCTTAGTATACTCAGTTTTTGTATATTTATGTAACCAACACAGCACATACAGTTTTTTTTTTACCTGTTTTAGTTTTCCCTCAAACTGGCTTAGGAATGTTTTTCTCCAGTTACCACTGAATTCCGTGTTGGCAAAAGGCAGTTCAATCAGCTTGCTCCACACCTAATTTCAGTTCAAATGGCATTATTTTGATATGCCTTATTTGTGAATATTTACAAAACTTCTTTGTATTCAGTTATGCAAATTACCTACCTCCAGCTCACGAACATTTAAGAATGTGGTCAAGCTGTATGAGGTAATCAATAAGTGACCAGGGAATATAAGTAGAAGCCAGTCTCTTACAATTCTTTCTATCTCTGGCAGCATATCTGTGTTCTTGTTCCTTTGAGCCTCAGTTGATTCCTTTAAAAAGCATAAAGGGGAAAAATGATTGGAAAAAAACTATAATATACAAAACTAAAGCATGTTAAATAATTTGAAAGGCTGTTTGACAAACTAAAAGTGGATCTTCTATAAATATGCACTCTATGAATACTGAATGTTCAATAACTTCAATAATTGTTCTTTCTGAGAAATGACAAATGGAATGGAAATGGAAAGAAAATATATTCTGATCTTCTTTCTGCAGCCAAGTCTTCTGATTGTTGGTCACAGTGTACTTATGGGGGTTTGCTAAGTATATAATTACTTCTTTAGCCAGCACTTAGTGGCACAAATGTTATAGCATTCATAGTGATAAGAATAGCCTGTAACCAACATTTCCTATGATTTCATATTTATTTAACATTTTTGTGAAGGACATTCAGTCACAATCTATTTTCATAACTGCTTTTATTTTGATGTGCTGGCAGATTTCCATGCATTTCATGCTCTTCAACTAGATTGTAAGTTGGATATTTAAAAAATTAAATAACATTTTTGGTAAAATATAAAACATGTTACAAAATGTGGTATCTTTACTACCAACCATCAACTGTGTGATTTGACTGAGAAGCTTCAAGCATTCAAGAGGAACTTCATGATTCCATGATTCTTTGTATGTACAGATTTTTGCCAAAATGCTGGTAGCCTTTTTTATGCAGAGATCAGCATAGCCAGTATCTGCAAACCTAAAAAACACAGAAATAATACAATTTACCTGAAGGAAGATAAAACACTGGACTTACATACACTGCTTGGTCTACTGCATGCATGTATATTTACCTGGAGTGCTGGTCTTTTGCCATACAGAGGAGATGTGATAACAGTCCCTTAAATGTCTGTGAGAGAAAAAAAATACAACTATATATAATATTCTGTTTTTAACCCTAGAACACTCAAATTCAAATTTGTAACACCATCACAACATTGGGGATACACTGTATGACACTTTGGAACCGTTCCTTAATTTTAGCACCAGATGATCCAATTAATATACTATAACAACTATAACTAATAAACTGTCACAGAACAGTGATACTCCAGAACCAGGTTTAAACATTGTAGCACGCTTTACCAGTGTAGTTAAGACGAGTGATAGTGGCGTGTTTGACTGTTTTACATGCTACTCTATCTGTTCGAGCTTCAATTTAACTGGTCCAACACTACCCTGATTATACTGACAGACCAGCTACACCAGCAAACTCAAAATACATCATTTACTGTTACTGGAGCTCTTCATCCAGCCTGTTTACTCCCCAACCTCTCTGGATTATACAGTGGGTTAGTAATGCGGGTTACAATGCAGGGGTTTGTTTATCTAATGAAGATTCTGATTACGTTTAGATTTGTTTGGTGTTTCACGTCAAGATTGGTCTTTATAAAGAGTTTTAGTGGAAAGACACATTAAGGTTTTTTTTTATGTTAATTGTATTAGACTCTGTGGATCTGGAGTAACACCGGCTAGTTTCCTGCTGTATCACACAGCTCGTCTCAGTGAGGGCAGATAGTTAGTTGAGTAGTTAGTTGTTAGTTGATTATTTGGAGCTGGTGTTGTAATTAGCATAAACTAATGACCATAATAAAATAATAAAGCCTCAGGCAAGCGCTGTTCGTGAACTGTGAACCACTTTCTCTTATTAAATACCTTTTTAAAGCTCTAACACAGACTACACTGCTCAACATTACTGATAGTTTTCACATATTTAAATGCTTTAATGATCCTCTGTGAAGAAGAATAATAATTCAAAACAAGTTCCGACCGGAGTTTGCTGTTGTCGCGCAGAATCTAGTCCGCTGGCATTTCCTGCAGCTGTGCTGTGATGTCAGTTAAACATTAGCTTAAAGCTAGCATTTTTCTCTTTACGAGCCTTAAACGATCTTGAAATTCAGAATATCCAGTAATGATCAGGAGGTAAATGTAGAGAGAATAAAACATACAGGGTTCTGAACATACAGGGCCATCTCAAAAAATTAGAATATCTTTGAAAAGTTAGTTTATTTTAGTAATTCAGTTAAAATGTGAAACTTATATATTATATAAATGTGTTACACACAGAGTGATTTATTTTACTATGGATGATTATGGCTTACAGCCAATGAAACTCAAAAATCAGTGTATCAGAAAATTAGAATATTATGTAAGACCAATTGGTACTTTATGCAGTGTGGGCAGTGTGCCAAGTCCTGCTGGAAAATGAAATCTTCTGTCAGCAGAGGGAAGCATGAAGTGCTGTAAGATTTTGTGGGAAAACACTGCACTGACTTTAGACTTGATAATAAAACACAGTGGATCAACACCAGCAGATGACATGACTCTTCAAACCGTTGGTGTTTGCACCAATCAGTGATGGTTTAGAGAGTCATGTCATTTGCTGGTGTTGATCCATTGTGTTATATCAAGTCCAAAGTCAGTGCAGTGTTTTCCCACAAAATCTTACAGCACTTCATGCTTCCCTCTGCTGACAACTTTTATGGAGGTGCGGATTTTATTTTCCAGCAGGACTTAGCAAACTGCCCACACTGCCAAAAGTATCAATTGGTCATATAATATTTAAATTTTCTGAGACACTGATTTTAGGGTTTTCATTGGCTGTAAGCCATAATCATCAACAATAAAATAAATAAATGCTTAAAGTAGATCACTCTGTGTGTAATACATCTATATAATATGAGTTTCACATTTTGAACTGAATTACTGAAAAAGATATTCTAATTTCTTGAGATGACCCTGTATTTATTTACGACAGAATGTGATAGAGACAAGTTTTTGAAAAGCCCATGAATTTTTTCCATTGACCTGAACCGCTTAGACACATATGGGCATAAACAACATGGCGCCGATGACAAAATGATGACACAACTTCAGTGGTCTATGTAAGTGCCTGATTTAAACACACAAACACTAACATCAGGTATATTACACTCATAAAATATGCTACTCTCTGTCACTAAAGTTAGATGAAAATCACCCGAATGCATGCCTCTTGAAAAAAACATAACATTAATGAGCGCCCTGAAGCTACCCAAAGTCCCATAAAACTCAGACAACGGCAACAAAATGAAAATCACATGAAAAAAATTGTGTGGGTGAAAATCACCTGATGTTAGTCTTCTAGGGTTAATATTAAATTTTATGTTATGTCTATTTTTTTGTTGCAGATTTTGAAACGTTTTTCAATTCATTTATTTGTATATATTTTTTTTCTTTTATAATTTTATTTACAAGGCCAATTACCCAACCCACTCATTAGGACTCCCCCTATCACTAGTGATGCCCCAACACACCAGGAGGCTTCTTTTCAAGCTGCTGCTGACACAGCATTGCCAAGTAGCTTGGAGGAAAGCGCAGCGGCTCAGTTCCGGTACATCAGCTCACAGACGCACTGTGCTGTGGACATCACCCTAGGAGTGATGTAGGGGGCAGGGCCAATTGTGCTCCCTTTGAGCGCTGGCAGCTTGATGGCAAAGCTGCATGAGCAGGGGTTCGAACCTCCTGCTCACAGTGGCAGCGCTTTAGACCGCTGGACCACTCGCCCTTTTCAATTTAATTTAGTATAGTATCTGTTAGTGTACATGTTTCCAACCCCAGACTCTGAAATATCCCATCTAGCACGTTAGGCTGCAAAAAAATGTAAAACAAAAGTTGATTTTTCCTGTTGATTTGGCCTAATCTTTGTCTGATCTTTGAAGTACTAAGAAAGCTAGAAACAGACAATAAGCTTTTGTGACCCTTAGCAGTTTAACCCAGTAGCAGATTATGCTCTTGGAAATAACTCTGTGGTTGCAGAAATCCATGTTAAAGCAACTAATAAAACATAGCAAAAAAGTGAGGTCAGAAAGCCAATCAGTAAAATAATCAAAGCCAGTGTGCCCTCCCGATATGTAAACAAAGATGACCAGAGTATGTTAAAAGTGTGGCTATGTATCAAAAACAATACATTTCAGACATTGCTTGACAAAGCAAGAATAATACTATCAAAGTATAACCCTGTAGAGCACGAATTAGTTGTGCAACCTCACATTTGCGAAGAAACACTTTTTTTGGACTTGAAAAAACAGCACATTCTAGTCTTGAGTATAATGGTAAATAATTGCTAGCTTCAGCTTTCAGCTAGAATACTAAAAGACTCCAAAGTAAAATACTGTGCTTTCCTCATCCAAGTTTGGACAAATCACTTATTGCCTGTTAAAACCATAACATAATCCAAAATGACATGAAATGAAACTTTGTTACTTTTGGATTACATGCCTCTAAAAGCAATATATTTATGTCTATGTTTATGCAACCAAAGTTCCACGATGTGGAACATAAAATGGGAACATCTGCATTCAGATTACTTTGTGAACTGCAGTAAAACATTTACTGGATTAATGAGAAATAGAGAATCTGAATGGTTCTGATATATGGTTTGACTGTCTGTTGTCCTGTCCCATGCTGAAATAGAGATTCCTAATGGTTCAGCTATATGGTTGGACTGTCTGTTGTCCTGTCGACAGCTGAAATAGTGATTCTGGATGGTTCTGTTACAGGGTTTGACTGTCTGTTGTCCTGTCTCCAGCTGAAATAGAAATTCTGAATGGTGCTGCTATAAGGATTGACTGTCTGTTGTCTCACCTCCAGCTGAATAAAATCTGTTTGTGCTTGTATGTCAGTGTGTTTTAATTAGAGTGGATTTCTTAAAACAAGCGTCTGAACATGTTTAAATGGCACTGTTAAATGAATTAAGCTACTCACGTTATGGTCCAAATATGACCCTTTGGAGTCAAGTCTGAAGCTAAGCATGGTGAGGACATCTAAGAAATCCACAGGGATCATAGTTGTACATTCACCTATATCATTCAGACCCAATGCACACACCCATGAGCGGGCAAGCAGTTGATCTATGTCAAGTAAGTATTTGTGGGCCTTCATGACTTTCATAAGTGCCCTGTAAATCAGAATAAAATACGTTACTAACACAATCAAATAAAAAAGGAACAGCTTTTACACTGTTAATCAGAAATATAAATGAATACATGAATTTAAAAAATGTGTAGATAATGATAAAAATGTATAATATGCTTAGAAATTGGCATTTGAAGCATAAATACCTTGTGTGTTGGGAGTCTGTAAGATGGTCTTCATGCATCTTAAACCCTTTAAGTCCTGCCCAAACAGCCAAACTTTGTTCAGTGGAGAGTTGATTAGACTCAAATGGTTTGCTTTCTTTCTCCAGTAAATGCAACAGGGGAAGGATAACAATCCAGCTGACTGCTTTTTTGTCAATTGCAGTCTTGCAAAATGTTCTGACTGCATGTGCAACACTGTAAAATTAAAGAAAAGCTATTCAGCAATAATCTTGATGACCCACAGGTGGCAGTCAAACAATGTATGAAAGTACAAATATATTCCATACAAAGCAGTAGGACAACTTAAGTGTATTTTGAATATATTTATTAAATAAACTGCTCTCTGATCAAAATCAACTCTTAAATTCTTACTTTTCTCCTTGTAAAGGCTGTAAAAACTCTATCCAGCATTTACAAAATTCTTCCTTTGACAAATCTGGAAGACGAAGCAGCCAGCCAACTTTATGAATCCACTCTTGATCCAACTGTAATTCATATTTATTGCAAATCAACAGCAAAACAACTCCTGCTCTCAAGGATTCTGAAGTAAAGACGTTGTCTGTTTGAAACAGAGAAATCTTCTCTTGTATGAAACCTCTGATGAGTTTTTTCACCTAAAAAGAAGACAATGAAATCACAAACATAAATGATCAAAAATATTTATTTAAAAAAAGGAAATCTACATAACACATTTAATGTAAAATACTTTAATACCTCATGTTCTCCATAATGCAAAGAGCTCCATGGTCTTGCTGTATCTTCATAAACCCAGGGATTTGAGTAAGTTGTAAAGAACTGTTTGAGCTGAGCGAAGAAGTTCCTTACATTTACATTACTCCACTCACGGAGGATCTCAAAGATTGTTTCCAGCATCACTTTTCCTGCTATGTTTCTACCATTCACTAAATCAGGCTTCATGTTCACAAACCAGTTTTTAAGCCTTTCTTTTATACCCTCTGAAGGCTTTGCACAAATGATGTCATCATATTGGTGCCATTCATCTGGAATAAAGTGAACATATCCACGCAGATTTATCACAATCAAACACAATGTACAGGATAATTTTATTTTACTAATGTTCAATTCAAGGAAATGAACTAATAACTGTTTATTACCTTGTTGTGTTAAAAGATCCTCTCGAATGAAAAGGCAATGGTTAACAAAGGAACTTGCATATTCTTTGTAGATGTGTTCATATTCTAATGAGTTTTTCCCCGGCTTGTGAACAACATATTTATAAGCAATAGACCTTCCAACATATGATTTTGGAATCCCTAGTTTTCCATGGACAACAAATCCATGATGTTCGATATGTCTGCAGGTAAAAAGTAGTGAGTGAATAATATTAGTAAATATAAAAACATATTCAAATTAACAGTCAAAGAGGATGGATTTTCCAGAGTCATATAATAACTATAGTAAGGTTCTAAGGCTGAAAGATCTCTATCATTTACTAAAATCAAATCATAAATAATCTTTACATTTTACCAAAAATATGAGCTTTTTTCAACATATAATACATTCCAATATAATACATAGACATATGTTTTAAATATCTCACCCTGTGACTTCCATTCTCACAATATCATGATTCCAGTTCTCCAAACTTCCAGATCTGATGGTCACAAAGTCTTGTGCTGGATCCAGTTTAAAGTCTTTAGATAAAATGGCATGGAAGAAAACAGTGACGCATTTGGGTCCCTGTTGAGGAATTGATGTCCTAAAATATATCCAGAATTATTATTAATAGAAAAGTTTGGATTAATTAGGCAACAATTAGTATTTCTTTAAAGCAAACTATATGTACATTTACTTGCACAACTGAACCTCTATAGAGCTGTGGCTCGTAAGGAGCTAGTATAAGAAAGAGAAATTTACACAATACATTTCTTTTCTAATTTTACTCAATATTTAGTTTCAAGTTGTAAGGCCAGTTACACACACAGTTGCTTTCCTTATATCCAGTAATGCTCTGAACAATAGGAGGACAAAGATTAGCACATGGCTCGTATGACACCATGAAGTCAGTAACCACCTCTTTTTGAACTTCCACTGATGCAGCATCACTGCACAGTTAGAGGAAAGCACAGCACTTATACCTAAGCAAAAGTATGCCTCTGCTGATCAGAGTGCAGAGTAGGAAAAGAGTGCATCTACCCACCCCAGATAGAGCATGGCCAATCATGTCCTCTCAGATGCTAGCTGCTGATAGCAAAGGAGCATAAACTGAGGAAAAGTGTGATACTAAGGAAAGTGGGATATAAAGTAAAACATACTGGTTCTGCCGGTCCTTTTTCTCCTTTGACGACTCTTCCTGAATACTCGCTTTGTTATCTGAGTCTGAAGAGGCACTTTTTACATGCTTCTCTGTGCTTGAGGCTTGTTCATTGATTTTTTGTTTATGGGCATTTCCCTCTTTGTGTTCCATCTTCTTCTTTTGGCTGTTCTTTTGCTGTTTGTCCTCAACATTATCAGTTTGTGGATTTGCAGGTCTTTCCTATGGTTAAAGAAATGTTTAGAGAATAAAAAACAAAAGTTTGGCCACATCAAATAACTGAAGAATGAGAAAAGTTCATATTTCGAATTATCTTTCTTACCTTAGCAAGGTATGGTCCAAACATTTTCTCAGAAGCGGAATTGCTTTGTTTCTCACTCTTTCTATTGGTATCCTGCAGTGGTTCTTTTTGTTGTGGGACTGGAGGTTTCTGATTCTGCTTTTCAGTCTCTGCATTTATGGGGTCTTGATGAGACATTTCTTTATGGTCAGGTACTTTCTGAGTGCTCCTCTGTAGTTCAGGCATGGTGACAGTTTTGGAAGTCTGTATCTTACTGGTAACTGCCTCTTCCTGTGCTTTGGTTGCACCAGGAATTGACATGACTCTATTTTGGTCCACTATTGCTGTAACTTGTGCAGACTTAAAATCATCGTTTGGACTAGTAGATGTTAAATTTGCTGCAACAGACTCCTTGGCGGGTGGGCATTTAACTGGGCCTGTTTCTGCGGGGGTCTGGCCTGGGGTCTTTTTAAATGACTGACCAGACTGACTGTGACTCTCCAAGTTCTTAGAATCAGTCCCTGGAATGATTTGGCTGCTTGGCAACTTTGTTGAGACACTAGGCTGTTGAGACTGGAATGAACACTCATGTGTAGGAGCTGATGACTGTGTGCTTTGAGAAGTAGTATTAAGACATTTAGGAGTAGATTCTTCATTTGTAGCTGTAGAAGATAAACTGGAGCCATCTTGTGGTACATCTACACACACAACAAAGCTTTCATTGTTAGTTGTCACAGCACATTCAGGTTGTACAGAGCCACTCTTCATGTCCTTCTCCTTATGCTCCTTACAGGCAGGGTGTTTGACAGAGCCTGCTTCTTCAGGGGTCTGAATTAAAGCTTCAGATGTAGAAGACTTTGAGCCTGGTGTCATTTTAAATGACTGACCAGAGTACTCACTCTTCAAACCTCTGGACAACAGGTCCTCAGACTCATTCCCTGAAAGGATTTGGCTGCTTGGCAGCTCTGCTGAGGCACTGGAGTGTTGAGACTGGGGTAAAGAAATATCTCCGCTGGGCCCATGAGTTAAAAGCGAAGACTTTGTGCTTTGAGAAGCTGTATCAAGCATCTCAGGAGCGGTGTCTTTATTTGCAGCTGTAGAAGATAAACTGGTGCCATCTTGTGGTACATCTACTCCCACAGCAAAGCTTTCATTGTCAGTTGGCCCACAGCATTCAGGTTGTACAGAGCCACTCTTCATGTCCTTCTCCATATGCTCCTTACAGGCAGGGTGTCTGACAGAGCCTGCTTCTTCTGGGGTCTGAATTAAAGCTTCAGATGTAGAAGACTTTGAGCCTGGTGTCATTTTAGATGACTGACCACAGTACTCACTCTCCAGACCTCTGGACATCTGGACATCTAAAAGTGAAGACTTTGTGCTTTGAGAAGATGTATCAAGGAGTTTAGGAGGTGTGTCTTTATTTGCAGCTGTAGGAGATGAACTGGCGCCATCTTGTGGTTTATCTGTACCCACATCAGATCTTTTACTTTCAGTTGTTCCACCACTGCAATCTTTCTTTAGATTTTTTTCATTTGAGCCAGAAATTACCTAAGGACAAAAGAGTAACAGAGTCTACAGATGTGCTAACAGTATTCCCTTTATTTGTTCTGTATTGTGTTTTGTGTATTGTAGTGAAACTAAATCTAAATAATCTAAATATTACTGTAATTGAAACATTGATTTAGACAACTCAACCTAATAAACCATGGACTTATATATTTTGTTATTGATAATTAATTCATACTGGCACAACTGAAGCTACACCAGCCTCATTGCACCAGTTAGAAAATTGACTCTTTAACTAACTATGTTTAAAATAAATTATGATACATTCATTTACATTGACACAACTATTGGAATATTTTAAAAGCTTGGAATAGTTCTGATTAAATGGTTCTTTATTTACTAGAAAAATGTTGTACTTGGTTCTTCGAAATACCTTTTAATGCTTTAATATGACATTAAAATAGGTTCACTATTGTTGTGAGACAAATAATCTTTTTTTAAGACTGTAAAGAAACATTTTGCTGAAGGTGTATGCAGAACCACATTACTCACAATTTCAATCGGGTCAAAAAATAAAGTGTGGGCTTTATTTGGGCAACAGGGTTCAGAATTACGAAGATGGCAGATAAACTTTTTTACATGCTGTAAATGTAATAAAACTACTCCAATATATAAAGTTGAATTATAAACAAAAAAACTTTGTGAATCAAATTATTATATTGTTTTATATTAATGATACATGCTGTACCCTTATTCTGCCCCAGAGAAAGAACATATCAAAGTAAAAAAAACAATATTGCTATAATGTCCATGGTAAATGCACATACATTTCTAAGCTGAATGTTCTCACAACTCACAGTGCAACAAAGTGAGGGAGCACAGGATATTTACCATTTGGATATGTTTACCATTTATAGACAGGTGGTGCACGGAAGATAACTGAAATGTATCATGAATGTACAGTGAGAAATGATGATACACTAAAGGTCTACATTAAATGTTTAACTAGAGATTATTTAAAAAGGCTATAAAAAGTGTTGTACCTTTTTCTTAACATTGTCTTCTGGCAGCTGTGTGGACAGTTCTGAAGACACACCTTTAGTGGTGGGTGGATCATGTGACTGATTTTCTCCTTCTTTCCCCTGATGGCTTGGTATTCCCTGGGATTTTCCATTTCCTGAGAAAACATTTCACCATTGTTTTATTGCCTGAGATAGTTGATTGTGTTTAGCTTTTACTCGCATCCAACTATGTTAGCATTTTCCAAAACAAAAAATCTGATTGATCTATTGTTCTTGTAGCAAAGCTGTAAGATACCTGTAAACACCATTAAATATAACAAGAGCCATTTTAAATTCTCTACAAGTGTACAATGACCTGTTATAGAAATAGAATACTATATGTTGTCTGCAATATTAACTCAAAATATAAAATACTATTGCTAACCACTGAAGACTGTTAAAAAAACACAAACCACCAGAAAGCACTAGAAGCCTCCAGCTTGGATAGTTAATTTGAAATTTAGGTTTCTTTTAGGCTAAGGAAAATGGTAATCTATTATAAATAAACATGACACAGACACAGGCAGATGTACACAAAGTATGCTGAACTAAAACACATTTAGGTCAAAGGAGAAATGCCATGACATTACTAAATCAGGCAGGATTTAAGTCTAGTCTTGGACTACACAGTATTTTAAATAGAGATTTCCCATTAAACAGAAAACAGTCTATGACTACCCTGCAAAAAAAATCCAGCTCAAAACCAGTTGGTCAACCAGGAAAAAAACATACGGGTAGCTTGTTAGCTAACTAGCTTTTAAAATGCATAGGCAGCAGGTTTTCTCTGCATGAGCTGCTAGGTTTGTAGCAGGGTAGGTTTACTTCGCTGTCTTGGAAACTGACCCTATGGAGTAAATTAATCACTTACCAGACTCGACAGTCAGTCTGAACCCACACTCAGGGCAGAATTTGAAAGACTCTTTTACTTCGGAACCACATTCTAAGCATTTCATCTCGAAAACACAGCAGTTCACTGATTTTAAACCTCTCGTACGAGTTTAATAGCAGGACATTTTCGTCCCAATGTTAAACGACTCTCTCTCTCTATCTGTCGTGTCTCGCTTCGCATCCCAGCAAAGCAAAGTCTTAAAAAAAACAAGTATCGCAGAGAAACCCGGTGAATCATCCGGAGTCCTTCAGAGAATGAACTGCTAGAATGAAGCGGTAGTTCCTCTTTTATAAGCAAGTCTTAACTTTCGTTTTCCTCTGATGTGATTGCTTTCGTTTCCTGGCTCTATCAGACTAGATAAACTCGATTCTAGTTTTGAGTCACTGAGTGAGAGAGGGTATTACAGACGTTTATTTAATGTTTCATGACTGGACTGCACTGTTATTTTAAGTACATTCGTTCGTTTACTTCGTGTATAAAGTATTCAGGTTAGTTTTAGGTTAGTTTCTATTTAGATGGGTGCCTTGAATATTTTTATGACAAAATACATACGATGTATTTTAGATTATTTCATTTGATAGTTTAATAGTTAAGCCTTAGAGAAAAAGGCTAAAAGCTGTTTTAAATTCAACCCTTTCCAGAGAGTATGCCTTTTACCTTCATATTTTATTCAATATTATGTATTAAGATTTTATTAGGCTTTTTATTTTTTCTTTCTGGCTGTTCTGTAAATTTTACATACAGTCCAATTTCTATATCATCAAAATATTTATAAATAAATTAAATATCAAATAAGAGTGTTAAACTAAAAAAACTTGGAAATAATAACAGGGTTAAAGGCCAAATTCAAATAAATTATGGATCAATTTATCTGTAAATTACATTGTACATATTTTATACGACATCATGCATTAACATAAATTATACACACAATAAAAAAAAACATTTACAAGGATATTAGACAGATATATATCTTTATTATATGTAAACACACCTTAGACCTCTGGGCATTTGCAGTGTCATTTTCTCAATGATGATGCCACAGAAACTAACCTATAAAATAAAATCATATATGTAATTAAACATGTGGTTACATTAGCAGCAAACATTTGCTATTAATTGCAATTTCTTTCCAATGAAAGTCTAATGATGGTCAGTGTGGACATGCAAATATGTTTGCTGTCTACTGCTAGAAAACACAAACCTAGAGCCGATAAATGAACCCACATACAAACTGGACCTAGATCACCTGAGTTATTATATCATCAGGGGCGTCCTGTCCCACACACAAGTATTTTTTTTACTTACGTCTTGTTATGTCTACTGTTCATCTTCAGCTCCAACAAAAACACTTTGCAATATTTCAACTGACTAGTAAGATTGCTGCTGAGGATCCATTCCACTCGTGAAGTCAGATTAAAAGACCAAATTCAGAGAAGGCTTTGTGCAGCGGTCAGACTATACAATCATCAATGCAAGATCTTGGTAAAAAAAAATAATGCAACACTGGATTTAAATAAATCTTGTGACAGAAGCTTATGGAAACAATGCCACAGTGGATATATTATATTAAAGTGTGTGCCCTTTTTTGGCTGACAAAAGAGAGCACTTAAAAATTATGAGTTTCTTTGATTTTACCAAATTAAAACCTATGGAGTATAATCAAGAGGAAGATGGATGATCACAAGCCATCAAACCAAACTGAACTGCTTGAATTTGTGCACCAGGAGTGGCATAAAGTTATAAAAAACAGCGTGTAAGGCTGGTTATTCCACCAAATATTGATTTCTGAACTCTTATAACTTTATGAATATGAACTTGTTTTCTTTGCATTATTTGAGGTTTGAAAGCTCTGCATCTTTTTTTTTCATATTTTCTGCAAATATTTTTATCTGGAATTTGGGAGAAATGCTGAATTTGAGTAAAATGTTCAGTTTACTCAAACATATAACTATAAATAGCAAAATCAGATAAACTGATTCAGAAACTGAAGTGACATAGTGTTTTAACAGTGCCTTAAACCAGACAATAAGATCAGAAATATTATTTTTCCAAACATACATATCACATTTTTTAAGTGCAATGAAACTTTTGTTTTATATATATATATAAAAAACTTTTGTTTCATTCTGGGGCAAAATAACAGTGTTGTAAATAGAGTTGTATTAATATAGACATTTCACACCATCTAGTAACATATTTTATCTTCATACATGAAGAAAACCTACAAATACAAAATAAATGCAGAAAGCAGAAGTGGGCTAATGTAAAAAAAACTCTGTGTAAACATCTTGCTACAGGCCTGTGAGCAGCCGCGAGCGTGCGCTCAGCATCACGGGTGATCAGTCGCGTCTGCGCGCTGCGTCTGCGGAGGCACAGGGGCTGCGTGTGACGCAACCAGGCGGCGACCAATCAGGTGGTCGATCCGCGCAGTAAAGTTGCGCAGTTACAGCGAGGGGAGCGCAGCCATGATTTTTACAGCCCTCAGTGTTATCAAACCGCGCTGGACAGAGCAGAAAACCATCCCATAATCCTCCTGAGCAGCGCAGGGTTCGCCCTCACTGCCGGGGGGTGAGCGTCACTCTTTAGGGGGAGTGTCGGGGAGTGAGAGGCCGCCTGCCGGAGCGCAGCTCTCACCCCGCGCTGAGCTGCCGCTGTGTGTTGATGATGATGATGGACGCCTCGCCGAAAGTCGAGCCGTCTGGAGGTGCTGTGCTGTCCTGCGATGCCCCTCCAGCTGCAAGCACGTCTTCAGTCCTCACAGCAGCTCATCAGGTCGAGCAAGCAAAGGAGCCCACTCCTGTCTTACTCTGTGAGTGTCTTACTCCCTGGTGTCACTTCAGGACGTGCTCTCCTGATATAACTCCATCAGTCATCACAACAGACCCGCTGCTGTTCAGCTTTTGTGAACATCATACTGATGTATTTTTTATTATCATTGTAAAAATGCTACTAATATAGTCTCTGCTGCAAAAGAAATGCCCAGAAGTTGCAGTTTAAAGTGGATTTTCACTCATTTTCAAAAACCTTTTTATGATGATTCTGTCTTTAAAACATTCATTAAGAGTGTCATTCATACTGATTTGATGTGAAATACCACAATGTAGAGAAACGGACTGACTTACTGAGATTTTTATACAATGGTCCCATTACTTTTGCCATGTCTCATAAAAGCTAAAGAAAGTTGCACTAACCTGTTGGATATGCATGTGGAGCTTCCCTACAATTCTAGATACTATTATCATAGAAGGACTATCCTCTATGTCTGGGTAATGCCTTCTGACATATACCCTGTACATGACAATGATTAAATTCCCACAGAATTGACTTTCCCATTCATGTGGCGTCCACTACTAACAGGCTCTTCTCAAACTGATAATTCATGTCCATGAACAAGTGTTCAGTCCCACTCACAACTTAAAAAGGCATTTCCAAGCCACCACATGAAGAAAAACTTCACAGTCAACTTATACACTGCTAAAATCTGCCCCTGCATGCAAAATATTACTTTTAATTATATTATGTTATACTATATCAGTGTAAAGATATATATCTCTGCAAGAAGTACTCGACAACCAAAACACAACTGCCAAGCAATAAGTACATTTGTATATCATATTCTGCCATAACCTGCAATTAGATTGCAGTGTGTGTAGTTAAAATTTTATCAGGATACTTTCCAGATACTAGTGAAATAATATGGCCAGGAGTAAACTTGGTCTTAGAACAAATCAACACATTTAGATTTAACTTAGACTTAATTTTGATAGGTGCAATATAGCTGAGTGCAGGGGTAATTTGCATATTATGGGTTGTTATCACGTGGTATCACTGTGCTAAAGTTCTAAGAATGCTTGTTAACTCGGCACAATTACAAAAAAATCCTATTCAATATCTATTGGATAAAGAAAGTTCAGTAAAATAGATTTTGTTAAAGTTCTTAATGTGAAGATCAACAGTAAATCACTCTGAACAATTGACAAAAATGTTGAAAGCGTGCTGAAATTCCTAATTAAATGTCTGTGTATTGTTATGCATTACAGACCCCATCAGCATAAACAGTGCTGTGTCTCTTT
This sequence comes from Astyanax mexicanus, assembly GCF_023375975.1. Taxonomy (NCBI): domain Eukaryota; kingdom Metazoa; phylum Chordata; class Actinopteri; order Characiformes; family Acestrorhamphidae; genus Astyanax; species Astyanax mexicanus. The sequence continues at coordinate 26,761,939 of NC_064422.1, forward strand.
CACCTGTATTTAGAGACAAGGGCTCCCATGGTAAGTGTAATCATCATCCATCCACAGATATCATTGATATTGTTCAGATCTCTGTTGCATTGCAATGAGTGCATGAATGATTGAGTTATTAATGTTATTGTTAATAATTTGGCCCATGTTGTGTAGCTGTACAATCCATAATAGCGCATTCTATAATGTATATTTCTCACAGTTGGTGGGAGAGAAGAAGTGAGGAAGGCCGGTGGGGCTCGAGGCTACACTGAGGCTGTCTCCACCTCGTCTGAATTTACCCATCATGCTATTGTGCACCTCATTGAAGCTATGCATCGCTGCTGGGATGTGTACGGCTCTCGAGAGCGCTCCCGACTCTTCCAGAGTGTCCAGAGTGAGCTGGAGACGCTTGGTCACTCGCTGCCTGTGGAGAAAATCAGGCGAAAATGGAACAACCTTATTGTCACATACAAGAGAGTAAAAGAGCGCAGCAGGCTGGGAGGAGGCCGAGCCAAGACGTCATGGGAGTACTTTGAGGTACAGTATGATGTAGTTTATTGCTGAGTTGAGATTCTATAGTTGCTTATTGTACATTGATCAAGATCACAGAATGACAATTTCATTAATCAAGTAATGTTCATGGATGTGGTAATTGTGGTAATTTCCACCTCTGCAGCGCCCTCTCAGGTTCAACTCTGCTATAGCCATGGATGATGTGTCTGTGTACTTTGGTACTTATCACAATATGCAGATCGGTCAATCCCCATGCTGACATCTAACCATTTGGGTCTCACAGCTATCAAAGGCACTCTGCTACTGCAGCTCAGCCCATCAGCTCTTCCTCCTTCCCTGGTTCTAAACCCATACATCCCTCAGTGTCCCTTTTTGTAGCCTTTTTAAATTTAAGCTAATGGTAGAGTCAGCAAAAATTATGGGGTTTAGTGCACCCTTAATGGAAAAGTAATTGAAATAAGTTTTAGCAAAATCTACTTGTAATAGCTTCACTTTTACACAGTAGACTAAAACTGTAAAGTACACCAATACATTTTAATTATCCTGGATGTTTTTTGTGATTATGGTGATTTATGAATGTGAAGAACATTTGAAGGTATAAGGAAATGTAAAGCTAAAGAAATAATCCAGCATCACTACCACAACATTAGCATGCCTGTCTAACGTTGCTGCTGTGGTGCTCCTCGATGCTATTTAATTGCAGTCAGTGGCAGTTCAGCAAAAACATACTTCCCTGTTTTCTAGTAAAACGTGTATACACAGATAAGATTAGTGAGAGTCTAAGCCCACTGTTTGTTAGCAATTTTAGCCTATGATTTTCTATTCTAAATGAAAGTAGAACATTTCATATACTAAACATTTATTGAATAATCACCATAGTGGGTAAGTGTTAAATCAGGAAAATTTACTTTTTATTGATCTGTCTTCAGAACAGATATTGCCATGTGGGGATTTCACAAGATGTTGGGAGTCACTGTGCGCTGTGCACATGTTCTATCATGTGAAAATTATGCATTGGTGCAGTTGCTTGAGTGGATGAATGATTTTACAGCTTGCTATGCAATTAACCATCTCATAGATGGTTGACAGAGATGCTACCTGATGACTGTCCTGTTTACTGGAGAAGTCAAAGCTTGAATTTAGTCCTATTGTGTCTTAGGGTATGGCCATTATATTACACACACTTACTCCTAATGTGGATAAACATGGTCACCAATTACATTCTTCAGTATGTGTCAGGAGAACCTTCTAAACACACCACCTGCCACTACCAGCATGCACTGTTTGCACCAAACAAGACGGCTCCAAGCTCATCAGCGTAATGTAAGACACTGTGGATTTGTTTGACCAGGTGACAATGTTCACTCATCCATTTCTCCCACAGAAAGAAACAAACTGTCACCACCAGCAATTCTCTAAACAGTTGGAGGAAGATTCCCAGACAGGGATTAAGCCTAGATATAGACTATATTTTCCTGTCAATTAAAACTCTTTTTTAAATGCAGTGTAATGCAAGACTATGCTTACGGTAATCCCTGTCTGGGAAACTGACCCTTGGTGTTCCAGTCACAATTCTATTGTGACAGTCACAACCTGTAAAGACATCACAGACAGGACTTTACTATACACAGTTAGTTGTTAATGTGATGCAGATTAACAAATTGTAAATCTAAATAATATATTAAACTTTCCCTTCTTCTCCTTTTTCTCTCTTCTTGTATACTTAATAGATGATGGACAAAGTCCTAGGAAAAACAAAGATTGACCAGAGAGGTCCTGCTTCAGCTACTCTAGTCGGCTTCGCCACCACAGCCAAAGCAGCCGTAAGGTCAGAGGAGCGCCAGTCCCATTCTAGTGTGTCAGTAGCGGCTGTGGCCACCCCATGTCTGCTCCCCAATGGCCTTTTCACCTCACCACCCCAGATTCCCACACTGGTGACCTCCCCGCTACTGTGTAATGTTCCTCCTCCAAAAACAAACCCAGTCCTACCCCTAAACCCAAAGCCAAGCCCCAGTCCCACTCGCAGCTCTGACAGCTCCATGCCCTCCATTTCCCCCAAGCCTACCTCCAGGGTTGTGCGGCAGCCTCTTAAGCGGAGATTACGACATCTTCAGCTCAGCTCAGTAGCCTCTCGTCTTGCCCAGCAGCAGCAGGGCCAAGCTGGGGAGCGCACCGCTCTTCTCCGCAGCTTCTTGACCAGTCAGGAGGAGAGGACTTTGTTGGAGGATCAGCGGCAGCGTAAGATAGATGCACGGGAGAAACGCCAGGAAAAAACAATAAACAACATGGCTGAAGCACTGGGAAGAATGGCAACAGCCCTGGAATTGATCTCCTCCAAACAAGACACTATCATTGCCCTGCTCCAGAGACTGGCTGATAAGCACTAGCTAACTAACGTGACAAAATTATCATATAAATAACTTTTAAAAAAATCTATTTACTGATTAATTTAGTTTGAGTCAGTGCAGATTGCTTCTGTATTATTAATTTCAACATTTAATGGTTTGTAAGGCTACGTTCACAATTACTATGCTAAAGCAACTCAAATCCTTAATGCTCAATGTGGCTCAGATTAGATTTTTTCATGGTTGTGTAAACATGCCAAATCTGATTTTTTAAATTTTAAATTTAAATCACTTTCATATGTAGTCCTAAATTTCATACATATTCGATCCATGGACGTGCGACGTGAATGTGAATGGTCAAATCAAAATTCATGCGTCTTTTAGCTTTTATGCATGCGCTACGTGTTTCTCTCTCTTACCCACACATCTCTTGGTGCAGTTAAAGCTGCAAAAACAGCAAAAGCAAACTGCCTGGCCTTTTTTCACCTCCTCGACCCGAGCATGTACTTTTCTATAATGAACCACGCCTATGCGATGCAGGGGAGGGTGCACCTGTCATTATGTTGCTTGGGGTACAGTTCAGAACAGCTCGAGAAGGTTCTCAAGCCAAGTCCCCACCGCAGCTAGTTGAGTGATGAAGATCAGGGTAGTGATGGGGTGGAGGCGGGTGCGAGGTCGAAAGTCACGAAGGTGAGGAGCACCTGGGAGGTATATATAGGACTAGGAAATGGGGCTTGGAAAATTGAGGCGTAGTCCATATCCCAAAATTGTATTAATTCTTAACAACACTTCAGACGAGCTGTTTGCTCTCCACTCGAGCAAAAATGCGCCACATATTAGCTGCTAACGCATGCATTTCACTTTATAAAGCTATGAGTCGTCTCTCAAATATGATGTTTTTTTGTTGCTGTTAAAGAAGGTGACATTTTTACACGTATCAATGTACACGTGAGGCGTTTCAGGGACAGACTCGTTCACATTACACACAGATACAGGTCACTTACATTTATGAATGTGAACCGTCAAGATCGGATTTGAGCAATGTTGTGTTAAAAATAACTCTAAAATCTATATATAGTAGAGTTAACTGCTCAGATTTCTGATTGTTTTTAAATAATATATACATTACTTTTCTAAAAAGTTACATGGACTAGAGAAAATGAAAAAGGTCATTTTATAATATTGAAGTAAAAGTGTTAGTAAAGTAAAGTTAACACTATTGCTAACTTCTGGACATGTGAGTATTGTTTAGTAACAGGAATATGACAAAATGCTGCAACAGCTACACAAAGGCCCAGCCCATTTCTTCCCCTATATTCCCCCACTCACACTTCAAGTTAACTACATGGAAAGATCCTACATCTGTTAGGTTGTTGTGGCTGTTTATAATTCAGTCAGCAAAAATTAACAGTAAGTTTAGTTATATTGGCCAGCGAATTGGTTATATTTAAACCAATATACTTATATTCTGCTAACGAATTTGGTAATTAACCTAGCTAGTTTATTTAAGCAACCAAAAATCTGACAAGCCACTTGGAAACTGAAAGTGTCGGTGTTCGGTCAAATTATGCTGCTCATCATCGATATGTTCTTATTTATGGCACTGCGCCGATTAAAAATAATTTATTTTATAATTCATTTTATTGGAAGCATTAAACAACCTGGTTGAATGTAAAAAAACTGTAATTGGCAGTTACAAATAGCAATGGAAAGTTTAAAAAATATATATATGTAAGTTATATATATATTTCTTTTTTGCATTTTACCTTTTTAAAACTTAAATACTACTAGGGTAGCACTGTTTGACAAGGTAGCACAACTCGACAGAACACGAGCCCCCTTTAGTGAGCCAAAAGATGCGGCTGGAAATCCCATCACTACTGTGAGCAAAATAGCTGACGCTAATATAGCTTAGTTTATAGTAAATGGCTGACCCTGTTAAAGCGATGTGCACATTTGAATAGTTCGACTCTTCACTGTTAAAGCATGTTGACCGCGTGGCCTAATGGATAAGGCGTCTGACTTCGGATCAGAAGATTGAGGGTTCGAGTCCCTTCGTGGTCGATCTTTTCTTACACTCATATGAACGTGTGTTCAGTTCGCTGTGACCTTACGTTTTTATCGCAAAGAAGCGCAAATAAATGATTCTACGCATTTAATCAGTTAAAACGGCCATTAAAAATAACTAATCACGTGCTCTTGCTACGTTGGGCTGATAACACGAAGCCAACCGGTCTGTTGCAAGTAACTGTTATTAGAAAACAGAACAGATCTAAAATATATTTGGTCACGAATTGGCTTAGTTAGCCGACAATATAAATAATATACATCACGGCCGATATAGATGTGGCGAATGGCATTAAAAAAAAACGTTCTTATAATGTGTGAAAGTCGCCCTTACCCGCACAGCAGAGTGGCGCAGCGGAAGCGTGCTGGGCCCATAACCCAGAGGTCGATGGATCGAAACCATCCTCTGCTAACTTCTTGTTTCTACTTCGTCGTATTGATATTTTTTTCTGTGCACATACACGCAAAACATAAAGGAAGAATTGTATTGTCATTAAACCTTTCTGAGCTGCTCCCAAAGAGCGGTGAATATTCCTGTATTCTCATAAACCCAATACAGCGAGAAGGGTAATGCTGCAGACCGGAGCCCCAGTGGGCTTGGCTAAAGGGTGGAGCATGTGTCAATCATTTTCGATTTCAGCCAATCAGATACTACACTTTCGTTGTCAATCGCTTTTTATTAAGCCAATCCTCAGACAGACCAAGCTGTCCATCATTTTTTACTGCAGCCAATCACTTTAACAGATCTGTGAAAAGAAGGCGGAAACTGCGGTGCTACTGGTTAAACGTAGCGCGATTTAAACTTCTGAACAGCGGTGAAGCTGAATGTGTATAAGTATTTCACAAAATACTATATTAACAGTTTAAACACGTTTATGTGCTATTGAAGATAGTCCTGCCTATATGCTGCTCTAAAACAGAAGTAACTGAATGAAAACGTAAGAAAAGCCCTGACTTTAGATATTTTTAAATCAAAGATTAAAATACTCGTTTTTCTGGAATGGCACTTTCGTGTTTTTTTCCCTTTATTGCAGTAATTGCATTAAATCGTGTATATGTATGTGTATTTACTTATACATATACACGATATATATACGTTAAATCGTGTATATATGTATGTGTATATCCGGTCTGCAGGATTACATAGATGAACACAGCCGGTTATTCAGTGTTTATTCTCATTGTCATTGTAATGTCTGACAGTTTCAGATACATTTTAATATTTATGCAATATTTTATTAGTCAAATGTTATATTAATGAAATGATACTTCTCATAGTCCTGACTTTACATATGTTGATAAAATTAAAAAAAGTAATGTATACCTGCATATACCAATAGCCGTGCATGGCAGTGAGGCCAACAAATAGCAAAAACTTTAATGTTGCTACAAGCAAGCTAGCAACAATGCCAAACCAACATCACAAACCTCACTAGACAAGGCTTGTTAGATCGTCAGAGAAAATTTGGTAAGATGAGTTCAATGTGTAATATGTTAGCTGTCAAGTAACAATATTCATAATAGATTACAAATCCAGATTAGATCTAGAGTTACCAATATGAGCATGACAACAACTCTGCAAGAAAAACATAACTCCAGTGGCCAGTAAGTATTGTAGTGTTGAGCTGTCCAGTGATGCATATTCAGCATTAGGCCTTTCCCACTCCAAGCTTGGTAGCATGAAATATACAGTTTATATACAAGAAATAAAATTATAGAATTAATGAAAATTGAATTCAAACACTAGACAAGGCATGTTTTTAAAACTTTTATTTAGTCAAAATCCACTTTCCGTCCTCGCTTGGTTGCAGATTGCATTTTCTTCTCTTTTAACCTTGCTAAATTTCTTTTCTCCAGTCTACAAATGAAACAAAAACACACTTGTTACCATTTTATCATAGAAACCAGTAATTGTTATTATTATTGCTATTATATGTACCTTTTTGCCCAGAGGGCAATATCATCTTCTGATGGCTCTGGTGGTCGTTGACTGGCCTCTGTGATCATCTCAGTGATTTTTTGTAGACAGTCTTCCAGGTTCCTCTGCTGACTTCTGCTCATCTCTGACGTGACGATTAATTCCCCTGCTTTGTTTATCCGTGTTTTATTCTATAATTGCAAAGGTAGAATAAAAATGTGTATGAACAGGCATACATTATATAGTAAACAAATATGTAATGACAACAGGTGAACCCCTATTCTTCAGTTTTCTATACAGCACTATTGCAACCCAAAAAAATAATAATTTAATGCCTGAAGGGATTTATGCCTGGTAAAGTTATACAAGAAAAAAATTAAGTAGTTCTTAACAGAACATTTAGAAAAGGGCTCCAGTATTAAAATTCAAAACTTGTTTGTGCGTAGAGTGTGCTGACTTCTGCATGTGCTGCAAATTAACATATGTCGTAAAAAATGGCAACATCTGCAGTTCTCCCAAAAACCCTGCAATGGTATCACATCAACAGAAAAACATTTATTTGGATTTACTTAGAAATCTAAATTAACTTACTGACTAATTTACAAAAAATAATGTACACGTATTATAATATATTCTGTTTCAAAGCCCCATAAAGGCACATGTCCAGTTGGCCTGCTAGGTAATTTGCCCCTGCTAGGCTGAAGAACATGAAAACAAAAAAACAACAAAGTAAAAGTGTGGATTAGACAGAATAACCTTTTTCTTAATTTCTCTCCTTACCTTTAGAATAATCTCATTTCGGACTTCTTCAGGAATCCATGATGCTGTCTGTACATGAAACCGGACCTCTGCCTTTGTACTGGCTACAGAATACAGAATATCAACACATTCAACATAAATTCAACATAAAGTTAAGGACTTAAATTAGTTACATTACAAGACAGTTAACAATTCATAGCAATTATTTCTCTATGCTCTAAAAATGCTCCCCTTAATCCTACCTATCCTCCATTACCTTTTTAATCCTACCTTTATTTACATGTTGACCGCCTGGTCCACTGCTCCGGCTGTAGCTTATTTTTAGTTGGTCTGTAAAAAGACAGAGAAATTAAAACTAGATAAAAGTGTCACTGAACAGCTGTCATATGTCTAAATGTAATGTCACATACCAACTGGAATGACAAAAGGTTGGTCACCCTGTTAAATTGAATAGAATAAAAGTCAGGTATCCAAAACGTTTTTATTTAAACAAGATTGACAGACAATACTGCAAAAAAAACATGATCTAAACGTGTCTTTGATGGTCAGTGTCATTAATAAGTTGGTCAGCGAGACAAAAAACCTGCTTGACCAGCATATGACCAGCAAAACTCATGTTTAATTAGATGTCTATCATCCTTGGCCATGCTAGTCATGCTGGTGGACCACCTTGTTCATGCTGTTCATTGCAGGTTAACTAGCTTGGTCTTGCTGGTAAAGTTTGGTTATACTGGTAACTAGCTAACCTAGCCTGGGTACGTACATCATATACCATCTTAGACCAGGTAATACAGAAAACATAACCAAACCAAATACAAAAAAACATATCATAATCAGCCGTAGCTTTTTTGTATATTTTTAATTATTCAGCTAACACTGACGTAAACATTGTTCAAACAACATGTAATACACTAAAGATATGACCTACCGGAATGTCGGAGTGCTTTGTCGTGTGATGTTGACTGGTGTTTAGACAGCGTAATAACCCGTCGTGGTTTAATCTGGTAAAAATATGTGCTAACAATTGGCTTTTGTATGGCATAAAGCCCAGAGAGCGGGACAAATGTAAACAACGGCATGCTGCTATGGAGGCCGCCATATTGAACTAAAGGGGCAGTAACTTCAGTGCGTGCGCGCGCGCGTGTGTGTTAACGCTGAACACGCCAGTCAAATATATATATATATATAGCGCATTTGGTTCATACAGACTACGGACAAAAACATTTTTGTATAAATAAATGTTCATCACTGTCCCAAAATATCTGTCTGTCCCTTGTCTAATAATAGGGGCTAGTGTGAATTTGCTGTAGAGCAGCAATAATAAGCAGGTTCCACCGAGATTTGAACTCGGATCGCTGGATTCAGAGTCCAGAGTGCTAACCATTACACCATGGAACCTCATGGTGAAACCATTTGTTATGTCGGTATAAATTCTATAATATTTTTTAACGCGTATCATCATTCATAGTCAATTTTATTTAATGTAAAAACAGTCAAATGTTTATTCCAAAAACTATTGACGATTCCCATTTAATGAACGGAGAAAACACAACATAAGGAGTCTTAACGCGAGGTGCTGGGCGACCTCAACCCCCAGAAAAGCATGGCTACTGGGTTAACGTTAACTACTTTAGCTATCGGTAGCTAGGTTAGCCAAATAGCTTGTGTTACTGGATTAAGAGAATACACATCTTTTAATACAAATTTCCTAAACTGATGATTTAATGGTGAGGATGAATGTAAAAAACTGCTATCTGCAGTAATTGTGTTCAACACATCATCCCAAAACCTATCACTTATCACTTACGTTATACACTAGTTCTCCTTATGAATAATGTTTGTGCACCTTGTCGTCAGGTGTGTGAGAGGTGATCAGCAGTATCATTTAAAAACCTAGATAGCAAAGGAACATTGAAACAACGTTGATTTAACGTCCCTTTTCTATCTGGAAAGTGTGATCCCTGCAGACTAACGTTACCAATGATGTTTCACATTTTATTCTCAGTATTGCTATCAACACCATATGTTTTAATATGCTTTCAACTTTAACCAATAGGATTCACAACGGAAACCCATATATCTATTTATGTGACAACGTAGTGTGCTTTAAACGTGTTCAATATATGAATTGACAAATCCATCTGATTATATGTTTCTTTTTACATTTACCAATAAAAAAAAATACAAATGTTGATGTAAATTTTTTTGTGACCTCCTTCTTTGGTTAAAATAAATTGGCAGCACGAAAACGGTAACCACCCCAGATGGGACTCGAACCCACAATCCCTGGCTTAGGAGGCCAGTGCCTTATCCATTAGGCCACTGGGGCTGCGCGGCTTAAAGAGGTAATCGACATGCCTATGAAGATGCAACTACAGTTACTATATTATTATTCTGTCCGAAATAATTTAACAAATATATAGCCAAATATTTAAGAAACAATTACTATAAAAATAGATGTGACCCTGATCGTAACTAGCTAACAAACGATATCTTAACATTAATAGATTATTTTTGCCTCGTATCAGAGAACGTCATAATATCATAATGAGCACGCGGTCACAGAAACCAGAGACTGCTCGCACCGTGTTTTCCGCTGCATGTCGATGTGAAAGTAGGTCTAACTTGGTCTTGGTCGCGTTTATGTTTTAAAATAACTATTTGAATTAACATGCAAATATAAAATAATCTTTAATAGGGGTGTTAAAGAACATCAACAGTATTTATATATATTTGTTTACATGTAAAGATTGGTGGTAGTATATGTATATAGTATATGTAGTATCTAGCTAAACTCAACCCTCTAGACAGCAGTGTTGTAGACTGTTAAATCCCACTGTTCTGATTGGCCAGAGTATTTTCTCAGATTTAATAAATGTGTGATTTGTATGGAGTCCCTAAGGTAACATCATGTTAAAAAAACTAAGGGTGGCCACGACTCATTAAGGCGTGGGAATGAGATCCTAATGCGTGGCCATGACTTACTAAGGTGTGACATCGAGATAATTAAGTCCTAGCCAGAGAAAAATAAAGCTTGCTTTTCTTTAAATTAATGCCCATGAAGAAGACTGAATTATATCCAATCCAATATAATCTTTTGCAAGACAATGGAAAATGAATTGGTTTCTTTTATATTTAATCTAGGAATGAATTATGGTGATATTTTGGAGTCTCTTGCAGTGAGACATGGCATAATTTATGTAAAAGACACTTCATTTGCACACTAGCTCAGAAGCAGACAGTATGCAAACCCGTTTACCTTCCTCAGGCAGTAATATTGTGCACAACCCCTGAGAGAAGCTTGCTTTGTTAGCTATGAAACAAAAGGACCTTGTGGCCACGTCTTAATGGCGACAATTTAATTAACTCATTCCCACGGCTTAAAAAGTCTGGGTCACGCCTCATTACCACGCCTTAATTATCTCGTTCCCAGTTCACAGTAGCTTCAGTTCACTGCCCGATAACGCTGTCCTTTATCAGAGAAGGATGAATTTGTGTAGTTGAAATTTTACAACACAAACTGTGACCTACATTATTGCTAATAAAATGTGAAACGTATTTGTATAGTGTCACAATGCAGCTTTACAGAAAAGTGATCACAGGAGAGAGAGTCAGGCAAAACATTGAACATACAATACAAAACCCCCAGCGAGCAAGGAAGCAAGGAAAAACTCCCTTAGAGCTGGAGGAGAAAGAAACCTTGGGAGGACCAAGGCTCATATATAAGGTGGGGCCATCCTCCACTGGTCAAACAGCTTTAATTGAATGTTAAAAAGTCATTATACATCCACATAGGTCTAATATATTCAGGTGTATAGCCACATCAGCAATGTAAGCAGTTCATTTGGTTAACAATTTTAACCAAACCGTTTTTCATTGGACAGCAACAATATGCCCCAACACGTCAGATATGTGATGTGTTCATAAAGTTGCTAAAGCCCTATCCAAACGGGTCTCGTTTCTCAGGGCGATGTCTATGAAAAATATTTCACACTTCTACTTAGTGATATAACTCTTGCATCCGGACTGCAATTGCAAAACCAGTAGGACCAATGAGTTTTTTGGCTTTCTCGATCACATGACATCATGTTCAGTAGCTCCTCCATTTACACTCGCTGTAGTTTTTTCGTGAAGCTGATGAAGATGGAGGTGGATATGCACCTGGTCACCTGGATCACTGACTACCTTACTGGGAGACCACAACATGTTAGAATCAGGGACTGCTTGTCTGATATAGTGATCAGCAGCACAGGAGCACCACAGGGGGACTGTTCTCTCTTCAGTCCTGTTCCCCCTTTACACATCAGACTTCAAATACCACTTGGAGTCATGCCACATGCAAAAGTTCTCTGATGACACTGCATTCGTGGGGTGTGTGCGTAATTGTGATGAGAGGGAGTACAGAACCCTTGTTGAGGAATTTGTGGTGTGTTGCAAGACAAACTATCTGCAGCTAAACATCTCCAAAACCAAGGAGTTGTGCATAGACTTCAGAAGGTTCAGGCCCTCTGCTCAGCAGCCAATCCCCATCGCGGGGATCGACGAGGAGGTGGTCAGGTCTTACAAGTACCTCGGTATGCACCTGGACAGTCAGTGAACACAGGAAGGCACAGAGCAGATTGTACTTCCTCAGGAGGCTTGGGTCCTTCAGGATCTGCCAGAAACTCCTGCTGATGTTCTACCAGTCCGTAGTAGCCAGCGTCCTCTTTTATGTTGTAGTGTGTTGGGCTGGTGAAGAAAGCTGGTTCTGTGCTGGGATTAGAGCTGGAGTGCTTAACACCACTGGCTGAGAGAAGAGCCCTCAGCAAGCTGCTGAACATCATGGACAGTTCACCATCCTCTGCACAGCACCATCACCAGGCAGAGGAGCCCATTCAGCGGCCGACTGCTGTCCCAGTCCTGCTCCACAGACAGACTCCGAAATTCTTTGGTCCCTCAGGCCATAAGACTGTTTAACTCCTCTCAGCACAGCAAGCTAAAGAATTCATTTTGGCAACTCCATAGACATACCCCCATCTCTACAGACACAACCTCAGAGATTTTTTTTTATAGTTTTACTGCTAAATTTAAATTATTATATAACTGTGTATTTGCACTGTTCAACTGCACTACCTTTATTCTCCATTAGACAGATACTAAAGACAGTTCTTTTATACTGTATATTGTATTGTATTTTTTTATGTATCATTATACATTATCCTTCTTTTGTAACTTCTGTGTACTCTTTATATTTCTTTTCTAGTCCAAATATAGTATAAATATATGGATATTATAGATTATAAATATATTCTTCTAATACAAATAGTATAAATATATGGATATTATAGATCATAGATATACCATATATACCATATATTTATACTATATTTGTACTAGAAGAAAATGTAAATCCAGATATCTACAACGTAATTCATACTAGTAAAAAGGTCCACATATGCATAAAAGATAGATAGATAGATAGATAGATAGATAGATAGATAGATAGATAGATAGATAGATAGATAGATAGATATATAATATGGTAATATGAGTAATGAGTAGTCTGAATGATTTTAGTACACATATAGCTCATCTCTGAAACGAGGGGTTAAACTAATTTGAGTTTTTAATGGTATAAATAGAGTTGTATAGCTGGTGTGATCTTATTACACGCATACAGGCATACTTGGTCACCACAAAAAAAAAATCCGCCTTAACAGAAAACTGGGACCAGTTTACACAAGAAAGCGTGTTTACATTAAAACCGCCGATCCGTTTCTCCGGTTGATTATTATTCCTGGTGCGCTGTGGGAAAGGAGGGACCGCAGGAACGCCAGCGCAGATTTCCTGACTGAACACCAGCAGTAGCGGTACGGAGCCCTGCCGAGCCCTGTAGCGAGTCTCTGGAAACCAGCGAGAGGAATGGTGTCTTTCGGTTAAAAGCAACCGGGTGTTTCTGACCTTCGGCTGGTTAAATAACTTAGACACACACCATGAATTTACTGCCGTCCAACCCGCACGGAAACGGGCTACTTTACGCTGGATTTAACCAGGATCACGGTAGGATGTTTACTGTTGTTGGCTGGCTAAGCTAACTAGTTAGCTAGCTAGCCTACTAGTTAGCTGGCAGGCTAACGTCATTCTCGGTGTGTCAGAAGGCGACAGCTAACGGGAGCGTTAACGCTAGCTAGTTAGCTAAGCTAGTTATTAGCTAGTTGGCTAGCTAATATGACAGGCTTTTGCTCACTAGTCTGGGTCTTGAAATGCTTTAGCTAACTATATTGGCATTAATACTTAGATACACTTGACATACGTGACAAGTTTGTCTAAACTGTAGCTAAGCTAACTACGTGAATGACCGTAAGTTCACTTCTGTGTTAGCTAACTAACTAGCTTTCTTTTAGCTAACTAGCTAACTTAGCCAACCTTTCTGACTACAGTTATGGTAACCCAGGGTAACAATAACGTTACGTGATAATATTATTTACTCATTTCGCAATTTATGGCTTAAACAGGTTTACAACCAAAACGGCACAGTGTTATAAATGACACTAAGTTACTAGATTTGTCTGATTGGAAATAATGTGTTACAAAAGTTGTGTTCCTCTAAATAATGGCTAATTTGCTGCCTAAATTCATAACAGCCAGTAACAACCAGACTCCCGTCTGTTAAGTTAGATGGAGACCGTGAACCAGCAGTCAGTTTAAAGCCCACCAGTGAATTTAACTAGCTTAGCTTCAGTGCTGATGGTAGCTGGGTTAGCTAAGGTGTTGTCTTCTCTCTTTTCAGGATGCTTTGCGTGTGGAATGGAAAACGGATTCAGAGTGTACAACACAGATCCTCTTAAAGAAAAAGAAAAGCAAGGTGACTGACATGTGACCTAACTGCTTACGAAACTACCTGTCCATTAGTAGCTGTGACAGTTGGAAGCCTTCCTCCCTGCTGTAACTTGTAGCACTGTGTTCATTTCATAAAAAAATTCTGTCCAACTACAGAACATCACAACACAAGGTGCCTCACTGCTCCTGCACACATCAGCCCCAAAATGTGTTGAGGAAGGTTATATGAGGAAGTTGCTTATTCATTCGTACCTCCCAACACGTGATTTTCCAGAGTGGATTACACCCAAACAGCTCTTCAGTGAGATAAAAGTGTAGTAGTGTATCATCTTATTACATTAAGCATCTTTCTAGTGTTTAGTTATTGGTGAATGGGTTTCCCTCTTTAGTCAGTAATAATACAATTAAGTTCAGTGGCAAAATGTCTAAAATGTATGCATAAACGTTTTGTATAGGGATTTGATTTGCAGTAATCTAAAACTGTTAAAATGCTCTCGAAATATTAGCGATGTTTTGAAGAATGTTGAGCTGAAGAGCAACTGAAATTACATATTTTAGTTACTGAAGTTCCTTATGCGAAACATGCCATTTTGTGCAGATGGTCAGTATTTTCCTTTCTTTGTATGAAACTTGCCGTTAAGGATGGGCGATATGGCCCTAAAATTATATCCCAATATGTCAGGGTATTTATTTATTTAAATATTTATTTAAATTTTATTAATGGAAATTATTATTATTAAATTTTTGTATAATGTACTACTGCAACAAATAATAAATACTAAAGTTTTAATTAGTGTATATATGTATATATGTATATATATATATATATATATATATATATATATATATATATATATATATATATATATATATGTGTGTTTCTGTGTGTGTGTGTGTGTTTGTGTGTGTGTGTGTGTGTGTGTGTGTGTGTGTATATAACAGTTACAGTAGAAACAAAAACATCTGTAAACATTTGTCTGTTTCACAACAGTTATTTCCAAGACCCTTATTTTGTAAAAAATAATAATAGTGTACTATAATAAGAATTAATGTAATGTAACAACAAAAAAATACCACTAAATTGCAGCATATTTAGTGCAAGTATACAAACGGCAAAAAACAGAAGAGTTAAAATGAAAATATACAGTACATAGCAAAACACCTAAAAAACAGAAAATTCAAGAAAAGATTTGCCACCTACTGAGGAAAGACAAATGTAGGAGAATGTGATTAGACTGCTGTTTGAGGAAGAGCTCACCAAGACAGCCAGGGGCCAGATCATAAATATTAATGTCCTGTTCCTGGTAATGGTTTTAGCTGTGAGACCAGTAAATACAGAATTACTGTTAACAATATGGGAGAATATGATGTGCATGATGTTGCTAATTAGAATATATTTACAAAACAAGTTAAAAATATAAAATAACAGTATTTATGGCAGTAATTAAAATTGTCTCAACTAATAATTAACTGACATTAGTTAAGACGTTATTAGACATTGCTGTGTTTGGTTTTCAGAGTTTCTGGAAGGTGGGGTTGGGCATGTGGAGATGCTCTTTCGATGCAACTACCTTGCACTTGTTGGCGGAGGCAAGAAGCCCAAATACCCACCTAATAAAGGTATGTTCTGTTCTGGACCAAATAACACCTTTAGTACCTTTTGATGTGATCCAAAATATATATAGACTTTACATTATACATACACTCATTTTCACATACTCATTTATGCTGAAACATTGTTGCACTTAAAGTTGGAACATCATGCATCTTCCATGTTTTGCAAGTCATGATTTGGGATGACCTCAAGAAAAAGACTGTGATTGAGATTGAATTTTCTACAGAAGTCAAAGCTGTAAAGCTACGACGAGACAGGTATTTATCATTAATTTTTTATTGTGTGTCGTTATAGTTGCTTTCCTAATATAGCATTCCTTTAATGCCATTGTAGAAATTACTATTTCAGTTGACTGATTTTTAATTTATTTATATTATCTAGAAATTTGAAATAATTTTAATCCACTATGGATTATTAAATCATTTTAATTTATCATTGCAAATGTCCAGTGCATGGAAATGGTGCTCAGCCCACACATTGCTAATAAAAAAAAGGAATAAATATTTGTGTCTGTGTGTTTCAGAATTGTGGTGGTCCTGGACTCCATGATCAAAGTATTTACTTTCACGCATAATCCTCACCAGCTGCATGTATTTGAAACATGCTACAACCCCAAAGGCAAGTTTGTATCTGATTTTATGTATTTTATGATTTCTGTATTTCCTCAAACATTTATTTTTTTTAATTATTATTTATTTCATTGCTACAGTATGTATGATTATCTTGCAGGTCTTTGTGTGCTGTGTCCGAATAGCAACAACTCCCTTCTTGCATTTCCTGGCACGCACTCTGGGCACGTGCAGATAGTAGACCTGGCCAACACAGAGAGACCTCCGGTTGACATTCCAGCCCATGAGGGAGCTCTTTGCTGCATTGCTCTAAATCTCCAGGGGACAAGAATAGCCACAGCTTCAGAAAAAGTGAGTTTCTAAATGCGTTAAAGATTTAGTCTAGATTAAATTTGTTTAATAACTCTTTATTTATTGTAGTTATTTATTAACACATGTAAAGACATGAAGCATGTTATCTGAATCCATTAAACAACAAGTAAATTGTAACTTTACAGGAAATGAAAGTGTATTTTGCTGTAGAAAAAGAGAAAGATAGGTTGTAGAAAAATAAAAACCAAGAGAAATCATATATTGTTTAGATCATCAGTTCCTCTTGTTTCCTTACACACTAAATTAGAGGTGGACTGTAGGGCAAAAAACATATAATTGCACTTAAAATACACAATATACACCAGCCAAAATTGTGACAGCCAAAATATTATCTCTTTGTACTAGGGCTGGCCCGAATAGCGTTTTTTGAGCTCCGGATATTCGGCACTGATTCGAAGCGAATATTCGAATATTCGTTTTTAAAAAAAGAGGTAAAAAAAATAAAATAAAAAAAAGCAAATCACGGCCCCTTTAATCCACTGAAAAATGTTCAATTTGCTCTGACCGACGAGACATATTCACCCCGGATTTTTGGTGTTTTTATCCCGGATTTTTGTGTTTTCACCCCATATTTTTTCTGTGTTTTTAGCCCAGATTTCTTTGTGTTTTCATCCCGGAATTTCTGCTGCCCCACACCGCGGCTTATCCGCTGCGTAAGCAGGCTAGGAGGCTGCTGCTGCACGG
The DNA here is from genome assembly GCF_023375975.1 of Astyanax mexicanus. Classification (NCBI taxonomy): domain Eukaryota; kingdom Metazoa; phylum Chordata; class Actinopteri; order Characiformes; family Acestrorhamphidae; genus Astyanax; species Astyanax mexicanus. Next base: position 26,779,582 of record NC_064422.1, read on the forward strand.
TTTCTCCGCTGCGCAAGCCAGCCCAGTAAATTGCTGTTTGTGTTTTCACACTTAGGCTATTTGCTTAAAAAAACAAACAAAAAAAACGTTTGTTCAGGAAGTATTTTATATTCTTAAACATTGTTAATTATATTAGAGGACAGTCATTGTAAACTGTACTTGGTCTATTTCGGTTAAAGGATTGTGCAGGGCATATTACTGATTTTGTATTTTTGCACTTGGGCTATAAGCTCAATATTAAATATTTCGTTTGTTTAGAAATTATTTTATATTTTTAAACCATGTTAAATTATATTAGAGTAGAGGAAAGTCATTGTTAATGACGTTATTGTACTTGGTCTATTTCGGTTTAAGCATTGTGCAGGGCATAGCCGTATTACTGATTTTGTATTTTTGCACTTGGGCTATAAGCTCAATATTAAATATTTCGCTGAATAGTGCGGTCCCGTTCCTTACCCCAGTCCAAACACCATCGGTGTGTGCGTGTGTGTGTCGGTCCATCCTGCGCGTTGAGAGTTTTCAATTATTACAGTTTTCTTAACTATTTATTAATTTGCTCCCGCATCGTCTGGATTAAACTCCCGCTCCAGCCAATAACAGTTCAGTTCTGTCCCGCGCGCAAGATATTCTGACGGGACCCGCGAGAACAGAAGTGGTTAGAGTGAGGTGGAACTCTGGAAAGGAGAAAAAAAACGAATATCCGAATACCAAAATTAAAAACCGAATACCTACTCAACGAACGAATATCCGAATACCCGAATATTCGGGTCCAGCCCTACTTTGTACAATGATAACCTTAACAGAAGAAATTACAATGACATGGCAAAAGTTTTGAGACAAATTGCCCCTGCATTTCATGACTTTTGCCATGTCCCGCAGAAGCTAAAGCATTCTGTATTGGCCTGGGGGATGTGTGTGGAAAACCTTATGCACTGAATGTGAATGTGATTTCTACCTGGGTTGCCTGTTTGTTTACACAGAAAATTCTAAACAGATGCCACTGATCACATCATTACCACCCACTGTCTACTGTTACATGTGCATACTGTTTATCACAATAACAATAAACCCCATCAAATTGCTTACCTCTACCTCAAATAGAGTATGGCACAAAAACGTCTCCAAAATTTGAGAGTACTGATTGTTTTGAGTGATTGGGTAATTTTGTATTCATTTCTTTAGGGAACTCTGATCAGAATATTCGACACCTCAGCAGGTCATCTGATACAGGAGTTAAGACGAGGGTCACAAACTGCAAACATATATTGGTGAGTTAATTGTAGTTATTCTGACTTATGGCATGTATCTCAAATATTTATCATTCTACTGTGAATAACAATTTACATTTACATATTTATTGGCCTTTCAGCATCAATTTCAACCAGGATGCATCTCTCATCTGTGTGTCAAGTGACCATGGTACTGTCCACATATTTGCTGCAGAAGATCCAAAAAGGAACAAGCAGTCAAGGTTTGAGTCAAAATGCAAAATATACAGAAAGCATTCTTGTTGTTGTTGTTGTAAATGCCTAAAGCTTTGTAATTCTTTTGAACCACTAACAAAATAAAACCTAATTGATAAGTCTTATCTCATCACTTTGTGTGTCTGTATTGTTGTTTTTTTCAGCTTGGCATCAGCCAGTTTTCTCCCCAAATATTTCAGCTCCAAATGGAGCTTCTCTAAGTTCCAGGTCCCGTCTGGCTCGCCCTGCGTCTGTGCCTTTGGAACTGAGCCCAATGCAGTCATAGGTGCGGTAGAGCTGTGTGTTTATTTAAGTAGCCTCTAGTTAAGAGTTATCTAAACTGGTGTGAACTGTAGTGATATAACAACCTCACTTCTGTGGGCATTAGCATTCTCAAAGCAAATCTTTAGCTAATCTCAGCCACTTCCATTTTTACTTTAGCATACTGCTATCTATTGTTCCAGACTGGAAATAAATTAATATTAATTAATATTACAACTTTAGTAGAGGCGTAGTTGTTCCATGTCTGAACCTGCTAACTGAGCTCACATACTGACCACTGCTCTTATTTCCTTCCTTTATGCAGCCATTTGTGCTGATGGCAGCTACTACAAGTTCCTGTTCAACCAAAAAGGGGAGTGTTCAAGGGATGTATACGCCCAGTTTTTGGAAATGACTGATGAGAAGATATAAGCACAGATTCTACTTGGATTTACGTCCTTTACACTGCTGACATCTTCACGTTTGCAGAATGTCAGTGGTCCCACTCTACGTGGCATTTGTGACTCCATGTCACTTAAGGGAGATGAACCATATCAGAGACTCCCTGGTGAGAAATGAAAAGGAAAGACTGAGATCTGTTTCTGTTCTTTGTTTTTTTTGTACTCTAAATAACACAAAAAGACTCTGGCCAAGCAGAGAGTTGGACAGACAAACTGACTGCAGGCGACTCATCTAGTGAAGTGAGAAGAGGGAAACTTTATTTTTTGAATGGACAACAGTTGCTTTTTAAAAGGTCTTCCATAGGTCTTTTGTTCGTTTTTTTTTTTTTTTTTTCCTTTTTTTTATGTAGAGTTGGCTAGTTGGATCTTTGTCTACTAACACCACCTAACCTAACGTAGGGAGTGCCTCTGTCATTAATGAAGAGGAGTGATGAGTGTCCATGTATTCATCATTCACAACTAATATGTATGTACAAAAAATGAGTAGCGTTAGATTTTACTACTATAAACACAAAATGCCAGACAGAACGTATGTAACTACATAGACTCAACATGTATAGACTAGTGCAAGGGAAAAAAGACAACTAAGATGTAGATGTGTTTTTCCATTTTAAGTTACTTACATGTATGTGCAATATTTTTTTTTCATTCAGTTGTTGGGAGTTAATCTGTTTAATTGAAGCAAATTAGTATTTGATAAATGCATTGTAATATGTGCATAGCTATTGTGTGCTCAGTACAGTCACGATATTCTTATGTTATTGGGGGAGTGGAGCACTTCATTAAAACAGAATTTGATGTAAAATGCTGTTAGGAGGGTCCCCAGTTGTAACATGACTACACAGAGTTCCATGTTAATTTGGTTATACAGACTCATGCATGCAACATTCCCTTTATTTAAGATTTAATGTCAGGACTTTTGAAAGGCCAATACCACTTGCACAGTGGATCTATTTTTACAGAAATGTAAGGAATATTACCTTATTTCCATAAAAGAATGAATATGTTGTGTGATATTAGTGGTAGCAAATTCATTACATGAAGGCAATCTTACAAATGTTTGTAAAAGAAAGTTCTTCAGCAGAAACAATACCAAAGTGCCCAATTATAACCCAATTCTATTTATGCTTGAACTGTATTCATCGTTCTTAATCGTTTCTCTGTATTATGTCATTTATTTTCTTTTTTTTTTCAAGCTGTTATGTTGATTATGTTGAAGTTGTTTCATGCTTTTGTCGTGATTGTAAAACGTAGACGTGATTACATATAATGCAATGTTTCCGTATAATGATGTAATACTGATGTACGCTAGGACTGTGAGCTCTGCAGGGATACAGCACACAATTTACCATGTGACAAATTAAACCCAATTGTGAAATCACAATCACAATGTGTTAATGAATTGATTGATTGATTAATTGGCCTGTGTTTCATTGGCTGTTTGTGTTGTTATTTTGACACACCCACCTCCCTCCTGCGTCACATTTGTTTACTAACAAACTAAGAAAATTACAACACAGTTTTGATATGCATAAATGATCATTTAATGTTTACAATTGATTACAGTGCAGATGTGAAGTTATGTAGTATGAATCCTACAGTAATACTTCACTAATTTTACAAACTTATGAACATTGTCATGTAAAACAAATGTAGCTAGGAATCCGAAGATCCTTCTGAATGACAAGACAGACAGATAGATGGGTAAAGAGGTGGTCTTTCAGGATTTTTTTTGTCTGGGTGGGATTTCATACGTTCTTCCACATTGGCAGCGTTAGCTAGCTTAGCGTAACGTCACCACTTCGGAACACGCAAATCTCCCCGTTTTAGAAGCAAATGTTTTGATGTTGATGTTTTCGCGTGTGTGAGAGTGTGTATGTGTACGTGTGAGCGCGCGTGTGTTTCTCTCCAATCCGTCTTCTCCAACACACCATTTACATGCGTGTCAAACCCACGGTGCAACCAACCTCAGCCTATGTCGGTCTCATTCCGCCCTGATCCTGGCTCTGATTGGCTGATCGCCTTACATTACCCTATTCCTGATTGGTTGGCCGCCCTGTTTGTCTCGTTGGTCCCGCCCCCACGGTTTGTTTGGTGGGTTTTGCCCCTGTTCTCTTTCTCTCCGTTGCGGCGGTGGGTTGGGAGCCGCTGGCGTGATCCTCCACATTTTTTTTTAATCTCCATCTTTTGATTCGACTCCCCCCGGCTAAATTTCTAAATTCGGCCCCCGCCCCGAGCCCACGAGCAGCCTCAGCTCCAGTTCTCCCATCCGCACGCCTGTCTGCAAGGGCACATCGACGCCGAAAGCCGTTCAGATCAGAAAGATGGCGGTGAGCGGGGTGTCAGGGTCTGCGGTCGCCCGGCTGGAGGGCCGAGAGTTCGAGTACCTGATGAAGAAGCGCTCGGTGACCGTGGGCAGGAACTCGTCGCAGGGCTCCGTGGACGTGAGCATGGGCCACTCGAGCTTCATCTCCCGCCGGCACCTGGAGATCTTCACTGCGGGCGAGGACGGAGCCGGCGGCGGCGACTTCTACCTGCGGTGCCTCGGCAAAAACGGGGTGTTTGTGGACGGCGTGTTTCAGAGGCGGGGGGCTCCTCCTCTCCAGCTCCCCCGAGTGTAAGACCACGGCTCTTTTTGGGCTTTATTAATATGTCAAAGTAGGCGAGCTTTTAGCAAAAAGATGCGCGCAAATGTTCGTGTCGGGGGTCGTTTTTTGTTTTGTTTGGCCGGGCAGCACGTGTTGGTTATGACAACCGAAACCGACGCAGGTCTCATGTTGCTTGCTCCATCCAGTTAGCTAGCATGTTAGCTGGCTAGATTAGCATGTGTGCTAGCAAACGCTAACCTCTCTGCTGGGATTTGTTTTTACTACAGCAGTCAGATAATGTCGGTTTTTGACCGGTTCTTCAGTATAGGGTGTTTGTGTCTGCACTGAAATAGTAGCTGAAGGCCTCCGCGTGGTGCAGTAGTTGGAGGTTTTGTCATAAAAATGGTTTGAACCACACCAGGCTAGGCTAACCGAGCTAGTTAGCTACACAGCGACATCCTGTCTGTCCTTTAACCCTTCATTTACTCAGCTGTGAGCTGTGCCAGTTCTATTCTCAATAGACGGGCGTTGAGTTCACTGAGATTTAGCTTAGCTACTAGCTAGGTTAGCTTAGCTGGCTAGTTAGCCTAGCTATCTATGTGTGTTGCAGCAGTGTGTGTATGCGCTTGTGGAAGAAGCCAGTTATAATAATAATAATTTGGTTCTTTGTAGTAAAACGGGACTAAATACTAAAGCAATAATAGCATAGGATGTCCTTGTCTAACAAGGGGGATTGGCTAGATATCTAAATGCTGACGTAATTTAGCCGTTTGTTTATTTGACATGGGTAACCCAATGCTAGCTAGCTAGTTGTTGTATCAAAACATTGCATGTTATGAATGAAAGCTTGCACGACTAGCTAGCTTAGCTGTTAGCCAAAATAAGTTAAAAAAAATCATATTATCGTGCTTTCCTACTCTCTGACTTTGGCTCTGACTAATGATTATTTTGGTACTAATCTGTCGATAATGGTTTAAAAATGGTTTTGTTTCTTCCCAATTTTGTCGATTTGACTATGATAATGTCCATAGACTCTGCTTCATGTGAGCACAACTCCAGTTCCAATATATGTTTTACCTCACTGAAAGTTTACCTAACATTTAATACGTCTCATTAGTAAGAAAAAAATGAATGAAATTATTCGAATGAAACGTGCAAAGATGTAAGCCAATTCAGTCCCAGCACATTAAGATGCAAAACAAACATTAAGTTATTTAGAAGTGAAGTTAGCTATGTATCATAATGTTTTTTCTTAGATGTCGTTCTGGCCATTTCTCTTTTTATTCTGAAGGTTGAACATCTAGCAAACAGAAAGATGCAGGATACATGTAAAATTGAAATGCCCTTTTACTGCCTGAGCACATTTAAATGTGTAAAATGCTGATATTTAGTGAGTAAACATGTTGTCTGTTGTGGCTGTTCACCTTTGTTTACACAGACTGAGCTGAGTGTGAACTAAGTGAATGAGAAGCCTATACCCCTCCCCCAGTGTGTTTCAGTCCCCATGTTTTTGTGTACCCTCTTACAGTTACAAAAAATAACAAATAGGCACACTAAAATTTAGAGCTCTCACATTTTTGTAATATTCTTTGTCAATTAAGACGAATAATCATTGCAGCTCTACTTTTTTGCTGTGAATACTGTACTGTGGATCCAGCCTTTTTATTAAAATATACAAGACCCACAATGGTGGCTTTATTTTGGCCTGAAATTTGTTTGTTTTTGTTTTGCCAGAACGGTAAGTTTTACCATAAGCTGGATTTTTATTGTTCATAGATGATTAATCTTGCAAAAAGATTACTGAGCTACACATTGCTCTATATAGAGCTATGAACCACTCACCAGCATTCTTTTATAAATGTTGAGTAAGTGGTTTATTCTCCATAAAATTTGCTCATAGATGTGCTGAAATGAAATGTCAGGGTAAATGTCATCACCTTTCAGCCACCCAGAGCCAGGTGTCTCTGGGTTGCAGTTTAGCTAGGGTTCAAATATATCTCTGTATGTTCATAAAGAGGGAGTAACTTTTATATAACCCAGTCATGCTGGTCTCCATATATAAACCACAGACACTTTTGGATTCAGTTACTGGCTGGCAATTATGCTTGTGCCTTGTTTACTTCTCAGTTAGTTCTTAGTAAGCAAAGCAGAGAATCTTGTTTATTAAAATGTTTTGCTGGGAATAATTTGGTTTAGTGGTTATTGCGTAGCTGTTTTTATATGCAGTTTGAAAATATGTTTCATTGACCTTTCATTGACCTTCCCTCTGTTATTTGTAGGTGCACGTTTCGCTTCCCCAGCACAAACATCAAGATCACATTCACCGCACTTTCCAGCGGAAAGAAAGATAGGAGGAACGCCCCAGAGTCCCCTGTGAAGGCGGTCCAACCCCAAATCTCGCCGCTCACCATTAACATTCCAGACAACATTGCCCACCTGATGAGTCCCCTGCCCTCACCCACTGGAACAATCAGGTAAGACATCAATCTTCTTACTGCATACATCAGAAAACCATTACATAACAACCACCAATAGACGAATGAAAGCATTTAATTAACAAGTTGCAGTGGTGTCAGAAAAAGCAGAAATCTGTAAGTTTAAGGATATGAAACATTTAAAAAATGGCAGAATTTGATGGCTAGACTACTGGTCTAGAGCATCTCCAAAACAGCAGATACTGTGGTGTTGCCAGTATGTGTATTACGTTCCAAAGGTGCTCCAAGGTCATTGAAATGGAAATCCCATTTTTAGGAATATGTGTACATTGTAACCAATTGATGCATTCCATCATAGTCCCACTTAAAACTTGCAGGAAATTCTGCAACTAAGTCGGGTTCCACCAGACTCCTTGGTCTGGTCTTTTGGTGTCCATACCTATATAATACATGATGAATGCTGTTTTGGTGACACCAGCGAATCGCTTACAATATAAAGCAGATATTCATAATATTACTAATTATACAACAGTTAGTTTCAACCCTGCAATGTGATTGGCTGAGAGCCATTATCAGCTGGTAATGCACTTTAACCAAAGCTCTCCATGTATTACTCTGCCATGTACAGTTTACCTAACAATTTTCTCATCCCTATTAACTCAATCCCTCAATAAACATCGATAATGGAACTGTGGTATAATCGCAATAATACACTCGAGGTTCATTCTATAACATGTAATATTGGCACTGCACATTGTAGCACTTCCTCTTGTGTATTGTTTTTTATTTAGTGTTTATCAGCAGTTATTAAGCTTTTACATATTAGATAATCATCTTTGCTATATTTGTATACATTTGTGTTTGGGGCTGTATATTGTTTAGGGCTGCTGGGAATTAAGTGTATAGCTGCTATATTCCAAAAATGGAATGATTAGATCTTTGTTTATTATTATATTTTTTTAAATTGATAATTCAATCAAAGGAATTTAACAGAAAAATACAAAGCTTCAATCATTGTGAAAAATTGACAATTGACAACTATTCTTGTGCATTTTAATATCTGAGCAAGCAATGCTGCAATGATTTACAAAATACAGAGGAGGCAAACAAGCCAAAACACAGAGCCATTTTATTTTAGAAAGACTGACAATGATGCACGATGATACTATTTTAAAACGCATTTTCACAGTAAGTTCGTTACTTTGCTATCTACAAAGCCAAAATCTAACCATGCTGCCTCAAGCAGACCCATGTGGGCTGACTGTCAATTTGGGGGTTCAGTAGTGTTTTTTTTTGTTTGTTTTTGTATTTTTTTAGCCAGGCTATCTCATCCCATTTGAAAGCACCTTTATTGGCTGCATGGAAGCATGCTTCAGGCAGTGCACACAGCATTGAAAGCAAAGCTAGCTTCAATCAATACTTTAGCTCTCAACTGACTGCCTACATGCCTCCACAAAGAGAAAACAGTTAAATTAAAGAGAAGCGTGGAAAATATATAAATATTTTCTATGCAACAGTGCTTGGATGGACAGAGTTTGCTCATGAGTAATCAGTAACTGTTTGTTAACCCTTTAGACTCCACAGAAGTCTCTGACAGTCACACAACAGATGGCCTGAGTTTACTGAGGTGATTTGTGGCTGAAACACACAATTAGTGTTTTTTTTAACATGGCTTTAGATTGTTTTCATATTTTTTTAAGTTTTAAGTTGCAAATTATGCATTTTTTTCTTTTCATTGTTTTCACTTTACATAGATCCCTAATGCATTTTCACACCTGCACTTTTTTAGTCTAGTTAAATTGTACTCAGGTTCATTTTCACCGTTGTGGTGATAATTTTGCGAGGTGTGAATACAATAATCGTACTCAGCTGTGGAACAAAACAACTCTGTAGCAGTTTGATTTTGGTGAGAACACAGACAGACCTTGTTTTGACCCAACTGCCTGCTGTACTGTGCAAATATGAGATAAATTACTCCCATAGCCACTTTAACCTGAGTGTATTTTCCGTGTAATGACTACAGCTCAATGAACCAATCCACGGAGTAAACATTCTCAGGTTTACATACTCAGTAACTGATTCTGAACAGAGCAAATGAACTGTAGGTGTGAAGACACTTTAAGACCAGTCTACTTCATTCCTGTCTTGGCACCCCCTTGCCCAGCACTTTTTAGGCGATTGTCTGCTTTAACACCTACTGGAATTCTGAAAGGGCTTGTTAATGAGCTGATTAGTTGAATCAGGTGTGTTAGGTGAAGGAAAAGCCATAAATTTGCAGGAGAGGGTGGGGTGCCAGGGTTGAAGAACCTTGCATTAGCCCCTAAGCTGCACTGATATCAAATTTGCAACACATTATGTCTAACATAATTGTTTTATGTTTTACTGTGTAAAAAGTGAAAAGCAAACTAAACATTTTTGCCTGTTAGTTGTAACAGTTAATTTTGAAAATGAACGAAAAAATAGTATAAAGGTCATTGAGCATTTGTGCCTTTTAGGAAATGGTGCATTGGATAAAGTATGGATGCAATAATGGCATTTTTTTCTGTCTGTTACTGATTCATAAGCTTAAAAAACATTCACCGCTTGTTTAAATGCACATTTGAAAAGTTTCATTGTTACCAAAAAATTGCCTCAATACAATAATGTGAATGTAGGGGAGCAGCATAATCTCACATTGTGGACACTGTGCAAGTGCAAGTATCAGTGCCAATGCCAGTACCAGTGCAACACTAAAATGAAGAATGGGAGTGACCTGTGATGATGCAGAATCACCTCAATTTATTATGCATTCCACCGTTCCAAAAATGTCACAGAACTAGAATACCCATTGATAAGTGAGCTACTTTCATTAAGCCTCGTGCCTTATTTTGACAGGCTAGAAATAGCAACTGAATTTACAGCATTTGAAGTGCTCACTGTAAAAACTCCTATTCAGAAAAAAAATCCCAAGCATATGCTGGTAGCCATGAGGTTGAGAGAAATTAAACAGGAACATATTTCAAGTATTTTGCTAGGTGTGCAAGGTTTTATTTAAGTTTTTTTTTATAATTTACTTAGGTTTACCTGAAAAAGATAGGACATTTTGAACATTTATTCCAATACATGGATAGTTATTACAATTGCTGCCATTAGACAGGGGGGTTTGGTTGCGGTCATGGTGCATGCACAAGATTAGTTGCTTTTATTTTAGATTTTTAAGTTCATCTGAAAGAATGGAAATAAATTTCACGATTTCTTTGCGATCCATATATAAGAGAGCTAAAAGTGAATCCACTAGTTAATCTGATAATTACCTGAGTTTAATCAGGGTTGCTTAAATATGAAAGGCGTTAAACTATAGTACAGCAAAAACCTTTCAATCACAGTCGTGCTTTAGTATCACAATCCAGTGTTTAGGCAGATTCTTTAGAATGTCTACAAAACTATTATCAGACCGCCAGTTTCATTCCTTATGATGCTACAGAATTCCAGGTACCCAATTGGCTTCTCTCCGCCCAATCCCTCAGTGTGATGTTAATACAGGCATCTGTTAGCTGCTGTAACTAAACTGGGAGTTAGTGCTCTACTCCATTTATTCTATTATATAGCTATTCAACATTGCATATTCTGCTGTTTGAAAAGATGTGGTGATCTGCTTTATCGGTCTCTTAGGAGGAAACGTGCTAGCTTCTACCCCTTTTTGTTGGGGTGTAGTGGGTACACTCATGGTTGACAAGTGTTCAATTTCTGGCCTGAGATTACACCACACTACACCGATAAAAGTCCTAGGGCAAGATACATAATGCTACATTTTCTACCCGTGTGAAATTATTTAAAACTCAGGAAGGTCAGCCAAAGGTCTTAGTTGTAAAAATACTATTCTCGCACTGGATTCATTGTGTGATTTGGGTAGTCTTCTAGTTAAAGAAAAAATGAAGGAATTGGATAGAAGTATGCAATTAAAAAATATAGGATTTTGTTGTAGGCGATATATTGTCCCAGAAATATATATTGGACCATTTAAATGTCACTGATATAATGATAAGAGAATATTCTAACAAAAGAAATTATACCATTTTAAAGAAAACAAAATTTTAATAATCATAGTTTGGGAATCATAGTTTCTTCACCTACTGCAGGCCACACTTTGTCTCAGTTTTTGGCTCTTTAAGTTTCAGTTATTGAAGCATTGATCTGGTATTGCTGACTAAAATACTCTTCAGTGTTATATATGTGAACAAACATACTTAAACACAGTAGACTATATCAAATATTTTTGAGGTCATGTACATTTATTGTACAACACGTCGATAATGTAATTATTGTGACTGCCTAGTAGGATGTTTGATTTGTCCCTGATCAGTGCAGTATAACTAACTGAGACTTCTCACAAAACTTGAGATGAAGCCTCGCTATAATTCTTAGGTTAATTTTTGGCCATTAATTCCAATACGGACACTACTGTTAATTACTTTGTAACCAGTGGGTTAAGCACATCTTTTCCGTTCCACAGGGTTCTACTGTTGGGTCTATTAATTGATTGATTGATGATTGATGATGATTGTTGTAGTAGTAGTAGTAGTAGTAGTAGTAATAATAATAGTATTGGTACTGTTGTGTAAGAGTGAAGAACTGAAGTGTGGGCTTGCATACAGGGTCTAATAGGTTAAGTACTAAACACAAACAAATGTATTGTTATGAACATTTACAGGGACAAAATAGAATGTATAGATTTCCATCCATAATATTTTGGGGCCTGCAGCTAATTCTGAGATCATCTGGTGTATCATGTTGGGATTCTTCACATACCACTAGTGGTACACACATGATCGTTTGAGAACCACTGCTATATAAGACTCACTTTTGGTTTCATAAAGAACCCTGTTTTTAATAGTGATAAAAACCTTTTAAAGGTAAAAATAAAACTATCATTTCCTATTTGAAGATTTTTCATACTCCATTTTAGGAACATGTTTCTTTAGTTTTTTTAAAGTGCACATTGTGAAGAATACGTTTGCATGATGTCAAAAAATTATATATGCAAAAACTTTCTTTTCATAATGATATCTCAGTAATAGAATGCCCCGATGTCATTTGCTCAGACATCCCTGAAATAGTCTGTGAAAAGAAGCATCTGATGAATGAATAAAATGAATGAATAAAATATTATAGCTTAAGAGCAGAAAAGAGACATCCTTGTTACTAAGTGTCTGAAGCAATGAAGAAAGTCTGCTCTTATTATTTATAGAGCAACACAAGAACCAGTTACTGACAAAGAACCAGTTTTAGAAAATCCTAGTTGATTATTACCTGCTGTAAAAGACTGATATTTTACAATACGAAGAGTATCTCACTTTAAGAAATCCACACCTAACAGTGTGTACCCAGTTATTGTAATGCTTTGTCTGTGTAGCGTAGTGCTTGGACTGAATCTCTTTAATTGATAGGACTGCAGATGGAGGAACTCTGCAGGAGGAATTCTGAAGTCTGCAGAAAAATCTTGTCTAGACACACTCAACTTATGGGATGTATGAAACGGGATAGTGTCACGTTGTCTCAGTAATCAAGGACATTTTCAGTGGCAGCAGGTGAAAAATAGCCAAAAATAGCCAAAAATAGTCATTCATTTATTTAAAGCCTAATAAAACATTTCACAAACTGAACATAAAGATTAGGTCTGTCAGTTTGATACTTACTTTAGTGGCACTGAGCATTGATTATATTCTTTCTATCTAAACAAAAACTTTTTGTCCCATTTCTTTGTCAAAATTTCATATTCAAAGTAATTTTGGACAATTTTTATTGGAACATTCAAATTCCACTGAAAATGTTTTTCATTCGTCTTAATATGAACAGAAAAGGGTTTGGAGAGGCAAGGTTTTGTTAATACATACTGTCATAAGTTCATTTGGGTATGGTAAAGGTAATTATAGAGTCAGTACATTTAATATATAATATAACTTGCGTATATAGGTCTGCAATTAATCACATTGTGCAGTGTGCACACCGTTTCTCCACAATTATGCAATTTTGATTTTTGGTAATATTAATTTTGCAGAATTAGATATTTAACCTGTCAGTGAGTGAGTTTTTTTTTTTTTTTTTTTTTTTTTTTTTTTACACATTTAAAAACATCTTTTTGGTCCAATTCAACAAGTCAGATATTAATTGCAGATTAATTAGTATAAATATCATTATTATCCTGTAGACCTAATGTTAATTGATTTCTTACAGCAGTGAAATGGTGAGAATTTCTCAGAAGGTAACATAAAATAATTTACTAATGTATTAGTTTCTACAGTTTTGACTGTGATCGAGCCAGAACTTAAAAAGATCAAACAAATCTGTATGGGCTGATATTTTTTTTTGTATAAAGAAGAAAAAAAAAGAAGACATCTCTAAGAAAAAGTCTTCTTGTGACTCAACATAAGTAACCTGTTCTTTTCTTCCCCAGTGCTGCTAACTCGTGTCCCTCCAGTCCTCGTGGGGCAGGGCTGTCCAGTTACAGAGTGGGGCGTGGGCTCACAGCTGAGCTCATAGGGGACAACTCACAGTCCGAAAACGATAAAGAAGCCTCCGGAGGAGATAGTCCAAAGGTATTCACGTCGCAAGTCAATGGAATTAAACAATTATGTTAAGTTGATGGTGAAATCTGTAAAATTGTTCTAAAGAAATATTTTATATATATTTAACAACAGTGAAGACTAGGGGTGGGACAATATATTGTATAGGGCTGCAACGATTAGTCGGTTTAATCGACAACATCGACTATATAAAAAAAAAGAAGTCAACACGGAATTTTATTGTCGGCGCGCCGTTGAAGTGTGATAGAGGGAGAGCAAGAGCGAGATTAAAAAAACACTTCTTCATTAACATTACTACATTATAACATTAGATAAACTACTGTTAGCTGGATAAGTGTTGGGAAGATACTGTACTCTGTCCAATACTTAAAAGGGCTGCCCCCTTGGCTTGTATGACTGCCTGAAGTCTCCGCGGCATCGATTTGACCAGCTTGTCGCAAGTTTCCGCACTCACAGCTTCCCAGGCAGTGGCGATGTTCTGCTTCATTTGGTCCAGCGTAGTAGGCTTTCTGTCGCGAATTTTCCGCTTGACGATGGCCCAAAGGTTTTCAATGACATTGAGGTCAGGCGAGTTGGCCGGCCATGCCAAAACTTCAAGCTGTTTTTAGTGAACCAATCTTTGGTCGACTTTGCCGCATGAGCCGGTGCAAGATCCTGTTGAAATATGAAGTCTTCTTCGCCGAACTGTTCCTCAACAGTCGGAATCAGGAACGTTTCCAGAACATCTTGATATACGGCAGCATTGACAGTCTTCTTGAGGAAGCAGAGTTTCCCTACACTTCGAGCGGACATGCATCCCCAGACCATAACGCTCTGGGGAAACTTGACGGATCTTTTCACGCACTCGTGGTTGTAGGTTTCGCCACCACGACGCCAGACACGAGGACCTTGGTCACCGAAGGAGATGCAGAAGCGTGATTCGTCACTGAAGACCACTTTCTGCCAGTCTTCAGCAGTCCACTCGCCGTGTTCTTTGGCCCACTTCAGCCGTTTCTCCATTTGTTTCTTGTTCAGCATCGGTTTTACTGCTGGAACGCGAGATTTGAAGCCGAGTTCGCGCAGACGATGGTAAGTGGTTGATCTGGAGACGTCAGCGCCGGTCTGCTTGTTCCACAAGTCGGTGAGCTCGGAAGTGGACTTGAACCGGTTGCTGACTGCGATCTTTCTCAGCTGCTGGTTGTCGCGAGCAGAAGTTTTTTGGACGCCGGAACAGTTGGTGTGCTTGCTGCAGTTTTTCTTGAGAGCTTTGCAGACGGAAGACTGGCTGATGCCGAGCTGCTCAGCAATTTTAGTTTGGGTCAAGCCTTGTTGGCGAAGGGCTTGAATTTGAGCCACTATTCCGGTTGAGAGGTCGCGCTGCTTACCCATGATTGAATTTACAACTTAGAAATTCTACTCAACCCTGACTTTATACTGCACAGTGAACACTCTTCACAGAAAACAAAAATTCGAGCATTTATTCTAATTCAATGAAACGGTTTCTCCATTATTCTAATTCAATAAAACAACAGTGTCACAGTTAAATGGCCTAAATGGGCCTTTTGGAAAGCTCAGCTGAGCAAATTTTTTTCCAGGTAACGAGTTTTGTGATTAGTCTAACGAGTAGGACAGGTGCGGTGAACACCTGATTTGCTTTCTGCACAAAAAATGCATTCAAAGAATTTCATGATTGCACTATTTCAAATTATTCTAATTCGTTGACCAGCACCTGTAGTTCTGCTGTTCAGTTTCAGTCATTTTTTTCTGTTTTATATGTAATACAAGTCAGTGGCATAAGTTTTTTTATTTATTTTTTTATTTATTTATTTTTTTTTTTGGGCTTTGTTAGAAAAAGTGACGATGATAAATAAAGTTATGCTAAACATTCCTGTATCTTTCTCTTTGATAGGATGACTCTAAGCCACCGTATTCTTATGCACAACTGATTGTTCAAGCAATCACAATGGCCCCTGATAAGCAGCTTACGTTGAATGGAATATATACCCACATCACTAAAAACTATCCTTACTACAGAACAGCTGACAAGGGCTGGCAGGTAAGTAGTTATTTTTTACATATATAAAAATGTGAATGTTTTAGTGTAATTTTTAAATACATATCTGTAATGATACAATATGTTATCAGTTATCAGTGCCGTGCCAGTTACAACCAATAACATCACTAAGTAATGTTGTAAATTCAACTGACCTTTGTAATTTCCCTTTTTTTAGAATTCCATTCGCCACAATCTCTCCTTAAATCGTTACTTCATCAAAGTGCCCAGATCTCAAGAGGAGCCAGGCAAAGGTTCCTTCTGGAGGATAGACCCTTCGACAGAAAGCAAGCTTATGGATCAGGCTTTCCGCAAACGAAGGCCCCGTGGCGTACCCTGCTTTAGGACCCCCCTTGGCCCCCTGTCCTCCAGGTATGTGTCTACAACACCGTCAAACACTTTCCTCCCAATTTCTGTGGCTAATGGCATTTATAAATCCTACTAAACAACACATTTAGTTTGTCACCATGAATTCACTTTTTGTTCCTTACCTTTTTTCGTTCCAGGAGTGCCCCTGCCTCTCCCAACCACACAGGGGTGCTGTCAGCTCATTCTAGTGGTGTGCAGACTCCAGATAGCTTATCTCGAGAAGGCTCACCTGTTCCCATGGATCCAGAGCCAGCACCTGCCTCTGCTCCAGCATCTGCAGTGCAGCCTAAATTAGCAGTCATCCAAGAGGCTCGCTTTGCACAGAACGCGCCAGGTCTGTTTAGTTTAGCGCCTGGAAACGACTATACTATTCCTAAAATACATGTTTACATCTAAAATGATATTAAAACAAAGATGTAAGATTTTAAGAATTTTCTTGCATGCTATTCTTGTAACTTTGACTTGAAAGAGGTTCGCTAGGTGCCGTATTATATTGTGCATGATAATATTGTACTTTTTGAAACTTTGCTATTTACTGTGAAGCCTTCAGGTTAGTTTTGTATGATTGTTTATAGTTTATGTGCATGCACTTTGTATATATTATTAATGAGTTTTTTTTGTGTTTTATGGTTTGTTATTTTGTTATAACCAATAGTCTTGGTTTAGTAAATAACAAAATATCTACTTAAAAGTTCTACTTTTTTTTGCTGTAGAATATATACTTAATATGAATACAGTTTTTTCAGTGTTCTGTTGTATTGCCAAGAATATTGTATTCTAAACAATACCTGAAATGTCAGGATATATTCAAGGGCCCTGATGATGAATAAGCCAAAAAAATGACTTTTATAGGCAGTTATTATAAATAGAAACTTATTCTTTTGTCTATTTGCAATTTCAGAAGCTCATTGTAACTAATTTCCTTTCAGGCTCACCAGTCACCAGCCAACCTGTGCTCATCACAGTTCAGCGGCAGCTCCCACAGACCGTCAAACCTGTGACTTATGCTGTGGCCACACCTGTGACCACCTCCACCTCCCAGCAGCCTGTCATGCAGACGGTCCACGTGGTGCACCAGATCCCTGTCTCAGTTGCCACGGTGACGGGCTTTGCCACAGCCAATGCTCATGCAGGAGATGGCCAGACTGTGTGCAAGACAGAATTGCAGGAGAACGGAGAGCACCAAGAGATCAAAGGTAAGACGAGAAAACATGAGGAAAAAACTTGACCTGCTGCAGCGTGAAGCACAATAATGATTAAACTGTTTCTCATTTTAACAATGTAATTAACTGTCTGCTGTTTGAGCTAATATCACAATCAGTGAAACAGGTTGATACAATTTAGGATGTCATTCTTTTTGCGTTTTCGTATTTTACACTTTAAAAATATCAGAGGAAAGGGGTGCACTGCATGACTTTTGCAAGTGTCTGATGCTGAGTTTTGTGGTGAGAGCAAAGAAGAGGTTTCTTTTTATGAAGGCCATGCTTGTTCAGGTGTGACTGAACAAAAGGACAATGCAGCAGAACTCCTTATTTTTCTTGGTACTTCTCTGTTACTGCTTTCTGGGCCTACACCATGTTCAGTTTGAGTGCTAGGCAGCTGCTTAGAAGAACCTATGGTTGCTGCTTTTTGAGATTAGGTTAGAGGAGTCTGGGTATTATATCAAGCCTTGAAATGTGCATAACCTGATTTTACAGGCTAGTTTGAGGGTGCTCAAATCTCCTACGTTTTTTCATACTTTCCTGTTAATGACTTAAAATAGTACAAAAGCAAAATAGTACTCTGTTGCTTGCTTTATTTTATTGTTTTTCTTTTGCCTTTTAGCGATCGTTTCACCTTTAACTTTCTTAACTGTTCACAGAAACAGTTAATTTAACCAGGGTGTCCAATTTTTGCTTGCCACTGTATAGAATGCACCTTAACTGTTACATATACTGATTTATAATTGAAACTGTGTAGACCTGGGTGTGTGATTGTGACTGTGACTGTTTCCAAAATGTAAAAAAAAATACATAATTCTTAGTGATGCAATGTTACATATTTCACCTTATACATTTTTGGTATAAGATTTTTTTTTTTGGTGGTATGATAGCGCCCTCTGCTGAGGATACATGACCATGTCATGTAAATGCTAGAAACGAGAGGTTCTGCATTGAAATTTACATACTGAAAAAAATCTGGTTTGATTTATTTTATAGCCCTTTGAGAGACTTAAGCTAAGTGGAAAATGTTTGCTTCAGGCTGCATGTTGCTCTTTAAAGGGGGGTAACTGGACAGATGTTAGAAAATGCATAATTTATATTTAATATATATTTTTTAATTAATTTATTTGACTGGGCCAGTTTCAGCAGCTGTAAGACAAATTCCTGCAAATAACTCAGAATTAACAATATAAGCTATCTGTATTTCCTGGCCAGCTCTTGAAACGACAATCTAAAATAATTTTTCTAAAATATTGCATTGTACATACAGACACTAATACTCGTACATGTACATTGCAGACAATGTGACATGCATAATTAACACACAACAAGGAATGTAAGCAATTCAATTGAAAGTTAGTGTAATATCTAATTAAAATATGAGTTTGAAAAATTTACTGATGAATCTGATTCTCAATATCATTATTCAGCATAAGTTTTCATACTGTCGCAGTATATAGTAAAATGTTGTGGATAAAGTTATTAAGCACATAATCTGTTTCTTACTTAGAATTATTTTTTTTCCTTTCTGTTTTACAGTGAAAGTAGAAACTGTGCCTGCCATCACAGCAGCCTCTATAGGTGGAGCAAACCGTATCCTTCAGACATCTCAAGCCACACCCATACAGACAGTTACTATTGTGCAGCAAGCACCACTGGGCCAGCACCAGCTTCCTGTAAAGGCTATCACTCAAAATGGCACCCATGTCGTGGCTGCAATCCAAGGAGCAGCAAACACCGGTAGAGAACCTGCAGTGTCTTTCATACTGTTGTGTTTTTTTTGTTTTTTGTTTTTGTCCTGCATGATGATTGAAATGATTAAATAAGGATGATTGATTCACAGGTTAGTTTGGAAATGCAGGGCTCAGCCTAATGCTGAATAAAATGTATTACCTTAACAAGATTTAACAATTTTACATTACAAAAAAGTCCCACTACTCATAGAAGAATATTCTACTATTCTTTTACTCAGACGTCCAGAAATGGACTTGGCAACATTGGCACGCTCAGCCTAATTTTTGTGAGCACTTTAAAACAATAACTATAACCATGTTACAGTTAGCCCCACCTCTGGGAATTGGTGGGGAATTGCACAAAAAAGTCAGGAGAATATATATTAAAAAAAAGTACTTCTCAGGGCTTCATTTCCATTCGTCTGGACAATGCTTACTGTTTTATTTAAAGCCAACTTTTGCAGGTTGCTTGTGTTTTTAAAATGTTTATTCATCCTGATCAAACGTAAGTTCATCCCAGCTTACTGCTATGTATTGTTTATTTAAAATGTTTTTTTATTTTTCTTCGTACACAGTAGCAAGTCCTCTTCACATGCTGGCCACTCATGCCTCTGCATCAGCATCTTTGCCCACCAAGCGGCAGAACGGTGACCAGTCAGAGCAGCCGGAATCTAAACGGATCAAGACCGAAGACGGAGGGGACATAGGTGCCGTTCCTGCTGCGGGAGAGAGAGACACCACTGATTAGGGCTGCCACATCATGACCTTTGGCCTCACAAATCTTTCTTAGTTAAGCCCTCCCTCATACCCAGCCACCCAGTTAAACTACGTCATCTGTCATTCTGTCATTCTGTCCAAGGTGCCAAACAGTCAAGCAAGAAGCAACAGCAGAGGATTGCAAAGCAGCATTTAAAGATGGCAGAGATGTGTGCGCAATATGCAAAGGAAAAAAAGGACATGAGGACGTGGAGCTGTCGTCAGACGGATGATTAAAAAGTGATCAGCGAGAGAGTGGCAGGAGGCCTTTTAACGAATATTTAAGTACTCACAGACATATGCATACATATATTGATATAGTGTACTTAAAGCTACAAAACGTATTTTAGATCAAACCTGGGTGAGTCCTAGTGGGACGTCCCATGCCTCCATCTCTTCTACCTCTGGGCAGAACTCTTAAGGTGGAGAGATCATAAGCGAGACGGATTTTTGCATTCTCTGGACAAGTAGCTGGCAGCCGAACAAGCTGAAGTAATTCGATTTAACTCGATCTGTTTAAATTCCTCGAGGCTCTGCATAACCTCCAAATATTCCTGTGTATGCAGGTAATTACATGTTCTGGGCTGATCTACTATGGTTTACCCTTAACCGTAGCATAACTATTCGATTCATTTACGTTGTGTATATAAAGTAGATCTAATTTATAGGCACAGGTCCGTTGTATCCACCCGGTTGTTGAATATACTGAGCAAATGGATAAAAAAGGATGACAAGACAAGAAATTGAAAGCAGTCAAATAAGAACTTGCCAAACTATTTTTTGCGAGGGAAGTTGTAAACTGTGAAACTGCACACAGTGTCAACTTAAGAGTTGATTTTTTTTTCTTTTCTTTTTATTATTATTTTTTTTTTTAACACAAGCTTGATTCTCTTTGGCAAAAGGGTAGAATGGGGAGCCTTTTCCTGTATCATGGCAGCTAGCCTCAGTGTCGACCTACCTAATGCAGTCCTTAGTAGATATGCAGTAATTTGTTGTACATGTGTATCTTAGGATATTATTTGTCTATATTTATGTTCTCCATGGCACAGATATTCAACAACAACAACAAAAGAAATACCACCATGCTAAAGTGAGGTCATTGGCATTTCTTATCACACCCGTTTTTATTTTTTATTATTATTTTTGTTTTCCTTTTTTAAACATAAGAACTCGTATGTTTATGGAAATGAATGTAGTTACCTCCTCAAAGAAAACACTATTGATAGAGGACTTGTGTTATTTCTGTTAAATCCAATCCAAATGTTTCTCACATCCTCAGAGCGTTTTCATATTTTAACAGATAACTTATGAAATAAGAAATATATTTCCATTTGTATTTCATTCAAATATTTCATCAAAGCTTGCATGAAAAAAATGTGTAGAGAAAATATACTGTACCTGAGCTGGTTCCTTGGAAAGGAACTGTGAAGGAGGAAAGGAAAAAAGACTGAAACTCTTCTTTGTGATTTGGACCATTACTGCACTTAACTTGTTAATACTGTTTCCTTTCCTCTCTTGACCCTTCTTTTTTATGTTTTCATTATGTCCTTGGCTGTGTTTGTTAACTTTGTGTTACAGTTGACAGTCTCTTTGCCCGTTAATATTATTTTACTTTGTTCAGACAGTTGAAAAAGTTGGCTGAGATCATACTTGTTCCACAGGGAGAAAAAAAAATAAGTGGTCGATGTTTTCTGCTTCAGTGAGTAAATGCATTTTTTTACATAAATTAAAAGCTCCATCATTTCTGTTCTAAGTGTGTGTGATTGTGTTGCTTATGTTTTGAGAAGAAAGCTGCATATAAGAACTGCAAGAATGATTCCCTCAACACCTGTAAATGGTATGAGGTGTTATCTTGTGAGTGAGGCTAAACACTGGCCAGGCGAGGCCTGGTGGTGGGTGCCAGGTGGATGGGACATTCCAAGTCCGAAGTCCGAAGAGCCGGCTTTTATCATTCCTTGATCTACAGTGTCACATATGCGTGCATGTGAGTCCACCTGTAGTGAACAGCAATGTCATGTCATGCAATGTAAGACTAATTCTGGCTGTGCCAAATCCACATAATTAACCTCCTGATGCATCCGTGTTCCTCATCGATTAACATGGGACAAACCAGGTACCTTTTAAATGTTTAATCAAAGCTAAAGTTGTGGTTTGTGCCTCCCTGCAGGTTACCCTGCTCCCAACACCTGATCCAGCTAATCAGCTAATTAACAAGCTCTTCCTGAGCTGGAGGAGGTGAAATTACTAAGAAATGCAGGGCAAGAGTTGGGAATCACTGGATTAAGTAAAATATGGCTTCTAGTTCAAATTGATCTATAATATGGGGGTTAACAATAAATGATCGGGTAGCATTATAAACCAGTGTAAATGAAGGCAATCTAAACAGTTTTCTTTCAGTGAGACATATCTGCAGATCCACCTTCAAACAAGTGTTTGGTTCCTTTAATTAAACTGTGATTCTAGTTTAGTTTTAATTTTAGTATATGCAGCTATGGAGAAAATAAGAGACCACTTAGAAAAATAGTTTTCTTCGATTTTACCAAATTGAAAACCTCTGGAATATAATCAAGAGGAAGATGGACGATTACAAACCATCAAATCAAGCTGAACTGCTTGAATTTTTGCACCAGGAGTGGCGTAAAGCACATGTGTCAAACACAAGGCCCGCGGGCCAAATGTGGCCCGCCACGTCCTTTTATGTGGCCCGCGAGAGCTTGTAAGATCTTAGTGTCTATAATAAATGGATCAGAAGCGTGCTTTGACCGAAAACTACATTTCCCACAATGCTTGTCGATTGTATTACCCGCAAAGTTACGGCTTACTGCCACTACACGGCAGTGTAGTCATTGATGTGGAAACCCTGCCGGAGGGAAGGTGTAACTTCGCGGGTGAAATGTTTATCCCATAATGTCCAGAAAAAGAGAAGCTGATTCAGACGGACGGCTGTGCTTCAAGGCGAAAGAATGGTATGCCTTTTGTGTTACGAAGAGTGTTACTGACCAAAATAAACGCTTTTTAGGAGAGATATAAGTTCTGTGTAAATATTAATAAGACAATAGCTGACAATCTGTTTTAATGAGGTTAATAAACATCACTGTGACAGAGCTAGTCGCAGTTTCACCACAGCAAAGGACGAAGACGTGAATCACTTATCTAACCAGCCTGTACTGATTTCTGCCCCCAATAACCCTTTCAATAACCTCCAATAGCCTTTAATAGTCTTCAGTAGCCTTCAATAGTCTAACCTTGCTGCTGTGGTGTGTTCTAAACTCCGTAGTTATAAACATCCTGAGGTTAGCAGCGCGCTAACTGACCTGTTTATAATGTAACGTTAATCCGAGCAGTGACTCCGTGACGCTGCTCTAAACTGCTGCTGTTAGCTGTTTGTGCTGAAAGATGAGCTGTAGAGAGCTGTATTATCCGGTTAGTGGGGTAAAAACCTTTATTTCCTACACAGAAGAACTTAAAATTTTTTAAAAACGCTCCAGACTGGCTGAGCTGAACCCTGTAGCCCGTGGCTGGGCTGTAGCTCTGACTCAGTAAAGACTGCGGGCTTGTGCTGCTACTGCAGCTCCCACTAGTGGTTGGATGAGGAACTGCTAAATCTACCATGTTCTTAACAGCTCACAATTTTTGATTTTATATTTATTAAGCCTTATTTCAGTATCAAACGTTTTGATCAAAGTTAATATAACTTGTATTTTATGTCATTTCTATTCACTTGAATAGTTTGGTTCTTGATTGATGGAGTTTTTGGATTTCATAACATGACAAATTAAAAGGATTTATGTTAATAGAGCAACAAGCAAACATTTTTTCCATTTAGAGTTATTTAACATTAAAGAGTAATTACATTCATTTTATATTACATTTGGTTACATTTTATTACATTTATAAGTTACATCTGGCCCTCAGAGGACAGCCAATATGCCAATGTGGCCCTCGGCCAAAATGAGTTTGACACCCCTGGCGTAAAGTTATCCAAAAGCAGTGTTTAAGACTGGTGGAGGAAAACATGACAACTTGTAATTAAAAACTGTAAAGCTCTAAATAACTATTTTTATTTGGAATTTGGGATAAATGTTGTCTGTAGTTTACAGAATAAAACAACAATGTTTAGTTGACTTAAACATAAATAGTAAAATCTATTATTTATTTAGGCTTAATCAGTCGTAACACGTCTTTCTTAAAGGCATTGAAGTGCGCCCTCTGCTGTCCAACAGCTCTAACAACATGAAAAATGAACGTGTTTTAATCGTTAAGTCTCTAAAATAACTGTAACTTTTGCCTAAATCATCTACTCATGGTGCTGCACCTGTAGTAAATTCACCTACACCCTCAGGTTGATCAGATAATTTGATTTATACCCCTTTGGAATAATGGCATATGACAAGAATGAGGCAAATAAATTGACTTAGCAATTAAATAGCTTTCCAGTCCACTGTTCAGGTCTCTTCAACAAATTGGTAAGTATTACGATTTTTTTGTATCATATAAACTTTCCATACTTTATATAAATCTTATAACAAATATTGCATTGTTGTTTAGTCTCATTAAATTCTTCAGTGTGAATTTTAGTGAGCAATTCAGTCAGAACAAAGTAGCTAATCTAGCTAGCTAGAAATGCGCTACAATTTGTGGCTGTTGCCCAAAAGCACTCTTGTCGATGTATGTGTCACAGGCCATTTATAAGATGTGTAAAATTTCTAAGAGCACTCTGTTCTTCATTGTATATCACAAAGTTCCCAAACGACACATACTGAACATCCTGAGAGAATCACAGAACCGTGTGTGAATGTGTTTGTTCAGCTCATCTCATTTACTGTATGTAGGAGTGCTGGATTAGCGCTGGAGATAAATAAAAAAAACTAGCTCCTTTTAAAAGTGTACTTTTTGCTTTTACATCTCTGTTCCCATGATTTTGACAATTAAATGGCCTTTCCACTAAATGGGTGCCATTTGCTTGTTGTAACTCTTGATTATTTTTTTTTTTCCAACTCTGAAACTAATAACACATATATTTAACTATTTAAAACATGTACTGGTCAAACTCAGGCGGCTTTACTTCATTTTTACAAGGTTTCTAAGCTGAATATGGTCACAAAACTTGTGACATTTAAAAGGCATTTTTTAAGCAAGTCACTAATTCCTTTGTTTTTCTCTCAAAAAAGTCTTTATTTTAACGAAATAGATGACTGCATGTTAAAATAATTGATATTTATGACCAAAAAAAAAAGCGCTCTCGTTCCTGTTACTTTTTGTTTTGAGTAACAGGAATGAAAGTAACAGGAATGAGTTTTTATCATAGAATTAGCAAAAACATAAAACATAGTTAAATGATGGCTATGCTAATAACATGAGAACACTAAGCACATTCTAGTGATTTGCCCAAAATGTGTATTTTAAAAATAAACAAATAAAATATAAGAATTAATTTAACGAACAGGAATGAGTGTCATGATTAATCCGTGTATCATTCGTTCATTTGATATTCAATTGAGAATCAAAATCGGAAAATTAAAAAACCAATTCGTTTTTTCGTTTTTTCGTTTTTGAATATAATACCAAAAAACGAATAACGGCTTGTATTTTGTATTTTTATTTGGTTATCCAAACAAAAATTGGAAATTTAAAAAACGGACCAGGAGCCGAATTTGATTTTGATTTTGAACTTGACCCATTTGTGTGCCCCGGAAGTTACTGATTTGTTTATTCTTGGTGGGTTTCTGTTGCGCGGGAGTTCACTGCAGTGTTATCTACACAGTCTGTATTGCTGTAGGCTTTGGATGGAGTTGAGGATGGAGAGTTTTATCTTGTTCAGAGGAACTAAACGCGTTGCAGTGAAAGAAGACGATATGACAACAGAAAAAATCGGCAGGATCTTTCAGGTGTTTGTCTAACGTTCCGTAGCTAAATGTCATATTTAGTTAATACCTTCAAAAAGATCTTTAATTAGGCCAGAATGTGGTTCCAGTCCGGCCATGCTGCCTACAGCAATACAGACTGTGTAGATAACACTGCAGTGAACTCCCGCGCAACAGAAACCCACCAAGAATAAACAAATCAGTAACTTCCAGGGCACACAAATGGGTCAAGTTCAAAATCAAAATCAAATTCGGCTCCTGGTCCGTTTTTTAAATTTCCAATTTTTGTTTGGATAACCAAATAAAAATACAAAATACAAGCCGTTATTCGTTTTTTGGTATTATATTCAAAAACGAAAAAACGAAAAAACGAATTGGTTTTTTAATTTTCCGATTTTGATTCTCAATTGAATATCAAATGAACGAATGATACACGGATTATGATTGACCTCCTCATTCATAGTTACAAAAATATCAAATATACAGAAAAACTAATGAGGGAACATAATTTTGGTCTTCCCATGGTCTTCAGAGGAACCAGCTGATGTAACTTCCTGTTGTAGATGTGACTTGTAGAATGTTCCATATTTTTCAGATGAGAGAATGTTATGGTAACAAGACTGAGTGAAAACCCAGGGACACAACTAAAATGTGTGTTTTAACGATTATAGATTTATTATATAAAAAAATAAAAATAATATATATATATAAAAATAATATATATATATATATATAAATATATATATATATATATATAAATATATATATATATAAATATATATATATATATAAATAAATATATATATAAATAAATATATATATATTATTATTTTTTTTTGTAGATGGGCTTTGGAGTCACAATAATGCAAGTAAATACATCTCAAAGATTTTATTTCATTATATTTCATGGTAAAGTTTATATTTATAGAGTGTATAGACAGGTAACAAATGTTATTTCTTAAGTGTTCTATGTAGTTTATATTCATATTTTTAATAAAATGTTCCGGGAAAACACTTTGGACTTCATATAACACAGTGGACCAAGATGACATGGGTCTCCAAACCATCGCTGTTTGTGGAAACTTCACACCAGACCTCAAGCAGCTTGGACTGTGTCTCTCTCCACTCTTCCTCCAGACTCTGCTCCCTTGATTTCCAAATTAAACATTTTCCAAATGTACTGATGGTCAATGATGGTTTGGAGAGACATGTCATCTGCTGGTGTTGGTTTCTCAGCTGACCGGCTTTATGGAGATGCAGATTTCGTTTTCCAGCTGGACTTGGCCCCAGACTGTACTATTCTAATTAGATTAGTTCGATTTTTTGAGTTGTTTTTCAGTTTGACTTTTTGAGAATTACAAAAATAAATACATTTTTTGATGATATTCTACTTTATTAAGATGCACCTGTATTTTTGTGGTTTTATTGTACTATTTTTAAACCCTGGTCCTGGAGGGTCTATGTCATGCATTTTGTAGTGTATTTCCTTCTGAAAAACCTGATGTAAATAATTAACTCATTAACAGATTATTATTATTATTTATTTAAAGAGATTGTGTTCAAAAGTAAAAAAAAAAAACACTGGATTATTTAAGGAGTTTCCATTCTCTCCTTATTATCCCTTATAAATTTAATATCTGTTATGCTTACTATGAAAATAGTGGCTATATTTAAGTCACCACAACCTTGATAAAAAAAAAAAACTGCACAAACTGAGTAGGGGATGTTCACAAAGTATATCAATCTTTAATAATAAAAAATAATAATAATAGGGGCCTTTTATACTTAATATGAAGGTGCATTTTGGGTAATGGGCTAACAGGCATGCTGTAAATCCATCAAGATTATTTTCCATGACAGTGCAGGAACAGGGACTCGGGGATTAGTTGTCCTGTTACACTCTGCAGTTCTGTTAGGGGCGGAGGTTTAAATTATTCATTGGAAAAATATTGCGCGTGGAGTCAAGTCTGCACCTGATTACCCATGATCAGGTTTGGTAGGGATTGATGGTAAAGCCAGTTGCTCCGGTTTAAGGAACATTAATGGATCTGTTTGCTGTGTAATATTGATAAGGATAGAAAAATGGTTTTAGAAGAAGATGAGATGAACCAATGAAGTTTATGAATTATTGTTAAACAGTATCTTTTTGTAAAAAAGACAAGAACCCCCTGGAAGAATTAACAGCTAGATCAAGCAAATATTTGGTCAAAATTAACACTGTCAAAATATTATCTTGAAAAGTTTGTGCACTGTTAGATGTCACTGACATTTGACTTCTCTGTCTGTTTCTATTAAAGCTGAAGTACTCCAGAGTGCTGTTTAATAGCTTCAGGCATCCTGTTACAACTGATCTGAGGTGTCGGAACTGGATATCAGGATGCCTGTCTCACACATTTGGTGTGAATAAGAAACCTAGCCCATTAGCCCATATTGGTGTGTCAGTATGCTACACACTTGTCACAAAGGCTTTGTGATTGGGTGATGATTTTGTTAGCCCTGGAAATTAATTATTTATATGTGTTGTGTGTGTCTCAACATGCCTCTAATACTCTAAGGTACAAAACAGGACATGAAAAACAGGTTGAAATTGTGCAGCAGTCTGATAAACGTTGTATTTACAGTACACAGAGTGGCAGGTGTGTTGCTGGTCAAGCATTTGACTTTCTCTTTGAGTCAAATCAAGTTAGTAAATGGAAATAATGGTGGTGTTACAAGTACAACTGGCTTAGATTTTGACATTCTGAAGAGTTATGACACTCTGTGTGAATTAAAGGAGATTGGGACAGTTTCTGAGCTTTCTGGCCATTAATGGAACAACAATAGGCAAACAATAAATCTATTATTTTTTTTATACCGAAGATGTTAATTAGATATTCAGCTATTATATATAGATATTATATTTTTCCCCCTTTTAACTTTGTATAGCTAAACTGTCTCATTAGAGCTCATGTCCCAGTCACTCAAATTCAATCTATAAATGTGAACATCTTCAAAGTACTGTGAGAAGAGTATTTTAAAGTAAGGACTTAAATCTATAACCTTAGTATTTGTATTGTTACAGAAACTATTCTGTAGACACAAAAGGCATGACATATTGATATTAACCCTTAAAACATCACAATATCACAATAGCTTTTCAGTTTCTTAGTTTAATAAGAAGGTCATAAGGTTCGTGAAACACAAACAATACATCCACAGTGTGTCCAAAGGCTTTCACAGCACAGTAAGATTTCCATGGCCTGTTTCCATGTCCTGATGGCTATTGTACGTGCTTACTGTGTCCGTGCGCTGTCATTATCAAAATGCAGTGTCTCAAATATCAGCGCCCACAATAGCAGGGTGTGCCTTGTGGAAAACCTGTTTTATTGCATAATAGATGCCAAGTTCACCCCAGTTCATATTTCAGCTAGAAACCACAGGTTCCATGGAAATATTGACACTCAATATTTTGCCTTGTCCGGAGCTTTAGTGCAACATCCTGGAGGGCAAAGCATGTCTCAGTATAGCAGCTGATTTTCAGCTCATCAATCCTTTCTGGTGTGACAGTATAACTAAAGAGAATGAGGTATAGTCCAAAGAACATTTCTCTGGACACTGTAAATGTTTACCTGTGTAATTCTGATCTCTTTTGTGTTTGCCCGGGTAAATACACTGTGTGTCCACCAGCTTTTCCAGCGTTACGAACATCAAGAGCATTCCCCATTTGCTCAAATTACAGCCTCTCTCGCTTTGGGCTGGGGTAGCATTTACAGAAGATGTTGATTGCATTTGTCCACAAGAACTCTACTAAGAACATGTAGTTCTGTAGGATGATCAGGTTCAATCATAACATTCACCCAAGCTCATCCCAAAAGTAGTGGATGTACTGTAGCTCCATCACTCTAAAACACAGTTCCATTGCTTTACAGCCCAAAGCTGGAGGACTTCAGGAGCATCCTGTTCTATGAGCAGTGCATAAATCATTACTAGAAATAGTAAATTCATCCCTTAGCATGGGCTACGTACCCAATTCTCTTAAATTGGCGGTCATTAAGCCCATTATCAAAAAGCCAAATCTGGACCCCCGCGAGCTTGCTAATTATAGACCAATTTCTGATCTTTCCTTTATAGCCAAAATCCTAGAAAAAATTGTGTTTAACCAGCTGCGCTTGTATCTACAAAGTAATAGTATGCATGAGGTTTTTCAATCTGGATTTAGACAAAACCATAGTACTGAAACAACTCTACTTAGAGTAACTAATGATTTACTTTCAGCTCTTGATAGGGGCAGTAATGCCATCCTTGTACTGCTAGATCTAAGTGCTGCCTTTGACACCATAGATCACGCTATTCTACTTGATAGGTTAGAAAATCTTATAGGAATTAAAGGATCAGCCCTCACCTGGTTCAGATCTTATCTGAGAGATCGATTCCAGTGTGTTTACTTAAATAACGAATGCTCTTATCAGTCTAGAGTAAAATATGGTGTCCCTCAAGGATCAATACTGGGTCCATTACTCTTTACTCTTTATATGCTACCACTGGGTAAAATTATCCGTAGGCATGGTATTAACTTTCACTGCTATGCTGATGACACGCAACTTTACATATCTGCTAAACCCAACGAGGAGCTCTGTACAAATCAAATAACAGACTGTATTAAAGACATAAAAAATTGGATGACACACAACTTTCTCTTACTTAATTCTGATAAAACTGAGGTCCTTCTATTAGGTCCTAATATTGATAAAAACATAAATGTTAATACTGTAGATATAGACGGTCACTTAATTATACCTGGTAAAACTGTGAGAAACCTTGGGGTCATCTTTGACCCAATTCTTTCGTTTGATGCTCACATATGTAGCATAGTCAAAATTGCATTCTTCCACTTAAGAAATATAGCTAAAATCCGCAGTATACTCTCTCTGGAAGATGCTGAGAAGCTGGTACATGCATTCATAACCTCCAGGCTGGACTACTGCAACGCGTTGTTGGCTGGAAGTCCACATAAATTACTCCATAAACTCCAGCTAGTTCAGAATGCAGCCGCAAGAGTGCTTACCAGAGCTAGAAAGTTCGATCACATTACACCTATTCTTTCATCCCTACATTGGCTACCTGTTAGATTTCGTATAGATTATAAAATACTTCTCCTGACGTATAAATCCCTTAATGGTCTGGCCCCGCATTATCTACAGGAACTCCTTACTCCTTACAATCCGCCGCGTTCACTCCGCTCCCAAGACGCTGGCCTGTTATTAGTCCCGCGTATTAGAAAAAACTATGCAGGAGGAAGAGCGTTCTTTTATAAAGCTCCCCAACTTTGGAATAGCCTCCCTATTAATATACGGGACTCAGACACACTCTCAATCTTTAAATCTAGACTCAAAACATTTCTATTTGCTCAAGCTTTTGAGTAATGTCTCATTACAATTTTCTTCCTCTTACAGCTTATCCAGCAAATATAAATCCTGTCCTAATCATCTGCTTTCTCTTTCTCTCCCCATGTCCTGAGCTGCTGCTACCAGTGCCCATCCCACTCCAGCAGAGTTTTATAAAACCATTCTAACCCCTTTTTCTTCCCTCCCCTCTCTGTTCTCTCTCTCTGTCTTTCTCACATGTGCTGAGACGCCTGGCCGGCCGGTCTTCCTGGATGTGTCCGTCTGTGGTTCCAGCTTTCAGGAATCAGCCCTGTCCTTCTACTCATCAGAATTATTTCACAACCCTTCTAACTTCTGCTTTTTTTCTCTTCCTTTCCTTTCTGTTTTCTCTATCTATCTCTTTTACATGTATGGAGATGCCCTGTTCCTGATGTTCCCAGCCTGGCTCTCCACTGCCCGCTGTGTTGTTCTCCGGCTCTGCAGCCCTGCACTGATTACCATTAACACACTCAGTATCTGTTTCTGTATTAGCCATAGCTCTATAGTTTGTGCCCATCACATTCTTATATTCATAAATTAGTACCTGTTATATTAGCCATAGTTCACATTAATTCTCTGTACTGTTTTTGTTCTGTTATTTGTTTGTTGTTTGTTGTTTGTTTGTACTGAGCGGGTCAACCCGAGTAGGATGGGTTCCTCGGACTGAGTCTTGGTTCCTTCCAAGGTTTCCTTCCTCTTAAAGGGAGTTTTTCCTTGCCACTGTGTCACCATAAAATTGGCATCTCTGTGGTGCTGCTCATAAGAGGCGTGGACCTGTTTTTCCTGTAAAGCGGCTTTGTGACAACCTTTGTTGTAAAAAGTGCTATATAAATAAAATTGAATTGAATTGAATTGAATTGAATTGCATAATTATTCAAAGTGTTAACTAATTAGAACACAGTGACACAACACCATTTATAACATTTTAAAAGTATTAAAACATTTATTCATGTTTTTATCTTCTTATTCACTTTTTCCTTGTTGGAGTGGGTCCAGATGCTATCTGTAATTATTGGGTGGACCCCAATATTAAAAAAAAAAAACATTGACACTATGTTTCTTGAGGTAAACACAGAACATTTCTCTCAAATTCCAAGTGAACAGATTGTCATTTTGAGCATTTATTTGCTGAAATAACAAACAATCTTTCAGACCTCAAATGATAAAAATAAAAATACTGAAAATAAAAAGCAAGTTCATTTTCATAAAGTTGTAGAGTTCAGAAATCAATATTTGGTGGAATAACCCTGTTTTTTAATCACAATTTCATGCATCTTTACATGTTCTCCTCCACCAGTCTTACACACTGCTTTTGGATAACTTTATGGCACTCCTGGTTACAAAAATTCAAGCAGTTCAGCTTGATTTGATGGCTTGTTATCAACCATCTTACTCTTGATTATATTCCAGAGCTTTTCAAGTTGGTAAAATAAAAGAAACTTCATTTTTAAGTGGTCTAATTTTTTTCCAGAGCTGTATATATAACATATATATACATAATGTACAGTATGCTGTTTTAACATCCTAATAAGCAGTAGGGCTGCAACGATTAATCTTAATAATCAACCATGTTGATTATAAAAATGTATCAACTTCAAGTTTGGGTGTTGCCCAATCATTAATAGTTTTATTTAGCATAAATATAAGTGTCTTACATTTAGTTTGTCTATTTCATGAAAAGTAACTTACAAAAAATTTAACAAACATAAAGTAATGTAAAAAAAAAAATCTACCATTAAAATAAAGTGCAGCATATTTAGTGCATATAAACTAACAAACAAACTAAACTAAAAAACAAACAAAACTAAATACAGTAAATAGCATAACAAATATAAAAAGTCTGCATTCAAGGACATTACAATATAGCAATATAGAGTTTTTTTTTTCGAATTAATTGTTGGCAAAATGATTCTGTTTTTATGATTTAATGTGTCCATAACACAACAACAGTGTACATGTAATGTAAAGATTCACTTGGCTGTGATTCTCACACACATCCACACAACATCAGGGTCAAAAACAAATGTCTGAATTTATTTTCTTTTACTCTAAATTGAACGTAAATTCTAATGCTAACCTGTTTACAGCTAAATGTGAGTGACTAAGAATGAGAATGTTAACTTGGCTTCTCTAAAACTACCACGTTTTGGAACTGCTTGTCTGCTGCTGGATCTTCGACTCTGCAGATGGATGGCATTGACACTAAATTTAAAGATCGATCTCGGGTTCATACGAATTGATATTGGATCATTTCAATTTGATGTAAATCCAATATCCAGCTGTTTCTACCGTTTTAAAGCATTTGAGAAATCCTACAGGAAGCAGAGGTGGAGGGCATGGCTGAAATAATAATTGTCTAATCGACCACTGAAAAAAAATGATTACTACATTTGCTGACTACCAAAATAATCAATGATTGCAGCCCTATTAAGCAGGAGTGCTCATTCCTGGTCCTGTTGCTCTACTACCTTGGAGATTTCAGATCTAACTGACACCTGAGTCTAGAACGTTGTCATGCCTCAGGAGGGCTTAATTACCTGGATCAGGTGTGTGAGATCAGGGGGGAGGTAAACAGGGATCTCCAAGGTGGTAGATCTCTAGGACCAGGAATGAACACTCCTGCTATTAAATCTGAAATCTCCATGGACAGCCATAAAATTGTCCTCCAGCTGCCAATACTGACCACCAATAACTTCTAGGGATACAGCTGTGTACAGCTGACAGAAGGGGTTTAAAAACTGCTCTACTGAGGGCTCATAATGTCCATATATCTGCCACACATGATCAACAAAACATTTGTCTCAGTGTACATTGCCAGTGTAGTAAAATTATTTTACCACTTATTATTTTTACAATCTGCACACACAAAGTTGGGGAGTAGGGTTTCCATTAGGGGTGGGCGATATGGCCCTAAAATAATATCATGATATTTCATGCTATTATCACGATAACGATACTCTTGGTGATATGATAAAAAAAAATAAAAATACATTACTGCAACAAAACAAAACTTACATTTTATTATTGTATAGGATATGATATTTCACACCTCTAACTAAGATATTTAAAAAAACAAGCATTTTAGCAGATTTGTAACAGAAGTCAATGATTCAGAATGTCATTATACTACTAATAATAATGCACTCCAAATATCTCCATATATCCAGGATTAAAGTAAAATAAGTGATACTAAACAGATATAATTTGTCTGTAGTAGATATATAATGACAAATGAGAACAGTGTGAATTTTTCTTTTGCTTAAAACAGCCAAAAAAGTAGTACCCTGATGTGATAACTAGGGGTGGGTGATATGACACGATATTTCAGGGTATAATATCGTTCACGATATTCAAAAATGTTGGCGATATTATCTCGTATGATACGATATGGCACACCTCTAGTTTCCATACAGATACCCAGTATAAT
Organism: Astyanax mexicanus; assembly: GCF_023375975.1. NCBI lineage: Eukaryota > Metazoa > Chordata > Actinopteri > Characiformes > Acestrorhamphidae > Astyanax > Astyanax mexicanus. Next base: position 26,814,138 of record NC_064422.1, read on the forward strand.
ATCACAATGCTATATAATAGCAAATGAAGGCAAAACAAACCTCACCATTTTAAATAACAAATGTTTGTAGTTGTAGTTACTTAATGATCAATCTTTAACATATCTTTATGTCTTACACTTTTTATTTACCTTTAGTTACTGATTACTTTTTTTTTTGTTTAAATTTATTATAAACACTCACAGAGTGAACTAGTACCAGTTTTGTAAACATACTGCTATACTGCCACTGGTTATACTGCTGACATTTGAGGTTGATTATTTTATTCCAACAGTGCACAAAAAGAGAAGAATAGAGCCCAACGAACTTCCTGTGCTCATATGTTAAGGTTCCACTGCAACTGCTAAAGTTACTATGCAGTTTTTTTAAGCTGCTATTTTTGTAATTCCATCAAATTTTGAAAAGTATTTATTTTACAAATGTCATAATACTTTCACTTGAGTGAACATGGATAATAAATACCTTAAAAGTTCCTTTTTCTATGTTTATCTGATCCCCCTTATATGATGGCCGTACTCAGTCAAAAACATTATACCACTACACTGTGACCTTTTAATGAAAAACAGCTTTATTTCATATATTCATGTTGTTTTTTTTTTACAATATTTACATAAAATTATTTTCATAAAAATATCTCTCTAATTAAAATACATAAAAAAAGGATCTTGTGCAATGTATGTGTGCAATATTAAAACATGCTTCCCTGAATAAGAGCAGTAACAGCAGAAAGAGCAGTCCATTTCTTTTAAAGCCAAAGCTGAGCTCAGTCCTCCAGAACGCGCCTGCAAAAGAGAGAAGCAACAGTGAATTACGAGACGCTCCCATCAAATCAGTTGAATTTTAGCCGAGTCACAGTGAGGCATGGCGTGGCCAAGGCAAACACTACTCTTAATTTTAACTATTGTGAAATGTTAATGAATTACTTCATCTCAAAGAGTCAGAGAACCGTAAGCAAACTAACTCTGTTGTAAGTACAATGTCAACAGAGTCACTACCGACTCATACAGAAACTCTTTGTTGCTTTCTGACGTCTACAGTGATCACAAGGTGCTTGTACACTTTAACAATTTATCCACTGGTTGCTGCATGTAGGGTCAGTTTCCCGGGCAGGGATTAGTTGTAGCCTATATTTTGTACTTTCAATGGTAAATCTCAATTTAAATGCTGTGTAGATCAAGACTGGACTTAATTATTTAAGTCTGGGAAAGTATCATATACACTGTAAAATGAAGGTGATATAAACAGGCCTTTTTGATCATTCACTCCAATAATCCAGTAACTGTGGTAAATTAGAATTTGTCAATTTGTCAAAAATCATTTACATGTGATTTCTTAAACATATTTCTCCAAGATCTAAAAAAACAGAATATATTGTTTACAAGAAGAACTGATTTTGTTTAAAAAGGACCTTATTCAGCAGATAAATAATAAGAAAATATTTCTTCTTAAAAAAAACACAGATTAAACAAATTCACCATTATTTTCGTACACTGCCTGGCCAAAAAAAAAGTAATTATCAATGCAAGATCTCTGTGAAAAGTGTATGCAACACTGGATTGAAATTAATCTTGTGACATTGCAGATGCTTACGAAACAAGAGTGTGTGATCTTTTTTTTTGGTGGCAACTTTTTTTTTTGGTCAGGCAGTGTGTTTGTCCAATTCCCAAATTCAATGGGATCCAGCACTGTAAGAGCAGAGCTGTAAACAGTTTAAAAAAAAACTTAATACATAAAAATCATGAATCTGACAGACTTTTTGGTAGACTCTTTGTTAGGCCCATTGATTGTAAAACAGGTCTTTAAACTGGTAAAGAAAATTTACATCATGTGGAAGCTCTCATAAAATTGTGCAATTGACAATTGTGCAAACATTACTCTTTAGGGAACAGGAACACCTTTCCTGTTAGTGCTGGGCGTTATGACCTCAAGTCAAAATCACGATTAATTATTTATTTTATATCAATAACGATTAATATATTATTAGTATTGTTTACAGCCTTTTCTTTGGATAAAGCTGTTGAGTTGCTGAATTAGCTTGTTGTTTAAGTTCTTTTCCAGGTATGTCCTAAGCTTTGCTCTAAATAGTTAACTCATTCACTATATTGAATTTACTCCAGTATATAGTGAACTCAGTAGGAAAAGACCAAACAACAATCCAGCTTTGTTGGTGCCACTTGGAGAATGTCTGACAAAACACCACCCCATTGCACTATATTTTTCACTATAAGGCACACTTTAAATCCTTTACTCTGGTGCGCCTTATGAATTTTACCAGTCAGGTTGTAAGGACAGTAAAGCTACTCCGCCGAAGTGCATTGTTTTACAGAAGATTTAGTTTAAATCCCCAACAGCATTAGCCGCTAACCGTTAATTGATAGTATGGAAAATATGGTACCCGTAATTTTAGCATATAGTGTCTGTATGCACTAGTGTCTTTAATAGTAATCTATATAGGGAATAGAATGTACTGTCGTGATTTCGAACAGCACAACAAAATGGCTAACACCTTACTGGACTGAATGTCCAAAGTCACATGACTACACATCCAGTAGTATGTTTTTAAGGGCACATTATATCTCCATTTTTTTGTTTTTTACTTTTTTACACAACAGGCAGTTGTTTGTTACATTGTGTCACAAATGCATGATAAACAGACAAATAAATTGCTTCAAAATGCTTAAGAGGCGTTCACTGAAACCACAAGTGTTTTTTTTCTCCTTTAAAGATTTTTGTGACAACAAAAAAAAAACAAGGGTTCTACTGTTGTCACAAAAAAAGAGTGTTTTTTTCAGTTTCCTTGTTACTAATAGTGTACAGATTAGAGGAAAGCTTTTAAATAAAAAATAATACTCTGCAAAAAAACAATGACCTGTGTAACCATCCATGACATTTTATCTGATCAGATATTTCACCCTCCTGAAATGACTGACCACTATACAAACATAAAACAGGCTATAAAACTAAGAAAAGGTAAATGTTTGAGCACCATTCAGTAAGCATTAAAAAACCTCAAACACAGAGTTTTAGAATGGTTTTGCTTCTTATGTAATTGCATAATATTTTATATGCAAAAACTTTTTATAAATTAATTACACAACAACGTAAATAAAACTAATTAAATATTGAAAAAGCATCTTGAATATTGTTTAAATGTTATTATTGTACAGAAATGCAGAAATCATAGCTCAACAAAGTCTTCCTTTTATCAAGCAAATAATAACCAAGCAAATAATTGTTGCAATCTTTGGTGGGCCATGGCTCTATATTGAAAAAAACACTGTCTTTACTGGAGAACAATTGAGGAACACTATGGGTGTGGGCCTCTCCACGCAGTAAACAAGAAGAAAACTAGCTTAGGGCAAGAAAAGCTTAGGCTTCTAAACTTCTGATAGAAAACAACACAAAAAAACTATTCTGTCTAGACTAAAAAAGATTCTATATGGTAGTAAAATGGGTTCTTTCTTTGACTAATTTTAGCGGTACATTGTACCACTATATAAGGTAAATATGTAATTTAACAAAGTAAAGGACCACAAATGGTTCTTTAAGTTCTTACGGATTATTATCTCTCTATATAAAAAACACTGACAAACATTTTAGCTACAGGTGTGGGGTACAAGAGTTTGCATCTCCCCAACAAACATTGTTAAGTTGTGACATCCTATTGTTTTTGTGCCCAAAAACTGCACTATATTTTTAATGTATATGATGAGTTTTATTATTTACCAAAAATGATCTGAAAAATTATCTTTATCAACAGTTTAAGGATACCACTTTAACTTTATTTAACCTTATATAATAAGCATTGGTTAGTGCTGAGGAAATTCTGAGAGCGCCATTTACCCACCCAGAGAGAGCATAGCCAATTGTGCTCTCTCAGGGCTCCGGTAGCCGATGGCAAGCAACATGAATAGGATTCAAACCGGCGATCTCCCAATCATAGTGGCAGCGCTCAGCTTGCTGAACCACTCAGGGACCTGATTTAATCAGATCTGACTGACACATTTATTTTTAATGCAAATTTAATGCAACAGTGTAAGAAAATAAGCATCCCTGATAGCAAAGAATATTAAATATACAAATATATTTTTATTGTATTACATCTTTTAATGATGATGAAAAATCGATTAATTGGTTAATTTTGAAATTCTGACATTGAATCAACGTTCATTTAAACGTTTTGAATGGTTGGGTTGAGCTCTTCTACACTAATATAATAATGTTTATATTAATAATTATTATTTAAATGTCACTTTTTACACTGCAATGCCACAAGCTACAACAAGTCAAACAATGTATACATATTTAATGTAAACAACCTTAAATACAAACCATACCCTGCTGGCACACAACCGACTTTCAGAGTTGAATTGTGGTTGAAATATAATTGAAGTGATGTCTGTTGTTGTTTCAACGTTAAAACAACATTTAATGTTTAATAGTTATGCAAACGTTTACATTTTAACGTTGAATCAACATAATATCCTCAACCTTCTGCCTTCTGAAATTAGCATTTAATATTTTATCAGCATACAATTACAAAAAAACGATTAGATGGAGGGATGAAAAAGTGGTCTTATTTCCATTTGCAGTTATTGCTTTTTAATTTGGCACCAGTTCACCATACCTGGGGTTATGTTCATGTTCTATTTGTTTTACTTTTGTGTTTTTGAGATCAGATGTTCAGTAATCAGATTGGTAGTGGTGGGTAACATTCTATATACTCAGCTTTACTACAGTGATGTAAGTTTATTGTTAACACTCTGTTAAGCATAAGGTTCTCTAGTTTTAGTGAGCTATAGTTTATTAAGGGTTACATGCACAACGTTGAAACAACGTTGCCATATAAACGTAAATCTTTTTCCAAAATCAACACCAAATCCAAGGTTGATTCAATCATAACATAAATGTTGATTCAATGTTGAAATGCCAGCTGGGTACATATTAAACCGAAACAGTTGAATCAACGTTCAATCAACATAAATCAGTGTGCACAATTAAATCAGCTCTGACGTTGTTTTAAAGCATTACCGATAAACGTTTTACCCCTTTTTTCTATATGGGTAATTTTGGAAAGCTGTCAAAGGGCACTCTTATGACCAAGAGGTGTTATTTAATGATAAGGTTTTGCCAACGTGGGTTGATAACCGCTATAAAACGTTGTATCAACCCTATAAGAAGTTTGACAACGTGGTGACAACTTTGTGTTTGCTGGGTCCAAGAATAGCCTAGAATCAACAAGTTTCATGGTAAACTACAGTCACTATAGGCTAAAACTCTACAAATCAGAAACTCAAATACCAACCAGCAGTGAGAGAAGAAGTCTCAGCCCCTCACTTCAGCTCATTCTTCTGGAGCGGAGTTCTTCAGGGTGTCCAGCTCCACTGTTTTCTCGCTGACTGAAGGAGTCTCCACGCTCCTCTCGTAAGCCTCGTTATCGTAGCCCGCTGTGTCCTGGCTTGGCCACGTTACTCGTGTGGGGAGGTGGACGGGCATAGCTCCGTTCCTGCCATCCTTCCCATCCCCACCTCCACCTCCACCATTCACCAGCTTCTTCTCTCCAGCCTCCAGGCTCTTCACCCCGCTCTTTGAGAGCCTCTTGGAGATTTTTCGAGCCCACTGAGTAAAGTTGTCCAGGGCGCTTATTTTCTCCAGGTCATCAGAGGAGAGCGTGATGTTCCCGGTGTACCACAGCACCCACCAGATCAGGCTGAGGAACACTATGATTGAGCCGGTGTAGATCAGGAAATCTCCGTAAAACCTGCCGTCATAGCGCAGGTCTGCGAACACGCCGACCAGCAGCACCACCAGGCCGATCACATCAAAAACAATACCGAGAACAAACAGCGGCACACAGCCCCCAACGCCCCTCACCGCCATGGCTCATACAGGTTACAGGAGCAGAGCTCTGATCCAGAACAGCACAACATAGAGAGGGAGAGTCCTGCCACAACTTTCCTCCTCAGCAGGTATTTACTCCCATCACACCTGCGGGCGTCCTTAGCCCCGCCCTACTACACTGACGTCCACATCAAACCCTGCGTTATTTGACCACGCCCTCTTTTCTCAGGAAGCAGCATTATTTACCCTAAAAATAGAAAATTGGGTATACAACTTTATTCATTTTTGAAATAGAAATGGGGGTTTATCCCATTTTTTAATTATCTAGTTTTTCATTTTGTATTACATATACAACTAAACAAAAAAAGCTAAAAATACCTCTCTTTTTTAAAGGATTTCAATAAAGGACTGTAACGTAAATGCCTTTCTATATTTATTTAAATTTAAAAAGTCCACAGTGGAATATAGAGCTATATTATGCTTTTTCTTTATTTATTTTTTCAGTGTCATTGTGTCTTTGTCTGTTACCTGATGCAACGTAATTCGTTTTGCAATGCATTTCCGATGTGTTGTTAAACGACAATAAAGAATAATTCTAAATCTGATACTGAATTATTCAGCTTTTTTTATTAATTATTTATTAATGTATGTAATGGATTGTGTGTATTATATTATATTAAATCTTATATTATGTAAGATGTAACGTTACTGAAAAAAATCCAATCATCACTGTCTATTTGTAAAAAAAATAAAATAAATAAAAATAAAAAACGACAAGCCCCGCCCCCCTGCGCTACAACGGTCCTTGACAGTCATGTGTGTTTTACTACATAAGGTCAATAGAAGTGCCATGTTTAAGGTAGTGTTCATGTAAGCCGTGCAGTGAATATAGTAGAAGCAAACTTTTGTTTTAGTCTTTAAAAAAAAAATATATATATATATATATATATATATATATATTTGCAAAAAAAAAAACACTGTCCCCACACTAAAAACTGGAGGCTACCTTTGTTGGTGCTAATTTTCGCGATTCAGGGCTTGTCCTCATTGGGAAGTGTTGAGATTTTATCTATAATATAAAGTTCACTTCTTATTAATAAAGGCTATAGGCAACAAATATTGTATAGTTGTTTAGTTTTATAATTTAGTTTTATTGATTTTTTTTAGTCAGAAATCCATAAAGCCAGCTAGAAATACTCTACAGTTTGTGTCCGTTCAAATGTGAAAATTTTAACTGTATTCTGTGTTTTCAATTAGTACTACAAAATTTTTAATTAGCATTTTTTCTGGTTGGTTCTACTGCTTGTATGGTAAACTATCCCTTTAAACCATTGCTAATTTTAAATAGTCATAACAACTTTCATAGTCTTTCATAGTATTTCCTGAAAAACTTGAGAAAGAAAATTGTATGCTTGTAGCTATATGTTGCTAATACTAAAAAATATCAGTTTTCCAGTCACTGTTGCTGCTGCAATTGTATAGGTTGCCATTTTGCATTGTATTGTGGAATAGTGTCCCTTTCAACCACACTGAGTATGTATTGTGGATATTTGAGTTTATTTACCTGTCTATTTACATGACACTTTTGTCTAAATATTTCAATAGCCTGTACTGTGTTTTTGCAGTGTAGAAAGGGACATTTATTTTTTGGGGAGCAGTTTTTACCTAAAAGCATTGTACGTGTATAAGTCCCCCAACCATTCAAAGACTTTAAAAGAGTGTCTATTGAATGTAAGAATTTCAACCAACTCTAACCAACGTCCATTAGGCAATGGTAAAAAAAAAAGATTGTTTTAAGGTGTTTTTCTTTCTTTAACCTTAAAAGATGTAATGCAACCAAAACAATGCTTTTTAATGTTCTTTGCTACTTTGCTTTTTAATGGTTTACGCTCATCCACACGTGAAAAGATCAGAGAAGCATATACGTTTGCTCACCTAACAAGACTCATATGTTGCTCTTTTTGTGAGTTAGTTTTGTTTGCAGGAAATAGATTCCAAGGTAAATTTCAAAGCAGCAGTAATATTGTGAAAATGATTTTAGTGCTACCACTCCCGATAACTCCTCTAATGCCCCAAACCTGGGCCACATCTGACATTAAGGCTGTGTTCACATTACATATATTTTTGAGACGTTTTTCATACCTTAAAAGAAATGTCATACCACTGCAACACAATTAACCCTTGTGTGTTGTTCGGGTCTGTGGGACCCGTTTTCATTTTTCATCAAATGATACAAAAAAATATATTTTTTCTAAATTTGAAACTAAACAAATTTTCTACTCATATCTTGAGTTTAATTCATTTTATTTTACATTTTATTAAAAAAAACTAATAAAAAAAGAGTAGCACTTTTTAAAAGAAATGTAACATAAGAAAGGTAAAGGGCAAATATTAACCATGTAAGCTGTTTATATTGCTTGCAATTTAGGTGAAGCAAGCATGTGTAAAGCATTTTAATGTAAAATTGCTTAATTTTGCTGAATTAAATACAAGTAACAAAGTAAACAAGTAACAAAAATATGAACACCACACAAGGGTTAACAAAACAGAAGTACTGGATGGCATCAGTGTAAAAAATGTATGATAATCTTCAGCTCCTATCTCCTGTTTTGTTTGGTCGTGTTTGTATATACAGTATGTATCTATTTATCCAGTAAGAATAGATGAAAATGAGAATTATAGACAATGTTGTTGAGTTGTTCCTCCAGGAGATGGAGCTAGTGAACTACATAAGACATTTTTGCCCCAAAGCAAATATGAATTATGGAATGGACCCAACACACAGGCAAAACATTTCAGAAAACAGTGGATTTCTTTTCCCACACCGGATAAATGATGTTCCATTTTACAGCTCCCAAAGTATTCTCATAATGAGCTTATAATAAAAAAGACAATATAATGAGAAAGGACACATGAAATATATGAAGTGATAAAAAAGTCTGTGTCTCAGCTCAGAGGGCAGATATATTCCCCAGAAAAGTGTAGTCCTGTTCCTCATGGCTGTGGACTGTTTGGCTAAGACGATAAAACTGTGGGGCCTATGCATAATAAAGTGTCTGAAATAATTATGTCCTGAGGGACAGTAAATAGCAAAATGACATCCCTCTCTGAATTCTGGCTCAGTCTCTTTGGAGCACTTCCAAGAGATGTTCTTCTCTCCAACTAAATGTACTACTGTGGGCTATGCAAGAGGATGTTTTTAAAGCAGTGCATTTTCGGGCAGCGTTATCAAGAGAATGACGTCAAACGTGTAATTTAATGGCACAAAAAGGGTTTGGACAAGTTCTTCAGAACACAGCCAATTTTCTGAACTTAAACAGCATTAGTTGGGATTCCAGACAGGTACAGTCCACAAAATTAGCCGCTGGAAAAAAAGGTCGTTATTCGCTTTACCGATCATTTAATGACTGTATAGTCAGCACTATAACTTTCTTCATACAATATGCTGTATGCAACACCACAGCAGCTTTTTAACTGTGCGAAACTTGACTTCTCCTCACTGCATTGCAGGGCCACGGCTGCTGTTTGAAGTCTGAAGTATGCTCTCATTGAAACAAAATGGTTAATCATCATTCTGTAATTTGAAAAGAGATTTAATGTGATTGAAAGTTAATCATTCATCATTGATGAGAGTTAAGATAATGAATGCAGATTGATTCTCATTTAAAACTAGACTGAAAGGAAGTTCCCAGAGGAATCATATCTGAGATCTGAGCTTTGCTGTAGATTACCGAGACATTTTTTACAGACTCGCTTGGGGATTGGTAATGGGCCTAATGACAGGATAAGTAGATTCATTTCTGCCATCTTCTGTTCACCTATACGCCACTTTTGGATGTCTGCACTCAATTTCAAAGAAAAATAAGATATTTCATATTAGATTATAGGCTTTTAGGTACTGATGGTTTTCTAATGTCCATTCTGGCAGACCGATAATAGCTTTCCTAATATATATCTATCCTCTCAAACGTGCATGAACAATTGTGCTGGTTTTCCTCAAGAGCTGTTCAGCTGCAAAGTAAAAATACCAGAGTAAAATCATTGCTGTGAGATTAGTTTTGTCTCTCTCCATGTTAATTTAACTCTATGTTTTGTTGATGTATAAATGACAAATGTACTGTGTGGCCAACATATGGCCACATTACCGATCATTATTTATGTACATGCAACTGCAGCTCTAAAGTTGAACCACAGTCCCTTTGAGGATGCAAAAGATTTAATTATTTTATATTAAATATTAAATTATTGAGCATAATACATTGTTCTTCTTTGATGTATGAAAAGAAATGATGCAATTGTGTTTGGTTTGCAAAAATGTTTAAATGCAATTTAAACAGGCCTATTTATGATCCTTTTATATATTCGTTATATCTTACATAGCATGTTGTTTTTCTTTTCTGACAAAAACTATAAGCTGTGCAGTTATTGGCTAGCTTACACAGCTGCAACAACTTCATGGAGCCATGTAGCCTAGCCTAGCTTAGCATTGTTACAAGAAAAAATTATTACTTTGTAATTCTACCCAGTCATACTGGAAAGTGTTGCTGCCATTTAGCCTAGCCTAGCGTAGCATTCTTGCAAGAACATAATAATGCTGATGAAATTGTAGCTAAAGTTTTAGAATTAGGTTTTAGCCAACATGAGTAATCTCATTCTCATACTGTCACCATGAGAGGCTCCATTCTTTTGGATCTTGTTGGAAGAAAAACAATGAGCATGTTTACCTGTGGCACTTTATTAAGAACAAAAATAACAGCATTACTTAAACTGCTTAAACGACAAATATTTTCCCTAAGCGTATTGCTGGATGCAGTTTAGAGTTCTCTTTAAGAAATATCAGCGTAAGATTGGCAAAATTAAATAATATTTATATTGGTGGTGTCAATCACTTAAAAATTCTGTTTCGAGAGGGGGAACAGTAATAATAGAGTGATGTGGTTTAGGTCTGGCAGACTAGATATTTTTTACTGTATTATAATATCTCAGGGTAGAGTGAGCAGAGAGTGACAGACAGACGGATGCTAATAAGAGACAGAGAGAGACAGAGAGAGTGCTCTCCGTTCCTGTGCATCAGGGCAACGTTGTTTTTTTGTTTGTTTGTTTTTTTGCCTCGCTGCGTGTGCTCTCCACAATTAAACGTGTTTCAATTTTTAGACCTTTCGGTACTTTGTAGTACAGAAACATTCCGGTCAGTGTTTTTTTGGTATCAAATTTCAAAAACGCAGCTCGAGTATTTACTTATTATTATTTCAAGGTTCAACATGTACTATTCAGCCCATATACTCCCCACATAGAATTTTCATTTAGCTGCAAATTAGAGATGTTTAGCTTTACCCATTCAAACTGAAGCTATAATACAACACCAAGGTCAATCAGAACAGATGTAGGTGCAATAAGAAAAACAAGCAGTTTAAATATAAGGTTTCATAGTTATAATACAAACTATTTCTATACTGTTTTTTTCTATACGGTCTTGGGTTAGGCTTAAGATTAGAATCAGGGTTAGGATCAGAATTAGCCTATATTAACCTAGAGTTTTAGGTTTGGGTTAGATCAGGTGGTGTATCTTCAAGTACAGTAAAATCAAGGTGTTTAAATGTTAATTGCTTAGATCAGTGGTTCTGAAACTGTGGTACTACTGGTGGTATGCAAATCATCCCAAGGTGGTATGTCATCAGTAAAAGTGCTGCTTGCACAAAAATGTTAATGTATGAAATCTAAAAGCTTTTCTTTTTCAGTATTATATTTATTATTAATTTCATAGGCCCTAAAATGGAGCAATGTGGAATTCCACAAATCCCAAATGTTTTTGCATTAAGATTAATGCAATGATTAATTAATCTACAGTACAAGGTTGCCATGATGACTCTTGAATTCACCTTATTGTCTCACATTCCTGTCTCAAGCTTTTAGAGATCTAGGCAAACTGCATTGACCTGAACAAATAATAATAACAATCATTAATTTGCAGATTGCAAAAGCGAGCAAGGCCCACACAGTAGCTGCAGTAGGTGGTACTTGGAAGTTTTAGCTTAGTCGTGGGTAGTACGTGGTTTAAAAGTTTAAGAACCACTTAAACCGCAACAATATGCAAAACAGATATATCCTAAGTGCTGCAGAAAGTACGATCTACATACAGTAACAGTGATCACACATGCTGAGTTTCTTTTTTCTCTGTTTCTCCATCTCTCTTGTGAGGAACAGATCAAAACTCAGAGCATACATTAGCCTCAGAATATAAATGAAGATGTAGAGGAGGAGAGCCTTGAAAGCTCACCTCATTACCAGGGAGTGTTTCAGTGTGAACACTCGTGTGTCAGAACGTAATAGGAGAAAAAAACAGATCTCTAATGAGGCTTAACAACAGATTCCAGGTTACTGCAGGTGGTCCGGTGCTCGGCCGTTTCAGAATGTCAGATTTTAATGTGTGCAATCGAAAAAGAGGCTGTCTTCTTCCCCAGGCCGATTTCCCAGAGGGCCTGTAGTCCAGACACGCTTGAGCTTCCTCCAGCATTTCAAGCAGACGTTCCTGTAGCCTGTTATCAAAGACACTGCTTCTTCTTGTTTCAGCTTCTTTCAGATTCGTACCTCAGGTGAGGCAACAGAAAAAACGAGTAAAAGATCAAACCTTTTCTTCCAGCCCGGGATTATTTTCAGGTAATGCCGATTGTAACACTATAAGTGTGATTTTAGAGACCTGCAGTCTGTCAGGGAGCAGACTGTACTGTACTGTTCTAAAGTGTGAGCATGCTTGGGGTTCACAGCCAGAGCAGGGTGTAATTTCTTGACGAGACTGTTGATGCTGCAGGCTGGGAGAAAGGAAGCAGGTTTTTCTGCGGCGGTACATGAGACAGTGGGGTCAGAGTGCACTAGTTCTTAGACTCAAGAGTTCTTTAGTTAGAGAAACTCTCTCCAAGGTCACCCATGTGTTGATGTCTGTGGTGAGTGGGCTTTTCTTCTGTTAGCCGTGACATGGAAGTCAGTGGAGCTGAACAGTGCTGGAGAAAATGTTGCACTGCTACAGTTCTGTGCATGCAAACCCTCTGTTAAAACCAAACAAAAATAAACTAGCTACAAATAAGGTTTGATCAGTAACATAGTCTGGCAGGATTTTTCATTATTCCATTAAATTAATCCAGATGCTACAGTTTACTATACAGCAGTTTCTGATGTATAACCAGTAAGAGTACTGCATTCTGTATTGATTCTGTATAGAAACTGCTAGAATGCTGTCGAAAATAGACCCAACAAGCAATTTTGGGCTTTACGAGAGTGTAACCGCCGCAGTGTTGTGTGATGCGTGATGTGTGGCAGGTGCAAAAAGCTGTGTTTGTAATATTGGAGTGTATTACTTGAGTGTCAAGGCTCAGGCCTTCGTGCAGCAGAGTTACAGTGTCTAGTGTGAAATGGGCTTGAGGCGTGAATCGGTGCAGCACGCGTGCAGGAAGGGCGCATCCAGTGTGATACAGCAGCATGCAATTAGTAATATTTATTTAGCACTTGGAAATCAATTCTGGTAAAAAATAGTTTTTTTGCAAATCTTAAAGCCTAAGTCCATGTCAGTGAAGGTAAAGGCAAAGTTAAAGTATTTTTTGATTTTCTGAAACCAGGTTGCAAATCAGCAAATTTGAGATTCGATTTGGACTTGAGTCCAAGTGATGTAAGTTGAGCCCACACATTTGGCAGAAGGAGTCTGAAAGCACAATTGGTACTTTGCTTATTCAGGAGTGAATAGATGGCCTCTCTCCCCACAGCACTCCTAGTATGATGTTGGCTGATTTATCAGAGCTGGGGTGCTGTGTTTTCTTCAGAGTGCTCTGGCAACTCAGTGATGCTGCATCGGTGACAATTTGTAAAGAAAATAAACAGCCATCACTTAAATGGTGCCCAAAAAATGCAGGTATTTATTTATTTAAATACACTAATTCTATAAGTATGCAGAAACTTTAGACCTGAAACGTACTCCACTCAAGGATGTGAATGCAGACACTTTGAGCTCCAGAAAGTGAAAGTTAAATGTAGCTACATTTAAAAAATGTCACAGCCCATTTAATAATAAAAGTTGAACTGCTTTCTGAGCATTTCCATGAAAAAAAGAAAATTTGTCTCATGTTGTTTCATTTTTTAAATGTTAGAGAGAGACCTGGTAGTCCACTAAATCTGCCCCCATCAGATAAAACAGTACTTTCTTCTTCAACAGAGAAAGAGAGAGCAAATCATGCCTCACTCTCACCTCAGATCTCACCTCAGAAAATATCCACAGATTTTTCTACCCATCCTTTCATTGTGAGAAGCCTGTGGATTTAAAAGAAAGTGCAGTTGATCTGGAGGTTCTGCTCCATATAACCTGACTGGTAAAATTCATACATACTGTAAAGCCCAACGAACTATAAGGCGCACTGATCATTTTTGGAAAATAAATTAATGGATTTTAAGTGTGGAAAATACAGTAGTCTTATTTCTTGTCTGAGAAAGTGCCTCATAGTGTTTAGTATCTTACATACTATCTTAAAAACTTTGTTCAGCAAAACTTACCTTAAATCCATTGATTGGGTTAAGCTAACTATACAGACAGTGAACCATAGGTTACAGATTACAGACAACACATTTCTTGGATGACCTTAAAGTAATCATCCATCAAACCACCTACCAGAAACCCCACTGGACCATCCAAGGTTGGTCAGGATGCTCACAGCCACAGTCCATCAAATGTAATTTGTTAATGGCTCATTTGCATGTCGTATCAGTACTGCAGAGTCCAATAATACCATGCTAGTAATAACCAAACAACGTATTGTGCAGTCGTACGTTCTGCACCGCCAGTGTCAGCCCGACCACCGTCAAATAAATTGGGAGGTGGAGGAGGAGGCTAAAGGGGAGGGAGCTAATTTGTATTTTCATTATCCTGCTCAAGGTCAACTTAGTAAATGGGATTTGTGTAGTTGTTGAGGCAAAAGGTGTTAATATACGTGTGTGTGTGTGTATGTGGATGTGTGTGTGTGTGTCTTGTTTGTGTGTGTCCCTAGTGAAGGTTTGTAATTTATAAGTGCATGCATATAAGACCCATTCATCTTATCTGACATAGACCTAGTACATGCCATGTCGTTCCATGTATCCTATCAAGCTGAAAGATGATACAGTGTCATCTTCTGACACCGACTCGGGTGTGTTTTTATCAGAAGAGCCCATAAGAATAGGGCTGACTGACACACATGAGTGTAGATTAAACGTGATGTGTGTGGCGCTGGTTGGCGCTCAATAAAACACCTCTTCCTTCACTGAAGCCATTCTACCGAGGCCTACCTAAGCACAAAAGCGGATACCTAGGCTTTTTCAGGTTCTTTTTGATGGGGTGCAGTGGAACACAGGGCCTGGAGCCGGAATGGGAAGAGGAAGATTTGTCTTATCTCGCCGGGCAGATCCTCATATGGCAGTTTTATCTGGTCTCACAGATACACATGAGAAGAGTTGATTCATCTAGCCCTGAGATGATTAAGTCTTTGTCCCTGTCTGCTCTTCTCTGTGCTAAAGGGGGGACTAACGCACCTATGGCACCTTCAGCTAAACATGAGCCCTGATGCTGCTCCATCCGGCCTACAGCAAATGCAGTTTCGATCCAGCCAGCGATGCACTGTGTTCCTTTGCTGACAGTAATGAATGGAGTAATAATATTTCAATCAGTGGCTCTCTCGCATTCCTTAACACCCGCCGCGTTTCCTTAACCGCCCAGAAGCCATCTTTTCCATCTTTTGACAAGAAGATAGGGCAGCAAATTACACACAAAACAGCTCAGTGTCGAGTAGCTTCAAGAAGATGTGGCTATATTTGGCACAAACACTCACTGGCCAATTCTTTATAAACCGCAGCTTTGTAGCTCCAGACATAGAGACTGTAGTAGCCCATCTGTTGATGCTCTGTTTGGGTTCTCTTGCCCTGTCTTGTAGTCCTCAGTTTCTGACCTCAGCCAAGCTGCTCTTGGCTTGATATTGTTGGATGATGGCATGCCTATAAGCCTTATTCATCTAATCTGGCAGACATTTACAGTGTTTTCGAGGTTCTTTAGTATAGGCAGTGGTTCTAAATAGAACTATTACTATTACTATTATAACTTAATGGACCATGAATGGTTGTTTGAGTGGTAAAATACTTGGAAAACCTTTTAATGTTTTAAAGTAAAGAAGATTTTTTTATTAATATATATATATATATATATATATATATATATATATATATATATATATATATATATATATATATATATATATATATATATATATATATATATATATAATTTTTTGCTACTGGGATTTACAAAGTCCCATAGTGTAGTAGCCAGAATTTCGCAGCACCCAGAGAGTCAGTGTACCACTAAAATGATTTTGAAGCTGTTTATATTAAGATAAATTGCTATATAATGTATAAGCAAATTGTAGCATTTCTGGCCCATATTCACAGTTTCTTCCAGTCTAAATAACATGTGGAATGACTGAAATCTGTAAAAACATTAGCTATAGCCACAATTAGCTATAGTTTGGCCTGTTTTGGGTTACATGGTTGAATAAATGAGGCATTAATGGTCTACTGTATTAACTGTATTGACTGTTTATTAATACCTTACAGTTCATGCCTAGGAATGTTACTGAGTGAGTCAACCATCTGGTTTATTTGCATCTACTGTCCAAATGGGCCAGCTAACAAACAACCAAAAGATTATTGTAATCGTTAATGTCCAACTGGAGTCGTGAGTTTAGATTGGCACAAATATTGACTGAACCAAATTAACTTTAATTATAAAATATAAAGATTAAAAATATTAATTATAAAATATAAAGTCTTCTAAAGCACTAAGCTTCTGGTGTTGGTGCAAAATGAAAACTTGTGACATTGCTGTTCTTGTGGCCTTGCCACAAACTGCCCATGCTGTCATGCCAGTACATTTAGTCCAATTTAAAACTAAAACTCAACAAGCACACATTTATCTTGAGGATTTTTAATAGCAGCATAGTTTTAAATATCTTTCTTGGGTGCCACTGAAGGGAAGTGTAATGGTACGTGTCCCATAGCACTTTACTATGCCAGATCTTTTGGCTTGCTGTGTGGGTATGTCTGACATTTTTTAATTCAAATGAAGCAACAAAAGTAGGCAATCATAAGTTTAAGAATTACACATTTTAATTCACCTCATTGTAATCTATAGCTCTATAAATCAATATTCTGCCATTTCCAGCTTTATTTCTGAGGTTGAAATGCATCTGTTCTGTGTGCGTGAGACTCGAGTGTGTGAGGTTGCAGCCTGCTCTTTCCTGATTGGCTGGACGCAGCGCGACGGTGGGATTCATTTGAATACAGTTAAGCTCTGCTAACCTTTTGGGTCAAACGGCAAGGCTGCGTTCAATGCAGTGCAACCCAGAATGCACTGCGTCATGCGACGGCTAGTTTTATGGTGGTGCTTTAACCTTCAGAAAAGATTCTACACACTTTCTCATCTCACTTACTAAAATTATTCTTTAAACATCCATAATCAACTGTAAGCTTCTTCTTATTTTGTAATTGCATCACTCCAAAGAATCTTTTTTTGAAAAATGTAGGCGACTAGGTGCACCCCAAAAGTGGCCGATGAATAGATGTATAAGGTAGGAGTTTGTAGCTGAGTGTATATTCAGTCATCTCCAGGTGTAAAAGCCCTTATGCCCCCAATTCTGTCACACCATCACCACACCAGCTAGCCTGTGACACTGCTGCTGTGTAGAAGATATTGCAACACCGCAACTCGTGTTTCAATGAAATAACCTCATCTTTTTACATGTTGTACCTACAGAAAATGCAATCGAGAAAGCTGCCACTGAACAAGTTTCATTTAGTATAGAGTCTAAACAAACTGTTTTGAAATACAAGGCAACAAATTTGTTGTATAAAGTTGTATTCTGGGTTTCTTCCGACAATAAATGCGAGTTTAGCTCAGTAAGGCTTAGCATTTGCCTCAGTCACGCACTTTTCCTGGTATACTGTATTCTTCTAACATTGTGGCTTTTTTTTCCCCCCTTTCTTGTTTCTGTTTTTGTTTTGCCAAGTCAGAGGGACCGCGTATGAATCTCTGAGCCCTGGAACAGCACGCGCCTGTGGCAGCAATAAACAGACGGAGTGGTTGTGTGGAGAAAAACAACAGATTTGGTGCCCTCGTTTTGGGTGAGGGCCATTCTATCTCGAAACAGAACGGTGCTTACGTCTTTCCCGAGCCGACTTTGGGCGCCCACCGCATGTGTTAAGGTTGACAGGCAATTTTCCCTGGCAGCGAGAGGGCACAGGTTAATGTTTGCACAATTATGCAGCAGAATATTTTCACACATTGTCATGAGAGAACTCTCAAAGAAAACGTCATCTCTCCCTTTCTCCCTCCCTCCCTCTCTCTCTCTCTCTCTCTCTATCCCGCTCTCTCTCCACCCCCTTCTCTTACAGATAAGTTCTCGAGCTGCAGTTCTGCTTGAGAGGAGCTCAATTGAAACGGGTTCCATTTAATTCATTTTAAATCTAACAGATTCTCCTGGGCTGGCCTTTATATGTAGATAAGTGACAGGTGCTGTGACCTGCGCAGCGTATAATCTTTAACAAAAAGAAAGGAAGAGAATTGATTTTAACCTTGGCCATGTAATGCAAATGTCAGTTCAGCTGAAGAACCCTTTATAAATGAACAATCCCACCAAATTGCTAGTGTTAATTTATTGTTAATATTAAACCTTCAGTCCTATATATTATTTGGAATGTTTTTTTTATTTAGTTTTAGAAGAGCTTAAACTTAAAAAATCTACAAATATAATTTTATCTTAAAAGGCTACAATTTTATATAGCTGGTAAAAGTGCATCAAATCGAATCTTTATGTAAATATGAAACATGTCATTTGTTGTATGGTGGTGTGAACAGCACAAAACACAATGAATGAATTTGTGGCAATGGAAAATCATGTGACTTTTACGTCAAAAAGGGGTAAATGCATGTCAGTTTAACCCTCCTATTATGTTACAGGTCAATTTGATTTAGGAAAAATAGTTAAAAGTACTTTTTTTTACTATGAAACTTTTTTGCTTGCCTTAGTGTAATAAACATATACGGTAATATATGAAAATGGTTCTTCTCACATATTTGCAACCACCGCCTGGAAAAACAAAAACTAAAACTAAATTACAGTGTTATGTAAAACTATTGTGTTTTGTATGTTGGTCTTTCAAAAATGAATTAATAAAAAGTAGTAAAACGTTAAAAAAAGTTTGACCATGTATTTTTCCAGTGAAAAAGAGTGAATTATCCTAATTGGACCACTATCCGTTAGAGGTAAGGAACACTATTGCACTAAATATTGATAAAATAATTAGCAATGGAGTAAGCAATTAAATATTCACATTGCTTGTTTATTTTAAGATGTCTTTTGTATAATTAAACATGCACCGGGTCAAATTGACCCAGGAACACCATTGCTGTTCATGACAAATTAACATAATAGGAGGGTTAATACACTTGTTATTTCACTACATAAAGCAAATATATGAAGTCCCATGTCAAGAGTCACCCCTTGAAAAAAAAGGTTGTGAGGTATTATCTTATGATTATCTCATTTTTGGGTACTTTTATTCATTTAGTCATCATACTCTACTAATAGAGTATGAATTCTCTTTGCTTATCTCAGCTTGGAAGCTTACCAGGCAGAAGTGACTTCTACTACTTGTGCAGAGAGGGCTATGTGGACATGTCAAATCTGATGTTTTTAAGCTTGAGGTGTTTACACCTGAAAATCTGGACCACCATGGTGAATGTGTTTGTTATATTGTGTATATCTGATCTAGTTATTTCTGATTTAACACTGCAGTTTAGTGAGTGGACTAAAGAACTTTGCTACATCCTGTCGTCATTAGCTACGTGGGCTGCGTCTCTTTATACTTTATATTAAGTGGTTTGTAGAATGTTATGTTATGAGTTCGGCTTTGAGTTGCTTTGCCAGGTGTTGAGATTAATTCTAGCTCTCTATCTGAATCGGACTCCCTTTCGTGTACACACGAGCGCCTCGCAGCAGAAAGAGTGTAGAAGATTATCCTCACATTCTTTTTATTACTGTTCATAATGTTGTGTATATATACTGCTGTGTAACGCAACTGCACACTAAGAGGAGTCGAGTCGGGTTTCAGTACAACACCAATTCTTTGTTCCTCTGGTTTGTTTAACTACTGCCTCAACTTTCTGTAATTGGTCTGAAAGGCTGAAATATCTAGAGTAGTGTTTTCACACTGCAGATGAACCGAACTATGGTTCAGTATATCCAGACTGAGAACACATCTTTTGGTTGGATTAAACTCTGTTTCTTTGGTCCAGACCATAATTTGTGCTTTCTTTTATCCCTGCTACTTTGGTTTGGACCCAAACTGAAAAGTCTAAACCATACGAGAGAGCACCCTTAGATTTTATTTACTGTAAATGGGCAGATATGGGTTTTTTTAATGCATGTTTTTTGGCGGTGCGCATTTGCTTAGTGCTGTAATCATTAGCTAAGACCAGCAGCACAACACAGCAAAGCATTAATGGATGAAATAAATAGCTTTTTCCACTGTTAGGAGGTTATATGCATAATCATATCAGTGTGCATATGCTTGCTTTTATAGGGACAGATTCAGTTACAATACAGGGAGATACAGGTCACTCATATCCTCAGCTGCCACTGTTGGGCTTGTAATATGAACAAAGCCTTATAAATAATAACCTAAATAACATGTTTGTCACTACATATAAGAGTGTCTGACACACATCTTAAATGCATAAGATAAATGATATGTATTTATATGAGAATACAACCATTAATGGCTTTTTGTAGTGTCCATGCAGACTTTCACAGGTAGACTCTTATAATTATAAATATAAATGTGCTAGAAAAGTCTGCAAAGAAGCAATTTTGTAGATAAATTGAGTGAAAAGAGCCTTTTCATTGGTAAAGTACTTCTTTTAAGCTTTAAAAAGTTTAATTCCGCCCACACACGTCTCTTCTGTGAAAGTGGTTGAGCTTTGCTTAAGGAAGCTTTTGTAGTAGTTTTGTAACATTTCTAAAGAGTGTAGGCCTCACTTTTTGAGGGTTTTTTTCCCCTCAGTGCCACTTTCTTATCTATGTCCAGTAGTTTTGCAGGTTGTTCAACATTCAGATTCAGATACAGTGAGAATGTTTTTGAGTGTCTGACAGTAAGACAATCACATGAGGGTTTTTCCAAGCTCGAACCTGTAATAATAGTGTTACTTGAATCACTGAAGTAACAAATTGCAGAAGAGTCTTTTTCAGCAGAGTAGTTCTAGGAGACTTGTCCTGCTGTTTGTCTGCTTATAGGATTAGATTGTTTGTGATCCTAGTTGTTGCACTTTGAAGCTGTTGCCTGTGATCATCCTTCACGACTGGTTGAAGGATGTCAGCGGTGTAGCCGGGTGTCAAGGACGGGTGGCTAGGCTCCCATCACCACCAGGGCTGCGCAGGTCTGGCATAATGAGATTTCAGGCGGTGCTCGACTCACCCCGGCTGTCAGGAGCTCACCTGTGGCCGCGGTAAACACAGCTCACCTCTCAAGACGGCCCGTCTCCGCTCGGCCGCGCTGCACTCGCACGCCACCTGGAGATGTCTAATTGCAGGATAAATCCTCTGACAGCGCTGCAAAAATACCATCGATCACTTTTTTTTGTCCTCCGCCTGCCTGGCGTGCACTCTTGACTGGAGGAGTTGGCACCGGGGTGGGGGGCTGGAGATAAGGGGGGGTGAGAAGACAGCGATTTGTATCCCTTCTCATACTCCACTGCAGCATGCCAGCAGCCTTTCTCAATCTCTGCCTCATTCACAAAAAAGCAGCGGGATTTCGAGAGCACTGCTTGCCATCCAGTAAACAGATGCCCGTATTCATGTGCTAGGGCGTTTTCTGCCAGTGATGTATCCTTGCAGTGAGACAGTGCGAGAGAGAAAAGGTCTGCTTACCCACCACTCTTGCTGGTACATATCTCAGGTTGATGGATGATGTGCTTTTTCTGTAGCTGGTTGGAAATGGAGGGGCGAGAGCATTAGGGAGAATAGCGCAGAATAGGTTTCTTGAGAAGCGCTGCATGATTATTCCCAGAGAACTGCATGATTGTCTCTACCTCTCTTTTCTGTCGTTCATAATGTGCCATAGACTATTTTTCCTCACTGACATTCTTTGCTGTGTTTGGTTGCTCTCAGCTCGGCTGAAGAAACAACAGCAAAAAAAAAAAGAAACATTTCAAATGTAAAAGAAGATTACTGACTGATGTCTTCTAGAAAGTCTTCAACCCTGTTCTTGAAATCAGTGTGAGACTACATCAGTGTTCCACAAACGAACCTTCAAATTTCTCACCATGATCAAAATATTATATTATATATCTATATTCAATTCAGAACCAAACTAAATAATATCAGATAATGAAACTTCATATTGTTCCTTTTAGAATTTTTTGTGAATTTGTAGATAAAAACCTCATTTGTATTCAAACAAACTTCAGTCAAAAATGTTGATATTTATACAAAACCCCTACACGTTTTTGTCAATGTCATTCCAGAACTGTTATTCTCATAAAATATGGATCATATACAGCTCTGTAAATAAATAAGAGACCACTTCCGTTTCTGAATCAGTTTTCTGATTTAACTGCTGTATTTATAGGTATATGTTTGAGTAAAATGAACGTTGTTGTTTTATTCTATAAACTACGAACAAAATTTCTCCCTAACTCCAAATAAAAATATTGTCATTTAGAGCACTTATTTGCAGAAATTAGGAACTAACAAAAAAGATTGCAGAGCTTTCATAATATCCCTGGTTTTTAATCACAGTTTTCACGCATTTTGGCATGTTCCCCTCCACCAGTTTAACACACTGCTTTTGTATAACTTAATTCCACTCCTGGTGCAAAAATTGAGTAGCAGTTCAGCTGGGTTTGATGGCTTGTGATCAACCATCTTCCTCTTGATTATATTCCAGAGTTTTTCAATTTGGTAAAATCAAAGAAACTTTTTTCATTTTTAAGTGGTCTCTTATTTTTTCCAGAGATGGATGTTTTAATTGAGATTGTTAGTTTTATTTGTATATTTATGTTCACTGGTTGATTTTTGGTTTTAATATTTTTTATGCATTTTATTTTAGAATTTGACTTAATACTTTCTTAATATCGGGTCAAACTCTAAAATAAAATACATAAAAAGTGCAAATAGATTTTTCCATGAATTTCTGGTGCATTTTTACTAGTCTATTAATTAGGACGTTTGGCTTTATGACACTACATTACGACAAATATTGGCACAAATATATAAACTAGAACATTTAATTTTGTGCTGACAAGTGATGAGAATAAGTTTTAATAAGCTTAATAGCATTGTCATTGTTTGTAAACACAGGTGGAATAAACACCCTTCATATTCTGACATGTTGGACAGCAGTAATATGGTGCTCATGCTGCATCAGCAGCACAACACCGGCAAGACTTGACGACTGCTAATTTGATATAAACAGATATGACGGAACGGGACGTGGCTTCAAAGCCTCCACCGCGGTGCTCTTGTGAGGTTTCCAGGCGTTCTTCCTGCCGCTTTCTGTCTAATTAAAATGCACTGTGCTTTTAGGCAGGTATGGTACAGGATTATTCTTTATGCGTGTCCTCAGTCTTCAGGAAGCAGAGTCGCTTTCCCTTCGCATTAGTATGCAAGGCTGTGCGCCGGTCCGTGTACGAATGCTCCTGTAGGTTTTTGTAAGTTAACATTTACAAGCTTCATGCCTCTGTGAGGCCCATCAACTGTGGATTACATTACAGAGAGCATAAATCAGCAAATAAAGCAGTCAATGAGACTAAACTGGAACACAGCCAAACTTCAAGTCTGAAACCTACACACACACACACACACACACACAATCATACACACACAAACATGGTATTATACACACCAAACCATAAGCAGCATTTTTATTGCATGCTTTCAACAGAGAAAAGGTGTAAGGAGTTTAATTAGCACACAGTTACAAAGCTTTAGATTTGGTCACACGTTTCCATCACCAACAGTAGAGCACAGACCCAGCCCTCGGCTCCACAGCGTTCTCTGTTTTAGCTGTATGGATGCTAAAAATAACTGGCTTTATTACAAATTCCATCCATGTCCCCCTGCAGTTACCCTGATGAAGTACTCGACAGTTTTCATACTAGTATATGTACAGTACAAAGAAAAAGCATGGACACACTTTAAATTCAGTGTTTTTTCATTATTTTCAAATATTCTGCATTGTAGATTAATACAACGTATAATTAAAAGTCATCCAAACTATGATGAAAGACATATGGGATTATATATTAAACAAAAATGGTTAAACAAACCAGAATATGGTTTTAGAATGTTATTTTCTCAGTCAGCTTTATAATGTAGAGTCACCAGGAATGGCTTACAGTTAACAGCTGTGCTGATTTTTTTTATTCAAGACTTAATTGCTTGAATTTCTTGCTTCTTAATGTGTTTGAGAGCATCAGAGGTAGAGTTGGTCTACAGTGAATAACCCTATTTGAGTAATGTTCTTATCCATATTATTTCAAGAACTACTAATACTAAAACTAATAAAGAAAAAAAATACTTTGAGAAATGAAGGTCAGTCTATTCAAAAAAAGTTTAAGAACTTTAAAAGTATCATCAAGTGCAGTTGAATGAACCATCAAAAATGTAATGATAAAACTGGCTCTCATCAGGAGTTACCAGCCTCAGAAACCTGAAGTTAACAGCATCCTAGATAAGAGTATTTAGGTGTGTTTAACACTTTTTTTAAAATATATAATTTATTTGTCATTTTTATAAGGCCAATTTTCCAACCCACTCATTAGGACTCCCCCCATCACTAGTGATACCCAAACACCAGAAGGGTGAAGACTAGCACATGCCTCCTCCGATACATGTGAAGTCAAAATCTGCCTCTTTTCCAACTGCTGCTGATGCAGTATTGCCGAGTAGCATCACAGTGCACTGCGCTCGGAGGAAAGTGCAGCAACTCGCTTCCAATACATCAGCTCACAGACTCCTGGTGCTGAGTGACATCACCCTTTGGAGTGATGTGGGGAGAAAGCGCCATCTACCCGCCCAGACAGTGCAAAGGCCAATTCTGCTCTCTCAGGGCTCCAGCAGCAGATGGCAAGCTGCATGAACGGGATTCTAACCAGCAATCTCCCGATCGTAGTAGCAGTGCATAGCCCACTGGAACACTCTGAATTTATGCAATTAATAAAACTATATTAAACATGTATGTATTATAAATGTACTGTACACACTGATATACTTCGTCTGCTTACTTTTTAAAGCAAATATAATAAACAGTTAGAACAGAGTGCAATAATTATATGGCAAGTAACACAAATGGACTGTCTGATTTACGAGGAACAAAGGTGGGAATTATACTTGAGCCTTATAGTAGAGAAATAAAGGACTTCCATGTAATTTATAACTGCACAACTGAGCCAAGACCCATTTAGAAGTCTATATTCTTAAGTGTGTAGGTTAAACTGTCTCTGCTATATAATCGAAGAGTTTATAGAGACTAAACCCAGCTTTAGGGTCTGATCTCGCTCCAGACTGGGTGTTGAAAGGCTTAGCTTGCTGGTCATGTTTCTGAAAATTCCATTGGCATGTAGCTTGGTTATCGAGGCAATCCCATCTTGGCCTTCAAGAAAGGCCATGTTGAGACAGGAATACTGATAAAGCAGGACCATTCTGAGACCAGCCTGAAGGCTCCACTAAGGCTGAGAACTACTCAGTGTAATACTGAAGGAGATAGATGTATATTAGTCTCATGCAGCGCTAACTGTTTATGATTCATTCCCACGCCACATGAATGTGCATGATGTCTCCCCTGATAAACCAATGAAGCATCTTGCTATTTTTGTTCTGATGATGCACTGCTCTTCTCACAGCCTCTCTTGCATTTCAAATGAAAAGGGCCTGACTTATGCATATAAAGTTGCCTTGGTGTTTCTTCATGACCTCAGAAGCGACTTGTTTTTCTGCTTGTCAGAAATCGGGCTGCACTGTATAATCATTTATGGGTCATTACCAGAATGCTCTTCAGATCATACAGCACTCATATTTTTCTGGCTTAATCTATTTCATTTTCACTTTTTCAATATTTCCTTTCATGAATGCATCCACTGTGTCATGGCAAAAGGATAGACAATGACAGGGTGGAGAATGTTTTGCAAAAATAGGCATTTAATGCGAATGTAGTTTGAGTTGCAAATATTTTAGCTGTATATGGTGACTTGTTCTGTTTTAAAGATACATTTTAAATGTCTAAAATGATTATATTTAACATGATATTCACCTGAGTATTGAGACAATTTTCTAAATATTAAGTGAGATGGCGCTCTCTCCCCACATCACTCTAAAGGGTGATGTCGATCAGCTAAAAGGCGTCTGTGAGCTGATGTATCGGAAACGAGTCGCTGCACTTTCCTCCAAGTGTGCAGTGATGCTACTCAGCAATGATGGATCAGCAGCAGTTTAAAAAGAGGCAGTGGCTGACTTCACATGTATCGGAGGAGGTATGTGCTAGTCTTCACCCTCTTGGTGTTGGGGCATCACTAGTGATAGGGGCAGACATCACACCTGTTCCTGATCACATGACACTGCACAGGGCACTCCCATGAAGTCAATCACCTGAATTCTAAATACTTGCAGTAGCCCCTATTTTAAGGACTCACTCCAGCCTATTCATTGCTGAGTATTGATGGATTTATCTTTGTACAACTCGCTTCCCATTTCTTGTGTTTACTGTCTCGTTTTTTTACCTTGTTTGTATTTACCGACCTTGATTTTTGCCTGCCCTCTAACACTGCCTTGCTGTGTTTGACCTCTGAACATTTAATAATGTTATCTTCTCGCTGCTGCTGTTTACCGGTGTTGACCTTGCTTTTTCTGCTCTATCATGACATAAATGATCACATAAATAGGAACATTTATTTATAACATTTACACTTATTTGATAGCAGAATTAATGCAGAAATGTTCAATGAGATCTTAAGGAAATGTGTTGATTTTAAGACGACATATTTTCCATGGATGTCCAAGCAGTGTTCAACAAGACGATGCAAAACCACATGCATGGCTGCAGTACTGGCCTGTCCCTGATAGAGAATCTATGGAGAATTCCAAAAAAAGAAATATGACAGCAAAACCCCTGTAATGTGCACAGGAAGATTGGAAAAGCAAATTAAGAAGAAAAAAAGAAAATTATCAGGCAGCACAGCAGATATGCCAAAACCCATCCCCCACATCAAAGAAAAATATTTGTGCTACAATAATCACTGTTTTTCACCCTAATGCTCCAACACTCCTATTTGTATGATCATCTGCACTATGTATAAACGTATTCCCTTTGTCTGATGACGTACAGTATTTGTAGTAGCGGAACTGGCACTGTGTTTCCTTGTATTCCTAATGTATTCCTTTCTGTGTTATTCCCAGTCTCTTTCAGATATTATAATGCCAAATCATTTCACGCTGAGAGCCTCAGCGACCCAGATGTCCCTCAATCAAGCCAGGTAAAGTCCCTGGGCTTGTGCAGCCAGATTAAAGCCATGTGGGCTGAGCTGCGGCTCGAGCAGCTATGCATTAACTCAGTGACACCAGGCTGTCTCTGGGCACAGGCGCCGTGTGATTGCCATGGCTGTGAGGCTCCCTCTCTTTTCAATCCCGGCCCCCTTTTTGGCTGCCAGAGAGATCAAGGCATCCCAGATTTATGAGCATGGCGAGAAATGGATGGCTAATTCAATCAAGTCTATTATTCCTCAGGCTGAGCTCTGTTATCTGCACTCCCTGCGCAGGCGTTTTGATGCATTGCCTTTCCTCTGAGCATTCCACTCCTCCGAAATCAAAGGGGCCCGTAGTCAAAGGAGGAGGAGGAATACGTCAGTGTCCGCGAGGGGGGGAAGGCGCGAGGCTTTCGTTTCCAATAACTGACAGCATTCCCACCGTCCTCCCGCTTGGAGATTGAGGGAACCGGCCGTGTTTACTAGCTCAATGATGCGCCCCAAGTAGTGAGGAAATCCCAAGGCTGAAAGAAAAGGTTCCTCGGTGGTTCCTCACGTGAACGTGTGGTTCTAGGATGAAATATTTAATTGGCACAGAGCTTTTATTTTATGTAGCAGTGCTTTAAAGTTTTTCAAGAGTTCCTTCACATAGAACTTGAAAGAACCAGCCGTTGAACATTTTTTGAAGACAGAAAAAGTTGTTCTTAAACATCTTTAAAAAAAAGTTGTCTTTTAGTAAATTCAATGATTTTCATAAAGTAAAATCAGTACTAACTACTTCTACCTTAATTTCTTTCTTCCCCTCCTTTCATCCTATATCATACTATTCCCCTTTGGCCTCTCTTAGGCCCTGTCTAAAATTATTATTTTTTTATTCTTCTATTACTATATGTACATGTACATCATTACTGTAAGTTGCTCTGGACAAAAGCATCTGCCAAATGTAATGTAATGTAATGATTCTGTATACAACCTCAATTCACAAAAGTTGTTTCTTACACTTAATTTGACTTTATTTCACTGCAGACAGTATAGTATAAGGTATGTCAACTTTACTTTGTGTGTCTGAATTTCAGGCCTGCAACATATTGCAAAAAATGTTTGAAGAGGGCAGTTTAGGGCTGATAATGAGGTAAACTAAATAAGGATGTGATTTTTAACAGGCGATGTCAAAAGGTGATTGCAATCATGATTTAATATGAATTAGTATACAGGAAAGGACTTTTCAGGAGAGAACGTGACCAGAGCATCTCCAGTTTGTCCAGTTTGTCAACAAATGTGTGTGAAAAGTCTTAAAATATTACAAAATCTAAGGTCAGTAATCATCAGCTGTTTAATTGAATTCATTGTTGAGGCCAATATTCCTCAGAGATCCATTGGAAACAATGTGCATATTTTTCTCTCTGCATAATATCATTATACCATTCAAGAAAACAGCAGGAATTTTACTGTGCAAACAGCAAGAGCACAAACCTACATACCAGTTATCTCTGATACCTCAGATGGCACTGCATCAAGAACCATCATTTAACAATAGTTTATAGAAATAGTACATTGGCAGGGAATCAATTTGGCAAACCTCAAGCACCACAATGCATAGATCACAATTCATAAATTACATCTTTTGAAATACAAAATCTGACAATGTTAACCATGTACTGTTGATTACCGATCATTGATGTGTTTGCAGGAAGAATGAAACAAAATTAACCCTGAAACACTTTACTGTTTCGTATCATTTGTGCCAAGTGTTGTGAGAAAGAATTGTTACAATGTTACATTTAAAGCATGTAAAGCTTCACCATCCTAACCTTTTTTAAATGTATTGCAGGACTGAAATGCAGGAATGGATGTACATTAACTAGTGGTGTCAGATCACAACATTATTTTGCAATAAAACATGATTTAAAAAACATGTTAAAATTGACAGCACTAATATGCATACATTAATTGAAGTTGATCAGACAAAAAGACAAAACAATCACCTTTGTTCTGTCTAAAATTAAATAAAAGTCAAAGTAAACATTATGAATATTAGATTATAGAATTTATTATTTATTTTTGACTTTATGACACTTTTTCTAATTTGCGGTTGTAATACTTTTTCTAATACTTTTAATCTGTGTATGTGGATGTGTTTCTCGTTCCTCCCCCTCCTGGCGAAAAGAACAGGTCAGAGCACTTTAGCAAGGCCATTTGTGTACAGCTGAGACCCTGCTTAATTAAAAAAGAATTATGCCCCCCTCGACTCCCTTTAACAAATGTCCATTTAGTGAACTTCAATTGAGCTGCAAACATATCATTAGAAGTAAACCACTGGTCCAAATTAATATGTGCCTAGTCTTGCAAAAAATGCCTGGTCCTCTAATGCTGAGGGGTCTCTAATTTGAAAAACTAAAACCCACTGGCAAGATTTAATTTACTACTTCATGGCAGGACTGGTTCCGGACTGCCACCGTGGGCAATTAGAAATACAAATGACTTTGCCCAACTAATTTACTATTAATCGCAAACTTCATTTTTCAGATAGTTGAGGGCCCAGTGCCACAGTGTTTTCTGGCAGAGTCCACTCTAATGTAGTCTAAGAGCTGGAGCTCATCCATACGCTGCAGTTTCATATTGTTCTTAGTGGACCAGCAACACTGTTTCCTCTTCCCAGCAGTTGTTAGACTGTTGCTCTGCTGTCACTAGGGTGAAACTACTGTGTTTTTGCAAGGAGGTTTCTGTGGTATTCCAGGTGGTTGCTTGGTTGTTGCTCGACAGTCCTATGTTATCCTAGGAGGTTGCTTTTGCATTGACATGCTGTAGATTCAGTGTTTTTAAGTGGCTGATTGAAGTTATTTTCTGGTTGATAGATGTTTGCTGGGTTGGTTATATTATATCCCAGGTGATTGCTGTGGAGTTGCTAGGTGATCGCTCAGTGGTTGCTATTGGTTTAATTTAATGTTTCTCTGGCAGGACTGGTTCTGGACTGTGCAATTAGAAAAAAACATAGACTGTGTATAGCTGGACAGAGCATCAGCTTTCAAAAGTGAAGCCACCACAGGTCGGGCGCCGCCTGCCGTTCGGTTTCAGAAAGCTGTGTGACCCCACCCATCCCCATAGGTTTCAATGGCAAAACAGACAACTTTCAATCACATTTTTTTCCAGTATACTGTAATTCTACCCCCATTGTTAAATGCACCAGCTAGTGTAACCTCTGCTTTTATTGTTATATTTTTATATCCCCACAGAACTCGTTTTTTAAAACGTTATTCAGCTCTATTAAAAAAAGGTGTGGTTATTTTAAAAGGGCTGGGTTACACCTAGCCAGGGTGGGACCAATGACTGTATGGGTGGGACCATAGACTGTGTGATCTTTTTAGAGGCAGCCCTCAGGGGCGGGTTTATTTAAATGAGTAGGCTGTCTCTCCACTGTCTTTCTCCCTTCTCTGGTCTCTACTGTGCAGACTCGGGTTTCAGGATCGGAAACATGGCAGCAGATTTTAGCTTCATTTTCATTAAATGAATGGGATCGGCGATACAGCGTCCATCTTTTTTTACTGTTTCTGGAAAAAACAAATTACTTTGCCCAACTAATTAGTTGGGCAAGTTTGTGATAAGAACATTTTCTTTAGCAGACACAGAATGGTTCGCTGCATAAGTGCTTTCCACTTTCCAGTAGTTGTACGTAGTTGCTCTGCTGTCACTAGGGTGAAACTAGGGTGTTTTTGCAAGGTGGTTTCTATGGTATTTTTAGGTGATGCTCTGGGGTTGCTTGGTTGTTGCTAGAAATTTACTTTTGCGTCGCCATGCAGTTGGTACAGTGTTCTTAACCTTAGAACGCTAACGCTGGATGATTTTCACCCAATCAATTTTTTCATGTGATTTTCATTGTGTTGCTGTTGTCTGAGTTGCATGTGACTTTGGGTAGCTTCAGGGCGCTTATTGATGTCATTAATGTTATGGTTGATTCTCTCCTCCCTTCTACGTTTTTTTAAGACGCATGTGTTCAGGTTATTTTCATCCGACGTTAGTGATGGTGAGTAACATATTTTACGGGTGCAATTTAACTGATGTTAGTGTTTGTGTGTTTAAGTCAGGCGCTCACATGTTCTAGAAATGGGTGGACCAAAGCCCAAGTTCCCAGCAGCTTTATTTTATTTTTAAGACATTATCTATTAAGGATTACCTGATTTTCCAATAATTTTTTTTGTTTTTATAGGGTCATCCATGGTGCCTTTTTATTTTATGTGATATTGTATGTTGTAAAATTGAAGAAAAGTTCCAAAACTTGTCATACAGTGTATACCCAACAATAGTGATGGTGTTACTAATTTTAACGTTAGTGTTCTAGGGTAAAGCTAGGGTGACAGCTTTGAAGTTATTTTCTGGTTGATAGATGTTTGCTGGGTGGATCATATGGTACCCCAGGTGATTGCATTGGAATTGCTAGGTGATCGCTCAGTGGTTGCTATGTGTTTAATTTAATGTTTCTCTGGCAGGACTGGTTGTGGACTGTGCAATCAGAAAAACTTTGCCCAACTAATTTTCAATTATTCGCAAACTTCATATTTTACATTGTTGAGGGCCCAATTCCAGTGTTGTCTGGCAGAGTCCACTCCAGTTTATCCTGAGATTTGGCCCTCGTCCACAGGCTGCAGTTAAGTATTGTTCTTAGTGGACCAGCAACACGGCTTTGAATGGAAAGATTATTTTGCTGTATCCACCATTTAGTTCAGACTTCAGCATCCGTAATGAGGGATTTTCCCTTGTCATAGAAAGCTGCATTGACAGAGGTTGCCATTTAACAGTGTGCAGAGTACTGTTGCCAGGATACTGTATATTTCAGTATTTGCCATGCACTGTTGATTAGCAATAGGATGTGTATTAGCACAAGGCTTTGTTTAACAGGGAAACAGAGAGTGAATACTCTTGTGTGTTTGTGTAGTGAACTATTGGCTTGTGTTTGTGAAGAAGTCTATGAATAATGAATAAAGACAGGTGATATGCTATCCCACGTGGTTGTTAAGGTGTTGCTAGA
Organism: Astyanax mexicanus; assembly: GCF_023375975.1. NCBI lineage: Eukaryota > Metazoa > Chordata > Actinopteri > Characiformes > Acestrorhamphidae > Astyanax > Astyanax mexicanus. The sequence goes on from NC_064422.1 coordinate 26,846,577, forward strand.
GGATTGCTAAAAGTATTGCAAGTTGTTGCTATTGGGTTGCTATAGTGTTGCTATGTGTTTGCTTTAGGGTTGCTAGGGGGTTACTAAGTGGTTTCTGTGGTTTTAAAACATGGTTGCTACAGTGTTGCTAGGTGACTGCTTCGAAGTTACAGTACATACTGTTTGCATACTGGTTGCTAGAAGGTTGATAGATGCTTACTAGGCAGTTGGTATGCTATGCCAGGTGGTTGTTCTAAAGTTGCTAGATAGTTGGCTGCTGTGGAGTTGCTGAGTGGTTGCTTTGGGACCCTATGTGACCCTTTGTTGGGCATTAGTGTATATTTATATCATTGTGACTATATAAGGTTTTGCCCATATGGGGAAATTAAATTATATGGGGAAATTCATTGAAGATTTGTTGTTATATGAAAACCATTTGTCTGATCAAACAGCAAAATACACACAGTATGATTGTCTCAAATAAAATATCACAATATCTCTCAAATTAGCATGCACTATATGCAATAATAAGCAATGTAAATATATATTTATATATATATATATATAAATAAAAGGGTAAATAAAAGAAAAGAAAATATAAGATAAATAATTTAAAGCTGATAAAAAAATAGGTGTTTATGTAATATTACTAGCAATAGTAAAAATATTGGTATCACTTAAAGCTCCTTTATAAATGGTTTATAAATCATTCATAAAGGAGATCATTAATGGTTCTAAATTTAGTTGTGTATACTAGCATACATTAATAAACATAAAAAGGCGGTTTAATACAGAAGGGCTTTAATATGTTATTATAATTAAATGAAAACAATTTTAACAGAAGATAAGAGAAGATAATATCTGAGGTTTAACAATATAAATGAAAGTGGACTCACTATTTGAAACATGACAGGCCTCTTTCTATGTATGTGTTATAGCTGCTTATTAATGGTTTGTAACCTAATTATTAAGCAATAATAATCTTCCTTTTAAACTATTTATAAACCCCTTTAAAAGGAGCCTTATTTTAAAGTGGTACCAAAATATTTTAATAATTTTACAGCTCTCTGTTGTCACTAATCAACATCACACTGCAAGATTGCAAAATATGCACTCCACACACTCTGATGTGTAGATTAAACACAAGCAGAATAATATGTAAAGCAATAGATGCAGTAATGTTGGAAAAAAAGTTTAGTAAAACACTACTGACAACAGTTCCTAAGCCCTGAGGAAGCCTTAATAATTTAACCCACAAAGCTAAAAGCTCAGAAGTTTAAAAGCTCTAAAGCTGAGACCTCAATGCAAAGTGTGAGTGCCTGAGAGCGAGAGAGAGCGAGAGAGAGCGAGAGAGAGCGAGAGATGGATGCTGACATGTCAGGAGTTTCTGACTTCCTGCCTGGCCTTTCTACCCTGATAAAGTCATTACGGACGAGGATTCTGCGCTAAGAGAGGAGCTGAGCGCTGCTCCGGACTGCCTGATTATATCACTTTTCAGAAGTTTTTAGTCAGCAAGGTCAGGAGCAGAGCAGCGGGATGCATCTCTGACGGAGATAATTTATTCTGGAATAGATAATGGCCGGGGGATTTGAAATTGACCTTGAATATGACCTCCTAGAAATGAAGAAAAAGCTGACTAAATAATTTAGAAGCTGTCATTAATACAAATCAGAAAATAAATTTATGATAAGGTGAATTCAAATGCATTGTGTACTTTGAGAGGACTGGATTTCTATACACAAGCTTAAGAATGAGTCCCGCCACGCCTGTCTAACCAACTAAAGCCAACACAAACACTCACTGAAAGCTTTTTCCTAGTGTTTGTGTATGTTTATGTCTGCATTGTTTAACAAATAGGGAAATAAATATTAATAGGATTATAATTGTTTGGAGTTTGTGATTTCTTTTTACTCAAACAAGTTTTCTTTATGTTGCGTTATTAGTAGTATTATTAGTAGTAGTGGTACTGTAAGTAAGTATTTATTTATTTATGATAAAGAACTGTCCATATGTTACATATGGTACAGATGTTAAAGACCTGGGCCGTTGGCAGCTGACCACAAAACAGGAAGAGAGCATTAAATGACTGTCAACATGCAGGGAGTTCTGCTTAAACAATGGCTCCACTGGTGGATCGAATCCGTTATTTGTGACTTTCATTGTAAACTACCTTACAAGTAGTGTGTAAAGCCCTACCCAGACAGGATTAGTTTATTTGGGAATGTCTGTGTATGAATAAAAATATTTTAACACTTCTACCCAGTAACAAAACTCTTGCATCTGGACTGCAATCGGAAAAACATGAGGACCAGTATGTTTTTTGGCTTTCTCGGTCTCATGAGATCGTGTTCAGTAGCTCCTCCATTTCCACTTGCTGTTGTGTTACATGGATCTCCATGGAAATGTGTTCCCCAAGTGTAATTAAAGTGCGTGTCAGTAGACAAACAGCGAGGTGACGAAACTCGGAGATGTGGATCCGGGCGAGACTAAAATTACGGAGTTCAGTGAGAAACAGTAGATAATTCAGCCTTTAATTTTCTCAGAGGACGTCTGAGAAAAACATACATGGTCGTTCCGGACGTGAATAAAATCACAGAGGACCCCCCCATAAAATAGAAAATTATCCCAGGACCCCTGAGAAACTAATCCCGTCCAGAGAGGGCTTATTTTGGGATTTAACCTTAAGCGTTTTTGTCTCTGTGTGGACATTATATTGAGTAAATGCTATCTTTAAAAAATTAAAAATATCTGGATACCTGTGGACATAACTGTAATTGAAAACATGCTTTAAATATGCAGATGTCACATGCTTTAAATGTGGCAAAATTATAATATTACAGTGTCTTTTGCCAGTAATGTAAAATACTACCATAATAACAACTTTATTTACATAACTCCAATAAACATCTACATGGACATCACTGCTGTATGTCAATAATATAATTTTTATTAATTTATTTATTAATGAAATATTGCAAAAAACCCAAAAGGCAATATCACAGTACATCCCTTGGGCCTATTGGAGATGCACGATTTTGTGAAGTCAGCTACTACAGTATATAGAAATTAGAGACTTGTACCATGACCTACTGAGGAACATGAATCACTTTAATGCCCAGTGTATGACCCTGAACTGATCTGTGAACTCCCACTGAACTCACCTGTAGGTGAACAGATCCATCACATCCATCTTCATCACATCTGTCTTCATTACAAGCTAAAATGGTCCTGTCTTATTAAACTCCATAATCTATTACATCTGTGCCCTATCTTGTCTCCACAAACGCATCAATGATGATGTAGAGTCACACTCTTTTACCCATTTACGTGGCGTTACAATTATTCTCTCATTCATCCTTTGTTACAGCACGGAGAATGGCCGTAATTATTGCTATTACCGTCATCATCATTATGTAGAACAGCAGCAAGGCATTAAGCCTATTAAGAGACAGGCTTTTTTAAGCACAGTGTGAGGGTGTTTTATTTTAGGCCTTGCGCGCTGATGCCACGTTCATGTTGCCCTCACCGGTAAATCCACTGCGATTATCAAAATTAGTTATTGTTGCCGTGTTAAATGTCATCCCACCAGTCATGTGCCAGAGCCTGACTGCTGTCTTGTTTTGCTGCCGTCTCTGTGCGCTTGCCAAAGGTCAAAAACAGCCCAGAACACTGCAGTTTCAAATCACACAACAACAATCTCCACTTCCAAAGCTGAAGAAGAAAACTGGATTACAGTGTTGACATAAACTGAATGATTTACTGGCTAAAACAATTAATTAGCTATTTTTAGCTCCCGTGTGTTGTGTAATCACAAATAACATCATCAGCAATCTGGAAGAAGTGATTAGATATGATAGTTACCATTCAAAAATTGTAATGTTGTGTTTAAATGAGAGCTTCTTTGGGTAGAAAAATTGCTCTGAATAGTAAGAACAAAAACAGTTACTTGGTCAAGAGGTCTAGAACAGGGTTTTTCAACCTTTTGTAATTTACGCCCCCCTTAGCCCACTGCAAAATTTTCCATGGTCTGCTAGCTTTTAATTTTAGCCGTGTGGAGCTTTAATTTTAGAAATGCATAGCTTTAATTTAAGTCACATAGAGTTTTAATTTTAGCCACACCGAGCTTTTAATTTTAGCCATGCAGAGTCTATATTTTTATATTTTTAGCCATGCAGAGTTTTAACTTTAGTCACTTAGAGTTTTCATTTTATCCATATAGAGCTTTCATTTTAGTTGCATGGAGGTTTATTTTAGCCAAGCAGAGCTTTAATTTTATTTGCGCTGAGCTTTCATTTTAGCCGCATTGAGCTTTTATATTAGCTGCGTAGAGCATTAATTTTAGCCACATGAACGTGGAGCTTTAAATTTAGGCGCACGGAGCTTTTAATTTTAGTCATGAGGAGCTTTATTTTAGCTGTGCAGAGATTTTATTTTAGCAGCGCAGAGCTTAAATTTTAGCCGCATGGGGCTTTTATATTAGCTGCACGGAGCATTTAATTTTAGCCTCGTGAACTTTCATTTTAGCCACGTTGAGCTTTTATTTTAGCCACACTGAGATTTTAATTTTAGCCATGAGGAGCTTTCTTTTAGCTGTGCAGACATTTTATTTAAGCAGTGCAAAGCTTTCATTTTAACCATGCCGAGCTTCATTTTAGCTGTGCAGAGTTTTTATTTTAGCTATGCAGAGCTTTCATTTTAGCCACGGAGAACTTTTATTTTAGTCACGCTGAGATTTCATTTTATGTTAACCACCAACATAATAAAAGTCTCATTCTGATGTTCAGTTGGTGGATCCAGTTTCTTCCAAAAAAAATCTTACTATTTGTTCAGAAATCACTGGCTGTCATTGCGAGTGGAGGCTTAACCTGAATGTTTATCTCCATTTTCCGAAAACAGTTTCAGGCAGTGACGGCTCTGTGCCAGAGCTCTTTACTAATGACTGGCTCTAATGTTGGAAATGTGAAAGAACCCACACATAATGACATTTTTCACATATTTTTCTGTCCTTGATTAGTCGTTGTTAGTCATCAAAGACCCCACACTACATGATCTGCCCTGAATAAAACATCACACAACTTCAGATCATGCATGCAAATCAGAGTTTGGACCAATGGCTCTGAACCTCATAGCCTCGCGAGAGTTTCTTACAAACTGCTAAAGCACAGATAAAGCCATGTGTCAGAAAAGTAGGTGAGCACATTGTATATTTATGTATTTAAAAAGGCCATTTATCTGGTCAGTTATAATTAATTTGCTAAAAAAAAGTGTATTTGAACAAATGTAAGCGATTAATACTTTTTTTTAGTGTTGACTTCTCTTTAATAAAGCCAAGTATTATTTGTACCAGATCATTCTTTCTCTGCTTTTGTTAAAATAGAAAGAAATAGAGTGCTAAACAATGCTCTGGCTGGAAGAACGGAAAAGAAATCTGGTGCCAAAATGTAAAGATATAAAATATTTAATATCCGATAAAAAAAAAAAAGAAATTCCTACTTTATTTGTTCACCTCAGGTATCATGCAATGTATATATGTATGTATGAATGTGTGAATGTATGTATGTATGTATGTATGCATGTGTGTTTTCACCTCAGGCATGATGCAAGATGTATGAGCCCTGCAGCCTATACATACTGCCAACTTTAGTTCTAGTTACTTTAGTTCACTGTTTGGCGAGTTTTCAGGCATGAAAATAATGCCAAGTTTCACACCAGAGAATCGGAATCCTTAAAGATTTCATATTCATATTTACAATTGCACTTGGAGACGATCAGATGATTAAAGACTGGATTGTACACATCACACACTGCAAGTTAACCTGTGAAGATCATTGTTTAGGATCAACACAATATCAGGAGACTTTAGTGATGTTTGGAACAGCAAATCATCATGGAAATCGAACTGATTATCCTGTAGTGTGGATCAGGTATTAAAGAGACATAACTAAATTGCAAGATATAATAATGTTTGCTGTCAGCATGATTTCATATGGATACAATAATACTTATTTTTTGGTTTGCAAAATATAAAAATGTGGCCCCCATAATTGCCATACTTGCCATTATTCACTGTTTTTAACAGAGCCTAGTGACGTATTTTTAGGGTTTTAATTAACGATTATATAACATTTAGTTTTTTTATATAACATTTTATTTATTTAAGCACTGCTGAGTTCAGAAGATAGATTACTTTTCAATTATTTTTAGATATGGATTAAATCTCATAACAAGCTCTTATTCCACTGTTCTCATTCTTCTGCTTCTCTTTCTCGTAAGTTTAAGATTGCCATGTTTCTGCTTTTAATCACAAAATATTGTTGTGATTCATCTGATAATCATTTTTTAAAAAGATTGACACACTAATATTCATACATCCAATCACAAGGTATATATATATATATATCTTATGTGAACTTGTATATGATGCATACTAACTAATGTAAATTCAAAACTCTTACAATCGCCTACAAGGTGATGACAGAACAGCTCCTTCCTACCTGCACTCACTCCTGAAGGCTTACGCTACCTCCCGGCTGCTGCGCTCCTCCAATGAAAGTCGCCTCGCTTTGCCAAACACAATCCACACAAAGCAATCCAGACTGTTCTCATACAGAGTTCCCCAATGGTGGAACAAACTACCTTCCACTACCAGATCAGGAGAATCTCTCACTATCTTTAAGAAACTCCTGAAGACAGAGCTCTTCAAAGAGCACTTACTCTCTTAACACCTCTAACACACTAACTACTTCTAACCCCATTTCCTTCTTCCCCTTCTTCACTTCTCTATCCCTTTATTTCCCTTCGACCTCCTTTAAGCCCATCTAAAATGGTTTATCTTAATTCCTATTACTTTTGTAAGTTGCTTTGGACAAAAGCGTCTGCCAAATGTAATGTAATGTAACTTAAAGATTAAAAATCCCTGTCTTCACTGTGATTTTCAAAGCATTTTTCAATCATGAGATCCTGAGGGTCTAACATCCATCGGTATTGGTTCGGACAGGTGGGCAGTCAGTAACTCGGAGGAAGGCAAAGTGATAGAATTAGTTTTGAATGTATTTATGTAACACAGAGAATAGGAATTATTATCAGAGTACTGACACAGATAGATGTTTTGTGTCCAATTCTGGCCTTTATAGATAGTTTTTATTATTTGCCATCCTGTTTGCCTTTTCTGCTTGAAAGCTAGCCAACTATAGGTTCACATGATCCTAGAAGAATCTACTGAAAAAGTTCATGAATTTGGGGCTAGGTATCTATCTACTATACCATTACACAACAGTTTAGCTACGAAATTAAATATGTGTATTAGTCTTGTTTCTATTTGTTCTGATTTCAAGAACTGGCAAATTATGGCACACATATTTGTATTCCACACAACAAGACAGACCAACCTTTTTATCATATTCAGAATGAAATTCATAATGAAATCTACAACATAACATAATAAACATTAGCATTGGCTGCAAAATAGCCTCTACATCTGCCTTCAGGACAAGCTTAATGAAATGAGTGTTTTTTTTAAAGCTCTGGGCTGTAAAATCATGGCAGTCATCTCAACTATTACAGAGATCAATGTTCTACTCACTTAACCATCCTAAGTTGATCTTTATGCTATGACGCCTTTGGAAAACTCAGCCAACAGCTAGTTTGCCATTAGCACAACATTAGCGCCAAAAACTCATTTGGGCTCCTTTAAATGAGGCGGCCACACATCGTGAGCATGCGGCTCGAGTCTGTGGAGAGCTCAAATGTCTACAGGCATTTGTTTCAACCATGCACCGCAGCACCTGATCTGACTAATTAAGTTGCCTTCTGAAGCTCATTAATGTAATCAGGTGCTATGCAGGGGTGGAACCAATACCTGTAAAGCCCGAGGCCTTCTGTGGACCGAATATAAGCCTCCAGTTTGTTTGTCTGTTTGTTTCTTAGCTTCATTAGCCTCACAGCTTCTGTTAAAAAGAATTTAACGTAATCTTAGACGGACACCGAACATGTTTTGACCTATCGACTGCATCTGACGACCTTCACTTGAGCGCAAATTGCTTTGCATTGGTTAGGTTAGAGGTGTATAAAGCCCCTAGCACTTTAGCTGAAGAAACTGAGCTGAGGAACACATTGCCAACAGAATGGGACTCTCGCAAGGTCAGTATGCAGCATGCCAAGAGCTGGCTAGTGGGGTAAAAAGCCCTCTAATGTTGGGCTGTGGTGCAGTGGAACTGTGTTCTCTGGAGGGATGGAGCTCTTCCAGTACCTTTGGGATGCAACGGACTGGTGTGGAATGGTGATCCAGAAATAATTATGCAACATCAGCATCTGACCTTATTAGTTTCTCTATTTTTATACACTCATAGCAATGTTCTAACATCTACTGTAAGGCCTTTTTTTTGAACAAATAGGGTCCAAACAAAAGGCGGAAATAATTCCTTATAAAGACTTTCTATTTCAGAAAAAATGTATATATAAATAAAAAAAATAAAAGATGACTTCAGTTTCTAAATCAGTTTCTCTATTTTTACTATTTAGAGGTATGTGTTTGAGTAAAATGAACATTGCTGTTTTATTCTATAAACTACAGACAACATTTCTCCACAATTTCCAAATCAAAATATTGTCATTTAGAGCATTTATTTACAGAAAATGAAAAATGACTGAAATAACAAAAAAGATGCAGAGCTTTCAGACCTCAAATAATGAAAAAGTTTATTTGCGACTCTGAATTTTAAAAGTTATAGGACAGGAACAAGTATTGGCATATCAGCATAATATTTAATGTATACTATATATGTTAAACATTTTAAGAAATAACTACAGTTATTAAAACTATACTGGATATGCAAACTGATATATTTATTTATTATTTATTTATTGTGGACATTTGGTCGAAACCCCAGGTTCTATCCTCCAGCATTAGTGGCTATTTCTGAAAGTCTTTTCTCCTTAAACTCTCTCTTTTTTTTTTTTTTACTGTGGGTTTTTTCCCCATTAAAGTGGCATCTCCAGCAGCTGTTACATCAAAAAGCGATCAGCCCCCTGCTGCAGCGCGCCCCCTGACATGCCAGCGGTGGATGCGCTCCAGCCCGCGCCGACCACAAGCCACCCTGGCCACAGTCTGTTGCTATGGCAGCATTGCTGTGTCCAGCAGTACAGAGGGCCGGTGCTGGAAAACAGCTCTATTCCGCCTCTCATTACTTTCTTTCCTCATCCCTCTCTAGTCGGGGAGGGGAGATGCTGTAATAAAGACTTTTCATAATGTTGTGTAATGAGGTGTCTCTCCCTGCATCCTCACTGGTGGGTCATGGCTGTTGTGTAATGTGTGAACCAAACGACCCCCCAGCCCAACACTTCCTACAGTTCTAGTTGTTTGGTGCAGATAAAAGTTTGCTAGAACCTTTAATATGTTTCTGCTGTCATTAGAAAACTTCTGTGAAAATGTAACTTTGTAGGGGAATGAATGAAAAACATTCTAAACTTTTATGGGCATTGATTCCAAGTTCTTTTTTTTGTCTACTGTTGATCCCAAAAATAATTTTGCTTTGTTTCTATTGCTCCATTCATCATAAGATATTGACACAAGTAAAGGGCAGCTTCTAGTATCAAATGGTGTAAAAAAATAAATCTCAAACCTGACAATGATTTTCACAAGGCATGAACCTTTGCAATCTGTTTTTTATTTGTAAAGTCTCATTCCAGCAATATGTAGCTCCTACAACCTTGCCAGTTTACAGCCATTAGAAACTACTTTAAATCACTAATTCATAAATAATAAATTACTAACATAAATAATATTAATTACTGTGGTATTGTGAATCTTGTTGTTTGGAGGAACCTCGTTTAAATAGCAGGCTGTAGTGGGAAATGATGGAGTTCCACAGCAGACGTGAGATCTCAACGAGTTTAGTTTTATTTTCCATCCAAAAATAACAAACAGTATACTGACATATTTAGACTTTTGCTCAGGGTTGACTGGAAAAAGTGGCTAGAGCTACCAATAGCTCCTGGTATACCCCTGGGTAAACCTGACCAGAACAAAATACATATAATGCAATTAACTATTTACATAACCTGTTATTTAGACATTACACTCCTAGGACAGAAAAAGGTAAGTATATAATTACAAGAAACAATACAAGATATGAATATTTCTTTCTTCTTTTTACAGATCACCTGAACCCCTCCTGCACCAGCGATTTCCCCTTAGCCCACTCAAGGCTACAAAGCTGGGTGGCCCGCGTGCTGCCAGTCCCTAAGGGACACAGGTAAGTATCAGAAGTGCTTAAGAATCTTTGTTTAGTCTACCGTATCACAATTACTTAACAAAACCGTACAAAGACTTACTGTATATAATGCAAGCAGAAAATTCAGATTTTAATGCTTCAGACATTGACGCAGCAATCAGCAGCCTTGGGCTCTTCTAAGCAGTTGTCTAGCACTCTGAAAATTAGAGTAGTTAAAATAACTGATGTCCACAAAGCAGACAAATCCTATAAAAAGGAGAGATGCGTGAATACAGATACCAGTATTTGCGTAATCACAAACAAGGCTCGGAAACCAACTTCCGATACCGTGTGCCTAGCATGAGTGAGTGGGTATGAGTGATGAGTATGGTGTAAGTGAAAGAGCACACAATAAGCGAGTGAGTTCAGCTCAGCAAACTGAGTGTCCTTAGCACATTTGCGCTTCAAAGTCGTGAATCACCCTAATCAGCCATTGTTAATCCACCTTAACCATGGGCAGTGCTAAGTAGGGAGGGGCTGGGGAGTGCTTATATGATGCTATGATGTGCTGTTTATTTCAAATATGTGAATAACATAAATGTTGCAATGTGTACATAATGTGTAGATAAATGCATTCACAAAACAAAACAATTATTTTTTTCCAAAAAAAAAAAACCCAAAAAAACAAAGCCAATGCAGGTAATCTGAATGGGTGCAGCACACATTAAACTTTTGACCTTATGTTCATGTCTTATGAAGGTGCTGACACAGTGCTAGCAGTCACTGACCTGGACCAAGAAAGGTCAGAGGATGGAGATGAGGGAGGGAACAAGCGGCTCAGAAATAGCTAACATGCTTGACAAGGGACAAGATGTCTAATAGTAAGTGCATTGCTTTTTTTGTGTGTTGTTTTCTATGAATGTAATGCATTTGAGGCACACAGTATCATTGCTGATCATAGTGATCATAGTGGTTTCAGAATATGCGGCATAAATGGGCATAAATGTGCATAAATACTTGTGTGAGATAATATATATTTAGAGTATAAATATATATATATATATATATATAGGCTGGCTTGTGAACCATGAACCCTGAATATCTCATGAGCTTAATAATACACCTTATGTTCAACACAAACTGGCATTGTAAGTGTTGTGGTGTGAGTGGTTTGTGTGTGTGTGAATGTGTATCAGGAGTGTTGCAGTAGAAATTAAACTGTATTGATTAGCACATTAATGTGAAACCCTAAATTATAGAGTACCCTCACTGAGAATTCAAGCTACACCATTAAACCAGCCAAAAAAAAATCTGGTGCCACCCCAACCTTAAAGTTAAAAAGTACATACATCCAACATAAAGAATCCACACAGGTAAAAAAAAAATAATGCAAAGCTGAAAATCCCACACTCCTAATATTTATTTTAGTTTTATCCAATATATCACGCTGTTGTAATAAACATTTGAGTAAAAACCAATCCCTATTTTTTTATCTGAGCATTATTTATTTATTTATTTATTATTATTTTTTTTATAATTTTATTTCTAATTTTTCCCATTTTCTCCCCAATTTACACGGCCAATTACCCAACCCACTCATTAGGACTCCCCCTATCACTAGTAATGCCCCAACACACCAGGAGGGTGAAGACTAACACATGCTTCCTCCGATACATGTGAAGTCAGCCACCGCTTCTTTTCGAGCTGCTGCTGATGCAGCATTACTGAGCAGCCAGCGCGCTTGGAGGAAAGCGCAGCAGCTCGGTTCTGATACATCAGCTCACAGACGCCCTGTGCTGCAGACATCACCGTAGGAGTGATGTGGGGAGAGAGCGCCATCTACCCACCCAGAGGGAGCAGGGCCAATTTTGCTCCCTCTGACGAGCTGGGGTTCGAACCTGCGACCTCCTGCTCATAGTGGCAGCGCTTTAGACCGCTGGACCACTTGGCGCCCCATCTGAGCATTATTTAATAATTTCTTAAAAATATGCCTGTTTTCAAAAAAAAAAATATATATATATATAATGTGACTGTATATGTGACTATTTTACACTAACTTCTACACTATTACATGATGCTCCTTATTGCTTAATTCTAAGTAGGAATCTGTATCAGCAAGTACAACAATACACATACTTGTGCTTGTACTTGGTTGGAAAAAAAGTTGTATCAATGCATTCTTAATAAGAAGATAAAGTAGAGTTGTGTTATGTTTATACAATCAACACATTTGTGAGTTTAAATCAGAAACTATAAAACAAAGCAAGACTGATACAGGGATTGGACAATGAAACTGAAACACCTGGTTTTAGACCACAATAATTTATTGTGGCGACGGACAGTTCTGGTGGAAACAGGAGAGTTGAGGTGCACACTGAATTCTGCCGTGATTTGGGCAGCCGTAGTTTTATGTTTTTTGGATACAATCCGGATTAGCACCCAAACATCCCTTTCAGACAGCTTCCTCTTACAGCGTCCACAGTTAATCCTGTTGGATGTGGTTGGTCCTTCTTGGTGGTATGCTGACATTACCCTGGATACCGTGGCTCTTGATACATCACAAAGACTTGCTGTCTTGGTCACAGATGCACCAGCAAGACGTGAACCGACAATTTGTCCTCTTTTGAACTCTGGTATGTCACCCATAATGTTGAGTGCATTGCAATATTTTGAGCAAAACTGTGCTCTTACCCTGCTTCACACTCTGCTCTTACTGGTGCAATAATGTGCAATTAATGAAGATTGGCCACCAGGCTGCTCCAATTTAGCCATTAAACTTCCCACACTAAAATGACAGGTGTTTCAGTTTCGTAGTCCAACCCCTGTAATTGGAGACACATAATGTAGTACAACACTGGCTTTAATGAGATTCTGCAGCTCTGCGTGAGCTCTGTAGTTCCTTCTAGCAGTTTAACAGGGAACTGCAGAGACCCGTGACTAAAAAAAACCTGCAGTCCTTAACTTCCTGAAATGATCTGATTGGATTTGAGTTTTGATCTAATTATGGGGATTTCATGGGGTTTCATCTCTAATTTGGAGAAAAAACTAATGCAGAATTTTATAAATGCAAGACAGTCCAGTAACTGTATGCCTTTTGTTAATCAGGTCATCCTTTACTCACTAAGCTGTTCACATTAATAAAGAGTTTGACATGCCTTTTGCATTCCCCTGTAAAACAACTCAAACAAAGCACAACCTTCAGTTCGCTGTTGGAGATACTGAAACAGTGATTTATTTCAGGGATAGGCTCGGGGTCTTCTGTACTTTGTTAATTGCATGCCCTGTGATCATAAAAGAACATAATGTTATCATTTCAGCTCTAAAGTGTCCTACATTACCCTTGATTGCACTTGAAAAGCTCATTACTTCATCATATAGGCTTTCACAGCAGCGATTGCATTCAACAGATGCAACGTGACATAAGGCTTCCTATAGAACATACGACTGTCCACATATGGCTCGTGCTTTTAAATGCCAGTTTGGCTACGGCAGCTCCTTTGTCCTACATACAGTAATTATTGTGGAAATAAAGCTCTGTGTTGTGCTCGAGCTTGGTATGCAAATTAGCATGTAAACAAACAGCCTGTGATTTAAATGAAGGAAAAAAAAACCTCTGAGATGTAAAACAATAAACTAGCCCTGCATAAAAGGATTATAAAATGAGATGTAAATATTAACAGGGATTAGATATTTGACCATATTTTGATCAAAACATTTACTTATTGAACTACAAATAAAATGGTACGTTATAATATAAAAACTGGATGTTCTTTATTTTTTTAATTTACATCTTCTAATTAATAATATTTTATTGCTACTATTTTATTATATAGCCTGAAATAGGATTTATCCATTTTGACTAATAGCAAAATGTTTTCTGAGCTAAATTAATCACTAACAATTGGATAGTTTTGTGTTTTGATATGTGAATTATGGTTAAAGTGGTTAATGCAGCCCCAGTTAGCACTGTTTTCTGAGCTGAATTAATGTTTTAATGCTGTTTTTCTTGTAATCACCATTAATTCAATCCATCCAATACTGTGGGGATGAGCTGGGAAGTAGAGGATAATGAGGTGAAGTAGTGCTCATCCAACATCCTGACCTCACTAATGCTGCTGTTACTGAATGCAATCAAAACCTCACACGATGAAAAACAGTCCAACGTCTAGTAGGAAGCCTTGTCTGGACTGTACAAACAGTTACTGCAATAGAAGCAGGATTCTTTTGATTTCAGAAGAATACTTTCATGCTTCCTCAAAACGTTGGGCTGGAGTCCACCTTCTCTAATAAGTGGACTAAAAGATATGAAGATGGTAGTGAAGGAAATCTGAGGAGATTTGATTTGGACGTTGAACGTTGATGTCGTCTTTTCTTATGTAGCCAAGGGTCAGATTCCCAAAACATAATATGATGTACAGTAAAAAAATTAAGAGACCACTTCAGTTTCTAAATCAGTTTCTATGATTTTGCTATTTATAGGTATTTGTTTGAGTAAAATGGACATTGTTGTTTTATTCTTCTCCTAATTTCCAAATAAAATTATTGTCATTTAGAGCATTTGCAGAAAATTGGAAATGACTGAAATAACAAAAAAGATGCAGAGCTTTCAGACCTCCATCAATGCAAAGTTCATATTCATAAAGCTTTAAAAGTTTAGAAATCAATATTTGGTGGAATAACCCTGTTTTTTAATCACAGTTTTCATGCATCTTGGCATGTTCTCCTCCACCAGTCTTACACACTTCTTTTGGATAACTTTATGCCACTCCTGGTGCAAAAATTCAAGCTTGTGATCATCCATCTTCCTATTGATTGTATTCCAGAGGTTTTCAATTTTGTAAAATCAGGGAAAAACATCATCATTAAGTGATTTCTTATTTTTCTTATTTTTCAGATCTGTTTTTAAAGGTTCTTTATATGATCCTTTCTCACACTAGATATCACAGTAGAGCACTAGCAGCTTAGATCATAACAAATGCTATATATTTTTAGCTACACCCTTTCCTTCAGCCACACCTCCCTCCTCCTATTATTGTTCCCAGCACTGTGGAGCGAATCCAAGAGAAATCACCTGCCAAACACAGACGAGCACAATGGAGAAGTTGTAATTATTTTTTATTGATGCCAAGTATAGACAATTCATACTGCACTTGCATGCACAATGCTTTGTGGGTCATCACTGTCTTGTCTTGAGGCCTGAGGAGGCCAAGGTTTCCACAGAGAAGGACTAACATGCACATGTGGCCAGAACAACAACACATGCCTTTACTCCACTACATCTTTATATCAGAATTAGATATAACACCTTTAAAGAACATTATATTAGTATCCACTCATCATTCACCTATCAGCTGCAACAGACTGTGACACACTGCAGAAGTTCCAAATTAATTGAGCCTAGATCTCCTGTCTTATTACAAAAATCTCATGTTAAGCGCTTATTTTAAAAGCTGCATTAAGGAGTATTTTAGACACATAGGAGTTTATCACTTTGGTTTGCTGTGATATAAATGAAAGCTAAAATCTCAGTGAGCAAGATTTTCCCGCTGTGTTACTGATGCTGCATACAAACCACACCTACCTCCCTAAATAGTATGTAAAAATAATGCACCACAATTAGAGCTGCATTTATTTATGTTGAAGTGTATAATTAGGCACCCAGCATGACATCATGAGCAAATGAAACAATCTATCAGCTCCGGTGGCTGATTATAGTCTAAATTTTTAGAGGCATGCATTTAAAAAAAAAACATTTTACTGACTACTGATGTATCTATTAAGGCAAACTGGCTGTTCCACACAAGATTTCCTTCTCAAAGCAGATGACCTGGCTCTTTAAACCATCACTGATTTTGGAAACTTTACACTAGACCTTGAGCAGCTTGGACTGTGTGGTTCTCCACTCTTCTTCCAGACTCTGGTCTCTTGATTTTCCAAATGAAATGTAAAATTTACTGATGGTCAGTGATGGTTTGGAGAGACATGTCATCTGCTGGTGTTTTTCCACTATTTACTGTCCACTGACCATGTATGTGTTTTTCTCAGATGTCCTCTGAGGAAATTACAGGCTGAATTACCTACTGGTTTTGCTGAACTCTGTGGACCTCCGGTAATTTTAGTCCCGTCCGGACGGACGAACATCTCTGAGTTTCGTCACCTCGCGTTTAATAAAATAGCTATTTGTCCACTGCCACGCACCGTAATTACACTTTAGGCATGCGTTTACATGGAGATCCACATAAACACAACAGCAAGTGGAAATGGAGAAGCTACTGAACGCTATGTCATGTAACAGAGAAAGCCAAAAACTCACTGGTCCTCGTGTTTTTTCAATTGCAGTCCAGATGCAAGAGTTTTATCACTGAGTAGAAGAATGAAATATTTTTCACAGACGTCCCCCTTTAGAAACTAATCCCCTTCCAAGGTTGACTTACTGGCAGGTAGTGTGTAAACTGCTCCTACCCGAGCCAGTGCACGTTCTGTCCAAGCCTGATCCATCCCATCTCTTAAACATCATTATGACGTCTTTATGAGCCTGAGTCCAATTTAAAGGTCTCATTCCATTGTTTTTTCATTATAAAATGTGAAGTTGTGGTCTTTAGTTTAAATTATTGCCCTGTGAGCTGTTTTTTGTGAAAAAAGTGCTCTGGTGATGCAGTATAACGCTGCTTTAGTCCTGTAAAAGAGTGGGCAGGGAGAAACAATAGGATTTGGGGTCTTGCTCATGAATATTCATACATGCAAACATATCATATCGCCTCGGATTGGCAAACAGCACTGCGAGGCACCAAGATGAACAACAGTTTGAAATGTTTCAAAATAAAGACATTTTTACACTAATGACAGTCTTTGCAATGCCTTTGCATATTACTTTACAACATGTGTAATTCCATGCCAAGTGCAGTTCAGACACTGATGTAGTCTTAGAGTCTCTGTAAAAGGCAAAATCCACCGGAGATCCTATGCAAATCTATATAAACACACAGGTTTGTAGTCCAGGTCCAGAAAGTAAAAATCCACCTTTTTTCGTTGGCTGAGCTCTACACAGCTATCTTAAACAGTTGGCATGTTACAGTAAGTTAGCATGGTCAGCACAGGGATACTTCAGATCTGGTGGTCACTTTTATTTATTTGACGTATTAAAAAAAAAGACAGTAGTAGGATGTAATGCCTTTGAGTTCAGCCTGTACAGATGGATCTCTGTGATTGGGTTGGAGTGAGCTGGTGATGTAGAGCAGCAGCTGTTAAGGGTGAATATGAGAGAGCCTGCCTCTCCACTGTGTTCATCACACACGGCCTCTGCACCCCCCCACCCCACCCCACCATTTCCCCATTAGCTGCCTGTGGCAGAGCTGTGTGTATTTGTACATATGTGTGTGTGTGTATGTGAGTGTGTGTAAAAGCAGCCTTCATGAGCTGACTTTTAAATACACAGTCTTTGATGAGGTCTTTTTTTTTTCACTCCCTCAGTGAACGTGAGTGTGTGTATCTCTCTCTCACTCTGTGTGTGTGTGTGAATGTGGGCGTAAGATCATGCTGATGCCTCTCTCACATCTATCTTCTTAAGATGCTCAAATGTGTCATTTTTGAGTACATGATGGCCTATTAACTGTAGAACAACCTACATCTGGGGACGTCTTTTAGCGGATCAGATGCGTCGCCTTTTTTTTTTTAACGTATCAAAGCTTGGCTGTGACTCTTCAGGAGATGCCGTGTAAAACGGCTTTTGTTAAAAGGGAAAGCAATTTGTGGCCAAGAAAGAACAATGCAAATGCTTTGAGCGCACGATCGAGTCGATATTCACACAGTCTGTAAACGCCTTTTATGACGAGGCTTGTTCCTGTCCGCGGCGGCCTCCATAAACACTGGAAATTAAAAGCAAATGTAGTCAGTGACAATGTTATCAAGAACAGGCAGTCTGTGTTGAGTTGGCACATAAAATATGAAGTATGTTTCACGCCTTTTAAAGATGTTCTGGGCTTAAAGGCCCATATAAAAAATGATGTAACGGGACTGCTGTAAAACCTAGCATGCATGTCTCAGGCAGGAATTGATATGAAACGGGTGTTTTTTGTTGTTGTTGATTTGACAAAGTATATTGCCTCAGGAGGGTGTTAAAAAACCCTTAACAGGCCAGGATTTTTATCATTGGTCTGCCTGACATTACACCACTAAATTTTTCTATTTGATGGGAATGGTCAAAGCCAGATCTGCACCAAGAGCTCTTAGAGCTTCCAGTACGGCTCGGCTCGAACCTCCATCACTCAAAACACACAGAAAATACACATCCAGACTCTTCTCTGTGTTGGCACCAAGGTGGTGGAATGAACCTCCACTGGTTGTTAGAACAGTAGAGTCACTCGCGGTCTTCAAACGTCGACTGAAGACACATCTTTTTAAAGAGTTCCTAAACTAAAAAAAAAAAAAAAAAAAAAAAAAAGCTTTCTAGGGTTCTAAACATGATTAAGCTCTATGTATCTCTTGATCCTAGTCTACAAACTAGCTTTGGATATCTGAAGTAACTTTGAAGCACTGTTTGCTCTGAATAAGGGCGTCTGCTAAATACCGCAAATGTAAATGTATTTAAGGATTCCTATTTAAGCATTACATAAAAAGCTTTCATGTTTGATAAAGAACATTACTGAAAAGTTTAAATTGTCAAAATTTAAATAATAAAATAATAAAATTGGCTCTTTTCTGAACGTCATTTCAAAATCTATATTTTCCTGAATACAAATTAAACAGTTAATGCCCTCCAAACCTTTAGTTTCGTTACGTTTGTTTAATTTTTACATCTATTTTCAAACCTGCAGAATTTGTGTTGATTCCTGTTACTGATCTGGAATTATTAAGTGGAGTAGAGAGTGAACAGGCAGCTTCTCCAAGTGTCCTGTAGGAGATTTCAAAGCCCTCAAATTTTCAGAATGTAAATAAGTTACTTTACTGCCGAAAAAAAGGGTTTTGTATCACCCACACCAGTAGGCTCTCAGGGGCAGCTGGTGGGTAGTGCACCTCTTGGTTAGAGACTGTTCATTGCTAGACATGCCTCTACAACACAATAAAAATTCATACATAAATTTTGCACAGTTGAAAGACTTTGAGAGGGGGCACAGGTCTCATTGGACTGAGAGAGGCAGGATGGTCATTTTGCCAAATTTCCTATAGTCTAAGCTATCTATCAGCCTGCCACCACTGCCATATTTTACTTGCTGTTTCCTGAATGAGATCTGAGGGATCTGACGATGGTAGGGCTAAAGTAGGAAAGACTTATCATAAGCATGATAATGCTCGCCCACACACAGCAAGGGTTTCCCAAGAATATCTCTCAATATTGCAAAATTTCACCAGATTTACCTGCATGATCTACAGACCAGGCTGCAACATCTGTGGGCAAATGTTCTGCAGGATGCCACACAGAATAGCTACACCTCCATGCCCAACTCATCTCATCTCATGTGTTGTCCAGGCTAGAGGTGACCGAACAGAGTACCCAAGCTTTCTTTTTAGTGTACAGTTTTCCCCAATAGACATATCCTTTCTTTATATTTTTTTAATTACAGTGTATCATCAATTTATTCACATATACAGCTCTGGAAAAAAATAAGAGACCACTTAAAAATGATGATTTTCTTTGATTATACCAAATGACCAAACCTCTGGAATATAATCAAGAAAAAGATAGGAGTGCCAGGAGTGGCACAAAGTTATCCAAAAGCAGTGTGAAAGACAGACTGGTGGAGGAGAACATGCCAAGATGCATGAAAACTGTGATTAAAACCAGAATTATTCCACCAAACATTAATTTCTGAACTCTTATGAATATGAACTTTGATCTTTGCATTATTTGAGGTCTGAAAGCTTTGCATCTTTTGTGTTATTCCAGTCATTTCTCATTTCTGCAATAAAAGCTGTAAATGCCAATATTTAAATTGGAATTTGGGAGAAATGTTGTCCGTAGTTTATAGAATAAAACAAAAATGTTCATTTTACTCAGATGTATACCTATAAATAGCAAAAGCAGAAAAAAATGACTCAGAAGCTTAGTTTTTTTTCCCAGAGCTGTACACAGTTCCAATTGATTCCAAGAACTCCTTGTTGATGCGTTATTTTTCTTTTATCAATAAGTGTACTTCAACATATAATGCTATATGAAATAAGCTTCTCTAAGGGCTGTAAAGCAGGTGTAAGGACAGATAGCACTGTCAGAGTCTGTTCTCACGCCACCAAAAGTGTGTTTAACCTAAAGCAGAGCAACTTTGCTAGAGTTAATCAAACTGAAACCTGAGCTCAAGGAGAAATTGGAGTCACCCTGAAAGCAGTCCCTACTTTAAAGAGCACAATAAAGCACAAGGACACTGCAAATCCTTTACAGTACGCTTGCAGTAATCCTCTCTCTTTCTCTCTCTCTTGCTCTTTCTCTCTCTCTCTTGCTCTTTTTTTCTTTTTCTGTCTCCCTCTCTTTTTTTTGTAGAATAAAATTCAATGTCAACACTGTAGATGCACAGCGTAGCACAGCCAGTGGGTTGGAGATAGGCCTGGGATTTAAAAGGTCCTCCTCTTTGAATCGCTGTGCTATCTTCCAGCAGATATCTGTCTGCTCGGCCTTGATAAATGGTGGAATCCCTGTAATCTATTTTCATTTGTTCTTTTTCGTTCCAGTGTTTCCAGTCTGCTCCCCGGCTCCGCCGCTCCCACGCCTGCTGGAGAAAGCAGTGTGATGGAATTCTAAGCACTCCAAAACACTCCTGCGAGTATAGTTTATTGCCGGCGTACTGCTCCAGGACAGGCTGGAAATCATTATTTACTCCTCAAGGCCATTCCACAAGATTGAGCTTTAGAGGTTTAGGTATTTGTTCATATTACGTTTTCTGTATGCCTGTGTAGTGAGCCCCCAACCCCCCCTCACCTCCCTCGCAACTTGTTGTCACCCCTGGTTTTATTTGCTGTGGGAGTTGTAAAGCACTGAATGTCAGTTGATATCTTTCACTATAGCATGCCATGACTTTTCCTGCGGAGACTGATGGAGCGAGTCAGTGATGCTCAGCTCAAAGTTGCTTCGTCCTTTAACCTCTTAAACTGCAGACTAATAAAAATGAATGCTCCTAACTCATTCAAGAAAATTTACTTTATGTGGAGCGTCTTCATATTTTTAAATGGTTCTTCAATTTCACACATAAGTTTGCATCACTACAAAGAACCCTTGGTACCATTAGTTTCATTGCACTGTAAGCTTTTAATTTATCAAATAATTGTAAGATATACTATTCAATAACTATTATAAATTACTGAATAAATACTGTTAATTACCGTTTCAGTAATTTCCATATTCATTATTTATTCAGACTTATCAGTATACTGTATACTACTAATTCGTAACCAATATCAGTTGTTCAGCAAGTACTATGACTTGAGTTGTTCAGTAAGTACTATGATCTAAATACATTAGATTATTCAGTAAATATTAAAATGGTCCAGTAACTGTTGTTAATAATTCATTACTTACTGAAACCTGTAATACTGTATTCTTGAGATGCTCCTGTGACATTTAATGACTATGATGAATAAATAAATCACTACTCATTAAGTATTCAGTTAAAAGTATGAATTATATATTGTCTACTAAAAATGTATTATGTAACAATTGTGCTATGAAGTAGTTAGTAGTTACGAAGTAATTACTGTAGTAACTACTAAATATTAATCAGTAACTGATTTTAAATAATGCTATGCCTTTTTCAAAAACTACTATCAATTATTCATATATTATTCGCTATGTGTAGCTGTTCTTAAATAAGTCTATGCTTCTTCAGTGTTGTAATGTTAACTATCATTCTGAATAGATTTTGCTCATCAAACAGCCCAAAAATCTTTTAAAAAGCTCAGTTTTAACACTTCACTTACTTAAATAAATGTGGGGTTTAAATCGGACTCTGGCTCATAATGACAGTGTATGGGACGGGTCTGGCTTGGGCACAACATGCATGAGCTCGGGCCAGGTCGAGTCGGATTTTTGGGTCCGATCTAAGATCTACTGTGAATTTTTCACAGTTTATTCAACTACAAATGAATAAAAATGATGAATAGAGTTTAATATGTGGTAGGGATAAATTTCTCTTACTGGTTTCAGTTATGTTTAACTCCAGGTGGAGCAGCTTTAGAGAGCTGTAAAGAACATATCATGGAGGGGTTTTACACTGAAAAGATCCCAGAGTCCTATTTCAATATTCCTTCACTCCTTGTGAATATGGCTTATGAATAGTACATCGGCTGATATGGTGGAAGGCCAGGCGTATAGGATCCTGCAGGTCTCTGACATGCTGTAGATTCAGAGAGAATGCAAAACGTTGCCTATTTGACATATAGTGCACCACATGATTTCATGCTGGATGGAGTGCAGCATATAAATGAGAATGGAGCCACTTCTGATTTAGCCTTAGTGCAGCGTGAAGGGATTTGTACCTGTGAATTTGTGACAGTGAGGAACTTCACATTTATACCATCACATCGGCTAACTCACTTTTCAAAGGAGGAATATTTTCTTAATATTTTCTGTATTTTAAAATAATTCACTTTCAGTTATCTTAATGTTCAGCAATTATTATAAATGACCTAATAAATGGGTCTGCTATGCACGATTGACGTAGCTACTGTGAATAATAGTATTAAATTGTTATTTTACCAAACAAACTGCTCCAGCTGTAAATTAAGCTTTAAATTAGCAACACTTTTAAACTTAAAACAAAGATTTTGCGCAAAGATAATAGAGACATTCAGCCCTGTGATATACAGCTCTGGATAACATTTCTTCCAAATTCCAAATAAAAATATTGTCATTTTGAGCATTTATTTGCAGAAAATGAGAAATAACTGAAATAACAAAAAAGATGCAGAACTTACAGACCTCAAATAATGCAAAGAAAACAAGTTCAAATTCATAAAGATTTAAGAGTTCAGGAATCAATATTTGGTGTAATAATCCTGTTTTTTAATCTCAGTTTTAATGCATCTTAGCATGTTCTCCTCCACCAGTCTTACACACTGCTTTTGGATAACTTTATGCCACTCCTGGTGCAAAAAATCAAGCAGCTTGGTTTGATGGCTTGTGATCATCCTTCTTCTTCTTGATTATTATCCAGAGGTTTTCTATTTGATAAAATCAAAGAAACTCATCATTTTTAAGTGGTCTCTTATTATTTTTTTTTTTAGAGCTGTATTTATTTATGTCAATTTTTGTATTTATGTTGCTTGAACATATCTTTTGTTAAGTAACTTGAGAAGTGATTAGAGGTCCTGTCTGAATGATGATTTTGTCCCATAAAGCAGCATAAATACAACAGAACTAATAGCATAGACTTCCCACCCTGCAAAAACTCATTTCAGCAAGGCACCCTGCTGTACAACCCCCCACTCCTAAACCCTGTGGCTTGATCACCCCCAAAAATATGCGTAGGCAGCCTGATACAATACAATGTCCTGATTTTTTCTCTCTCCTGTAAAGTTGCTGTTTTGGAGATTAGGTGTTTTTCACAGGACAACGATGATATACGTATCTGTTTGTGTCAATATTTTAGTCAGATTATATTTGTCAATATCCTTGACTTGGATGAAGATCAGATCAGATTTTATGACAAATCTATACAAAAAAAAAAAACAATAAATATGAAAGTTCACATTTCTTTTTTTTGCCCACTGTACACAGTTTACACCTCTAAGTATTAGTATGTAGTATGCTAGTGTGCAATTGGAACACAGCCCAGGGTGTTTGCAAGGAAACTGTTTTTTTGTAGAGTATATTTGAAACACAAAATTGTACCAACCGAAGCTTCATTATTATCCTACAGTGGCAAGATATAAACAGTTTGATCCTCTAGGGTATCCTTAATTAACAGAGAATTCACACTTTTAAATGGTGGTTTCGAAAAATCCATTTAGGGTTTTTTTTTTTTTTATACGCTTTTACCTAAAAAAGACATTTGTATACTGTCTCTCTTTTCTGTACATTATGGGTCAAAAACGTACCAACAAATATGTACCAACCGAAGCTTCATTATTCATGCTACTAGGGGTGGGTGACATGGCCTTAAAATAACATCACGATATTTCATGGTATTTTTGCGATAACGATACGCTTGGTGATATGACAAAACACTAAAAACACAAACACAAAAAAATATTTTAAAAATACACTATACACTGCAAAAAAAAAAAAAAAAAAATATTATTACATACAATATAATACTGCACACCCCTAAGTGAGATATTAAAAAATACAAGAATTTGATCAGATTTGTAACAGAAGTCAATGATCCAGAATGTCATGATACTAATAATACACTCCAAATATCTCCATATATCCAGAAATAAAGTAAAATAAATTATACTGGACAGATATAATCTGTCTCTAGTAGATATATAATGTAAAATGGGGTGGGTGATATGGCACGATATTTTAGGGTATAATATCATTCACGATATTTAAAAATTTTGACGATATTATTGTGTACGATACGATATGGCACACCCCTACATGCTACAGTGGCAAGATATATACAGTTTGATCATCTAGGGTATCCTAAATTAACAGAGAATTCACACTTTTAAATTGTGGTTTAGAAATTTTAGCCATTTAGGGGGCTATTTTATTTTTATACACTTTTACTCAAATAAGAGATTATGTATACAGCCATTTCTCAATCTTCGCATGGTTCCTCACCTTTCCATTCACATTAAGACGTCGTTCTGAAGGCATGTCTTTCTGTCTTCAGCCACACCTCTTCATTAAGAAAGCTTATTGCTTCATTAGTAGCACTGATTTGTAATACTGACAATACGCTCGCATTATAGTACCATGTAGGCTTACTAACGCTAAACGAAAACACATCATTAGCACGCACGGGCTCGACCGTGTTACTAAATTAAGACAGACTTCTTTCGCAATTAGCTGACAGCTCGATTGTGTGAATCAGAATGTAATAGGTTATTCTCCTCTTCTTTCTGCTACCCTTTTCCCCCTTATTAGGATATCACCGCAATTGCTTGGCAACTGAAGGTGCTCCCATCAATCCATTTCATTCACATTTCACTAGTGACCCAATTTCTTCAGATTTGTTCAGCATAAAAAGCTTAGGCACAAAAGCAATTTCGCACATAGCTCGACTTTTTTTCACGTTGCAGAAAGTTACAGTCAGAGATGAGTGATAGAACGTACTAGCAAATACGAAATGACAATCTATGAGCATTATTGCACATTACTTACAAACTCAGATGTAATGCTTTCCATCGTCTGAAGTTTGGAGCATGGAAAGTTTATTTTAGTCCACCTTTGACTCCACCATGCTTACATAGATGATACCTGGAGATGTTTCAGTGTACATCTAATTAGGTTTCATTCACACTGGGACTCCGTATATTCAAACCCTTGAAGCACTGTGATTATAATCCAGCAGTTTTCACCAGGAGCCAGGGGAAGAAAGTGCTGCCTAAGCAGATATAGTGCCATCGAAAGTGGCCTGTGGAAAGGGCATTTATGCCAGAATCATTATCATATCAAAATGGTATAATACATAAATGACTGCGTGGTACTGCGGTTTGGAAGGGGACTGGGGTGTGTGGCAGATGGACGTGTTTTGGGAAGCGGGGTTTTATTGAATGCTTCTGAAGAATCTGAAATCTCTGCTGAGCAGCTTAAATTAATGAGCTTCATTGCTATGGAAATAAGCCCGGCTGCTTATTGATTATTGACTTTGTTAAATAGAAAAAGTCTGATTTTCAAAAGTGTATTTGGCGCAGTGCCCAACTTGCTACTCAGCCTTATGATGCCTCCGTGAAACTGGTCCTTCTCTGGCACAGAGAAAGGGGGAGGAAATGATTTGATACTCTGATTTCGTCACTGATGATCACAATAATCTGTCCTTCAAAAAAGATTTTCAGCTCAGATATCTCAATATTCGAAATGTATCCGAATACATTTTCAGAGCTTTAATTACACTCTATTACAAAAGTCATTATACAGGAACTGGTATCATCGTGTCTCATGACTTTTGCCATGTACCGTGAAAGCTCCATAAAGATCGATGCACTGAAATGTGAGATACTGCTCTAAAAAAAAATAAAAGATCACTTAAAAATGATACATTTCTTTGATTTTACCTAATTGAATAACTAAATTTTTGCACCAGGAGTGGCATAAAGTTATACAAAAGCAGCGTGTAAGACTGGTGGAGGAGAATATGCCAAGATGAATCACTCCAGGCACTAAACCCGGGCAGACATTTCTGGAGGGCCGGTCGCTCCAGGCGCTGAATGAGAGAGTCAGTCACTCTGGGCACTAAACCTGGGCTAACATCGCCGGAGAGTGGGTTGTTTGGATGTTAGCATAGCCAGTTAGCTAACTCTCCATCTGTCCTTTTTTTCCCGCCCTCCTCCGACTGTCACTGTAGGCGGTCTGTCACAAACCCTGGAGATATCAGCCAATAGCCTTCGCTGAGGGAGCAGACCCTGACCCCGCCCTTAAACTGTCAAAACCACCCCTTTCAAAACTCGAACACAAAAGCCTCCTCGAGCAAAAATAAAAGCCAGAGGTAATTCACACAGCGCGTGAGGAGAACTGTGAATTCAAAAGGAAAATAAACACCCGAGAGAAGAGGAAAATGAAGCTAGAGAGCGATATTCTGTTAAGTTAATATACACACGCAAAATGTTTTGAATCTTTTTTTTTTTAAAGAACCATTTACTTAAAAGTTCTTATGGGAACAAAAACGTCTAAAAAAAAAAAAAAAAAAAAAAGCTTTCTGGTACCTTCCCTTCAAAGAGTGTAATGTACTCACTCTCACTGTGACGTCTGAATGAAGTGAGACATCACTGAGAGTTGGTACTGGAAACAGGCCATGCTCACCTAGCGCTCATTCAAATTTCCCTTTAAAAGCTTTTATATAACAATCTGATTAAACCAAGACAGTTCTCTTCCTGATGGTGCATTTTAGCCACTTTAGAAGTATAATTTCTCCACTCAGAACCAGCCTGTGGGCTTACACGTAGGAAAGCACCAGGACACTGAAATGGCTCACGGTTTCGGTTCAGGGTTATTAATTTAGTGTGACGTGTCAGAAAAAAAAAATGCCTTTCATTTTCATTATGCTTTGAAGCTTTCACCAGCAATAAATCCTTTGACTGGAGCTTTCTGAAATGTATAATATAATACAACCTGACCTGTAGTCACAAGCTTTTCTAGTCATTCTGCTTGAACTTCTGGCCCAATATACTTTCATTCGGTTCTTTAATTAAATGGGCTCATCTGTGGTGTTGTCCCTGTCTGAACTTCTCTACACTTCTCTACTCGTCAGATGTTTTAATTGTCTCTGACATGTTGGTAGGAGTTTTTTTTGTTTGTTTTTTTTTAGCTCTAAATATTGTTCCCCGAAAAATGATGTAGTGCCTTGAGAGAGAAAGAAAAAAAGCTCATGTCGTTCTGACCTTTACTGTATGACATTTCTATTTTATTATTCGAGTTAGGAGTCCAGAGACGGCCAAAACTGGTCATAAATATCACAGGATTCATGTACAGGTCATCACATTAGAGCACTTCCTCGTAGCATTAGTCATTCAGCTCTAGCATACAATACACAGAATACACAGCATACACAAAACATGAATGCTGAATAAAATCACAAAGGGATGCAGAACAAGGGACGATTGGATTGTTTTGAGAAATCTGGGCTGATTCTGCATTAATGCACTTATCATAAAAAACAGTTGTACCCAGAAGGAAGTGTTGGTTTGCAGTGCTATTTCAAAGAAAGATAAGATAAACAAGAACAATACATTCTAAATTAAGACTGATATGGGCAATATTTATTGAGCTACATATACAGAATTAGGTGAAGTGTTAATAGCATGTCACATAGCATCCCAGACATTTTTTAACCAGAGTTCATGTACAGATTGGCCAAGCAGTAGGCGTGGCATATCATCTGTGTCTTCGAGACAAGCCCTTGAAATGTCCGCAGTATACGGTTGAGCATTGTCCTGTTGAGCCATTGAGCTCCATTGGCTACCCGTTGCTGCTCATATCAAATTCAAAGCCTTTACAATCGCCTACAAGGTGATGACAGAACAGCTCCTTTCTACATGCACTCACTCCTAAAGTTACCTCCCGGCCGCTACGCTCCTCCAATGAACGTCGCCTCACTTTGCCAAACATCCACACAAAGCAATCCAGACTGTTCTCATACAGAGTTCCCCAATGGTGGAACAAACTACCTTCCACTAACAGATCAGGAGAATCTCTCGCTATCTTTAAGAAACTCCTGAAGACAGAGCTCTTCAAAGAGCACTTACTCTCTTAACACCTCTAACACACTAACTACTTCTAACCTCATTTCCTTCTTCCCCTCCTTCACTCCTCTATCCCCTTATTTCCTTTGACCTCCTTTAGGCCCTATATAAAGATGTTTTTACCTTTAACTTCTATTACTTTTGTACTTCCCTATTTTAAGGAATTGTAGGACCTCATTAATGTATTGTTGGGATGCCAGGAACAGTGCAAAGGTGATCTGGCATCGTACAAATGTGCACCCCACACCATGGCACAAGGCCTTTTGGAAGTGTGATGGGTGACAACCAAACCATTTATCTTGACGTTGACTTTACACAACAATTCGTTGGTCTTCTCCACCAAGAAACTCCACCAATAGTGTGACTCTTGGGGCATCGAGTGGTCCAGAGGTCTAAAGCACTGCCACTATAATCGGTAAATCACTGGTTCGAATCCCCGCCATGTAGCTTGCCGTCAGCTGCCAGAGCCTCGAGAAAGCACAATTGGCCTTGCTCTCTCTGGGTGGGTAGATGGAGCTCTTTCTTCTCATCACTCCATAGGGTGATGTCGATCAGCACAAGACGTCTACGAGCTGATGTATCAGAACCGAGTCACTGCACATTTCAAGTGCGCCGTGATGCTACTCGGCAATGCTGCATCAGCAGCGGTTCAAAAAGAGGCGGAGTCTGACTTCACATGTGTAGGAGGAGGCATGTGCTAGTCTTCACCCTTCTGCTGTTTTGGTATCACTTGTGATGGGCGATATACAGCTGAATTGGTGGGACAATTGGCCAAGCAAAGAAAATTTTAAATATATCTTTACTAAAGATGACATGCTGCATTCTGTTTATGCTAAATGAATTCAATAGATGACATTTGGAAATATATTGTTTCAAAGAACTGTAGTATGACAATTATGTCTGGACATGCAAGGCATAACTCAGGCAGGCCATAGTGCAGTAGGTTCCGAAGTCAGCTCTAGAAACCGCTTGTTTCCTTTACTAAAACACTTGGCCCAGCACACAGGGAGCTTGCTAATAAATTAATGAGCTGAAAAAGTGTGCTTAATGAGGGAAAGCACAAAAATGTGCAGAGAGCATGGAGTCTCTTACACTGGGAAACCCTTGACATAACAAGGCCACACTCTTGTACTATGCTAACATGAGTATGCAGTCTTAAAGTAAAATTGAATACCCCTAAGCAAAATATCGGCTATTGTATATTCATTAACACCAGAAAGTCTAGACCAAAGACTGAATCAGCTTCATGTGTTTATACATTGTATAGATTTGAACCAGTTAGTTTAATTTTTGCACTGCAGTTAATAAGTACACACAATAACGTTCTATTGTTGTAATCTGCATGGGCTGCATCTCCCTACGCTTGACACCGATTAGTTTGTAGAAGGCATGTATGTAGTTGATCAAGACTAAGATGAAATTGAATTTGACACATTAAAAAAAAATTACCTAAGTAGTTCATTTTTATATTTTTGAGTTTCAGAAAGAAGTAAGACACATTGAAAAAGCTTTTTGTAGCCAGATTCTACTGCACTGCTCTTTTAAAGTCAGTCCACAGGTTTTGATGATTTTTTGTTTGGGGACTCTGGCAAGGGCCATGCCAAACCTTCCCCTAAAGCTTCCCCTAAAGCCAAAGCTCACCTACCCCATGCTTAACAGCTATAGATATGCTATTTTTATTAAATTACGCACCATTTTTTCTCAAAATACAGCTCTGTAAAAAAATAAGAGACCATTTAAAATGGATGAATTTCTTTGATTTTACCAAATTGAAAAGCTCTGGAATATGATCAAGAGGAAGGTGGATGATCATAAGCCATCAAACCAAGCTGAACCGCATGAATTTTTGCACCAGGAGTGGCATAAAGTTATCCAAAAGCAGTGTGTAGGACTGGTGGAGGAGAACATGCCAAGATGCATAAAAACTGTGATTAAAAACTAAAATTATACCAACAAATGTTGATTTCTAAACTGTAAAACCTTTATGGATGTGTATTTGTTTTCTTTGTATTATTTGAGGTCTGAAATTTCAGTCATTTCTCATTTTCTGCAAATAAATGGCAACATTTTTATTTGGAATTTGGGAGATATGTTGTCTGTAGTTTATAGAATAAAAGAACAATGTTCATTTTACTATTTAACTTGGTTTTAAAGTGTTACCTCAGGGGACGGCTTGGAAATGCCCACACCTGTGTAAGTTGTGAGGTGTAATCTTGTGAGTGAGGTTGAATGTTGGCCAGTGTGCTCATGGAAAAGCAACATGAGTTACTAGAGTTTGAGCTGGCTGGTAAGAATTGACAAGTGACAAGCAATGTATATGGTGCAGGGCAGAGAGCATACTAATTCCTGTTCCTGAGTTTTGTTCTTTGCTGTTTAAATTGTGCTACATGTCTGGTTTGTCTGTTGATTTATTTATTCATTTATTTTTCAAACGGAAGCTGCACAACAATGATTTCTTGGCCTGCAATTACAAAACTCTCTTAACTGTACTTCTTATAGCTGCTTCATTAACTTAATTAAAAATAATGCACACATTTATTTTTCTTACAAATATAACAGAGACTTGCTTACATATCCATGTCCAGCTTGTCAGAAGCGATTCATTTCACTATGCATGTATTACTGTGTTATCCTGTGTTACTGCAGCAGCTAATTAAGAAGCTGCCTGTGTTAATATTGCAAAGCGTGTTCCAGTCAGGCTCATCTGAGCAGCTGTATGATCAGAAATGGCCCCTGGACCAAAGACTGTGATATCTTCAGAAACTCGCTACGCTGTCATCAGTAAGCCCCTGGGTTTATTATATATTATCAGTGAACAGCTCTGTGCAGCAGATATGTAACCCACTTACATCAGTCACAATGTTAACCCACACAACCCTCGTCAGAATTGAAAATGAAGGAGAATTTGTGGTGCATTTAACTATTTATAGAAATAAAACGTCAGAACTTCCATTCATAAATTTATAAATGTTTTTGTATGTAGACTACATTTTCTGAAGGTTGCATACATAACTCTTTCTCTCATTCACTTGTTTTCTCTGCCAGTGTGCCTCTCGATTTCTGTCTCTTAGTTTAATAGTTTAATTTGATGACTGTCTATAAGCATGGGCATCAAGGTTCCATTGCACATCGTTCTATAGAAATTAAACCAAATATATCTGCCATGTTGTTTGGTAGACCTGCTGTCCTCCACCCGCTTCTCCCAGATGAAGTGTGTCTCAGACTGCCTTAATTGAGTTTAAAGACACCCAGTTTGTGCACTAAATGTAATGTTTCAACAGTAAAACAAGCAGTTTATATATTTTATTAAAAAAAAACACTTACATTTCAATCAAATTACAGATCCAGAGCCCATCTTTGTTTACTCTGTGTGCTGCTAAGAGGAAACAAAGCTACCACCATCCAGTTCAACCCCCGTGCTAATGCAAAAGAGTCAGCATGCCTCTATGAATGAACTAATGAATGAAGTTACACTAGAAACCCAAGGACGCTTTACAATTTACATTTCACACACAATCATTCATACTCAGCATTTATACTCATCCACACACCGGTAAGAAGCGGCAGCCAATAGCACACAGCATACTCTCAACCGGAAACAACCGTCCATACACACAATCATACATACATTTACACAAACACAGATTTTCATAAATAACACACACTTACATATACACTCCAGATCAATTCAGAGTATCCAGTTTACCAGATCTAAATTTTTTTGGACTGTGAAAGGAAACCAGAGTCCCCAAAAGAAACCCATGCAGACACAGGGAGAACATCGAAACTCCACCCAGATAGAAACTTGAACCCAAGACCCCAGTGCTGGGAATGAAACGTGCTAACCGCTAAGCCACTATGCTGCCATAAAGATTAAAGATGATTAAAAGAAGAAAATAAATTGTTTTAAACAGTATTTACTACATCAACCTACACTAATGTTAGCTTGCTGGCTAACTGCTAATTAAATCACATTAGCAAATTTATGCAAACATAAGACTTAAAGATTAAAAAACGACAAAGAACACCACACCATATAATCAGTAATAGCATCTCAGCTACTCACAGACAGTCTGTTTCAGTCAAGGCTGTCAGACAATCTCAAAAATATAGTAAATAAATGAGTCACTATTAGCACAGAAAATACAAATTGTTGGACCTAGAGATTAATAGACATTTTAGAAGAGAAAAATTAGATGAGTATGAACTGTTGCTTTCAAAAGATGTGAGGACGGGTGTGTGGAGCTACACATCATACTGCAACCATCCAGCAGAGGCACTAGACAAGTGGTGGCTTCACTTTTTGAGTTGTTGACTATTGAGTTAAGTTTTTTTTTTTAGTTGTCCATGTTTTACTTGGGTCACTGGTTTGAATAGCTTCTAGTGGCCAAATCTTTACCCTTCACCCCTTAAAACATAAACAGTCTTTGACACCCCACGGGTTTGAACCTTCTCGGAAAAGGCCATTGTTTATGAGTAGGTTGTACAGTGTTTTTAATAAGTCATATCTAGTGAAACTGATGGGGAAGAATCTCTAGAGTGAGCCTGGCAGCCTTTTGTAATGAGGAAAGAAACCACTCAGCCATAGAGCGCTGTACCTCCAGTCAGGAGGCTGAAATTAAAGGACCAAATGATGCGTGCATTAAATTTTCCCTAAATCTCCAGGGCTCCCCGGCGCTTGCTGGAATCAAACTCATTTCCGCGAGCCCCATCTGCCTCGGCTAGCCTTACATCTCAGCTCCGGGCACAAACTTTCTCTCCGAGAGCGCGAGCGTGCGGGCCTTACACTTAACTTGGCTGCCATTTACCACCGGAGCCGTCAAAACGGGTTTCATTAAGTCGAGAGTGGGGGGATATTACCCTGAACATTTGTATTATCCCAACCCGACAGCCAGATAACTTCCCTACACCACTTTCCTTTTAAATCGCTGCCCCACTGCTGGCCTCTTGCACAAGGCTGCGTTCAGAATTGGTTTGTGATAACTGACATTTAAACCCATGGGAGCAAAGCAAATGTGCTTCTGTGTTTTCTGCGATTGTCAGCGTGGCTCGCCGGCTGGGGTTCTGCCAGACAGAAGCCTGGAGTGGGTGAGGATTCCTCTGTAAATGAAAGGAAGCTCTATGCTCTATAGCCAATTAATTTGTTTAGAACAGCACCACCTGTTTGATGGCGTCCTCCGTGTGTAGGCATGGTTTGTCACTTCTGCCTACAGCTAATAAGCGAAGCCTGCATCCTTCCAGCCAGGTTTTTAATATGCATCGCTTCATATTGATGCACGCTTTAATGTGAATTAGACCGCATTGAAAAGCGCAATTCCACAAATAAGGCTTCCAGATAATTAGGCCATTTTGTATTAAAGATTACTGACAGAAAGAGCACAAATTCCTTTCATAATTGAGACATGGAGGCTTATAGCAGATCTTAAGTCGTGGAATCAATCCTGGAAATTAGGTGCTGTTGTTTTATTGTGTTTGTCATCCATGTGACTTATTAGTGCATTATAGATAATAAGGGTAGAATAATGCTGTTTTTTTCTTCATAAAAACACTAGGTATCACTCGATTTATTTGTATGATTTCTTCTTGTTCTTCTTGAAAGACTAATACAGAATACTAGTAGTAAGTCAAGACATAGCTTACATATGCTTCTGAAAAAAAAGCAAAACAAAGAACATAGTAAGTAAAGACATTAAAGTATGTTAAAAAAAATTTAAACACATAAGCAACAATCATAAAAAAATAAAAATAAAACAGGCTAGAGGCTGATCCTTCTTTATGTTTGCAAGTAAGGTGATAGTGTTATGGTCCCGTCCTGTTTTGTGTCCCTCTGGTCTGTCTCTGTGTGTATTCACCTGTTTGTTTGTAGCTCCGCCCCCTTGTTTCCCGGTCCCAGGTGTTTCCTCTTTCCTGTCCCCGTCAGTGTGTATATATAGACCCCCTTGTTTTAGTATCCCTTGTCCATGGTTGTACGTCCAATGTCAGTCAGGTCTTGTGTTAACGTGTTTTTGCTTCCTCCATGTACTCTGTGTTTCTTTTTTGCTTCAGTTTTTATTTCTTTGTCTGTATATTATATTTATTTCAATGAATATTCATAAGTGCGTCCGCTCTCCACATCTCCTTCCTGGTCCCTACCTGACAGATAGCAATATTTGCTTTGCTCTACTGTACTGTGTTGTAGCCTTGAGAGATTTTCAATTCATTTCATATTTGTTTGCAAATATTTGGTACCATTAGAAGCCTAAAACTGATTTAAATTAAGATATCTAGCCTATTTTCTTTTCTCTCATTTAGCCAGAATAGAGTAAAGAGACGGCATACAGAGTGGTTGTCACAAAAAATATGGGTGGAGTTTGAGCAATCACACGGACCTGCCTCCTGTCTCTACTGGGCATGATCTGGCTCCAGTTTTCCTCAACCGTGCAAGTGTGAACAAGATGGCAGTTTCCATTTAACCAATGATTTGTCTTTAAAAAAAAACAATGTGCATGAACAGGGATGTATTCTTCTCTTATATAGGGACTATAGTTTTTTCACTAAAGTTTCCTTCCAAATCAGAAAACATATTTACCCAAACATTTCAACCATTTTATAAAAGTGTTGCTCAGGTTTTGAAGTTTCACAGGGCAGCTTTCCTGATTAAAAATGTATGATTGGTCTTTTGAGATACAGAACATAATTGTTTTTTCAATGATTAAATGGGCTGGAGCATGGAGAACACTCTGTCCCCAAAGTTAAATCTTGGATATAATCTAATATTTTCTCCAGTGAAAGCATTCTGGTCCAGAAGAAGGAAAACATCACCAATATCACAAATTGATGATGTGAGCAGTGGAGGTTTCCATTCATCAAAAGCTGCTTTTGGAATACAGAGCAGGTCTTTTGCTGCAAAATGAAAGTGTGTGTGCTTTAATGCTCAACACGTCTAATGAACAAAGGATGACGGGATTGATGTTTTGCGGATAGCGGGACGGGAAACATTTTTGTCTCCTGTTCATTTACCGTGGTCATTTAGCATGTCTTTTGTAAACTGCTGTCCTGCTCTATTTTGCCTTGGGCCTTCTACTGTGGAGACTGCCAGGCTCTGATCCAAACTAATGCTATTTCAGATTCCTTAAGGGTTATGGGGACTTTTGTCTTTTTGTCTTTTATCCTGAACATCTGGCCAAAGAAAGTAGAATGTGCTTTTCATTGGTTAACCTTCTTAAATTAGGCTTAAAACGATGTTATTAATCATAATACAGAAATTACTATTATTTGGTAACCTTTCGGTTTAGCGTGGTATATTTGGTGGAGCCACACAGGGTTCTATTTGAAGGTCTATGGAAATTATATTAAATGTCATAGTATCACAGTTACTGGGGGAAATAAGTGAAGTGTTAAATAGGTTCTAAGCAAAAGGTGTGCTGTAACAACCCCTTGAGTTCACCCAAATCCAGTAGAGCCCATAGGTAGAGCCTTAATGAAGAAGGCATGCTCATTATTCTTTCAGGCACGCACAGATCATTTCTTTATAAAATGACGTAGTTACCAGTGTTATACTGATATGGACAAATTGCAAACCATTAAACGAAAGCCGATATGGGTTGTGATTTTCTAGGTACAGCGTCAAAGGTGATATTTTGAAGTGCTTTCTCTGTGTAACCACTGTGCATTAAGTGGTGTTTTTCTATATCATTTGCATTTGTTATTTAATAACGCTAACAGCCTGAAAGCTTTCCTTTCTTTGCTGCCATAGAGGTAGATTTATGTGCTCAAAAATAGCATGAAGCAAATAAGCACATAAAATGTCCACTGGATTGGTCAAAACATTATTAGTGTTAGCAGGTCCAGAACCAGCTTTGCAGGAAAACTGCAGTTTTGTGTGCTACTTTTTAAATTTTTTTAATTTTTATAAAATATAGAGACACATGTTGCAAAATAGTTGCCATATTATTTTCATTAACGCATCGTCTCAGGCTGGTTGTTGGGGTGTTGCTACATACATGCAGCTTGGGTCGATTGTGAAATTATACTCAGCAACCGGGGTGTTGATAGGCTGTGTGCATTTTATGCCTACTGCCATATATTATACCTGGCATCCGGGGTATTGGAACATAATACACCTCGGGCCAATTGTCATATTATACACAGCTACCAGGGTTTTGGCACATGTATCTTGGGCTGGTTTGTCATACTATAGTAAGCAGCCGGGGTGCTGACACATGCAGCATTCTGCCAAACTTTCGTGGCAGAATTAGGCCTAAATTTAAGCAAGGCTTGTAGTTGATCCTGGAAATGGCCTGAGTAATTTTTGCTATCTGTGAAGGTAATAAGTTGAGCAGTCAGTTTTGCTCCCTGAATTCTCTGTAGCCTTGTAGCTTCAATAAATAGATTCCCAAGAATTACATTACTCTCAGTTTACTCCCAGATTATTTCTATAGGGTTTAGTCAATAAGTCGTTATCTCAGATAAGTTTAGACTTTAGAAGTTTAACGTGGGTAAGTAAAGAACCTAGATTTATAGCTTGTAAAGGCTAGCAGGTTTGGACAAGTATAAAATTCAGCAGCATATTAGGGTGTAGAGTTCATGAATAAAACAATATT
Organism: Astyanax mexicanus; assembly: GCF_023375975.1. NCBI lineage: Eukaryota > Metazoa > Chordata > Actinopteri > Characiformes > Acestrorhamphidae > Astyanax > Astyanax mexicanus. The sequence continues at coordinate 26,883,682 of NC_064422.1, forward strand.
TGAGAGCTCTATAAAGTCTTCTGCACGCTTTAACAAACATCCAACTTCATTAGTATGTGGAGTGGAGAGGAAACTAGCCATTATTTTGCATGTGGAAAATCACCACGCTGTGAGAGAAGGGAGGAATATATTCCGGATGAATTGCCATTCAAACGTTAAGCTAACCCAGCAGTAGATGTGTTTAAAGTAAAGAGTTTTTAAAAAGAATACTGGCCTTGAAACAAATCAGTGACTTAAAGCACAAAACAGAAATAGAACTGTAGTCTCTTGGAGAAAGTGCAGATCTGGAACACTATACGCGGCGGAAGTATTTTCTTGCCCACAACATGAAGTATGTGTGCTCCAGTTGCCATTGCAGTTGTTATTTCTGGCTTTTGCATGTTTTGCACACTTACTGTAAAGATGCTATTTTTATTCTTTTTCTGTATATGTACATGCATGCAGAAATAATAAACTGTTTGTACTGTACTTGTTATTTCACATTACGGGTAATGTGAAAATTATATATTATTCTGTTTTAAAAAATATTATTATGCCAAGTTAAAAACTAAACTCAGAATAAATGCATATATTTCTACACAAATTAAAAGCTTCAGATAAAGAGTAAAAGAAATAAAAAAAAAAATAAAGCATAAACACTGTCAGTGTTACTTGGAATTTTTTTCTGTTTCTGAAGCCAGAATACTATTTTTCAACTAATTTAAAGTGCTTATATTATATAAAGTATTTGTAACTGACAGCTGTCCCTTGCCTACAGTCAAACATGGTGGTGGTAGCATAATGGTCTGGGGCTGCATGAATGCTTCCGGAACTGGGGAGCTTCCAACATGAACTTTGAGATTTTTAAGCAGACCATGATCCGCCAGCCCTTTGTAAACTGGGCTGCAAATTTTTCAACATAACAATGATCTCAAACACACCTCCAATATGACAACTGCCTTGCTGAGGGATCTGAAGGTAAATGTGAATGATGAAATGTGTTGACTTGTGCTCCTGGCTATTTAGTCAGTAAATCTGTAGTCTGTACACAGACTACTCTAAGTTATGTCCAAGTTTATTTCTATAGTATTGACCTATGAAAAGATATAGTTTTTTTTTCCAGAAATGTGAGGGGTGTACTCAAGTCTAGGAAATACTGTGTGTTAATTTATAGTATGTTTATATTGTACACACAAATAACCTGAGCAGGTAGTGAGAGGTTTTTGTTATGTTTCTTCCTGTCTGACCTGTTCTGACCTGTATTATCTAGTTAAATAATGTGTGGAGAATTTTAAAATCCAGCAAAGAGAGGGCTTAGGAAAAGGGTAGTCATAAATACAAAAATGGTCAGCAATGGAATAAACAATAGAGAGGGCAAGGCATTAACAAAGGAAACACATTGTAGAAGATCTAGATAACTAGATTAAATTCTCTACAGGTAACAGAGCAAACTGAGGGGTATTTATACTAGACAGACCATGTGGAAACAATCAGTAACTGGGTGAGCGGGAACCCCGTAGCGTCATGTGATCAGCAGTGTCAGGAAAGTCCGGTGTGAGTGCATGCTGGGAAGTGGAGTAATTTTGTTGAGTCTTTGTTGAGTAATTCAGAGCCAGAGTCCAGAGCAGGCAGAATGACAGTGTCAGGACTGATGCTACCCTTCAAAGGATAAAAAATATAAAAAAAAAAAAAAACTGTGGAGCACAATAAGGAGACCATTCTCTATATAGTGTCATTTTTAATTCAATCTAGATGTGAATGAAGTGTGGGTATTTAGATTAATTATTTCATGTTTAATAAAAAAAATGTATTACAAAACCTAATGTTGTATTTAGGATCTGTATTTAATTACAACCATTTTTACAAGTGGACAATTGACTGATAAATAGTTTGTTTGCCAGGTGTGGTCAGTTCCCTCATTATTTCTTGACAAATTAAGAACATAATAGGTCTGGAGCTCATTCCAAGTGCTGAGATTGCGCTTGGTAGCGGTTCAAGCGAAATCTCAATATGTGGTCCAGAGAGATATTGATGCAAATGAAAGAGGACATAATTAGAAGAAAAACAAAAATAACTTTTAGAGAAACAGCAAAACAGGTGGAAAGTTTCAAGTTACAGGTTAAAAAGAATCAGCAGTAAAGAACCTAAAGCTCAGATTAGAAAAGATTGTAGGACCCAGAAAGAAGATTCATAATCCAAAGTGATACCTCATCATCTGTCAAACATGGTGGAGGTGCTGTTTTGCATATGCATGTATTGCGTCAGTCAATAAATCACATGCTGCAAAATAAATAAAATATCACTTTCACTACAGACGGATATTGACCCCAAACAGACAGTGAAAGCAGCCCAAGAGATTCTTCAGGTATAGAAATAGTCACTTGGTTCCATGTTTATGGTTTCTTTTATTAAAGTAAGGAAAATTGTTTCTTATTTTCTGTATTTGGAATACATGAAATCTATATTGCTTATTATTAAATGCCACATTTTTTTAATGCAACAAAAATACCACAGAAACATGTTTTCTGTAGAGAATGAGTAACTTAATTTCTATTCATATAATCAATGGAAACATATTAAACCAGAAGTGTCCAAAAATTCCATACAACTGTAATTGAACTGTACTTTTCAAGAGTTTTGAATCACATGTTATATCATAACCAAATTAATCTTTTTATGAAATGCATATACAATGTGTGTTATTTTTTACCACTACTATGTTAAAATTAATTAATCATAGTTAATTTATCATATTTATTTTAATGGCTGCCTGAAACCTTTGCAAAATATTGAATGTGTATGTGATGCTGATGCTTTGATCATATTATCATCATCGTCATCTCTCTCTCTCTCTCTCTGAGAATAACAGTATTTAATTGTCTTCTTCTGAGAAGCTTGGGAAAAATGAAGAACAGCTCCAGTTTCTTTTCTTGCCAAGCCGGTAAAGAATGGTGTTGGATTTCAGGGTTTGCTCCAAGAGAAACAGATGGTGGGATCTGGCACTGTTGGTTGCCTAATAAATTGCCTCTTGACTGATACGCCTATTTTCACATATTATTATCTGTGAAACACCATGAAGAAGAACTGAGATGCATGAAAAGGATGCCAAACTCTGCTTTACTGTTGCAAAGTGTTTTCGAGCCATCTGTTTTGATTAATGGTGTTAGAGCCATAAGATTTGTACGGCACCTGGGAGGCAGCGCTATAGCTGGCGCTCTTCCCTACAAATCATATGGCTGTGTCTTTTTCCCAACTACTAAAAATACGCCGTACAGAAGAGCGCTCGTAGCCAACGACTGGCCCCAACGTTTAAAAATCAGCTCCTGCTCTCAGCATCCCTAAGTAGTTGGCTTGATTGTTTGCTGCAGGGCCTAGATTACTAGGCATCCATTAATAGCCTTTTCAGAGCTGTGAAATAAAGAGAGGCAGTTGAGCTGGATAAGATAAGCCGGCACTGCAGATGGAAAAGCATGATAGCAGACCAGGCTCTCCATTAATGAAGGTGTAGCAATCAGCTAATGTCCAAGCAGAGCCTGTTAAAGGTGCCGTTACCTTAACCATTAGAGTGGTGATTGGAAGTGACAGTGCAGACACGCTTGGCTTTGCCTTTGACTCATCCGGCGTTCAGCTGGTCCAGTAGAGATCCAGAATAATTGGACAGTCATGGATGCCTCCTTTTCTTTATTCAAATTACTTCAGAGGATGAGCACTATAAGAAGAGAGAGCTAAGCTAAGCTAAGCTAAGCTAATGCTTTAGAATGCTTTAGGTTTTGACAGGTGCTGCACAAGAGAAGTAGCCTAAAGCAAAGTGTAAACTATCACAGGGAAATAATGAAGTGTGAACTGCTGTCCTCTAATGCAGCTCGGCCAGCATCTTCCTTTTTTAGCCTCACATGATTACTTTAAGCAGCCCTCGTCCCTCAGTCGATATTTACAATCAGCCAGCCACCCCAGACCTGTCCTTTCAGTTGACAGCTGTAAATTAGTTATTTGTGTACCGGTCAGTGGAATTTCACCATGTTATTTCTAATACTGGGGGGGGGGTTAGAGTTCCCTTGGAAAATTGATCACAATGACATGAATAGACCTGTTCTTTAATTAGAAATGTAAAGGGCCTTTATTTATTCTATTAACATTTGCCAACATTTACTTTTATTTGATCTAGTATCTACAGTTTTGAGTTTCAAAATGTATCAATCCCTTCCTAGGCCACACAGTTTATAGTTGCATTTCTAGGCTACTTTGTCTTGTAGGGACTGTGGTGGCTCATTGGTTAGAGCACTCGGCCATTGATAACAAGGTTGTGGGTTTGATACCCAGACATCGCAGGTTGCATTAATTTCAGGGAGGTGCCCCCGGACCTTGGACGTAACAGAACTCCTCAGCTTGCCTTTTGCAGTCATTTAGTCCCTACTTTTAACAGACATGGATATACTATTTTGTTGTCAGAGGTGAAATGAGTTTTGATTGGAACCATGATGCTCTTGAACGCAAGCTGTCCAGGAGGGAAAAAAACACTAAACCAAACTGATTGTCTGACTCACAGACTCTTTGCAGAGAACAGGCCAATCAGAACCCTCTCTGTTTTGCATGCGCTTCATGAATATGCACACGAGGGGAGCTCCTTTCTCTACCTCTCCTTCTCTTTTACACACACGATTAGGGGAAAAAAGTCAGCATGCGCATGCTAGGTTCCGGGAGATTTTATCTGGTCTGCGGGGCATCGGGGGGCCGTTATTGATATGCGGTAGACTCCCGTGACTTCCGGGAGACTTGAGACGTCTAGATACCTGGGTTCACAAAGCTGCTACTGTTGTGCCCGGCCCCTAATTCTTAATGTGAAGGGCCCCACTCCATCATTGTGTACTCTGCTCACTGTTAGCAGAGGTGTAATGGGCTCATTGCTGTTTTGTGCACTTGATTTTGAATCGTTCTGTCCATTTCCACCATCAAAAATGGAGCAAGGTGCAATGAAAAAACAAACAAAATGCCAAAAGTGGATCCATGTTTGCTTTTTTGTTTTCAGAAATAACAACAGCATAAATTTTCACTGGTAATTCATGCATGCCACCATCTTCTCACTTCTGTTTACTGCTGGTGTGCAACACCCTCTGTGATGTATCTTCAGTTCCACTAAACCTGGTGCAAACACAGGCTAGTTCGATGAAAAACATTCTTGAAATGAAAACTTTCTTTTAAGTGTGAACAGAACCAGTTCCAGAACTGTTTTTTGGTGGAAAAGGACTGTATAGAGTAAGTCACTGAAGGTTTGTGTTCATTAGCATGTATGTGTGTGTTCACTGTGCAGATAAGTTAAAGACTTTGAGCACAAAATAGATCAATATGGTTGTCTTGCTGCCTCCAAGTCACTTGTCACTTTCCCTTTCCCGTTCTGTTATGTGTCCTTCCTGTTTGTTTTCCTCCCCATGTGCTTTCTTGCACATGGCTCTGTGTTGTTCTCCTTGTCTCCTCCCTTGTCTTTAGTGCTTCCACCTGTGCCATTTGTAGCTCTGTCCCTCATTACCTTCCCCAGGTGTTTCCTGTTTCCTGTTCTGTATTTATACCCCTCTTGTTTGTTTCAGTGTTCCATTGTCGATGCTTGTGCGTGATCCAGAAATGATAAATGGAATTTTGAGGATGCCACTGATGTATTGTTCAGGGTCCTTGGTTACCCATAATTCTCTGAACACAGAACCACTGAAAGCAGAACCCTTCATTTTCTGCTGAAGTCACCACAAAACCTCATTACACTGTTCCATATGTGCGACTAATAGACTACTGGGAAGAGTCTTCATTGGACAGACCTTTTAAGGACACGCCAAACCTCAACACCAATCTAGGCCTTAGAACGAAGCTCATATTTGAAAACTATGCCACACGCATTCTTGTGATGTCACATTTACACACTTATTTACTCACTACAGCAATTAAGCCCAGCTCGTTCCTGTTAAAGTCCTGGAGGGCTGCAGTCCTGCACAGTTTGAAGCTTTCTCTGCTCAAACACACATAATAAACCTGATAATTAACAATTAATTCAGTTGGAGTAGCATAGTGGGTCCCCAAAGTTAGCCAGTTAGCAGCAAGTCTGCAGTTAGCTCCCACTCTCTCTCGCTCTCTGTCTGTCTCTCTGTCTGTCTGTCTCTCTCTCTCTCGCTCTCTCTCTCTCTCTCTCTCTCTTTCTTTCTCACAAGTTGCAAGTTGCCAGCCCCATTAAAATAATACTAAATAAACATGTAAGCGATTTCATTTCTTTGATCAGTGTCCAGGCCTGCTGTCCTCCTTCTATTTGGCTGTGTAATATTAAATGCTAGCTCTAGCTTGTTTTCTTGATGTCAGGATGAGATTATGTGTGCACTTGAGAACATATGCTGTAAAATTCTATGTAAATGGATTCTTCACGGGGTAGGGGGATGAGCAGATGTGTTTGAAGATGCTGTCTATTCCTTCAAGGAGCAAATTGATGAAAAATGGGCAGAAACTGTTAAAATGTTTTTTTTTTTTTTACTATATTTCTATTCTAAAGTGAGTTTGGTTTTAAATATAGACAATATGCTGGTATGACAACGATCAATTACGTTTTGCAATTGTAACATAAATGCATTGTGTTTTTTAACTTAAATAATGTGCTTTTTGCGATAATTCATTGTTTTATGTAGACACAGTGCAAATGGTTTGTGTTCAAACTCCACACACAAGGTATATTCTGACATAAATACACCCACAGCTAGTAGCTTCATTGGCCACAGATTGGCCTTATGTATTAGTGATTCATCCTTGGGGTGTATCCCCCCTACTCACCATCACTGTGTAGTCTTTTCCTCCAAGCTCGAAATATGCTTTATATTGTTCTTGCATGGCCTCAATATTGAACGCTGTCCAGTATCTCCAAAAAAGGTATATGTTGCATGTTATTTAGACATTAATGACTTTGTGTTGAGTTATTTTTTAAGAGACAGTAAATCTATACTGCTATACAAGCTGTACACAGACTCCAAGTTTCATTTCTTTAGTGTTGTCCGCTGAAAAAGATATAATAATATAATAAGATATATAAATGTGAGAGTTATACTCACTTTTGGGGGATACTGTAGAATCAAGTTGCCACTTTTACTGATGAGTGTGGCTTTGTGTTGCAGAATTACATCAACAGTATTTGTGTATTTATATGCAGGACTGTACAAAACCTTTAGGTACCTGTAAAAATAAAAACACATATTTTAAAGTTCTTTTCTGGACAATGATTTTGTGTAACAGAATAAATGGAAATAATATTAATAGAAAAAGTGTATGTACAGTATTTATTAAAACGTCTCCAAATCTCACCTTGTGGAAGTCTAGTATCATTTATTATTCCACATTTAGCTCCGACCCTGCGATGTGATTGGCTGAGATGCATTCTGTGAGTGCTGTTATCAGTCAGTAATGCACTGTAACTGAAGCTCTCCATGTATTACTCCGCCACATATACAGGTAAACTAGCAGTGATGCAGCGCTTACAAGCCAAACAGCACAGCTACAAACAGAGCAGCAGTGGAACTATTTTAACTCACAGAATTTTTATAACCTAACAGATCGAATTTTCTCGACTTTTAACTCAAAATCTTTCAATAAACAGTGGTAATAGAACTGTGGTATAATCACAGTAATACACTGGAGGTTCATGCTATAACGTGTAATATTGGCACTGCTCGGCCTGTGGCCTCGTGCCGCTTAATTGTTGTGATTATATCAGCAGCTGGTTTGGTAAATCAGAGCTTAATGATGTTAATTCAGGTGAGCCAGTGATGGAATTAAACACGTCCACACACTGGCTGGGGAAAACAGGGGAAAACTGGAGCTACACTTTGTTTTTCAGACTAGCTCACAGAATATAAACTACTTAAACTCAACTTAAACTTAAACATGTTTATATTTGCATCTATTTAAAGAACTATGTTTTGATTTTTTAGGCAAAAACTCACTTATTGTTGAGATAATGGTTTTGAGTAATGTGTTAGATGCCTAAAACATGGCGGAAGGCTTCCAAATGTCACAGCTACTAATAGGCAGGCAGTTTCGTAAGCAGTTAGGTCACATGATTCATAACATTTTATAACTGTAATGAGTAACGATGCAGCACATAAAAGTGTATCGGAGTAAAAGTAAAACATATTTTCGGCATTATAAGGAACACTATCATTAAACATCTATTTTTTTGGTCTATTTTTATATTTTTATAAGGCGCGCCATATTACAAGGCACATTTTATACAATTCTAGTAAGGCACAGGGGTCTCGCAATGTTTTCCTTCTAATTCAGCAGGTCTCGCTGCTAGGTGGTGAGACCTGTAAAGATAAGCTAAGCTAAGTAAACAAAACTGTAATTCTTAAAAAAAAAAAAAAATCGCTAAAAAAAAAACGAGCACTTGCTGTTGAAGGAGAACTCTAGTGTGAAATTGACTTTTGATGTAGTAAAACATGATTAAGAGTACTAAGCTTTGTTAAATAGCCCACCTTAATTCTCGTGCAGCTTTTGGAGATCCAGAAATGTTGTTCAGTTTGGACAAACATGCTTTAGAATAAGTTTTAACGGGGCATATAAACGGGGCAGAAAAATGGCTTTTTACACCATTATTTAGGCTCAAAGTAGCTTATCACCTCATTGTTTAAAACTGCACAAGAAGCTTATTAAGACAATTTTGGGGAAAATTAAAGGATTTTAAGTTTGCCTTCTTGTGTAAAAAATATGGTAAACTCATCAAGAAAATGTTTAATAAAGTTAAATTGGAAGAAGGAGAAAAAATAATTCTCCAGTAGATACAAATACAGCATTTTAGTATTTAAGTACAGTAGTGAATTAGTTCTACTTCAGTACTTTACATCTCTGCAAACTCTTTAACTGGTTCAGACCAAAACAAACAAACAAACTACAGATATGAAAATGCCCCTAGATTGAAAAATGATCACATGTAATCATCGTAAAAAAAAAAAAAAAAAAAAAAAAAAAAACATATCATGGCCTCTGAATAAATAAGAAATAGGAGGCCTTTAAGAAAAGAGACTTGTGCTCGGCATGTCTTAGGCCAACACAACAGACAAAGTGCATTTGTGCCACAAAAAGAGTGAGATGCAAAAACTTCAAGGAGGTGTGCACGGACTTTGATGTGCTGTGCTATTTTCGAATTCCCCCGTATATCCTGTGGGCATTAGACTGCACTGAATGGTAAAGAACACGACAGTCTCTGTGGTCCTTAATCTGCATGTGCTGTATTTGCAGTCCTGCTCCCACTTCTACCTTGGAGAGCACTAGCTTGTTCATTACAGCCAAACTCCAGCACCGAAAAACCTTTCAGAGCCTCTCAGCTTGCTTCCCTAAACATGCATGGCAGATGAAGTGCTGGTTTCTGCGGCTCCGTGTCGAAACAGGGAGATGATTCATCACCAAGCCTCCATCCTTCCCATAACGCACTGTAGTATTTAACAGCGGTTCTGCTCAGATGCGCAAGACCGCAACATCAATATATAATATGTCTGGAACAGCAGACTTATGGTAAGGGAGAGAAGTATGGCAGTTTTTAGAACATAAATGATATCTCACTTGTGTCAGTTCAGTGGCTGCGTCCAAGGTTACGTTCGCGGTCAAGATTTTGACACTGAAGGGGGTCAGTACTGGGTTGTAGGTCTCTTGAGTTCTGCAGACACATGACCCAGCTGTAAGGGGTAAATGAAAATATGTGTCCTTATGCTGTAGAGTCACTCTCTAGGCTTGCTCTTGGCTAGATCCTGTGGTCCACTATCCATCAACAGGGACTCCAGCTATGATGTATGAGCTGCCTGTTTCTGTTCCCTTATGCTGCAGAAAGGTGGTGTGCACACAGGCATGAATGAAAAGAACAGTAAAGCTTCCATCATAGTTCATTGTTAAGTATGAAAAAGATGAATATATGGAAATGGAAGGTATAGTTCTGGGTACTGACAGTATGTAAATTGAAAATGAAGTACTACCTCATGGGACAGTTTGGAAACAGTCACAGCTGTATAATCTGTGAGCTATTAATTTGTGAGAGATGTGGAACACTGGCCAACATGCTCATGGCAAGACGATATAAATGATCAGAGTTTGAGCTAGGGCTGCACGATATTGAAAAAATGTTACATTGCAAATTATCTTTTTTCGACGATATATATATTACAATATTAAACAATGCAGTTCCCATGACTTCACCAGCCACATCACCACCTGCGTTCTGTCTCGCGTCCGAACCGATCAAAAGCTGAGTCACTGCCGAACACTTAAAACCTGAGGAAAACAGCACTAATTGGGCATTTTAATGGCTTTTTAAAAGGAACATAAGAGCGTTTTTTCTGGGATTAAAAGCGTGAATTCAGCTGTAACTGGAAATATCTGTGCAACACTGTGCTGGATTGAGGTGCATAGCTTTTGACATGTGCGTTTACAAGCACGTGACCAACTATGTGGATGGAGGCCATGCGGTTACCTCGTGTTTACTGCTGCAAGTCACATCAACACACAATGCACCTCGTAGTAATCCTGCTGAGTAACACACCATCATCATGCCGGTGTCACTTCATTGCTAAGAATTTTGGGCGTGCATTTCTAAGGAGATCCACATAAACACAACAGCGAGTGGAAATGGAGGAGCTACTGAACACGATGTCATGTGACTGAGAAAGCCAAAAAACTCACTTGTCCTCCTGTTTTTTCAATTGCAGTCCAGATGCAAGAGTTTTATTACTAGAAGTGTGTAGTATGCTCAGAGCTGAAAACATCTGCAAAAAAAAAATCTATTCTCATTTGCAATTTCAATGCATCGCCTCTTAGTGTCACTAACTGAATAAATCACATTACAAACGTACGTACGAGAATGAAACTGGCGTGGGGGAGTTAATATTTCCACATTCAAGTGACATTTAATAGATCTGATGTGGTAAAATATTTTTGTACATTATTGTACATAATTTATTATTTAAATTCTAAAAAAGAGACTAATTTAGCCCTAGCATTTTGTAGTATTTGTAGGATTTATCACACATATTGTAGTGATACATTTGTACAGATACTTTTTTTTTAACCAACTAAGAAATAACTGATGTACCAGACACCAGGGAAGATTCATACATGATTGGCCTCGAAAACTATTCCCGTTACAGCTTTAGCGAAGCACTGAAGTGTTCTAATGGACACAAGCCTTTTTTATGATCTTTTAAGCTTTATGTGTATGTCAAGTGTTCTGGATGTGAGAGTTGGCCGTGAACTCATGCTGAATGACAGAGACAGACTAAAAGGCAGTGAACTGGTAGTGGTGAGGGCATCATCCCGTTTGGGGAATGAATGATTTAAGATTCCAGCCCATGCACTTGTGCTTTTGATGAGATAGAGGGTTATGGGAAAGTAGGAGAGGCATATGGCTGAAACACAGCTTTTCAATTTTCGCCAGAGCCCTAGGAAAGCCCTGCACAGGAGCCAGATCGGGCTGCTTATGGCAGCTGTGACCCACTTAATTCATTCATCCCACAAACGACGTCAGGAGAGGAAAACAGAAGCAGCTGTAAAAGTATTCCTGCGGGGGGGCTCGCATTAGCTTCCAGCCATTCCAATAACTCTTACACCTCCGCATGCAGCAATTACACAACTGACGGAAACCCAGCCGAATGCGTGGCAACGTGAAGGCCGAGTAGGGTTCAGGCCAGGAGTGCATGCGTTACGTTTCCTCAGCAAATGAATCAACATCCACTCTTAAAACATTAAGTATAATGTGTGTTGTGGGCTGAGGGTCAAAATGACAGAAGTAGGTAGGTTTGAAACAGATTTTTAGAAAATGCAAATTGTAAAAAATATATAATTCACGAACACTAACAGCTTTATGGAGAGTTGGTTTCTCTATCTGGGTTCCTCTAATTCACACTAATTCACATTTTGAGAAACACCATTACAGGACACACTTTACACATGCATTTCTGGGCAAGCTGAGAGATACAAAACACTGTCACTGCAAGTAAAAGAGGCATGGGGACTGATTTTATGAATATGAATCATATGAATTTGGCTATGCAGTATGCACAGTTCTTGCAAGTATTATCCTGCCTTCTTTGCCGTTGTTGCATAGGCTACTGCGTTTAGCAGTGTGTTTTACAGAGTGGGTATTATTGATGTAGTATTAAAGCTTGATAAAGCTTGATTAAAGCCTCTGCACACTTTATGCCTCAGCATCCACTGACCCTGCTCTGACATTTTACATAAATAGAGTGAGTTGATTACATTCCCAGTCGCTTCAACTTTGTTATAATATCACTGGCAGTTGACTGTGGAATATTTAGTAGTGAGAAAATTTCACAACTGGATTGGACACCCACTTGATTTAAGTATTTCGTCAAGGATTTTTGAGACTCTAAGATTATTTTAAGAAATCTTGCTCTAAAAAAAAAAATTGTCGTTGGCAGATTTTTTTTTGCATAATATACAGTACAGGCCAAAATTAATGACTCTTTTTTTTATGCGTTTTCTTTATTTTTATGACTATTAACATTTACATACATAACTATTAACATGTAGATTCTCACTGAAGGCATCAAAACTATGAATGAACACATGTGGAGTTTTGTACTTAACAAGAAAAGGTGAAATAACTAAAAAAAAAGAATATATATATATTCTAGTTTCTTCAAAATAGCCACCCTTTGCTCTGATTACTGCTTTGCACACTCTTGTCATCATTCTCTCAATGAGCTTCAAGAGGAAGTCACCTGAAATGGTTTTCCAACAGTCTTGAAGGAGTTCCCAGAGGTGTTCAGCACTTATTGGCCCCTTTGCCTTCACTCTGTGCTCCAGCTCACCCCAAACCATCCTGATTGGGTTCAGGTCCGGTGACTGTGGAGGCCAGGTCATTTTTTGTTAAGTACATAAAACTCTACATGTGTTCATTCATAGTTTTGATGCCTTCAGTGAGAATCTACATTGAATGAGAAGGTTTGTCCAAACTTTTGGCCTGTGTAGCTTTACATTCTAGGGCACCTTCAAATTGTTACCTTGCTGAAATTCCAGCCGATTTGATGAAAGTAGGTAAAAAACAAGTTGCTACTAACTTAATGATGACATGTTTATATGAGTATCAGAATATACGTGAACAGAATGCAGTAAACCTGGATGTAATATCCTCAACACACTCAGGTCATCGGTTAAGCTCAGCGCTAATTCATTCAAGCGAGTCACAGAGCTACCACGAATGCTCACAGCTGAGGCCAAGTTGCCTTGACAACACCTGTGCCTGAAGTCTTGAGGAGGTATTTTTTACAATGAGGTGTCCGACGCGGTTCCTGCGTAGTATGTGTCTTGCATACATGTTTGGAGCTTACACGCTCGGAACACGTACAGATTATTCATCAGGAGCGAGCGCGTACACGCAGCCGCATGTTCTGGAGAGCCCTCCGTTCCTGTGTTCTCTCTGAGCACAGACGAGCCTTCATTGCACATTACATCCTGTGCTCAGAAACCTGTGAAGTGCTAAAGGAAAACACCAGGCAGTTTATGTCAAAGGCATGATTAATTTATGCAGGCTACACTTTCTCCAGGCTGTGACAGGGAACAGTATGTAAAGCCTGCTGGTTCTCTGATGCACTGGTGAAATGTGAATTTGGTGTAGCACTATCAGAAATTGAGTTCACAAGTCAGATGTTTAACCACAGGTGTCAACTTTTACAATTTCCTCATGTGTCAATTCAGATTAGTTCGGTTCAAGTGGTTGGAGGTTGGGGGGTGGTAGGTTTGAGGTAATACGTTTTCTATAAAAGTGTTAGTATTGCAAAATTATTATTATTATTATTAATTTATTATTTTTTTTACTGTTAAGCAATATATATATATATAACATGAACACTATTCACTTATACTGTATATGCTGTCATTATTTTTTCTCTGCAAGCCATGAATGTATTTACACAACCATGTATAACACAGAAACAGTTTAATTTGCTGTGTTAAGTTCTATTTACATAAGATTAGATTACATTAGATCTTTTTTTTCCCCCCAAATTTCCATTTTAAATTTTACTTGGAAAGTGTTGTTTAAATGAGGGGATATGTTACAGCAGTAACATAGCATAAATCAATACATTATTACAAGTTGTGTCACATTAATGTGCATATACAGGGGTTGGACAATGAAACTGAAACACCTGTCATTTTAGTGTGGGAGGTTTCATGGCTAAATTGGAGCAACATTATGGGCGACATACCAGAGTTCAAAAGAGGACAAATTGTTTGTGCACGTCCTGCTGGCCCATCTGTGAGCAAGACATCAAGTCTTTGTGATGTATTAAGAGCCACGGTATCCAGGGTAATGTCAGCATACCACCAAGAAGGACCAACCACATCCAAAAGGATTAACTGTGGACGCAATAGGAAGCTTTCAGGTTTCAGTTTCATTGTTCAGCCCATGTATTTGACATTGCAAGTATCTGCTAGGACCTGCTAGGACACTGATACCACTTATTTGAATATTTTGTCCCTTTCTTAACTCAGGATTATTACTGCTTTCAATTTAAAAGAAGAATCTTAGGAACTGCTGCTTTAAAGTTATTTAATCCAAGCTTTCAGAATGTATTGCTGATAGTGCAGTATGTTAGGTAAGATGAGGTCAGTCCTTGGTTGTAAAATGCTGCAGTTAAATAAAATGAAATAAAAAGACTGGCTTTGGCCCAGCGCTAACATATTAATAGCATCTCTCAAACCCTTTGAGACGAGAGGCCTCGAGAAACCTCTCTACGTCTCTTTTTAATCACCAAGAAAACGTAAACATCATTTAGCCTGCCCTTGATTTCTTTTCTTTTTTTCCCCTTTAGTTTTAGATGTGTATGCATTTGAAAATAGTATTGCAGCACTAGCGTAGATTCGGCTTGTTTTACCAGGATGAGCTATCTTTGTTATTGGGGTAGAATTACACAATAAGCCGCAGCAGAGTGGCTGCTGTCCTTGTGCGTCGCCCTGTGATTCCGTGTACGTTTAGTTGAGCTGACAAGTTCATAGCTTGTGCTTTCTGCCTCTTTCCTCCCCTCCAGCACATGTGAAGTAAAATCTTGACAAAGCACTTTCTTCTGGAGATGCCACACGCATGCTGAAACACAAGGGGACAGTTGGCTTAAAAGCCCTGCTGCAGCCGAGGCTCGCGCTGTACTTAGGGAGCGGCCCGTTCAAGAGAAATTGGGTCAGGTTTAATGACGGGGGGACGAGGCATGTGAAAGGGACGGCGACCCAGAGGAAAAAAAGAACACACAAAACTGGAGGAGACTGGGGGCAGGGGGTCTCAGTGCTGCTCTCAGTGCTCCAGTCTGTGATGTAAATGGTGTGCTCTTGTTATTTAAGTTATTTAAGGTTTTCTTGAGTGCTGTTCCTGCTGCTTTTAAATCTGCTCTATTTCTTTAATAGCATGATTTCTCAGTGCTGCCATCGATTTCATAAATGCATGGTCTGTAAAAGAGCTCTTATTAAGATTATTTGACAAGGACATGCCAGGAACACAATAAAGTCTGCATTTTAGTGTGTTTTGTGTTTCATATACTAGTTGCAGTATTTTTCTCTAATAAAAAAATCCATATCGAAAGTTTGAAACTTTACTGTAAACCCTAATTTAAGTTAAGTTGTTGCCTCAAATGAATTAAGTTTTCAAAACTTAATTTTTTTTAGTCATTTATAATAGTTTTTTAGTCATTTATAATACTGTATAGAGTTGAACAAACATTCATCTTTAAGTTCAACAGACTAACTTCTATCTTGCTTGTTTCAGTTTTTTACAATAAGTAAGTTCTTTTCACTCATCATAAGCATATTGTGGTTGTTTTTATATTGTTTTAAAAATTCCAAATTAAAGGTGCACTATAAAAAAAAAAAAATAAATAAATAAAAAAAACAATAACATCAAATTAACATAGACACTTATCAGGGTGCAGGAGACAAAACAAGCTTACATTGGTAGTCTTATCTCTAAATAAGTTAACAGTATTGAGAGCACAGTCAACACAGAGTTAGTAGCTCAGACAATGATGCTTGTTCTTACAGCCAGCAACACAGAGACCAAGCAGTTCATCATAATATATAATCTACAAGTTTACCTTATGTAGCCCATTGAGAATCACTACACACTGATGGTGAGTATCAGAAAATGGGGGACACACCCAGTATGCAAATAGATTGTGACAGAAGCCAATGGAAAAGAAGCTTCCAATGGCAACAGACTAAACTCTAATATTTTAATTTGGTTCAACTCAAAGATCTCCGTTTAAATGTATATGTGGCCACAAATGTTAACTCAAAATAGTTCAGTAAAGTTTAGAATTGTTTATGTATAACAGACTTTTTAGCCATTTAAATTCTGAATGATCCATATGATCCGTTTTGCTTATCTCATATAGGAAAAGGTATAAAGCCAAATAATGTAAATGTATTCAAAAATGTTGTTAAATAAATTGCAATGTCTCTTATACTGCATTTACTTTGCCTTTTGTATCATTTTTTTTTATTACAGACAGTATGAATCCAGGATGCTTCATGTTCTATGTGGTCAAATTTATTTTGTTTCTTAGTTGTATACATTTATTCCTGCTTTTCAGGCTTACAACACGTTAAGGAATGTGGAAAAAATCTAAATAATGATGTGATTTCAAACAACTCATGTCAACAGGTCATTGCAATCATGAATTGGTACAAAATCAGTATTTTCCAAAGACTGTTTTTTTATGGGGTCCATTAGGTAGGCAGAAGATCTTCAGTTAGTTTGGAAAATGTTTAAAAACAAATTGGAACGATTTAGAAATTGACAGATTTGCTGCTAGAATTTTTTTTCCTACATTTTATTTACAGTGTACAGAGAATGTGAGTATATATTGAGTATACAGTTTAAAATACCTATTTAGTATGTTAGTTTGTTAGTTTTGTCTGATGTACATACCCAGCAGTAATAATTAAAATATGGTACCAAATACTTGTATTTCCCTAGTAATAATTAGTTTATAAATTAGCAAATATATATATACAAGTATATAAGTAAATAACTAAAATAAGAAGCTCTTTTCAAGGTACTCATTATTTGTCCAGTACTTACTTATGTCTTATTCACACATAATTCCTGAACTCTCCTGTTTTCTGTATTTTGAAAAGAGCCTTTCTTTAAAAAAAAAGGTCATGGGTCTGATAACGCTACTCTATTTCTCTATTCTAAGGACATACAGCCTTCTCAGTACTTACAAAGAGTCTTCTGTTACATCCCAAACCCTGTTTACATATTATCTATATCATTTTAGACCATCAAAATCATACTATCCCATTCTAACCCTCCATAATAGCTAAGCAAACACCCTCCGAATGGCAGTGTATTAATATCACTGATGGCTTTTGGGAAAAGGAATGTATTTGTGAGTCAGCTGGATGTCTGAGGCAGATGCTCATCCCTATAAGCATTTCTCTGTGTCATCTAGGAGCAGAATGCGGCGATATTAATGTGGTACACAACTCTATGGGGTATAATGAGGTGATAACTTCATCAGTGTTACATAGCCCGGGAGTACGCCTCAGTTAGTCAATACATAAATCATCGGCTTCTTAATGCCGCCATTAAACCAATGACAGTGTCAAGCGCTAATGGAGTTCGTATGTTTGGCTATTTTTGGGCTGGAGAAACAGAAGGAAGTCATTACCAGGCAGAATAGGTGACATGGCTTCACACTTGCGACAGTGAGCATTTCAGAGGTGATGTTTTTTTTTGTGTGTGGGGATGCGAGATTCCCACGCTGCTCTCCTTGTGTTGTCTGATGTTCTGTGAGGCCTCTAATCAGGCAAGGACACACGCTGCGACCCAGGGATGAAAAAGTGAGGCCGAAAAATCAATATTGCACGGGGTCTGAGTCTGTCGGAACTGGAAACAGTGTTGATTTTTGAGGAGGAAGCGACTTGCTATACCCAGGCCCTGCTGCTGTTACATACACAATGGCTCAAGGGCCTTAATTGAGGAAAAATGAGGGCTGATAATGGCTCAGCGGATAAAGGCGCTACAAAACCACCACAAAACCGATGGTTCATTGGCTCATATTGTGGGAGGAGCACCATGGGATGCTGACTCATTACCAGAAGCCTGCAAGCTCTAATCTTCCTCTGGCTGCTTCCATTGTGTCCTGTTCTGAAAAAAAAGCAGACCCTTCGCTTGCTTTAAGGTGCCCCTCCCTCCCTCCACCTTGCTCCAAAGCCCCGCTGCCATGAATAAGAAAGGAAGAAACGAAGCTCTCGGGTGAACAGAGATGAAACCAATAATAGAGCAGAGCAAAGTGCTCGGGCCATTCCGTGTTCCGGTGTTTGGTACACTTTTACGGCACCCCAGGTTTCATTAATCCGAGCTCATTTATTTCCCCATATAGTGTAGTGTAAGTCCTGTGACGTGTGCGCGCCATATTTATAATGTAATTGCACTCTTCTTTGAAAGTGTGCGTTCCTCCGAGCCCGATATATCTTTTAAAGTCCAACGGGAAAACTTCACAAGAAGCATTTAAATATTTCATTACAGTGAGTATGGATGGCATGGTGGAGAAAAAGTGGTAACTTAGCAACTGCTTCCAGTCTTTATAATCAGAGGATTGTGTAGGCCGTTCATTCAGAGACGCTCGCAGCTCACCCAGCACAAATATATCAGACTTTAATTTATTTACTCTTTTTTGCGCATTACGTAACAACGCTTGCCTGTGTTTCATCTCTCCTCCGTGCGCATCCTCATCCTCTTGAACCCTCGGCACCAGCCACAGCAACTGCTTTGCTGCATTGTTCTTAGATATTATCTCGATTGACTGCAGTGTCAGAGAGCGCCACTCAACGTACAAAAACAGGCTTACCGTGTAGAATTAAGCTTGTTTAAGAAGAAAAACAGTTGCAGGTACCATTTCAACACCCAGTAAACATTATTTAGCAGCACAGTTTAGCTGCTGTGGTGTTTTATAGTGCTTGATAATATTGAAGCTAAACCTCCTAGAGTGATGAAATGACAGAATTGAATATTAGTTGAAGGGGCTCTGAGTGGTCCAGCAGGTTGAGCGCTGCCACTATGATCAGGAGATCTCCGATTTGAAACCTGTTCATGTAGCTTGCCATTGCCTTCTAGAGCCCTGAGAGAGACGATGACAAATGGCCTTGCTCTCTCTGGGTGGGTAGATGGCGCTCATCCCCCTCATACCACCAAAAGGTGATGTCGCTCAGCACAAGGCATCTGTGTGCTTATGTATTGCAACCGACTCTGCGCTTTCTTCCGAGCTCGCAATACTCGGTAATACTCGGCAATACTGCATCAGCAACAGTTCGAAAAGAGGCGGAGTCTGACTTCACATGTGTTGTAGAAGGCATGTGCTAGTCTTCACCCTCCCGTTGTTGAAATTGGGAAAAAAAAATTTAACAATTAAAAAAAAAATGAATATTACTTAAAAAATTATTTCACATTTATTTATGTTTCCAACTTTGGACAGATGTTAAACATCTGTCTGAAACAAATATGGGTTGACATCAAGCTTCTGTGTTAGACAGATCAAAATTCTGGTCATCATAGAGTCTTATAAATAAGGGTTATTTAAGCAAGGCAATGAAAGAACAACATTTTGTCCTACATTGAGGAGGATGTATGTGTGTAAAGAAGATTAAAAAGTTTACAGAAGTGAATATGAAAGATTTTCACCTATTTAAAGTTTTTTTTTTACAATATTTTCTTTTACAAATCTCATTCTTTAATGATTTTATTTTTTAAATGTTTAAGATTATACCTCATCATTTAATTCAGATTAATTATTCTGTGTTGATTCATTACGGAGTGTACATTATGAACATTTATACCTGCTGCTTTGCTCTGCAATTACTGCAATTACTGCAATTATACCACCTAACCACTAGTTGGTGATGGTGTTTCATTGTGGTGATGGTTCATGGCATGCTACAATTTTTTTTACAACGTTTTACTAAAGTTTCCTCAATTCAACACAGAAACAACACTTGGCCTTAAACATTAGGATATTTTAAAGATCTTGGATTTTGGGTTATTATTACATATATACAGAAACATCACTGAAAGGAAAATAAGCATATGGACTGAATCTCTATTGTGATATTACAGGGCTTTACAAAAATATGGGTTATGGAGTGTTATCCAGTTCTCGCAAGCAAATACCTGCAGGCTTTACCAAAGTAACATAGTGCAGTTAGCAGTGTGGGAATGGTAGAAATACTGTGTTCTGTATTGCTGGTCAGTGAAGCATCACAGTGATTCTGTACTTTAAGGTAAAATGCTACATAATGTTTCTTTATCATAACCTATGCATTAAGAGAATGTACCTACAGTGTATGTGGTAGGTATTAAACCAGGGTGTGGGGAAAAGCTGCTATGGTTAAATGGAATCGCATGAACACTAACTGAGATGTTAGGTTCATCACAAATCTGCCTTGTCAGGGTACAAGGTCTCCCCCCTCCTTTTTAATGAATTTTTCATTTTCATAGCAGCTGGGTTCAACCCTCTGTAGGATAACGCAGCAGCATGCTCTCACAACTTGCAAGATTAAGGGTGGCAATTAAGGGATAAAGAGGCGTGTTTTTTGGTGTGTGTAAAACGCACAGCAGTGTGAGCATTGTGTACCGAGTGGTCTGTGTGCACTGAGCTGTGCAGCCTGTGCTGCACTGTGCCTATGCAGAGGGGAAGATGTGGCTTACACATGTACAGACACTGCAGCATGACCCTATAACATCCTTACCCGAGTTTAAAAACTGACATTCAAAAACATTCAAATAGAGACAGAAAGAGATAGAGAGCACGAGAGAGATCGAGAGAGACAGAGAAAGATAAATAGAGAGAAGACGACCAAAGTAGAGATAGAAAGAGAAAGACATTGAGTAACAATATATATACAGCTCTGGAAAAAAAATGAGAGACCACTTAAAAATGATTAGTTTCTTTGATTTTACCAAATTGAAAACCTCTGAAATAAAATCAAGAGGATGAAGATGGATGATCACAAGCCATCAAACCAAGCTGAACTGCTTGAATTTTTGCACCAGGAGTGGCTTAAACTTCAGCATGTAGACTGGTGGAGAACATATCAAGATGCATGAAAACCAGGGTTATTTCACCAAATATTGATTTCTAATGCTTAATGCTTCATGAATATGAACTTGTTTTCTTTGCATTATTTGAGGTCTGAAAGCTCTGCATCTTTTTTGCTGTTTCAGCCATTTCTCATTTTTTGGCAAATAAATGCTCTAAATGCAAATAGTTTTATTTGGAATTTGAGAGAAATGTTGAGATCACCAGACCATATTTAATCTTATTTAAACCTTATTTGTTAATTTATATTGTTTAAATAATATTTTTTTATTAATTGTATTGACTTGTCTTTATTGTGCTTATTATTAGCTGATTCTTATTTTATTATTAATTCTGTATTGATCAATTTAACAATGTTTAAGTGAATTGAAATGAATTGAGCAATATTAACTGAAGTGAACTCGAAGACTGGTTAATTAATTAATTTATTTTTAGCTCCAACTAACGTATTATTAACGAATATTATTAACTTCAAAGTAACGAGAGAGAGAGAGAGAGAGAGAGAGAGAGAGAGAGAGAGAGAGAGAAAGATGTTCAACCCCACCCGTATTCCAACAAGCCCCGCCCTCCTCGCTCTCTTATTGGCGAGTAGTTCACACTCAGAAACAGTCTGCCCAATCAGAACACAGCACTATCCAATCCAAAGCGCTTCGAAATGCGGACGGATTTGAGAGTCAGGTGCTCGGAACTACTGGCCTGTCGGCCTGTGACCGGAATACGGGTGGCAGTTTGTCGGTGTTTTTCTAGCAGAAATTGCTCCCGTAGTGTAGTTAAATGTAGTTAAAACTGCCTAAGAATCAGTAGTGAAGATATTTTTAAAAACATATCTTCACAGGTCTGTGAAGGTCCCAGCAGAAATGTGGGCAGAATCAACAAGGTAAACAAAAGGTAATTGATATGATAAGATTTTAACACACGCCAATAATAAGAACTGTACATTAGAGTGTGTGACCAACCATCAAACCAAGCTGAACTGCTTGACTGCTTGCTTTTGTACGTGAAGTGGCATAAAGTTATCCAAAAGCAGTGTGTAAGACTGGTGGAGGAAAACATGCTAAGATGCATGAAAACTGTGATTAAAAACCAGGGTTATTCCACCAAATATTGATTTCTGAACTCTTAAAACTTTATGAATATGAACTTGTTTTCTTTGCATTATTTGAGATCTGAAAGTTCTGCCTATTTTTTGATATTTCGGTCATTTCTCATTTTCTGCAAATAAATGCTCTACATGACAATATTTTTATTTGGAATTTGGGAGAAATGTTGTCTGTAGTTTATAGAATAAAACAACAATGTTCATTTTACTCAAACATATACCTATAAATAGCAAAACCAGAGAAACTGTATATACACATACATAAAAAATAAAAAAACACTGGTTTTAAACAAAGTCAGCGTTATAGTTTATCATTTAGTTCGTTCACATTGCTTAGAAATATAATAAGCAATATAATCTAGGCTACCAAATATGATTGTAGTTGATTGTATTTATTGTATGATAAATCGATAATCTCATTATCATGACAGGCTATATGAAAAAACATGAACACGTCTAAGATCAGCTATAAGTCGCACACACATCGATGGGTAGCACAAATCGACGGAACACCTGATTACGGGTGGGAGAAAAACAGAAAAACGGAAAGAAAGGATGGAAATTGGGGAGGCGTGACGTCAGCGGAGGAATGACGTCCTCCGGGAGGCGGGCCGTTGAAAGAAGTCCGTGTGCGCGCGCGGGACGCTGCTGCTGCTGCTGCTGTCATGCAGCTTCTCCACTCACACTCAGCCTCCGCCAGCGGCCGCGCGCAGCCATGAAGACGAGCTGAGAAGTGAAGGTAGGGTAACTTTTACTCCGGTTTTACCCCCCTGACTCCCTCTCTCACCCCCTCCGCGCGCTTTATAACACAACAGAGCCTGGTACTGTGTTGGATTTTATGTATTCCTGTCATAAGAAACTAAATGAATCTGTGGCTCATATAGGTAGATATGACTGTATCGACTTTAGTGTCTTTAAACTTGAGTTACTGGCTAATATACTGTAGCTGACTATTTAACTACAACGAGCACATTAGCTCGAGACAAGCACGACATAGTAGTAAGCTAATGTCTAGCTTTTATGTGTGCTTTAAATGTGTATGTGTGCTTTAAATGTGTGTATGTGTTTTGGCTGAGTGGTGTGTGCACGTGCGTGCAAAGTGTCTTTTTATTACACTGCAGCAGATATTGTTTAATGTAAAAGTGATGTAAAGGAAATTGATGCACGTGCATTGATATGTTTGCTTACAGAGTGACTGTAGCTAAGTAGTATAGCTATGCTTCTTCAATTAATTGCATAACACCATAGGGAGGGAGTACAACACAGAGAGAGAGAAAGAGGGAGAGGGAGAGGCAGCGAGAAAGAGTGTGAAATAGAGGGGATAGAGAGAGAGAAAGGTAGAGAGAAAGATAGAGACCAAGAAAGAGCTGATAATATATATAAAGACAGAAAGGAGGAGTATAGTGGTAGAGGGAAATAGAGGGAGAGAGGTAGAGAGAAAAGATAGTGACCGGGAGACAAAGATAAAGACGGAATGAGAGAATCAGATTGAGAGAAAGGTAGAGGTAGAGAGGAAAAGAGAGAGAAAGGAAGGAGGATACACACAGAAGCAGAGAAAGATAGGGACCAAGACAGAGTTGGAGAGTGAGAGTGAGAAGGAGAGAGAGAGTGGGAGACTAGAATGGGAGAATAGAATAAAAAAAAAAATCGATGCATGTGCATTATTGATTTTGCATGCAAAGTGACTGTAACTAAGTAATATATGCTTCTTTAATTAATTGCATAACACCGTAGGGAGGGAGTACTATGCACATGCAAGATTTAGCCATGTTTTATTTATGCTGCTGCCATGCATTGCAGCATTAGTGCCTTCGTGCACAGTGATGTACAAAGGGACATAAAATGGGTTAAACTAAAGCGTGCAGCTTTTAGAAGCCTGCCGTTTAAAAGCAAGCCAGGGTCTGCGACGTAAAATGCAGCGCTGTAGTCGACTAACTGTGTTACCTCCCACTCCCGTTCACCATCAATAAATACATTTATGACTTGTCTGCGTTTCTTGGCGTTTAATTAACTATGAAGTTTGCTGTCTGCTTCTACTTAGAGCACGATGGGAAGCAGGATGTAAAAGCGTGCCTTTTACACGCACACGCTTGGGAATTGGAGGGGAACATAGCCAGAGCGAGATGTTGGTCCGTCCGTTGAAGTCTGTCGGTCCCCCTAGTCTCCCCTGACTGACTGCCAGGTCTCCAGTTGGTACGCCATGGGCGCACAAACTGCACGCAAATTGCGGGCAATTTAAACGCCGCCTTCCGTGGTGTCGTGTGATGGGTGTGCGGGGCACCAGCTGGAACTTTTGGACCTCCTAAGGAGCAAGCAGAACTCAAGCTAAACACACACTCATACACACATACACATACACACACACACACACACACACACACTCACACTACACACATACCCACACACACAATCAGTCACAGGTGCAATCAAAGAAGAGCATCCAAGAGCAGTGCAAGCAAAGCCATGGGTATAAAACACTTTCTGCTGCTTCTGATCTACGTGGACCCTCTGCACGTGCTGTGCACGACTGCGCCCAAGCGCGCCAAACCCCCACCGAGGCGGCCACCCAAACCGCGCGAGGTCAATAACAGCACGACCACAACCACCACCGCCAGCAGCAGCAGCACGACCGCAACCGCACAGCGGCTCCCCCAGGCTGCCGCCACACACGATACGTGCCTGGGCTACTACGACGTTAGTGGCCAGTTCGACAAGGAGTTTGAGTGCAATAACACGGACCACCGCTACTGCTGCGGCTCGTGCTTCCTGCGCTTCTGCTGCCAGTTCAAGGGGAACCGACTAGAACAGCGCGCATGCAAGAACTACCACAAGCCCGACTGGGTCAAAACCGTGCCCCCGTCCCCGGCCCCGACGGGCGACGCCTACGACCCGAGCATGGACCAGACCAACATGGCCGTGTACATCACGTGCGGGGTCATAGCCTTCATCATAGTGGTGGGGGTGTCCACCAAAGTGGCGTACGACAAGGCCACCCAGCCACCTCAGGAAATGAACATACACCGGTGAGTGGGGAGATGGAGATGGGTGGGGCAGATGACTGGGGTCTGCGTTGGTATTTAGGGTTGCCAGGTCCAACAAAAATAAAAAAAGTCAGTCTAAAACCTTAAACTAGCCCAAGTCAGTCAGAAGCTTAAACTAGCCCAAAATATCTGTCTGTCACACGTTTAAAGCAAATGGCAAAACAACTATGAGTGTACGACTTATTATCAGTACCAGCAGGGTTGCCAGGTTTGCTATTTACCTTAAAGTCATAAATAATATTCTAACATTAGTGTTTTATTAGTTCTTTTATGTCAGTTTTATATACCAGTCAAGAACATTTAATAGTAACATAATTAGCCAAAAAATGAATTTTACTTAGTTATTTCTGTAACATTTTTGGTAATTTTTGGTTATGTTGTTCCAAGAAAAATTGATTCTGTCGACTTACACGTTTGCCCACCATGTTGATGAAACTTTTTTTTTTTTGGTGGTGGTCGCAATTATCTTTAATAGTAGCCTAAAAAAACGCGCCCCGCCACCCCTGAATTTTCACCTGCAACTGGATTTTCAAACAAGCCCAATATGGCGGGAAAGCCGCATGCAAAGTCCAAGGGGAAAAGCTTTCCTTTAAAGTTTTAATGAAAGTAATTTTGGAGCATTTCTATTGGCCTGTTTATCATGAATTTTGCCACTATATACAAAACAACTCACAAATGTCAATTGATCCTAATTAAAAAGTGAAAAACGTAAAAAATAAAGATTTTGGATGAAGGTTTTTAACTGATGCACTTGGTGATATCATATGGTAATATCAAAATGGACAAATCCAGCTTTCCAAATCCAGCCATTCAGAATGTTTATGTAAGCTAATGGAAGCTGTTGCATATTAAAATATTTGTACACAGATAAACTGCACAGGTAGTGGAATATTCTGCTAAATGAATACGATCCCATACCGAGTACAGTTTTTTTTTTTTTTTAATTGTGCTGCATCTCATCTATAAACAAAATAAACAGATTTTGTAATAAAATGTTCAATTGGTCAATGTTCTTTAAGCCAGTGGTTCTCAATCCTGGTCTTGGGGTGCTACTGCTCTGCTTGTTTTAGTGTTTTTGGGCTGTACCACACCCAGTTTGTTTCAGCATATGCTCATCTTTGAGTTAATTACTTTAATCAGATGCTTTAGAGTGAGTGGAAATCCCAGAACTTGTGGGAGAGTAATATTTAATCTCAGTAGCAAAATGGATCACAATACAATATCATCATATTGCCCACCTCTATTCTGTTGGTATAACAGGCTTATCGGTCGGTACCAATTACATTTACGAAGGCGTCCCTTTAGTAACGTGTTAAGCATCTTAATGGTTCTTGGCTCTAATATACTAATTTATATAGATCGTCTATATAGAGCCAGTATGGTTAAGGCTATATAAACTAGGATGTATCTACTGGAAGGTTCTGGAATGAATAAAAGGTGGTTGTGTGATGACATCATCCTCTAGAGTCCCCCTTTAGCCCCCTAACATTAAGTATGAGTGCATATTGATCCGGAGGAATTATTAGCTCTGTGGAAATGCAATCCCTGTGGACCTCTTTCTCATCATGCTAATTATATGGACTGTGCAACGTATAGACAAATGTATTGGAACACCTTCACATCAAACATACAGCTTTGTTTAACCTTCCTCCTTAAATCCTGTAAATCCACTGGCATTAAAGTGGAGATATTGGAGTGTTTTATACTCTGTGTTCCTCAGCAATCTGAGACCTTGATCTGTAACCTTATGTAGTTTGTCACTTCACTGGCTGAATTGCTTTGGTTCCTAATTGCTTCTACTTTTAAATAATATCTCTCAGACATGGCTGATTGGGTGACAAATGATGGTAAAGGCAGACTGCATGGCTAGGTCCTTGCTTTTCTACACATGTAACAATGGTACAGAATAAAACACCTAAATTTGGTGATTTTAAGGTGTGTCCCAATACTTTAATCCATATAGTGTATGCTCAGCTCATTCAGCCTTTTAGTAAACTTCAGTTTACTGGGCTTTTAAATGGTTCTTGCTTCAAACTTTAGAGCTTTTATTGGTATTGAACTGCTAAGTACCATTATTTAATGAAGGTACTTTAGGGACCAAAGTTCGGTCTTTGACATCATAATCCAGAATCCATTTATAGCACCCTCACAGATAGTATAAGCATATACTGGTTCAGAAGTGTTCTTTCCCTATATATATACAAATTTTGGGGAGGGGGTGGGGGTCATTATGATATGTGCTTTATCGTAGGGTGGAGCAGGTAGATAGAGGTGGGTCTCCAATTAATAGCTGTTCCATTATTTTTTTTTCCTTTTTTTTACTCACATAAATAAATTAAATTAAGAAACCTTGCATTTTAAATCGAATTCTGTTATGGAGGTTTGGTTTCTGCCATTTTCATCCAATATTCATGGTGTTGTTTGTCTCTTTTTTTTCCTTTGCGTTGTACCTGCAAAGAGAATTGTGGGTGATTGAGGCTGTAAGAGGCACATTTGTTACATTTGGGTCTCAGAATCGCTCCAAACGTTGGCTGAATTCCTCGCCTTTATATAAAGAATCCTTTACTTTGGAACATCCTTCTATCTTTTGAGACTTTGGGAAAATGTGGGGAAGTTACCTAGACAGGGAATAAGCCTTGTATTGCACTACACAGTGTTTTGAATAAAGATTTTTTTTCATAGCAAGGAAAATATTGTCTATAACTTGGTTTAAACTCTGTATAGATGTCTGTAAGTCTTACCTTTGAATTTGCCAATATGTATAGTGCACTCATTAATCAACATAAGTCAAAGAGAGATGATTTAGGAAACGTATATTGAAACATTGAAAAAATCACCTGTATTGAAACAGTTTATATTGCTGTTTATATTGATATTGAGTTATTGTCCAGCCCTACCCACAAACTATTACTAATCCCCCAGCATTGGATGCCTGAGTATACAGTCAGTCAGTTCCCCTCTTCCTCCAGGTTTAGCGCCCTTGCCCTGTATGTCCCCAGGCGCTCATCATGTCAGACACGCGCTGTCCCGATTGCATTGTGAACAGCTCAGCGACTGAACGGCTGGGTGCGTTCTCCCCCTCTCCTGCAGATGCGCGTCCCTCTCGCACCACTGCCCGCTCGGAATATTAAGCGGGACGCGAGCCGGCCGTGAGCAGATTCCAGAGCAGGGCTGGAATGTGCACCGTTTACGATGCTCAATAGATGCCCTCGGTTTTGTGTTTGGCCACCGAGAGGCTTTTCAGTTCATTACGGATACTTCAATTTTACCCTCCATTTGATCTGTACAATGGAAGCTGATTTTGTAGCTGTGTCCTCCCACCACCCTGGCTGAGTGAGATCATATCACTCTCTCAGGTCTTTGCCTCGGTCTGCGGAGGCAAAGATGATCTCTATTCAAGTCTCATTTGTTTGTCATTGCTTTTCGCCTCCCCTCACGCAGACTGTAATCATAGACTGTAAACGTGACTGGGAGGTTCTGGTGGAGGTTGTGGTTACAGGCAGTGAACCAAAGATCAATTTTAAGGAAAATTCTAAAAACAAAAAACAGTGTTCTAATTTTGCATAACACGTCTACCAAAGGCACATTAAACCCATGCAATAAGCAATAAACAGAGTCTATTAATATCATTAATATCATATGGATCATTGACTTCTAAGGTCTTCTGGTGAAATCTGGTAATAATTGCTATTCTTTTTTTTTAATTCTTTTTTTAAAATAAATAACACTCTGCATAACACAGATGGGTCCAAGAAAATTGTATACGGTATTGTATTGTATTTTTAAAAAGAGAACACAGTATACATTTTAATCATTAGTTCACTTTGGGTTGTGTTTAAATCACGCCCACTACATAGCAGTGTTGCACATCGTTGTTAGACCCCTTGGTTCTGATTGGATAATTTCCTGTTACTCATTTTTCTCATTTTATAAATATGATAATGTGTGTTTTTATACTTTGACATTAAATTTGATTGAAACAATCCCAATATGTTTCACTGCTCTAGTCAATACCTGGCCTCTGAGAAAGAACTTATACTGCAGTTTTCATTTTTTTTTTCAACATTGTGCAGCTCCAGTGGGCATGAATTAAATGATTTCTGCTGATTAACAACACCTTCACTAAATATATGACTTATTATTCATCATAAAATACTTCTCATCATAGATTCTGGGTTTCTAATATGCTGATATTTTCCTTCTAGTCAGTATTCTCCTCTAATGAACGCTGTAGCTCAGCTCGGTTACACCCCACACAAACACACACACACACACACACACACACACACCCCACCCCTACACACACACACACACACACACGCAGAGATCGACTGCAGTTCATGTGCTGTGACATTCTCTGCAGGGTTCACCTTTCCAGTCAGTGTTGTCTGAAGTTTCTGTTGGTTTGGTTCCTCTGCATGGTTTCTTTGGCTGTTAAAATATAAACATGCAGGCTAAGAGATGGAAAAATTAGTCTGGAAGCAATTTGTTCAATTTGTTCAGTAATGGAGGTGAAGCAGGTCTCATGTATTTAAAGTCATAGTCATTAACCCTCGTTCTGGTTTAGTGGTGGCGGTAAAATGTTCTGAATTGTTTGTGGAAAGCCTGGTTTTAGAGGCTCTAAAACAAACAAATCAACAACCACACGGAATCCAAATGTAATTGGAAAGTGTGCTGCTGACATTTTGCATAATGCTAAAGAAGTAGAGGGTAGCAAATGCCAACGTTATTCCAATTTTCTTATAGTAAACAGAGCTAATGCATTCTTGGTGCATAATTATTCTGAATTACAAACCCCATGGCTAAATGTAGGCACCTGGTGCATTTCTGAGAACACTGCGTAGTTTCATTACTTCGCCACATTAGAGTTTTTTTTTTTGTTGATAGTTCTTGTGTAAAATAATAAAAAGTAATTATCCTTACTTTGACTTTTCCTTTTTTTATGTCCGTTAATTGTGTATGCTTTACAGTTCCTCCGTTAATGGAAATCTTTCTCTCTTTCCACAGAGCCCTAGCAGACATTCTGCGGCAACAAGGACCCATTCCAATATCTCAGTATGACTGTGAAAACTTTGCGGCAATGAACAGCGCATCCAAAGACAACACTCCACAGCGGACGGGCTCCAAAAACCATTACACCCCTGTTCACACTTCCAAATCAAATCACGGTAAGGCTGCTGACAGCTAATTTGTCATGTCTTGTTGTGTTGTGTAACTGATAGCTTGCTCTTTACTTGTCAGTGCAAATATCTGCACTCTTTTCTTGAGTAACAAATGACATCGGCTGTAATTGTGTATAATGAATAGGCAGGTTCACACACAGATTTGTTCCTGTATTAATTTGAATTGATGCACAGCCGCAGTCGAGGCAGTCTACTTGTGCACAGCTAGTGCGCTAAGTGTGTTCTGTGCATGGCAGAGTGCTTGTCGCTGGCTTGTATGGCTTGCACTGCTGGCAGGGTGCCAGGCGGCTGTCAGTCAGATGCTGGATAATTCATGCCGATGCAGAGCAGGGCGAGGATGAGCCGGCACATGTGCTTGTGCTTTGCCTCTGTGCGGTAGCGTAATCTGACATGTTAGCGCTCCTTAATCAAGTGATTCAGACTCACAGACAGTTTCGCTGTGAGAATCAACTGCCATTCTGGCCCGAGGATGAACTGGCTTAAAGGCTTCTTTAGGTTTCTTCAGTTCAAGGTCATTAGATTACATTATGATATTATTCTCTTTGAGCAATTTATTAGGAAGATCTTTCTGACACAGGGTTAAAATCAGGCAGATACAGGCCAGCAGCTTCATGTATTCTTGCAAGTTTATCCCGATAAAAATCCGAAGGGGGGAGAATTTGATCTCAGTGATTCTGAGAGTCTTGTGATTGATTGTTGGTATGTTATGGTTTAAGTATTTCAATAATTAACAATCTCTAGAAAGTTTCAGTGCAGCGATCTCTAGAGTGGACTCAGAATTATGTAATAAAGGAGAAACATTCATTCATTTACTGTTTTGTTGAGGCAAATAGGCTACAACAGAAGAACACCACAGCAGGTTCCAATTCTGTCAGCCAAGAACAGAAAGCTGAGGCTGCAGTGAACACGAGCTCACTAAAACTGTACTGCTGCAGAGAGTAATGAAAAATCTAGACTGGTCCAATTAATTTTTATTTATGCAGAGGCACACACATGTACCGCCTTGCAGTAAACATGGGTAAAATCACAGAATTGATGCATACTAAAAAAAGTAATATTTAAACATTGTGTATTCTTTTAAAACCTTCTTCTCACTTTCTTTGCACGTACATGACAATGCATGCATGGGAACAATGTTGAAAAGAGTAGCTTACAGTGTTACAGTGTTTTGCAGTGTTACCTGCAAAATCCAGAACACAGACATGCCCCATCATAGTTTCATCATAACATTTATTTGCCTTTGTTACTGTACTTGAGGAATTTCTTTTAATTGTATCGTATTGACCTTTATTACTTAAAGGAGAACTCTGGTGTGAAATTGACTTAAGGTGTAGTAAAACATGATAAAGAGTACTAACCTTTGTTAAATAGCCCACCTCCGCTCTCCTGCAGCTTTCCAAGATCCCACTATTTGATTCCGTTTGTCCAAACACCCTTAAGACTGGGTGATATGGGGCATAGTCTTGCCCCTGCAGATACATCGCTTTTAACATCGTTATCCAGGATCAAAGTAGCTCCTCACCTCATTGGTAGAATCTGGAGAGCCCTAACATTTAGAAGTGCAGAAGTTTATAAAAAACACTGTTTACAACCTCTCTGGGTGCCACCATCGTACTTTACTTTAGGACTAGGGGACAACTGCTCTCTTGTTTTACTACACCCAAAGTAAATTTTACACCGGAGTTTTCCTTTAAATTAAGAAATACTTTACTTAATTGAGTAGTTATTACCATACTATTAATTAAATCATTACTCAAATACAGCAGTTCCAGGTGACTCTACCTCATGAAGCTGACTGAGAAAATTCAGCCAAGATGTGCAAAGCTGTCATCTAAGCAAGCATCCAAAATATTAAACACATTCTGGTTTGTTTAATACTTGTTTGTTTACTAGATAATATGTGTCCATATGTGGTTCTTCATAGCTTGGGTAAATATAGTATTATTCATCTATAATACAGAACATTTTATAGAATTCCTATTATAGAAATGGGCCAGTGTTGTGTTAGGAGTCTTGTCCATGGACTCTTATTGGTGTAGCGCAGCACAGTAAGCCAGACCAGGAATTGAACCCCAGTCTCCCACATAATGTGGTAGCACACTAGCAGATAGTGGTGTTATCCACTGTGCCACACCAACCACGGAATTTAGGGTGTGTCCAAAATATTGACTGGTACTGTATATATTTAATGATACATTTTATTGTACACAATTGCATATGGAGTTTTATACATTTGTTTTATGGCTGCAAACATAAACTCATTCACTAACAAAGTACTTCACTCATAATTTGGTACCACTAGTTTGAATCCATGGACTCAACTTGCCTTGTGTGAGTCCAGGTTGGTGGAATGGTGTGAAGAATGTTTTTATGGTACTATTTAGACTTTTCTGTAGTTACTATAGACTTTACTGTCATTTCAAACCAGTTTGCCCATTCTCTGTTGCTTTGTTTGCAGACCTGCTGCAGACAGCTTCTTCTTTATTACATGATTCTGTTAAATATCTAGAGACTTCTTCACATGAGCATCCCAGGAGATCAGCATCTACTTATTATAAAGTAGAAAATGAGTGTATGTTTATCATCCCGCCCACTCCTTAAGGTATAGTGTGTAAATAATTTGGTAGGAAGCTATGTGGTGGTGTCTCAGTATGATAAATTGCTGTGCAAAACACAGCAAAAGCATGTAATGAGTAAAATAAAGTGAAACGTTTAGTAATAATTAATGTATTCTGTTTCCAAATTATTGTACATGCTACACCATAAGCTGCAGTACAGCTTCCATCTCTGATGTCAAGAGTTAATTAGATTTTTAGTATCTTTGCATGTTATATAAAGCTCTGGAAAAAAATAAGAGACCACTTCAGTTTCTGAATCAGTTTCTCAGATTTTGCTATTTATTGGTATATTTTTGAGTAAAATGAACATTGCTGTTTTATTCTAGAAACTACGGACAACGTTTCTCTCAAATTCCAAATAAAAACATTGTCATTTAGATCATTTATTTGCAGAAAATGAGAAATGACTAAAATAACAAAAAAAGTTTCAGAGCTTTCAAACCTCAAATAATGCAAAGAAAACAAGTTCATATTCATAAAGTTTTAATAGTTTAGAAATCAATATTTGGTGGAATAACCCTGGTTTTCAATCACAGTTTTCATGCATCTTAGCATGTTCTCCTCCACCAGTCTTACACACTGCTTTTGGATAACTTTATGCTTTACACTCCTGGTGCAAAAAATCAAGCAGTTCAGCAGTTCAAGTTTGATGGCTTGTGATCATCCATCTTTCTCTTGATTATATTCCAGAGGTTTTTAATAAGCTAAAATCAAAGAAACTCATCATCTTTAAGTGGTGTCTTTCTTTTTTTCCAGAGCCGTATGTTCCAAATGATATAGACATCCAATCTTATACCACTTAGATTAGTTCATCTTAGATATCTTAGCAGTATATTAGCTGTTCATTAAACCTGTAATAATTCAAATGATTCAGTGTGCAAACACTCAGCACACAGCACAAGATACTGAAGCTTGACCTACAATGTGACGTCTTGTCTAGCGTCTGAGGTGGGCAGTATATATAACAGTATGTAGTAGTAGTATATTGGTACATAAGTTAAGGATTTGCTAAAAAAAACAGAGGATTGTGTTGTATTAGTTGTTATACAGCAGGGAACTACAATTCCCATAATGCACTTGAGTCACGCCACTAGAGCAATAGGCTTTCTCTTCCACGTTAACAGATTTAAAAGTAATGTTAGTGCAGATTTAGCTAGAGTTAATATAGTTGTGATACAATTAATATTCAAAGCTATCAGGTGAGATGAGCTTATTGGAAACCAGTCAGATTATTAGGTTATATCTAACTTACCATGATCATGTGACTCATATATTATAAAGGGCAATGACATATAAAAACCTAAAGTACAGCAACAGCTCTATTACATCGATTACTTAACTCTGAACTAGTAAGCTAGGTTAGATAACCAATTGTAATGAACCATCATGGTGGGGGCTGTGCAATATGGCAGTATTGTTTTGTGTCCTCATAAATTAATACTTTCCTCAGCAATAATCACAGTACTAAGCATGGGAGAGTATCTAAAGAACAGATTTTTAAATATATATATATAAAAAATCTAAATATCATGCAAAATATTGTGAGAATCATTGTAAAAATGTATTCAAATACGGTGATGATATATATTTTTCATATTGCCCACCCTTTAGTCACTTTAGTGATGATAATAAATGTTTAACTGAACCAAATTTTACAATCGCTTCCACCCAAGAAACCTAAGCTGTAACTGTGAGCAAGTAATGTTTAAATTTGCGTGTGAGAATAGTAGTGGTTTTATGAGAACCATTATGGTAACTGTTATCTCTCCTTTGTCTTTCTTCTCTCTCTCTCTTTTTCTCTCTCTCTCTCATTTATATGCATAGTTAGATTTTAGATCGTTTTAGATCAGGGGCTCTTAACCCTTTCTTTTTACTGTGTTACCCTTCTTAGGATTATAAATGTTTCATAACCACCCCTCACTCCTCTTAACGTGTGACCTTGTAATGTCAAACTAACAGTAAAACACAAATAAATATATACACATACATTTTATTGTTGGTTAGACATCACAAGGTCACATTTTGAGAAAGTGAAATCAATTTATTTATTACTCATTTTGTCCAGGTTTTTCCTACGGTCCCTAAATTGCCGCTTAGGTCTGGGGATCCTGGAGTTTTTGACCCTGTTAAGTAAAGGACCCCTGTTTTAGATTGTTTGCAGTAAAGAAAGTCCATGTTTACATCTGTTGACACGATGTGTTTTGAGTATCCAGATTATATCTGGATTAGGCCAAGCCACCTAAAAATGCAAGTGTAAACACACCCAAACACTGGAACCCAGGTCACATTCGAAACTGATACAGATTCCAGTGCTAGAGTCACTTCAAGAGGTGATCTGAAGCACATTTGAGTCATATGCTGTAATAGTGTAAACACATACATTTCTCCAAGATGCATTTAACAAAGAAAAACACCTTCCAGTATAATATAAACACCCAAAATAATTCCCATGCAACGAGCCGGTTGCTTTTCAAAGTTAATGCAATTTGAGTGTTAACACTGCTCTTTCAGTGTGTTTTTGGTACCGTTACACCCCTAATATATTAATGTTACACCTATTTTGAGCATACTGGAAGTGTCTATCTTAAATTATACCACAGGTATTTCTGACCCTGCAATGTGATTGGCTGAGAGGCGTTTTAAGAGTGACATTATCAGCCTGTTATGCACTGTAACCAAAGCTCTCCATGTATTACTTCACCACATACAGGTAACCTAGCAATGATGCAGCACTTACAAGCCAAACAGCGCAGCTACAAACAGAGCAGCAATGGAACTGTTTTAACTCGCGGAGTTTTTATAACCAAACAGATCGTATTATCTTTAACTCATCGTTATCACAATTGCTGTAGATTATGTATTCTAAAATGTATAGAATGTATAGATTTTTTTTCTCATGTACAGATCTGGAAAAAAGTAAGAGACCCCTTAAAAATTATGAGTTTCTTTGATTTTACCAAATTAAAAACCTCTGGAATATAATCAAGAGGAAGAAGGATGATCACAAGCCATCAAACTAAACTGAACTGTTTGAATTTTTGCACCAGGAGTGACAAAGTTTTTCAAAAGCAGTGTGTAAGACTGATGGAGGAGAACATGCTAAGATGCATGAAAACTGTGATTAAAAACCAGGGTTATTACACCAAATATTGATTTCTGAACTCTTAAAACTTGAATATGAATATGATCTTGTTTTCTTTGTATTATTTGAGGTCTGAAAGCTCTCCTTTTTTTTTTTTGTTATTTCAGACATTTCTCATTTTTTGCAAATAAATGCTCCAAATTGCAATATTCTTATTTGAAATTTAGGAGAAATGTTGTCTGTAGTTTATAGAATAAAACAACAATGCTCATTTTAATCAAACATATACCTATAAATAGCTATAAAATCAGAGAAACTGATTCAGAAACTGAAGTGGTCTCTTAATTTTTTCCAGCTATATATATATATTTTTACCTTTACCTACACTCCCTACACTCACTATTAAGCCATCCTTCACTGTCGCGAGAGCTCAAGGTCTGCTACTGTTTGTCCACACACTGCTGTCCGTGTCCTCTGGTGTGACGTGAGCAGACGGACGTGGTGTTAAAAATGACAGTGGTGATAGTGGGCGTGAGTTAGTTGCTGAGCTCGGGCGTTCAGGGCGACCTTGTGTTGTCATGTTTGCCCGAGGTCAGCCATCAAAGAGGCTGTTTCCACTTGAGACCTAAAGTCCCGTCCCAGTCGGACATGCGGCGCTCTGACAGGCTCTGGAGGAGCGTGGATAATTTGTATATAAATTGGTGGCCAAAGCACTGACAATTTCAGGGGCAGCTCAGACAGAGGATGCATATTCACATGCCCTGATGCACAAGTGCTTTCCCTTTGCCTTGCAGAGGAGTGACATTGATACGGTCACATCGGAATTTGGTTTATTTATCCTGTGTTTGATCATTTTTAAGGGTGCAAAATTGGGCTGGGCAATGTGTCTGTCAATATGAACTATAAAAAAAAAGCCACAGAAATGCCTACAACGGATTTCTTTACCGTTGGTGCCAAAATTGTGTTATGTAACATTTAATGAACATCAGTGATAGATAATAATGTATCATAAATGTGTTTAGAATATCACAATGTTCACACTGTTATTAAGTCCTGTTTTTGTAATAAATATATGTATATATTGAATTATTGTCCAGCTCCTAGTGCACAATGAAATTGTAATTAGGGCAGCACATATAGCAATATATGGTTTCATCATTGATATCATATGCATTAATCACATGGCAGGAATTGAAATGTTATTTCAATTAAATATAACATATTTTGTGCTGCTTTCTACAAAAGGAAAATTCACACTGTTCTTGTTTTCCATGAGATCAGACTAGCGCTAGATAATATTTGCTCAGTTCCCTTCATTTTGCCACGTTTTTGGACATACAGTTTGCATTATTGATATAATGACATTGATTTCCTTTTTTTTTTTTTTCTTTTTTTTTTTTACAAAATATTAGCTCTGTGTAATGGCAGGAACTTGCCACTATGACACTTATCACAATACAGCAATTACAAATTACTATATTGCAATACTATAAGTACTGTGATGTATTGTGATTATTTCAATCAAATTTTAGGAAAAAAAATCAGTTTCACAGAATCTGTACAAAAGTACATCAAAAGTAAGGTGTAAACCCTTTCTGTGCAGAAATAAAAACTATTAAACTAAAACTAAATAAACATACAATACAATACAAAATAGAAAAAAGTACAGTAAGTACAAACTCTTATAATATAAAAGCAAATAATCATATGTATAAGATCTGGATAAAAGAAAAATTTACTTTTTATGCAGTCAGAACTATAAGATCTAACAACACATTACAACACTGTTACTTGGTGGGCGGGGTTTAAACACAGTGCCAAATGAACCACTGTTTGCCACTAATATTCACATGTAAAATAGTAATTAAAAATACTGTCTTTAAAAAAAGTATATATGTTATTGCAAAACAAAATATTATAATATTGTAATATCATAATACTGTTTTCATATGTTTCATTTCATCTAGTTTGGTAAATGTATGCTTAATGATGTTAAATCAGATGAGCTCCTTTCTTTAAAATTAGACATTCTTCTTACTTTTTATTTTATCAATGTTTACCTAAATATATATTTTAATGGGCCAACGACAAGCAAAACATTCAGTCTTCAGTATTACAGTGTTTTGCAGAGGAAAAAATAGAAGTTTTAAATAATACAACAGAAAGAATGTGTACTAGAAAATATTTGCATACAATATCAGGCATCTGCATCAGCTCACAATATCAATGCATTCTTTTTAAAATCAACTCAGTAATGTATAAAAATATGCCTATTGGGAGAACTTATATTTAAATATCTGTATATTTGAAGGCATTATGAGATGAGATGAGATTGCACTGTAGGTTTTTCAGTTCACTCGTGGGACTGGAAGCACATTAAGTCTTTTCCTTATTTCCTTATTTATATAGACAGAGCTGAAACGATTTGCTTTATTGTATTCTTGTTTTATTATTGATTTTCCAGTCCCTGTTCTGTTTCCCAAAGAGCGTATGATGCAGCGTTTCATCAACAATGTCCTTGCCACCGAGCCAAATGACTAATTAATATACTCTAATTTGCTCATTAATTGATTAGTAAATGAACTGACACCGAGTAAAGAAGCAGTAATGTGACCTCTCGCTTAAAACAATTTTATTGTATTGCCTTAGGACAGTTGTGTCAGTGTGATAGCGCGTCTGTGTGTGTGTGCACGCACGCCTGTGTGTTTTTCTCGCATATTGCTTCAATACAGCATGCATAAAATTTGCCTGGCTTATTAAGCTATGATTTAATTAGTTTAATTAACATGTGGAATGCCAGTGGGCAATTTCATAATGATATGCACCTTCCTCTTTTTTTTTCCTTTTTTTTTCTAAACAGTTTTGCATTGCAGCATCTATGTTTTTTTCCCCTTCTCCCGTCAATTAATTGCAGAATTGCTCAGGCTATAACATCTCCGTAATAACTGTGATTTCCCCCCAGCGGGCTGGAAAAGTCTCACCCACACCCGGAGACAAGGGCGTTAATGCTGACTCCAGCAGCACGCCCCTGCCTCGGGGCACACCTGCATCACACACATTCCGCTGATGGTCCCCGGAGTAGTTATCATTTAAAACACATTTGAAATTCGTGCCCTTGTGGCAGCACTGAAGGTTGAACTCACTCTCACAGCTCCTCAGGGAGACCAATAGAGCAGCTGCTCAAATTTATCCACACTCAAGTAGCGAGGCGTCGTAACGAAGGCTTAGCGAGATCACACTCTCGGATTTGAACTTCTGTCAGTGTCGCTTGCCGCAGTGACCCGCCG
Organism: Astyanax mexicanus; assembly: GCF_023375975.1. Lineage (NCBI taxonomy): Eukaryota > Metazoa > Chordata > Actinopteri > Characiformes > Acestrorhamphidae > Astyanax > Astyanax mexicanus. Next base: position 26,923,081 of record NC_064422.1, read on the forward strand.
AAGGCCCGTTGTCTGCCGGATTTGGTGGGGACGTTTGGATTTTTGTCCTGTTCCGAAGCCCCCCGCACCACACGCTTGTTTATTTGATTCACACCACTGTGTCAGAGCTCGCCCGTACCAGCGAGAGGCAGCCATTCGAGTTTTCTCTATTTGTTTTGCCAGCTTTGCCCCACTGTTACTGTTGATCCAGAGCGAAAAAGGGCTTTTGAAGGCTGGAACAGACAAGCTTCTTTTATTTCAGTGACTCCAGCAGGCTTCTGAGTGTCTTTATGCAGCTTATTACCAGACCGGTCCCTGAGGTTCCACCTTTTATTTCCTCGTTCTGCTTTGCTCGATTTCATGCCTCCCTTTTTAGCTTGGAAAAACACGAATTCTGAGCGTTAAAATTGTTATTCTTTAATTTTACCCCAAGTTCTTACCAATTTGCAAAGCCAATTACTAAGTCCCTGTTCATATGAACTCCCCCTGTCTTTAGTAATGCCCCAACATTAGGAGGATAAAGACTATCACACGCCTCCTCTGAAAACAGGTAAAGTCAGCCACCACTTTATACCACTTTTCCTAACGTCACTGGTATAGCATCGCTGAGTTGCTGCCAGTGCACTAAGAGAAAAGGGCAGCTCTCCAGCTCCAACAAATCAGCTATCAGCTAACAGACACCTGTGCTCACCAACATTACACACGCTCTCTCTGACTCTGGCTGCTGATGGCAGGCTACAGCTTGACAATGAAAAAAATCCAAATAAAACACTTCTCTGGAGAACTTTAGTTTACACGTCTTCCCTGTCTCTCTGTTGCGCTCGGTGTGATTTTAGTTTCCACCCGTTCTTGTTTTTCCACCTGTTCTCGAGCTCCCTATCTCCTTATAAGGTGTTTTGTCCTAGGTGTTTATCAGTTTAGTTGGTTAGCATGTTGGTTAATCTAGCTAGCTACCTATCAAGCCATCCTTTACTTTTGTTTCAAGCTTCATGTTTCACACTGTTGAGAATTGGAATTAAATGTTTGTAGTAGGGCTGCAACTAATGATTATTTTGGTAGTCGACCAATCTGATGATAATTTTTTTGATTAGTCAACGATTACTTCTGCCATGAAGAACAACAGAAAAACAGCTGAATATGAGATTTAAAAGGCATTTAAATGTTCAGATGTTGTTTAAATGTGGAAAATATTGATATTTAGTGATTAAATATGTAATCTGTTCTGTTTGGGCACTTTTGGAGACACAGAACTTTGCGTAATGTGGGACTGTTACAAATTAACGATCAATCGACAATGCAATTTGTAGTCGACAAATTTTAATAATCAATTACAAGAGATTTAGGAGAAAAAACACAAACCATCTTAACCGTCTTAATATGACTGGTTGTGGTTTGCACTTATTGTTTGCACTATATAAGACCTAGAAAAGTTTTATTTTTATTTTTTATTCTTATTCTTATTTCTATTTATTATAAAATCAATGTGTGAGAGAAACCAGTCTGTTAAGTTTGTGTTATAAGATTTTGTCAAATGAAACAGAAATTTTTCATTTTTGAGGTTTTCTTTAAAATTTTATTTTTAAATCTCGTCTCGTCTCTTTTTCGTGAACCCAATATCGTGTCTCGTCTCGTCTCGTGATATTAGTGTCTCGTCACACCCCTATCTTGGACTAGTCTGAGGAAATTGTTCAGGTTATCGGTTCAGAATGTATCTTCTCCATGTTATAATTTGTTTGCATAAAGCGGCCAAATATCCCAAATAATGTGTTTTTTCGCTCATTGCCAAATCACAGCGTCAAATCGTATCCTTCCATGTCACATGACTGCTAGTCTAACTGCTGGTGTAAACATAGGGTAGTCCACTGAGCCGCTCAGAGTCCCAGAAAGTGTATTTATCATTATTATTTATTATAAACCTGACCCTTAGCCGTGCCTATTGTGCCCAGGATTCTACAGCATAATGGAGTGTTTTCACTCTGAAGTTCTCTTATCTTATTTCACAAGGCGCTGTATCTGTAATTGCCTCCCGATTATAAATCTGATGCATGCAGTTGGGTTTACTGTCAACTTAAGTTTCCAAATGTCATCCAAGGTTATCATCTGGATATCAGACACAGCAATATGCTTCAGTGTATTTCACTGGTAATTACAATGTCAAGATCATGAAAAAAACACACCTCAAGATGCTGCTCACCCTATCACAAGCACTGCCTGCATATTACACCAGCAAGGTGACTTTACCTCAGCGTTACGGAAAGTCATAACTCCCTTAGTTGCAGAGGGAATTTTTGCTCTTTATGCCATTCACCTCTGTTTACCTGAAAAAAGGAGAGTTTATGGGAATATGTGTGTGCATGCGTGTGTGTGCATGCGTGTGTGTGTGTGTGTGTTTTCTGGCCTAACAGCTGGCTAACTCATTTCAGGTGGACACTACTCCAAAGAGAGCAGCCGCGGCGGAGGGCACGACCTGCACAACTTCATCTCGTCTGGCTTCGTGACTCTAGGAAGAGACCAAGTGAAAGGTAGGACTGCACTCGCTTTCTGCTTAACGATATTGACAGCCTCCAGTCAGGCCAGATCCACTGAAAAAAAAAAAAAAAAAACAGACACATTTGAACTGGCTTTATAAACCTTCTGCAGTTTAAATACACTCAGGTCCCTAATGCCCACAGCGCCCAACAGCCCAGCAGCCCAGCAGTTCAATAACAGGATAGCACTGAGTGCACAGTGCAGGAGCTGTGGGTTAGAGTCAGTGTAATATTTTATAAACAGTATATAGCATAATGCTTACTACAAATAAAACTGTCTGCTTTTCCCTAATTTATTTCCTGGGAATAACGACTGGTATTGTAGTTGCATAACTATATGTATATATTTCAGTACATAATACATTATATTTTATTTTGTTGAATGTTGATGTACATTTTATAAATGTTTCTGTTTTGTATTTGGAAATAGATAATGTTTATTCCAGAGGTTCCCAATCTTATTTCACTACTTAAGCCACCGCAAAACTATCCACAGCCCACACAATAATTTCATTTAAAATAAACTAAATAAAATACAGCACCACAGTCTGTGTATTGTTGGACATGGATTATCTTTATGGGGTTGATGGGCTTGCAATGATCTACTGTTAAAATACTTCTTTTAACCAATTATTTATATGTGTAACACTTAGCTAGCTTGTTAAAGGAGAATTCCAGTGTGAAATAAAGTTTGGGTGTATTAAAACGTGATAAAAAGTACTTTGTACCGTTGTTGAATAGCACACCTCTGCTTTTCCGCAGCTTTCTGAGATCCAGTATTTTGTGCACTTTACCCAAACAGGCTTTAGAATGAGTGAGATTGGGGCATATTTTGCCCCTGCAGATAAATCGCTTTTTCCACCGTTATTCGGGCTCAAAGTAGCTTCACACTTCTTTGGTAGAATCCAGAGAGCTCTGACATTTAAAACAAGGCTTTTAGAACTTTAAAACTGCACAAGAAGCTAATAAAAGCCACTGTTTACAACCCGCAGCATAAATAAATCCCTTAAATTTAGGTCGCAATATGTCAACCGTCAAGCACGAAGGAATAGGTAGGATAGTTAAGCAGACTGCAAAATTAATATTTCTTGGAAATGCATGAATTCCAACAGTTGCTGAAAATATCTGGTTGCTTTAGATATTAGAACGTGAAGACCCAACAACATATTACATAAACATTTCTGAAAAAGTTTTACTATTCGTGTTCGACGGTTGAATTATTGTGACCTTAAATTAAAGATGTGTAAAAAGCAATTTATCTGCAGGGGCAAAATATGCCCCATATCATCCATTCTAAAAGCCTGTTTGGGCAAAGTGCACAAAATACTGGATCTCAGAAAGCTGTGGGATAGTGGAAGTGTGCTATTCAACAAAGATGAGAACTTTTTATCACGTTTTAATACACCCCAAGTTAATTTCACACTGGAGTTCTCCTATAAGTAACAAGCTAGCTTTGTCGGTCATGTGACAATACTATGCCAGACCAATCAACTTGCTTTTATGTTTTAATGTTTTATTTTTTAATATAATTTCCAGAATATCTATCACATCTTGAACTTGCAAAACAGAACAACTATTTTTTTTGGCCATCAGCCCACAGATTGAAAACCCCTGTGTTTATGCAAACATTTTATTATTTTATTAGCTTTCTTGGTTTCATGTACAATGGTGAAAGATATTTGCACAAAAAAACAATTTTACATATTTTATTACACACCTGCTGTTTGTTTGCTTTCTTTAACAAAATTAATGTAATTACACTTTTCCTGTGTTTTAGGCTTTTTTTCTTTCCAAAGTAACTTAAATTCAGTGCACTGCACTTAGTAAGCAAAATCATCTTAAATCTAGTCTAAATATCTAACATTTATTGTTTTGAGATTGTTTTATGTATTGTTTATGTATATTTAGGAAATTGTACTCTTTAAAAGTCTTTTTATCTACTGACCATGTCTAGTTTCAACTATCAATTTCATTGCTTATTTTGCTCATTTTAAGAAGTAATACTTGGGTAGAATAATCTGCCAGTGGTATCAGACATCTCTAATAAATAAATAAAATTAATTCAAGCATGAAGTACAGCCCTGGAAAAAAATAAGAGACTACTAAAAAATGATAGGTTTCTTTTTTTTTTTTTTTTTACCAAATTGAAAACCTTTGGAATATAATCAAGAGGAAGATGGATGATCACAAGCCATCAAACAAAGCTGAGCTGCTTGAATTTATGCATCAGAAGCGGCATAAAGTTATCCAAAAGCAGTGTGTAAGACTGGTGGAGGAGAACATGCCAAAATGCATGAAAACTGTGATTAAAAACCTGGGTTATTCCACCAAATATTGATTTCTGAGCTTCGAAAACTTTATGAATTTGAACTTGTTTTCTTTCCTCTGCATCCTTTTTTTTATTTTAGCCATTTCTCATTTTCTGCAAATAAAGGCTCTGAATGACATTTTTTTACAGACAATATTGTCTGTAGTTTATAGAACAAAACAACAATATTAATTTTACTCAAACATATACCTAACCGATATCTTGAAATCAGAGAAACTGATTCAGAAACTGAAGTGGTCTCTTAGTTATTTTCAGAGCTGTATATCTAGATATAATTTGAACTCAAATATATTAAACGGTTAAAACAAGCTACTGCGTTACGTTGTGTGGCCCAAAGCTGGACTGTAATGCTTTTGTGGTACGATTGAGATTTGTGTAAATACATGACACACTCTGAGGCTTCTTCAGTTAAAGTCTAAACTCTGTGACCTGTCTCCTCTGACCCCCACACAAGGCCTGTTCAGATCCACCTCCCACTCATATGTGAAGACTGGCCATGCACTAATTAACATGCTTCTGCTCTGTACCGTCTCTAAAGCAGCCAGACCTTTTTATTACACTTTTGTACCTTTTGTACTATTGTGAGAAAACAAAGGAGAGAAGAAAGGCGAGGTAAAGACTAGAGTAGAAGAGGATCTATTTGATGGATAAGCAGAGCGGTACACCGACAATACGAGATTGAGTTTAATTGCACGGAATAGTAAACATGTCACTGATGTATATATGTAGCTGTTGTGATGTATAGAGGTGCTTTTGGGCTTTGCCAGCCATTCCTCTGTCGTAAAGCATTATGGTGAAGGCGGGCTCCTCCCAGCGAGCGTGAGGTGGCCACATAAATCAGGAGGTTCCCTCCCTGTAAAGCACCATACATCACACGTCCATCTAGACTGAGGGGCTGAAGGAGAAAGGAAGTCGTGAGCAGCATTTGCAGCCAGTCTCCATTAGGTGCCATTCCTCTGTCTGCATTTCATTTTCTCAGCTACAAAGCATTGACCCGAAATCCATTTATTTTTGTGTGTGTGTGTGTGTGTCTGCCGTTCCTCTGCCACCCAGGTGGCTTGTTTTTGTATCTTTAGTGCCCTTTTCTCTGCAGTCTGTTCACCCGTGAGCAGCCACAGCGGAAGCGCTCGCTATTTTTATCAATGCTTCGTGCAATATGAGTAGTGTACGTATTAGTGCATCTTCAGGCTGAATGGTTTTCAGTGAGCTGCTGTAAAGCATGAGGCAGTCATATCTCTTCTTTGTTTAACTAGTGCCATTACCTGTACAGTGTTGATTCAAAATGAGGTATAAAAAAACATTAAAACATTTATTTAGAGTTTTTATTTTATAGAGTATTTATTGTGAGGTGTTATTTTGTAAGTGAGGTTGAATGAAAAGGTGATTTGAATTATCAGAGTTTAATGTAACATTGCATTTTTAAAGTTGCGTGGGCTCGTAATATTCCTCAGTCAGCAGTGTCACATGAGTACCAGAAATACTTTATAGAAGGCATTACCACCCACAGTGGACAGCACAGTAGGTGGTAATGATCATGATTGGCAGCATATGGCGACTGGCAGCATATGGCATATGGCGAAGTGACTCTGGCAGAAATCACATTAACATTAAAACTATTATAAAAATAGTGTTAAGTATGACCATAGTTTTTGCAATAGTGTATTCATTTTCAAAAACATTTAAAATTTGGTGTTGGAGTGGTTCATTTTGTTTTCTGACTCCTGAGACACTGACACTGTTCTGATTTAAAAAAAAGTAAACTTTACTTTAACTTTACTTTAAAACAGCTTGCTCATATACCTGCAATATATTACATTGTGTCCTGCATAACCCTTATGTCGTGATATGTAGAGTTGAACTTTTCAGAGTTTTTTGGGAGGTACTGGTCAATTTATAAACTGGAGGGTGGGGCAGGTGGCCATATTAACTTTTTCATCCAAATTTAGTAAAGCAACCTCATGTTGGGTTTCTGTAATGTTCTGCATATTGCACGTTTCTCAAGATGAATTTGGGAATGTACTTTTTGGTTAGTAGTGTTTGATAGCATTGCTGTGTATGACACTCTGTGTATGATGCTGTATTGGGCTGAGTGATGTACTCTTGAGAGGGGTATTCAGTTACTGGTGATAATAGCTTTTACCCTGCTTCCTCCATGAACGGAGTAGTTCCATCTCGTGTTCAAAAGGAACTGCAGTGCCCTGTGACTGATGAGCCTTGTGCAGCGCTGCTGTAATCCTTACCTTGTAAATATATGATACTATATGATATGAATACTATATGATATGATATGATCACTTTTTTAAACGGATTTATCAGTGCAACAGAGCAAAACCACAATTTATGAAGGAGACTGCAGATAATCTGTAGTTTTAAACAATCCTTTTTTATGTTTTTACATTATGTGCTAAGCATCATCTGAGCATGCTTGCTGAAATTGAAGCTTCTGTTGTTAAGTCCACGTTCTTAACGGATAAGCCGCAACAGCAGCTACGGATCTCCTACCACACCTTGACAAAAGCACACTCGTCTCAGGCAGCATTTTCATGATCCTTCCGGCACCACTGCTGCCAAAATCAATCGCAATCAAAGCCCAAACAGTCAGAGGGAGGTTTGGGACGTCGTTCTCATGTTAACAAAAGTGGACCTCCTCAAGAATGCCATCCATTTCATTACTTCAGCCGCTTATACCTTCTCCACCTCATCTCCTCACTCTGTCTGTCTCTTCCTTTCATTGACATTAGGCAACACCTTAGAAACATCCTGCCTTCAGGTCTTCTACCCTCTCTGACACTTAGTTACCTCCATCCTTGGAGTGCCGACCAGGCCAGATCAAAAGCAAAGTAAACCTATCAATTACAGACTTTTTTTTTTTTTTGTGAGCGCTCGGGATGTTTTTGGCTCTCTCACTATTCGCTGAAGACCCTTCTGATGCAAGAACCAGAAGAAACAAGCAATGAAGAGATTGCTTCAGGTTCCTCCATCTTTTCATGAAGAAAAGAGCAGCCAAGGATAGAAATCAGCAATCTGCATGAAAGCTTGCGCTGCGTTCCGACAGGATTTTCTTTTTTCCATTTCGGTGGGGGCTGGTATTAAATAATTAAGCTTCTGTTCTGGGGCCTAATTACAGCCAGAGACTTTACTTCATTGTTTGTTGCTCCCAGGAGGAAAGCCGGTGATGTCAGAACGAGGGCGCGGTGAGCAGGGCCACAGCAGCTGCATGCTTCACATATGGCTGATCACAGAGTACAGCACACACTCTGCTTTCCATCAAAAGAAGTTTATGCACGCCTGTTTGACCCGTAATGCTGTGCACTTTTTTAAGACCTCGTATAAACTTTGAGTGCTTTCAGTCCCCGAGCCTTCTTCTATTCTCCAGTTTGCTGTGCGGGAAACTGTAATGGAACCACACTGCATTACAGGAGAGGTTTCTAAAGGCTCCTGCTGCATCCTAGAGTTTAGACTCTTTGCCTGAGCCAAAACCCGTACCAGATCCTGAACCGATCCCCTAACCCAAATTCGGGCTGGGTCAGGCTGAGATTTCCCACCACTTTCCTCTGGCTTGATTAGGTCGGGCTCAAGAAAATGGTCTGTGATGTAGGCGTCTGTTTTTTAATGTTATTTTTATTTTATTTAAAGCTATTGTGTGATAGGGCTGTGACGATAATTTTATTACCGCAATACCGCGGTTATGGGACGTCACCGCGGTGATGAGCTCATTACCGTCATTACCGCATTTTTTTATGGCTGTCAAATCTGATTGACTGCGTTTTGAGCGGTAGTAAAATGCTCCATATAAGCACAACTGTGGTGAATTCAGTATTAATATGTCAAGTGTAAGTCCTACACTATAGGGCTGTGCAATATATCAAATATATTTTGATCGCGATAGATATTGGTGTCAAACGATCTCAAAATTCATAATATCGAATATAAATTTTTTTGTCATTTATCTGTGCTGCCGCTGCACTGGCGCGGCAGCGAATGGGTTAAGCAAAACGCGGTGCGTGGTACTCATTGAGGTCAGAACAGCTCTGGAGTCTCCTGCTCACTTCGTCTCCATTGAGGCTGCTGAAGAGAGTGAAGATTAGCAGCACTAATATTGGCTCGGAAATGGAAGCTACAGGGCAGGCTCAGTAAGTTGAGAAAAAAGGAAGAAAAAGACTCAGAACAGAAGAGAATCATCTGCAAGATTTGCCGGAAAGTGGTGTCTGCACCTCTCGCCAACACATCAAACTAATTCACCCACCTCAAGGTAAACCATAGAGCCATGTAAGGTGTTCCGTGGTTACATTTTGAGAAAGTAAAATATATTAATTCATTGTCTGGCTGCTGGCTGTTCTGCGTGAGCTCCGCGGAGAACGCGCGGCATTGCGCCTCAGTCTTGGTAAAAATAGTAAGGTTGGTTGAAGTGCAGTTCAAACAGCAAAGCAATGATATAAAACTATAATCACCATCTTTACTGAAATGTTGTTATCTGACCAAGTCTGAGGTAAAATGCGCTGCGCCTTGTCTCTTTCACAGCACGCGGAACTGAGTTCAGAACCGCTACAAATATAACCATATAAAACTCAGTTCAGATAAATAAACTTCAGATGAGTAAGGACACGTAAAGTGAAACAAAAATTGTCAAACATAAAGGACAGGTTTCTATTATTTTAAAATGGAACTAATGTCTTTTTTTTTGGTCGGTTGTCTCTTGCGAGCCGATTTCTTAACGTCACGACATTTTAATCAACATATTATATGACGCGGGTCCCGTCAGGATATCTTGCGGCACAGACAGAACTGAATTGTTATTGGCGGGAACAGGAGTTTAATCAATCCAGAGGATGTGGGAGCACATTAATAAATAGTTAAGAATATTGTAATAATCACGCAGTGATTCTCATGCACGCAACAAAAAAACCCTAAGCACAAAAAAGGAGCGGAGAATGGACCGACACGCGCACACACACACCGATTTTTTTTTTGTAATGTGGTAAGAAACGTGACCGCGCGCGGTTTTAATAATTTTTTTTTTTAATTTTAAGCACTAAATGTAATTTATTAAATTTATTTAGGACCGCGGGGCAGGTGCGGCAAAACTGTGTATGTGGCGGGCTGATGCGGGATTAAAAGAAGGATTTTTTTTTGCGGAACGGTAACGGGACAAAAAAGAAATGATGTCTGAATTAATTTCCTCCAATCGAATATAATTTAACATGGTTTAAGAATATAAAATAATTTATAAACAAACGAAATATTTAATATTGAGCTAATAGCCCAAGTGCAAAAATACAAAATCTGTAATACTCTGCACTGCACAATTCAAACGAAATAGCCGTAACGCAGCTGCGCTCCTGCCCTGCGATGCAGCCGAAGCCTGGTGTGAGGCAGCAGAAATTCTGGGGTGAAAACTACATAACTACACAACATAAGGAGACATAATGCACTCCAAATATTCAGGAGGGAAGTGAAATAAATGATACTGTACAGATATAATCTGTATCTAGTAGATATTTAATGAGAAATAAGAAGAGTGTGAATAAAAAAAAAAAACAGACGCCTATCACAGACTTCTTGAGCCTTGAGCCCGAACGGCCCGAGGAAAGGGGTGAGAAATATATTTTTTTCGGGGCCGGGGGTCAGTGGAAAATTTTGCTGTGGATTAATTCGTCTTTTTTTTTTAAACGAATATTAGAATATTCGCTACCAATTACTGCCGAATATCCTGAGCTCAAAACCGCTATTCGGGCCAGCCCTAAAATAGATCTATGGATGGAGAAGGGGGAGGCGGACAAGCTCCTCCTTCAAAAAGTCTGCTCGGAAAAAGACAGGTTAGCTGTACAATGACGAATTATACAGGCAGCATATGTTCACTTGTTATGCTGTATTTATGGTTTATGTAGAGGTTGTATGTAGGCTGTATGGTTTGAAGAATAAAGATTTGTTACCAATAAATTTATGGTGTTTTTTTTTTTTTTTTTTGGGGGGGGGGGTGGTTTGGGGTCTCGCGGTTAACCGCAATATCGCGGTGATGCGTTAGTTTTTTACCGCGGTTATAAAAAATCAATACCGCCCCAGCCCTATTGTGTGATAATCTCACTAAAGCAAAGTAATAAATCAAAGTGAGCTCCATCACTTTTCTGCATTACGCACTTGATTTGCAGGGCTGTGTGTAGCTGTTCTCAATAAACATTATTCTTACATAATAGGTCTATGCTTCTTCAGTGTTGCATTGTTAATTAACATCATACTGTAAATCATTTAAAAGCTCAGTTTTAATGCTCTACTTACAAAAAAAAACGTTGGGTTTAAATTGGGCTCTGGCTTATAATGACATTTTATGGGGTGGGGCAGAGCGGGGCAGGGTGGAGCGTTTTTTTTTTTTTTTTTTTTTTTTTTTGGGGGGGGGGCCTGATCTAAGCTCTTCCTACACCCAAATCTCAGAAGAATTACTTGGAACACTTAAGCCAGTGCACAAGAGGCCGCACTTCAGTTTTAAATAACTAACACATGAGATGCTTTATGTTAATTATAAAACACTTTATTATCTGAAACCATGCCTTTAGCTTAGAAACATATGGGAGGAAACTAAAAAGAGGGTTGCACATGGGCTAAAGTGAGAGCGCCATATTTTGGACAATTTGATTTAATTAAAGATGTAAAGGTAAAGCAAGCTGACAGCATTTCATAATCTAGAGACTAGATTACTGATTATCTAATGAGTTCAGGTCATAGGTCAGCTTCTCCCCATCCATCACCCCCGGATGGAGTTTCTTGTAGCAGAATGTGACATCAGCAATCTATACAGAGCCAGTCTACTCCAGGTGAACCGTTTCTGTTTTTAAAAATACTGTTTTGTATCCTCCATTAAAAACAGTGGTTTTGAATTTTTAGGGTGGTCTGCAATGAAGTGTGCCATGGTGCAAGTGGTGTGCATTGGCCTAAAAGAGCAGGAAGAGTTCAGAACTTTAGGGATTTTAGGTTTGAGTGGATACTGCTGTGAAATAGTAGAAGGCCAGACACCCCCCCCCCCTTTTGATAAATAGAACTTGAAAAACAAGATATATCAAAGTCAAAGAGAGGGGAAAGGAGGTGGTGGGTTGCATTACTTTGTTGTGAATGCATTAGAGATGCAAATTAGAGATTTTTTTTTTCTGGATGTTTGACTGAGAGGAGTAAGGGTCATTATTATCCTCTTAAAATGTAGTTTTTAAATTTATTTATATAAAAATGTGATGCTTCTAAATCTTTTAGATTTTTTCATGCTTTTAGCCACCAACATAGTCACAAATTGTGCAAATGTTTACTGTTATGACAAAACATCAACTTAAGAGTGTCGAAGGATTCATCAAATTTGTCATTTTATTCCATAAAATACAGTGGTGACTTTTTTGGATAATTTTCAATAAAGCAAAAATAAGGGCTTGCTGATAATGTGCTTTATTTTTAGTTTATTAGAACATCTGTCCTCATGAAAATGCAACGTTTTATAGCAGCCACTTAATAATTAGTAGGTAAAATGTATGCATCTTGTTTTATATAGTACAGAAACAGGTTCCGCACCTGTTACATGCTTAAGAACCCTTTTCTAGCACTACATAGAACTATTTTTGCTTTATTGTATGTTTTTGCAAACCACTATCTTAGAAATGACTAACTCATTAAAATGCTACGATTTCAGCACTAGATAGCTAGTGCCCTTTAAGTTTTGCCTAATGTGCCTAAAGACCACCAAGCTATACTGGACCCTTCTAATCCAGCCTGGTCAACTTTGTCAACTGTGTCAGTGATGGATCCAACCTGTATAGCTTCAATAGCATTCGCCAGCTTCTAATGTATAACTGTCTGGACTACACAGTAAAATACTGCCTCAGACCTGTTATAGGTGTGGTGTTCCTCATGTGCACAAAATAAACCAAATTTCTTAATAAACCTAAAAACCTGCTGTTTTTCATTAGGTTGAATGGGATTTGTGGAACATTCTCTAAAGCACATCCAGACTTTACTGAGAAAAAGAAGCTATTTGTGGAGCGCTGATTAGTCGAGATTAGTCAGGTTAAATTGCGCTGTTTGTGCTGTGCTGTGATTCATCGTGCGTTCAGCTCCGACTCCTGCGCTGTTCTGAGGAAGTTAGCGTAGCAGCTCGGACTGTAGTCCGGTGAGGGACAGACTGGGGGGAGCGTATATGATTGGTTTGTCAGACTGCGGGGCGCTGACCTTTGCTTCTACTCTTTGTGAATATAGAGCAGCTCCCTGAAGAAAACTGCATACTCTTTTACTCTTTTCACTTACTCTTATCAGCATTCCGCTGTTCATGTCTCTCTCTTTTTTTTTCAATAGAGTCTTCATAAATAATACAAAAAAACACACACAAAGCGCTTCCATTGGCTCAGGCGTGTTTGCGGTGAAGAAGGGGAACCGGGGGAACTGAGGGAATTGAGCGAACAGCTCTTGTGGAATCCCTGTTTGACTTCCACTGCCCTTAAGAAACAGTGCAGGAGATGCTTGTGTATAAGCATGCGCTCGCCATACTGAGCAGAAATCCCCTAAGCTGTGCACAGACTGGTAGAATTTAATGGGGAGTGGCCATCTGTTCTATGTGCTCTAGCGCTTTCTAATTTCACTTTCTTTCAGAGTGGTGAAGCGTCACTTTGTTGTAGCCATCCATAAACGTCGACCAGATCCTCAGTCTCTGTCTTCTTTTCTCCCGAGTTTGATGAAAACACAATCTCGCGAAATATCCGTTCCAATAATGAAAACCAACTTCTGTCAGCTCTGATAAAATGTGTCATATGAATTGCTTCGTTTTATTCTCTCCGAGCTGGAAAGCGAGGATCGCTGCGCTGATTGAAAGTTGCTTTTTTGATTTGACACACTTTGACAGCCTTTCCCTGCCTTTGGCTCCAAAAAAAAGCATGCAAATATGATTAGATATCCAAAGATACCCATTATTACTTTTATTCTGCAAGGATTATACCTTGCGTCGGCGATTAAAAAGCCAATAGCTCGCTTCCGAGTTTCACTCCTGGATTAGTATGCACACAGCCCCCCTAAGGCTGGGATTCAGTCACTCTCTTGATTGTTTTCAATAGCAGTGGGCAGCTTTTGATTGCATGTTATAAGCTGATGGACGTGCCTGACACTCAGCGTAACTGGTAGCTGGAGATGTTTGATGGACCTAAGTGATTTATGTACGGTTGGAAAGGCGCTGCCCTGCGAGGATGATAGAAAAACTGGTTCCTTCCTGATTGCAGTTTATTATCGTATGGAAATATGAAGCGGCGCTCAGCTTCACAGCCAAAGCGCTGACTGACTCACTGGCATCCCAGTGGAATCTGGTGCCACTCGGTGAACATGTTTTTATTCAAGGGGAGTAGATTTGCAGTGGATTACCTGCCAGCGTTGGAAATTGACGGCTATTTGCTGGGCCAAAATGGCTGCTGTGTTTTTTGAGCTGTGCAAATAAGATTGGGCAGTTTTGGCTCTTCGGATCATTCACTGTCTGATGAGTTTGTTGGTTCTGCGTGAATAAAGAAAATCGTTGATTATTAACATTGTTATTAGCATTTCAGTAATAACAATCAGTACATTTTATTCGTCCAAGAGGAGTGCATCCAAGACACTGGATGTTAGTTTTTTTTATACCCATGTGAAGCTCCACAAGGATGCTGTTTCCACCAGACTGCTCGCTGCACCTCTGACAGATGTGTGCATGTGTGTTCTGGTCAGGGATGAGACTGGGGCTAGTGATTAAGATCCGTGGGCAGGTGACTTGCCTGGGCTGTCAGAATCCTTACCAGCAAATTCATTAGTGTGACAACAAACAGGAAATGCCTCCCACTGCGTCCATAAACAGCAAAGTCTCTAAATGTCAGCCCAGTCATCCTCCTGCTCCTCTGGTCCAGCTGTCACACTCAATACCCCCTGTGTGCCTAGAGCCCTGTCTCCGAGCCCGAGAGGAAAATGCTAGTGAAGTCACTTTCAATATCTGCCTAATGCTGCCGCTCTCCTCGTATTGCCAGCCCTCCTAGAGCACGGCCTCCTCTGATGTTGCTTTTAGGCCAGATTCTCGGCTTCCATATGAAACTAGAGCTTTCATAAACCTAAACTTTATGTTGCATTTGTTGAATTTGACGTTTAAACAGCTACATAATGAATCACATTTACAATTCATGGTTATTTTGAACAAAAGGTTCAAATTGACAAAAAACAAAACAAATTGATTTGTGTCTCGTCACAAAACAAGGCTGCATCAGCTTTTCTCTGAATCTAACTAATAATAAAATATCTCGTCTTCTGCTCACAAACATAAAATCAATGGAAGCAAATGAAACATTGAAATGCTTTGCTTTTTTATGAATAATGGAAGGAAAAGTAAGCCGAAGCGTTTAAAAATAAAGAAGTGCCATTTTGAAATGTACAGCCTATAGATGTTCCTTTTAGTGTTTTAATCACTGGTACTGTTATTGTTCTGCATTGTCTCTAATAATGAATTGTACTTTAATTTTTGGAATCAAGCACATATAAAACACTTTGGAACACAAGCCTAAGTTGAAAGAGTACCTCAGTTCCATGTACAGAACTGCACTGTGTGTGATAAAAGTGGAAACACTTTGAAAATGGGGCTGCATATAAAGTTCTAAAACCTCCATAACTTTTAGACTAGACATCCTTCCAGTTGTTGCTGCTGTACTTTTGGTTATAATGAATTTTGTATTCTATATTTTTGGTGTTTTTTTGTGGTTGGTGGTGTTGGCTAGCTCTGCTGTGTTCTGATGCATTGTACTGGTACCGTATTGGGCTGCATAAGAGTGATGTACTCTTGAGAGGGGAGTCTGGTTAGTGGTGTTAAATGTTTTTACCCTGCTTTATTCAGGATGCACATTAGTTTTGCGCATTCAACAAATGTGAGTTTGAGACTGATAAGGCAAAAAAGAGAAACACTGAAAGATGAGTACACCACAAGAAGAGAACAACACTTCCTTTAGTAAATATCCACAACTCTGCACAAGCTCCATAGTCCCATTAAGGTAGGCTAGCACAGATCTTGCTGTAATTTTTTATTTCAATGAATATAATCTGATCAGCTCTTAGGGAATATTGCTAGCCTTATTTGAATGGAAAGCAGCAAATACCATTACATAGCCAATTTTTCTATATTTTTCTAGCTCTAGTAGTAGAAGCCTTTAAAAGCTGCCATTTTGGTTCCTGCAAGATCAATGGTTCCTAAAATAATTTAAAGAATCTTTTAAAGGGCAGTGGGTTCCCAGGAACTTGAACTAGGTTGAAAACCACTAAAATAACCGTCCACTTAAACTGTTCTTTTTATGGGTGCACTGGAGCCTGGAGGAGTTGGCACTATTTATATGGTAAAGTGGCATTTTATTGGTATTTGTGACAAAAAAAAGGTTGATAAATCTGAAAATGGAGGGGAAATAATGAATTAAACTGAATGATCCAGTCTTAATGTAATCTGCAGTAAACACATGCTTACTCTGTGTGAGGTCATACTGTTATCATATTGTGTACTGTTGCTCCCTATAGCGTGGGAGATCTGATAGCATATTTGTAATCTTAATTCTTAAAATCTCATACTTAAGATTTAAATATCAGAATCAGGGTGTTGTAATTATCTACCCGTATAAGGCTGATTATTTTTAAGTACACATAATCCAGCCTTTTTTGGCTGCTGTTCTGTGGTGTTTATGTTCTATAAGCATTTGTGCACTGCGTGATTAAACCTCTCGGACGCTCTCCTGTGGCACAGGCTTGGTCTTGATCAATGCTTCTCATTTCAGGTCCTCTGGGTTCTACCATAACTCTGCTTTGGAGCTGGAATTTTCTGAAGTGCTTGCTAAGCAGACCTTAAAATCCCCAAAAGACAGCATTAATGTAGAGAGGGGGGAAAAAAGCAAGTAAGAGTGAAGTGCATAGAGAACAGAATGACACAGTGCAGAGCAGCCCAATATAATGAGCACATATATATATATATATATATATATATTCGTTTCAATCTTTTTACATGACGTGCAAAAGCTTTTATGCTCATCCCTGATTGAAGCGGCTGAAAGTCCGAAATCTCCAGCCGCCCACTTATGATGGCCACATGTCCGAAACCA
Organism: Astyanax mexicanus; assembly: GCF_023375975.1. Lineage (NCBI taxonomy): Eukaryota > Metazoa > Chordata > Actinopteri > Characiformes > Acestrorhamphidae > Astyanax > Astyanax mexicanus. Next base: position 26,940,021 of record NC_064422.1, read on the forward strand.
ACGACCGGTCTCTGGAGAAAATGGTCTGACACACTATTTCATTCCACGTTCCCACCCTTTATATGATGGGCTCGACTGGAGAGGCTGATTTTTCTGCTCTTCATTAGACCACTCACTTTCTTATATCCTCCTGAATAGAAAGTGCTGTGCGACCCCACCGATTTAAAAGTATGGAAGGAAAATTGTCTACAGTTCAGCAGCGATTTTCTGCTCTGTTTAACATCGGAATTGGCTTTATACGGTGAAGTTTTGCTAATTTCTTTTGCACTTTTGAAATCCAGCATTAATAATTCACAAATAGTCGCTGAAAACACTGCACTCTGTACAAACCTCCCAGACTTCTGATCCATTTGTCTTGCAGCGCGCTAGCTGCGTAGCCAGTCCCACACAAAACACACTCAGCAAGCAAACCAGCAAAGAGTAAAGAAATACGCAGAGGACAAAGAGACAGAGAAGACTTTGATGTTTGTGTTGTAGCCCTCTGTTAATGTGCAGCATCAATCAGGGCGTTCCACCCTCTACATGAGGAGGCAACTTTTTATCAGAGCTCATTAGAGTAAGTGCAGATATTTTATGCATCAGTTGAAACGTAAGGACTTTCTCATGCTAATTTTCCTCTCATAGATTTGTTATTTATTATCTTTAAGGGATCTGTGGATCAAGGAGAAAAGGGGGAGAGGGACCATTTTCAGGAATCTTGACACCAGTGTTGAAACGCCGCAAGATTAGTGTGTGTAATAGAGCTTACCTCATAGACACATATACACAGTACTTACTGTATTACTCTGATTAATGTCATGTGATATAAATAAAGCTTCTACACTGTCTCTATAATTTATATTAATACACGTGGAAATATATGTTGGGCAACATGCATTTTAAAAACATTTCCATAAAATGAATTCTGCCATAGGGCTCCGAGGGGTCCAGCGGGCTAAGCGCTGCCACTATGATCGAGAGATCGCTGGTTCGAATCCCGTTCTTGTAGCTTGCCATTGGTTGCCATCAGTTGCCAGAGCACAATTGGCCTTGCTCTCTCTGAATGGGTAGATGGCGCTTTTCCTCTCCACATCACTTCAAAGGGTGATGGCGCTCAGCACAAGGTGTCTGTGTATGGAGAGAAATTAGCAGCTAATTGAAAAGCAAACTCTACCATGGAAAATGTTACCTCACTAGCATGCAGAATACGTGCCAGAATGAAACGCAAAACCACTATTACATTACATTTCACTGCACTGCACAACAATACATAAGAATTTACATTTTCAAAACCAAACACCGAGCTCTCAACTGTACTTTAAACCATAGAAAATGTCTTTCAAGACAGGATATAAGAGGAAATAAACACTTCAAAACTATAAAGTAAGACTAGCACAGTTAAAGAGAGTTGAGTAGATTTTAGCACAGGCTCAGTTCTTACGCTTGGGGCGTTTTCTGGTTGTGCTTACACTTACTCCAGGGATTTGGTACATTTGGAGCAGCGCAAACGCTGCTTTTGAAGCTAGGAGCGATCGGTCCAGAGTACTGATCTCTGATCGGTTGTCTGGGGTTCGCTGGCGCAGACCTTGCTGAGTGTAAAAGCTATCTGATCCCAGGTCTGCGTGGGGTGGGGTGGGCGTGTTTGGTTACATTTTTTAACGTGGCGCTTCTCCTTAATGAATTTTTCATTGTGGCACAAATTCCGCGCTGCTTGTAAACGGAATGCAATCCTGTGCAGTGATTTTCTTTTAAACATTTGCAACCCTACACAATGGAATTCAGTGCAGTGGAGCTGATTGCATTTTAAGAGCAATTCTGACACAAATTCAGCGTTTGGTTTTGAAAATATAAAGTCTTGTGTATTGTTTTTCCATAAAGAGACCAAGTGCAGTGAAATGTAATGTAATAGTGGTTTTGCTTTTCATTTTGGCACGTATTCTGAGCATCACAGTGCACCCTCTTTCTCATTTATAGAACTAAATGTGATAACTCTGTGGCATACAATATTTATACACATTTTTTTTATTGTGTTATCGCAGTGTTCACTTAAACCTGAACATGATTTCCATCATTTTCATAACTAATGTATAGTGAGTAACAATGTTGTCACTGTTAACACTGTCCTGTACCTGTGTTGTCAGTAGTTTAAGCAGTGAGGTCATCAGATCAGTGCGTCAGTTGTACTGGGTTAGCAGTAGGGAAGAGAAAGCCGTTCTCAGGTAATTGCCACAGCGCCACGCCACAGTTCTCACAGTTCTCTCTGGAACTTTCTTCTTAGTCAGAGACCAGGACAGATAAGATTACCCAACCTTCCTCAGACTAGGATGAAAAATGAACTCATGAACCCTCTCCAAACATCTCTCCTAGAACAGAGCTCCCTGCTGAATGCATTAGTACTTAAAACATAAGGCAGGAAGCCTGAATTTGTTTCTGGTTTGTACTGACACACTTCTCTCCTTTCCTGTGTGTGTCTCTCCTAGCTGCTCAGTCCAGTGTTTCAGTGTTTATAGATCCAGCTCTTTTTTTTTATCGAACTGAATACTTTCTCACTTAATGGAGCCATTCCTTATGGATTTACATGTAACAAAAGCCGTGATTTAATGAACCCCGAGGAGGCTGCTGTACAAGGTGACCTACATATATAACTGGAATCGAAACAGTAATTCACGAACCATAAAAAAAATTCCCACCTTATCTGAGTTTTTAAAAAAGCATTATTGGACCTGACGAACAAAAGGAACCGAATGGTAACCATTGATAATTCTCAAGGGTATTTCCTTGACCTTCTGCACGTTGTTTTCCCCACATGTGAGGCAAACTCTAGTTTTCATTTGTAATCTATTATTCATATGGCAGAGGCAGGAAAGAAGATTGTGGAAGGCAGATTGCTGTTTTGCCTCAGTCAACCCCCTCCATTCCTTTCTTATGCACTATTGTAAGGGCGCACAAATGGAATGATTGCCCTTTGTTGTGTGCGTAATGTGCCATTCTGTCTGGAATAGAAACCAGCCTTGTCATTCCAAGCACACCATGCCCAGAGTCAGCTGTGTTTTTTTTTTTATGTAAGTAACGCTGCGCGGGAATCAAATTAGAATTTAACAGCTTCAGGTATGATTCATCCGCAAATCCATTCAGCGAAGATTAGAAACGGAGGGGGAGTGGAAATTATAAAGACCATCCTGGCTCTTTCGTCTGTTGTTCATTCTGATTTAGCAGGGCATTGTGCCACGCATGGAGGTTGTCGCACCAGACGCGGTGGCGCTTCCCCCGAAATAAAATGATCATTACTACGGACAACATTTCTCCCACATTTCAAGCAAATTATTGTCAATTAGAGCATTTATTTGCAGAAAATTAGAAATGTCTGAAATAACAAAGAAAAATGCAGAGCTTTTTTGATGGATATATTTGGCTTCACGAGTCTTACACACTGCTTTTGAATAACTTTATGCCACTCCTGGTGAACAAATTCAGCTTGATTTGATGGCTTGTGATCATCCATCTTCGTCTTAATTATATTCCAGAGGTTTTCAAATTGGTAAAATCAAAGAAACTTATCATTTCTAAGTGTTTTCTTAATTTTTCCAGAGCTGAACATGTCATATGAAACAACAGAATGATTTTGTTATCAAAATTCAGTGATTAATTCAGCTCAGAAAAAAGTGGCAGTGTTACGCCAGGTCTGAGTTCCAGTGAGTTCTTCAAATCTCTGCAATTCATTTGTTTCTTACTTTTTTTGCTTCCAGCAGACTGTAAAAGAAGAGCTTTGAATTTCTTTTGAATCCCCAAACTGTCATGTAAGGTCATGCGCATACCCTCTATAGGTTGTAATGATAAGACCCTGTAAATCTGAGATATGTGGTGTGCTGCTGATGCTGTTGTGTGAGCAGGAATCTGTGTGAAGCTAAAGGATGAGACTGGAAGAGCAGTGAGCTCTCCGACTAAGATTTGGATTCGTTGTGCCGGGCTGAAGCAGCCGGTGGGTAATTGCTTCATTACAGTTCTCATTGGTACCCATTGTGAAATATCACAGAATCTGTGAAAGACCTGGGAAGGACATTGTGCAGTCTTATAGGAGGAAAAGACATGCATCCTGTTGGTATTTTTTTGTGTTTTACGTTTGGTAAAAAAATGGATTAAGGAAAATGCTTTATGCTTCTTTGCCTTTTGTGCCGGAAGTGAAAGACAACTTGACTCAGAGCTGTGCTTTGATGTAATTTAATTTCACAGATCTAGAAAGACACAACGGTCTAACTGCTGCTTATCAAGTATGAGGAAGTCATAAGTTCAGATCCGAGCTTAAAGGCTTAGTTCACCATTTTCAAAGCCTTCTAGATATGCCTTTCAGCTAGCTAACTATTACTTAATATATTTGGATGATATATTGAAATATAAAACTTAAAAAAAACTAAGTCTTTTACAGAAAGTCACCAAACTGACTCATTCATGATCAACGATCTTTCTTTGCTAAAAAAAACAAACATACAATTTACATTACTAAATGGTTAAATTAAGGTGATTGGTCTTGATTAATTAGGAAGGATGCATAATGTTTGCTAAGAAAAACTTAATGGGCTTTATTAGTCTTAACAAGTATTTTTTTTCACATGTACTCATGACCAAACTGTAATGCAGAATCAAAACATAGGATGCAAAGGATTTTCAGCTGCATTTTTATAGTGTATTAAACATAGTCTTTACTTTTTGCACTTATGATTTACAAAAAGGAAATACTTTAATTTTAAATAATTTAACATTAAATAAACTTTGTCGTCTTTAAGTAACTGCTTCATGTAAAATAGTCAGGAATAGTTAAGATTTAAAAATGGTTCACTTCCAAGGAAATTTGCACCAAAATGATTTGCACTGAAATATATTTTACATAGTACATTTTTTCCATAAATAACTTTTTTTATTTTATGTTGAAATATTAAAGGCTGTTTATGATGAATATATATTTTTTTATTTAAAGGAAACGTGTGGTATAATTAAATTGAAATTTATACAGTGATTTGTACGCTATTTTTGTTTAAGGACACTGAATGTAAATGCATTTTCCGAACTATAAAATTAATAATGTACTTTTGCAATTACTTTTTTAAATATAATAGCCAATATATTGGTCACTGGGGAGCTACACTGGTCTTGCCAAATGCAGCTTCTTGCTCTCCTTTACCCAATTGATTGGATGTGCTTGTTGTATAATTGACAGCCCTGTTAAATAGTAATAAATAGAGGCAGTACAATTTGGGAGGAGATACAGAGCGTCTACTGATCAGCCCCCTGCTGGGAGTTCAGTACAGAATGTAGGTTAATGGATGGAAGACCTTTTTGTAGACCTTCTCTTAGAGAGCACATGATATTGATGGGGAAAAATTTAGACCGATAAAGTAAAGACCACACGCTGAGAAATACAGCTCTGGAGAAAAAATAAGAAACCACTTAAAAATGATGAATAGCTGTATATATGTTGTGTGGTGAATGGATAACATATATAGCACATTTTTTCATTTATATTTTTAAGTAGAGTCATTTATATATATATATATAAAAGTTAAGGCTTGAACTATTACAATACTAAAGGGCTCAATAAAAATGATAGTTCTTGATTAAACAGGACGACTGTATGATGCTGTTTTAGATTCATATGTTAATCCCATATACAGTAATAAGCAGACACACCCATTTATATGCATATTCTTCTAGTTGATGTGCAAAATATACCGGTATGATTGACAGATACAGAGATAGTTTCAGCTCTGTGTTGCTGCAACATTCAAATCTGTGGCATAAGCTGGAGAAAATGGTCGTATCACAAAAGTGTATCATCTGTAAAACATTGAACGTTTTTTTTTCCCCTAACATAAAAAACCCATCGGAACATCCCACAATGCCGTGCAGAGAAATCATCGCTGTGAATGGGTTTTTTTTCTTTCTCATTTGGATTCTGTTTGCACAGTCCGTGGAGTAGATATCCACACTTCTCTTAAGAAATGATGACTTGCGCTGCTAGCTGTGAGAGACAGGTGGAGGTTAACATAAAAGCTGTCTGAAAGCCTATCTCAGATGACGGGATGTGTTGGAAAGCCCTCGATGGTCTGGTAATGGAAGAAAGAAGAGGAGAGAGATGGGTCCTGAGAGAGAAACCCCTCTGACCGGCATAATATGGCTGAAAGAGCTGTGCTGCGCGGTTTGAATGTGGATCTCAAAGGCAGCGCTTTGCTGTTGTCTTCAGTCCATAGGGGTATGTGGTGGAGGGTAAATATGGACGGGCGATTGGATGGATGGGTTTTTGTACGTTGTCAGGGAAGGGGCTTATCTGTCCGCCAAGTCAGAATTAGTTTGAGTCAGGAAAGAAAGTGTCAGCGTATGTATTGTATGCTACAGCATATATATATATATATATATTGTACCCGGCTATCTACATTTTGCTGTATGTTGGCCCTTCTTTTTATATCAGTCCAATGGAAAAAGGCTTTTGTTTATCAGGGTTGTTGTCGAAGCTATCCCAGCATGCACAGCTAGAGCTTGACAGAGGAAGTGCCTCAATTTTTATTTTATTCCTAGAACATTGTAATAAAACATATCTGATTTAACCCTTTCAGACTCTGCGTCAATTACAATGAACGGCATGTATTTTCTTTTTTTTCCTAAAGTTTTGTTGCAGAGAACACTAACTGAGACCTGTTTTTAATCAGAATTTAGCCAAAGAGGCTCATCAAAAGAGCTCATTTTTACTAATTGTACGTAGTTTAAAACATTTTTGTTTATTGTTTGTTTATTTTATTGTTTAGCGATGGCGTATGACATACAAAAAACAGTTATTTATTTTAGTTAATTGGATTTAATGTTAATATAGATTTTATATTATAATGTTAGAATCTTCCTTTGTGTGCATTGCAGAAAGAAAACAGCATTATTATTATTATTTATTTATTTATTTTTTAATCATTATTATTATTATTATTATTATTATTATTATTATTATTATTATCATCACTGGCACATAATACAGGTCTGAAAGGGTTAAGGAGGCAGACAATATTTAAAGCAGCAGCCTAATATATAAATCTATTCTAAAACCAGGTTATCTGGTAGGTACTGAGACCCTTTTCCAGCCATGACAGCTTTTGCTGGTTACCTGTGCAAGCGTGGCGCTGCTAATGGCACTGATACAAGAGCTACTGCAAACATGGAGATGTAAGAATAGTAATAGTACTCTGTTCACACATCATTACACCAAAGAAATGCAGAAATAAGTCTAAAAAGAGGTGGCGAGATAAAATAGAGCACAGATTCCTTGGTAAAATCACCAGAATCATCCACCCTGAATAGAACCTGCACCACAATGCACATTTTAAAAGTACTTTTCAGCATTTTTTTTTTACAATTACACATTCTTAGCACAAACATACAGACCATTGCTTTAAAGAACAAATGTATGTTCGCATTTATAAACTGTGCTTATATGACAAACACCAGAGCCATTAGAAATGAGAAAACAGTCCTTCAGTTTAGCATCATCATTGCTCACATCGCAGGCAATTGAAACGTTTTTTGCTGCATGATGCAAAGGTCTGCACTGTTCTTATTTTCTTATGAGACATAAAAAATAAGAGACCACTTAAAAATTATGGGTTTCTTTGATTTTACCAAATTGAAAACCTCAAAGGGATGATGGATGATCACAAGCCATCAAACCAAGCTGAACTGCTTGAATTTTGCTTGAGGTCAAGTCAAGTCAAGTTTATTCAGACAGTAAAGTGCTTTTAACAACCTGATATTGTCATGACTCATGAAGTATTTTTTTAAGAACTGTGTAAATAAAACAAAACCCCAAGTTTGCAAGGAAAAGCTGATGGGGCCAAAAAACTCATTTAAAACTGAATAAAGAAAGCTTGAGAGTTTAGCAGCTGCTGAAGAGGAATGAAGAGGTGACATCTACCTGGACTGAACTGGGGGAGTTATCAGGAGACCGTGACGGCCAGTATTCCATCAGCTTCCATCTCCAGACATCAGACACCAGAGCTGACAGCCAGCAGCCAGAGTCTGTGAGACTAGAAAGAGACTAGGAAATGGTTTCATGCTTCATGTCCTGAAGTGCAGCATCCATTTCTATGGAAAAAAAGAAAATGTATTGAAATGTACTGAAAGCCACCCCATTTATAAAATCTGGCTTGGATTTTGCATTTCTGTTGTTCTGGTTCTTTTTCGTACAAAATGGAGGCTGATGCACACATTTGTGTCCTGGCTGCGGGAGAGTGTTTGGATGTCAAACTGCGAGGCAGCGAGGTTGATTCCCCTGAGTGCTCGGCTCCTCTGCCGGCTGCGCTGACCCGAGGGGCTGAGTTCAGCCGAGAAGCGAGGAGAAAGATTCTCCCTGCCACAGTGCCACTTTCATTCTCGGTTCCACAGCTGCGCTCTAATCTGCACTCCAGCCTTTTCAACATGGACCAGTGCATGCATATTCACACCACTGATTCAAAATAGCAAGCGTGCACGGCGGATTTCCACATGCGGCCGTCTTAATAGACTTTATTTTTTGTTAGCAGAAGGAGAATAATGTTATTATCAGTGGCGGACTTAGCAATTTGGGGGCTCAAGGCGAATTTAGCTAGGGGGCCCATCAACATTAATATGCAAGAAATAGGGTTGTGCCGATGGATGATATCATCGTCCATCCTCATTTAGGACCCAACATTGCGATGGATGGTAACCATTGCGATGCCACGCCCACTGTTTTGTTTTTCCAGAAACATGCACTGACCTTCTTTAGGTCTCCTTCACCTAAAACTTTAGCAGCCATCGTACAGAAAAAGATCAAATCAGGTATATGAGTCAGGGATGAAAAAATACCCTACTTCTAAATATTCATAATTGGCATATTATTCTATTATTTATTATTATTATATTATTATTATTATTATATTATTATTTATATCTAGGTTACAGCTTGTCTTCGTCTTGGTTTTTCTACATGTCTGTATTAATTTTAAACATTTCATGTCATTCATGCTGGTTGTGCCAGGAAACTTGCTCATTGTCAGCCAGTGTTGGGCACGGTACTTTGAAAATAAATTATGAAAATTCTATTATTATTAGAAAAATAACAAACGAAAATTAACCCAAAATGTGGACAAAAATATAATCTAACGAATTTCAAAACATAGAAACGAAAAACTTTAAAATTATATTAATATAATAAAATATAATAACTGGATCAAACAGTTTAGTGTCAGTCACAAGGAACGCGCGCGTCAGTCAAAAGGAAAGCGCGCGCGGCATTGCGATTAAAAAAAAAACGTTTTAATAAATAAGGTCCTATCAAGTGAATTAAAATATATGGTATTAAATGGTATTAAATTCACATGTTTATTGATATTTAATCAAGAGAAATCAGGCAAAATGCGCTGCGCTCTCTCTCTCCCCCTCCCTCCCTCCCTCCCTCCCTCCCGCAGCACGGAGCTAAATTCAGCGTGAGGCTAAAAATAATACAACAACTAAAATTAAGATGAGTGAGGACCTGTAAAGTAATAAAATATTGTCAAATATAAAGGATAGGTTTTGGTGAGCTGTTTCAATTATTTGAAACTGAAACTAACTGAAACTGATATTATTCTGTGCACTATTATATAGCTTTTGATTGTGTTTTGAATGAGTTTTTATTTTATATTAATTACTTTTTATTCATTTAAAATATTTTGAGTATTTTATTGATAAAAAAAAAGCTTATCAGTTTTGGAAGAGCATCTGTTTTTAGTTTAGCCTCTTCCTTCTTTTTTTCTTTTTGTAGCAAGTGGCGCTTCATGGCTTGGCTCACAACCCACTTGTACACTTAATTTCACCTTAATTCCTCGCGTTGCGGTTCATGGCATGGCCACATGGCATGAATAGAATATTCCATTTTAACGCGAAAGAGAGGGGGTGTGGACTGAACTGTATTTCTTTGTAATTTATTGTGTTGTCTTTGTTTCCATTTTAAACATACAAGAATCACCATTTCTGAACGCACTATGTGTGAATTACTGTCCAAAGGGCCCCAATTACCAGCTGTAGGCCTATGGGAAGTTTGCAGCTAGTCAAGGGGCCCCTACAGTGGGCTGCAGTGAAAGGGGCCCAAGGCAGTTGCCTAGCAATGCCTCTATGCAAAGACCGCCTCTGGTTATTATGTATCACTGTCATAAGCACTGACTTAGCATTTCCAGCGTTTTGTGCAGCTCTCGGTGCGTGAGCTCTTCCCGCATTGTGACACCGCACAGTTATGCACAAGCAGGCTTTTTTGAATGTGTCTCCGACGCCACGCCACATCTCAAAGGCACCATATTGATTTATTTCCTGTGAGAGCATTGTCGGCCATCCCTGCTCTATTAATATCCCGCCTGGCTCATTTAAACAACTTTGTAAGCAGTAACGGATCCCGCCACCCTCGGAGGCATGAGGCAAGTTGTTATCCAGAGGCACACAAATCACGTTTTCAGCGTGCCTCTGTTCCCCCGCCTGTGAAAGATAGGTGTAGCCTAAAGCTGTAAGTCACATCTACAGAAAAATTATGAGTAATACCAGAGAGATGCAAGGAGTGATTTAACCTATAGAAGCTGGCAGTAACAAAATGTGATTCAATATTAATTATTTCCCATTTGTTGTTAACTGAAACAAGTGGACGACTTATTATAATTGATTTAACATAGTATTGCTTTGTTGGAATAAAAAAATATATTCACTATTATCTTTTTCTTGACATTAAAACAAATGGAAAGTGTGGACGTGCCTGTTGTGCACTATACATTCTGTCCATGCATGTCAAATGTTTATGTCACGCAGGCCAGACGAGAAATAGACATGCGCAGGTACTTAATGTAAAGTTTATTAGCAAAAGAGGTCGGCAACAAAAGAATGCAAAAGGAAAAGAAGTACAAAACAGAGGGGTATTTATACAAGGGGAAACAGGAAATGGCATTTAGAACAGTCATGTGATCCAGAGGCTAATGCGCAAGTGCATACTGGGAAATGTAGTCTTTAGAGTGAGAGCTTTAGAGTCCAGGGCAGGCAGACAGTCAGCAACAGGGCTGACAGTTTAAATACTGTTTGTAAATACTAAATACATATTCCAACATTTCAGCCTAAATAATACAGTGTGTTTATACTGTGACTGGCATGTTTTGATGAAGTCTTTTAATTTGAGACTATGGGTCTTTTAACATTTTAACATTTTAAGGATTGGCTAGTAGTGTTAGATCACAGTCCATACACACAGGGGGCACCCACCCAAACAGTGTTTAAGAACCGCTTCTTTACACTGTGAAAATTAAAAAATAAATACTTAAATTTAAGACGTTTTTTTCTTCTCCTGTAAAGTTTTAAAGATTTTGTGTGAGAATAATAGTATTACTATAGTAAGGCCCATTTTCAAATGATCCTTATTTTGCTGTGTCAAATAAGGCATGAAATCGAGACACATCTGCACATCTGGCACCCACTATCAGTCTTTGCATAAACTCACATAATAATAATTCACATCACCTTGCCAAGAGCACACTGGCCAGTGTTCAACATCACTCACTGCTAATTGGCTTGGGGTTTTCACAAGCCATCTCCTGATGTAACACTAAAGTAAACTAAAAGTAAGTTTACATACTGCTATCCCATCCCTGCCACAATTGACATTTTCAGATAATTGTGCACAGATTATTAACACTTAAAGCACAATATTGGATTGCACACGTTGTGCTAATTTGTTTTATAAATCTGTTTTTAGTGCAGTTTGGTGTTTTTGCCTCTTAAGCAAATTGCATAACTTAAATTTAATGAAGTAAATCCTTTGGGTTTGGTGACAAATTACATTTAAATCAGTTACACAGTATGCCCGGAGAAGTTGAATTTACTTAAAAAATTGAGGAAACCGGTTGCCTTAAAAAAGTTAAGCAATGGGTAATAATACCTTAAGTTAGCATAACTTAGAACATCAAGTTATTAAAACTAAAGGGGAAGTTGATTTAACTGCCTTTTATTTGTGTTATATTGTAAGAGCAGATAAGTTGAGTGTACTTAACTTATTTAAGGCAGCCGGTTTGCTCCAATTTTTTAAGTAATGGGGAATAAAAACTTGAGTTAGCATAAATTAAAACATCAAGTTATTACAACTAAAAGAGGACCTTGATTTATTTCTAAGGTAGCCCAGGGGGAATCACTACACACTGATTGTGAGTGTCTGTCAGAAACTGTCGGACACACCCAGTATGCAAATAGATTGTGACAGAAGCCAATGGAAAAGAAGCTGCCAATGGCAACAGACTAAACTCCGTTATTATAAGTTGGTTCAACTTAAGATCTCAGTTTGAATTGTATATATGTGCCCACACATGTTCAGCTAACTCAAAATAGTTGAGTATTGTTTAGAAATATTCAATATTAATAAGGCATTATACATCCACACAGGTCTAATACATTCAGGTTTATAGCAACACCAGCAATGAAAGCAGTTAGAGTTCATGTTAACTCATGTATTGCTTGTATCAAATCAATCATTTCTGAATGTTGTTGATTGTTACACCTGTGAAGTAGTATTTGCATTTGAATAAGATAAAAAAAGCAAAATAATAACTCTCAGCTTTCAAATGTTAACTTTAATCCGCTCATAAGCAGTGTGTGTGTGTGTTTGAGAACCAGAAATAAGTCTACATTACATTAATCTCGTACTGTATCTCTCACCTCTCATCGTCTCATCTCAGCCCTGAACGTCTCACTCTACACGAGCGGGGGCGTGCATGCACAAAATCTGCACCTGAAGCCTTCACACTTATGCAAGAACTGTACGAGCGCAGTGATGATCGGATGTAATTAGAATTGTATTAACCTTCTGACGAGCAGCTTGGAGTGTAAGATCCTGCTGTCTCCCAGCGCGCGGCGACTGCTTTGTCAGCTGTGCGAAAGAAACCTATCTGCAGCCGTGTATCGCTACTGCCGAGCCCGGTTCCTGCAAGAAATTCAGCAATCTAGGCAAGCATGAAAACATTTAATTAAACTTGAGGAAGCCAGTCATGCATCAGGAATGGGAGGGGGTGCCCCTGGGGCAGTCGTGCCGAAGTCCCGGACTTTTAGTGCTGTCCCACTGGCCTCTTTGCCTTGTCCGTTTTGAGTCAGCGGCCCGTAGAACTGCAGACGTGGTGCTCACTCATCATGACCTTCAAACTGCTGCTAATCATTAAAATTAATCCTTTTAACCATTAAATAACTGTTAGAAGTTATTATTCCTGTTTGCTTCAGCTAGAGGCCTGCATGGTTTTTAGGCTTGTTCTGGCAAGAAATCTTTTTTTTTTTTTTTCATTGTTTTTCGGGATGCATCCAATATTTGGCAACTAAAAACTATATAACAAAAAAAAAAAGCTTTAGCATCACTTATTATGCTTATTATGAGTTTATTACCACTTTACAAGCAGGTTGTTTTCCAGCTGAAAGATTCAAGCTGTGCAGTGCTAGCTGGAGTTTACTTTATCATCTGTTTCTCTGTCTACGTTTTAGCGCTGTTTAGCACTGCTGGGTAAATTTATTAATACAAATAGCACTGCTGAGATGAATACATCATTTATGATTAGAATAGCACTGCTGAGATGAATACATCATTTATGATTCGAATAGCACTGCTGATGGACATTTATGATTCGAATAGCACTGCTGAGGGAAATGTATTATAGAATAGCACTGCTGAATTACATTTCTGATTTAAATGGCAATTTTAATCATAGGCACGGAGCACAGCTAATGCTTTGTGCATTAAAAATGACTAGCCGTTATGTAAAACGGAAAAGGTCTAAGTTAGCTTTTTTAGCAGAGAATAGCACTGCCGAATTACATTTATGATTAAAATGGCACTACTGAGGTGAAAGTATGATTAGCATAGCACTGCTGTGGTAGCAATTTAGCTAAATTTGTGACTAGAATAGCACTGCGGAGAGGAATGTATTGTCCTTTAATGATATGTCCGCTGGGATATTAAAATATTTAATACATATTTAAAATTTAGTTGTTGTTTTTTAAGCAAGACAAACATGCATTTAAGCCATGAAATGTATTTAATTGGCAAATTTACCTGCAAAAAAAACCCCACTAGTGTTAAATTAGGTATTATTTAATATTTTGTTCCGTTTTGGTTTCAGCCCAAAACTGTAGTTTTGTTGGATTCCTATTTGTTTTGGTTCCACCTGCAGCTCAAAGATTTTTACCTGCTTTTGATCTCCATGTAAAACTTGATTGATGTTTATTATCTGACTAATCTGTCTCTTTACAAATGTTATTTCTACTAAAACAGTTGAAGGTAATGATAAGAATGGATTCTACAGCAGATAATGATCCTTGTACCAGTATACAAACTCAAGAATGCTTTTTCTCGGCCCTTACAGTCCCCAAGTTAAACATCATTGAAAATCTATAGATAGATCTCAAAGAATCAGTGCAGCAGGATGGTCCACATTACCTAACATGAAAGTAAATATATTCTCTTCTGTGGTTCACATTGAACCATTTGCTTTTTTTTGTTTCTGAAGAAAATAACTGACTGTTAAGGGGGTATTTTAAATGATACATATTTCAGCATACTGTACGTACAGAAGATATTCTGAATGCAATGGTTCAGTATGAAGTGGCCTCTGAGAGCTGTGTAACTCGTCAGTTATGTGTAGCCGCTGTGTGATTTGCTTAAGATGGACAGGTAAACCAACTTTCCGCACAGCTGCCGCCTTCACGTATTACTTTTCTCCCTGCGATGAAAAAGCAGCAGCGTCTGTGAAGTCTCGCCTGCCTTTTATCCTGCATCTCACCTACAACAAACACTCGCAGACTGTTGACAAATCACACTCCGCTTTTTCTTCAAAGCTTGGAACGAGGTTTAAAATGCTTGTTGCTCGAGTGCACGGTTGAAGGTATGTGAGTGCACAGAGCTATGATATAGGGAAAATAGCAGGAGTGGATGGAAGATTACGTGCATTTTTTTTGGTATCATTTGTGCTTTAGATACAAAGAGAGAAGTCACTATTCAAAGCTCATCAAAGCTAAAAAAAAAAAAAACACCAACAAAAGAATTGTCTACTATTGTAGACGTACAATTCCAACTTGGCCTGTTATTCCTGGACAGAATTTCCGTTCATTTCAACTAGGGCTCCCTCTATCACTCGATGTGATGCTATATGCATAAAAAATGACTAGCCGTTATGTATAACAGCATAAAAAGGTCTAAGTTATCTTTTTTAGCTTGTAATTCAACTATGTCTCTGTGTGTAGAGAAGCCCATACTTCCTTTGTTTATACTTCCATGGACATTCCATGGACCCCACCAAGGTAAATTGATTGTCTTTGGGTAATTATGTGAAAAACATTCAAAAATTCGACTGAAGAGGAAGATGGATGATCACAAGCCATCAAACCAAGCTGAACTGCTTGAGTTTTTGCACCAGGAGTGGCATAAAGTTATCCAAATGCAGTGTGTAATACTGGTGGAGGAGAACATGCCAAGATGCATGAAAACTGTGATTCCAAAAAAATATTGATTTCTGAACTCTTAAAACTTAAAATATGAATATGAACTTGTTTTCTTTGCATTATTTGAGGTCTGAAAGCTCTACATCTTTTTTTTGCTTTTTTTAGTCATTTTTCATATTTTGCAAATAAATGCTCTAAATGACAATATTTTTATTAGGAATTTGGGAGAAATGTTTTTCGTAGTTTCTAGAATAAAACAACAATGTTAATTTTATTCAAACATATATCTATAAATAGCAAAATCAGAGAAACTGATTCATAAAAGAATGGTCGACTATTTTTTTTTTTATTCAGTAAATTAATAGGGCATAACTAATGTCTTCTAATGAGTTGTAAAAGAATTTGACCATGAAACTTGACTGACCCAGAAAAATATAGCTAAAGGGTGGCCTTTACATCTGACTTATGAAAAATTAGCCACTGTCAGTTTTCTTATGCGTTTGATGATTGTCTGCTTAATGAAATAGGGCTTAAAAAGAAGAAGAAAAAAAAAGCACAAAAGAATAATGCCGGTCCAGGGCTGAATAAAAGTCTGCTGCTTTGAGATAATGAGCAACAGTTGCTCATAATGAGCGCATTTCATTTAAAATGGCCTTTTTTCACTGAGGTCCTGTCTTGATACTAAGCTTTCAGTTTTGTTCTAAAGGAAACTTTAATGGCTCCATATATCTTATTTTATGTGCTTATGTATGCATACATCAAATGTTAATGAATCCTCAGAACACAATGGCTTCCAACTGTTTTATCATTTTTAACCAGGACTTTGTTCATGTGCAGCCTGGGTGTCGACGGATGAAGCCCTGCACGTAATGGTCATCAGAGATACGGATGCATATTTCATATTATACTCTTTAATATTGACTGTGCTACTATTGACTGTAGTCCAATTTGCTTATCACTGGAGCTCACAAATATGGAAAGCTGTGTGTGGGTAATGACCACGTCCTTTGAGAACAGCTTGGAGGGCAGGCATGTAAGAAATGCATCATACGGAGCAAAGCATCAGCTATTAGAATCACCCTTTTATGTGGCATATCTTTCAAAGCAAGTGGAATGATGAGCCAAGAATGCAGCTTTATCTGCCATTAGAGCTAATATGAAGCTTCTGCATTTCATGGCTTGGTAGGTATAAACAGTCTTGTGTTTTAAGCCGTCGTACAATTAAGCAGGAATAAAGAGGAATGCCTTGAATGAACCGGTGGCTGCCTCCCATTCTTTCCCTTTTAAAGGCTCTCAATCAGATAAAGAGAAATATCTCATTTGAGCTGCCTTTTAATATACCTTAATGATGTCATTAAGTCTCAAGAGGGCCAGTGTGCCACTGAATCTTTCAAAAGATTTTTTTTAGCCCTGGGTGCTTAGTGATCTTTTTTCTTTCTTACACAAGACAAAGGGATTTTCCTCTGGAGACCGAAAAAGACTTTCTTTCTTTATTTATTTATTTATTTATTTTTTATTCTAGTCTATTAGTCTCCAACATATTGGAATGCAGGCTTACCTACCTACAGGGGGGGGGCTTTGTCTCATGTCACGCCGCTCATGATGTCATAAGAAGTTGTAGTTGAAGTTGAAGTACTCACTCCTCTGTCTTCTCTTTTTCAGCAGTGTTGAGCCCATAGTGAGTTTTTATGTACTCGTGATGTTAGGCTTGTATCACTGTGTCGTCCTCCTGTGAGTCCTCATTGCCGTGAAAGAGATATGTTATTGAAACAGCAGGGGATTCCTACCCTACCCTTCAGCACTTCTCCGCCTCCCCTCTCTTCTTTTTCCCAGGCTTCTCTACTGTTAGTTAGTTTTTTACTCATTCATTATTATCAGACTTTATGCAGAAACACAAAGAGACTTCCTGCCGCTGCAGCTTGCTGTTCTGTTACAGCAAAGACATCAGTCTGCCATAGCTGCTCAAACAGAGGCAGTAAATGCTATTCCTGTTGGGCTTAAATAGCATTTTAGTACATTAGCTAACAGCAACAATCATTTCTTCAACTGGTTGAGCACAGACTTGTTAACTGTACTGTTTAATTCAGTATATTTTTCATGATTCTAAAGATATACTAATTTGGTGAGTGAGTGCTATGCTTTCTAATGCTTTCTGTCCTAGTTGAATCTAGAGACTACATATCCCATAGTACACCTCTCACTAAGGATCTGCCAGGAACCAATCAGCAACTGCTTCCTATATACTATTTGTGTACATTATGTTTGTTTGCAAAGTATTGACAACACACCGTATCAAGTATTTATCTATCTGAGTTACTCTCGTCATCTCTGCCCTTTTGGCTTGGTTGCTGTCTCTGTATTACTGTATGGTTTTAATGAAGTTTCACATTTTTTTGATGCATGTTATTTTTTTTTTACAACCTTCTGGCTTGTCTATTAAAAAATGAATGTCCTTTTATATTTTCATGCATCAAATTTCTTCCTGCCCTCTAGCCTTACATCCAGGCATTGAGGCGTTAGACACATGGAGGCACCACTATGAAATTTCTGCGTTTATAACGAAAGCCAATAACTAGATTGTATTTTCTGACCAGTTTCAAAACCTATATAAGTTTGGTTTGATATCAAAGCTGTCGCACACCAAGCACCACACTGGACGTTTAGTTTATATTGAAGACATTAAGCTAAAGACATTTTCTGAGGACTCGATTATTTATTATCTGATTTCTTTATTTATCTTATTATTTATTCTCATTTAACACCAGTGAGCTTTCACTATAATATCTTTTTTTAGTCTTTTATTTAAACTGAAATAAAAATGCATGCTCACCACCAGTAAATTTATGCATTAGTGAGTAAGATTTTTTTGAATCTGTGGGGTGTGGTTCCAATATTGGACTAATATTCATGATTACATTTTCCATTTTTTTGGTAATTCATATAGAAATGTTTTATACAAACATGATTTATTATTATTATTTTTTTAAATCATTCAAAAAATAACGTCAGTCTCTTGAGAGAGTTCCAGTCTTTTATAACACACTTTTCTTCTTTAAGCATTGTTCTTTAGATACTGACAGCACTGACATTTCTATATTACAGATGAGCTGCAGTAGGCTGTTGTACAGTATACATATGTGTGACTGCTTTATTATACGTGTGTTATATGTTAGAATATTAGGATACTTTAACACTGTAGGGCTGATCCCAGACATGGTTTGGCATGGAATGCTTACAAAACGAGCTGGGCCTGGTTCTTTTAGAAGGGTTAGCACTGGCACGCAGCTAGCACTAGCAGTTAGCTGCTAATGATAATATTGCTGCATTCAGCCTTAGTAGAAATCTGTACATCTAAGCTTAGTGTAAATAAATGGAAGCACTTTACTCACCCAAATAAACAGTTTTCAGGAAAAAGTATGTGTAGATAATATCTACACTCGATTAACTTTAAAAGAAAAAACACTGTAGAACAAAACTGAAAACTCTCCAAATGCCAGTGTTTTTTCAACCTGACAGGGTTGATGATTGGGCGTTATCCAATCCTTTTGGAGCCCACAACTATTAGTCATTTGGCTTTTACAAAGTTGTTGATTCAAAGCAAACAACTTCTACTGTCTTGTAGATTAATGAGATCAATTTTCACCGTGGGTCTTGGCCTTTGCCCCGTTATAATTTAATTTGACATTTTCATCAAGATCAAGATGATTAGCAGCGTAGCTCCGTGACTGGCTCCCTCTGGCCCTGACTCCAAAGTTACTGCATGCTTATTTTTTTTTATGTGTTTCCTCCTGCTCTTAAATACACCTACCACATAAAGTTCCCTTTAACTCTGAATATAGTGAGGAAGTCGTTAGTCTGGATAAAAGCTGTCCTCTGTCCATCCAGCAACTCTAATTGGCTATTTGCAATGCCAGCTCTGACCTAGTTGGGATGGTGGTATGCCGCTCATGCGGTGTTGGTTTCCATGGTGTTCTTATAGATGTTTGCAGGGCAGGTATTGATTGACGTGGCTCCTCTCCATTACCAAACATGAAAAGATAATGACCAGCAGATCAGTGCACTTGCAACATGGATCAATACGGAGCAGCGGGTCTGAAAGTACAGCGAGAGAACGTATTCCTCAGCTTGCTTACATTAAAACTTACAGTGCATGTCATCTGATATCTGATAGGGGCTGATTCACTGTAAGCGAGTAGGTCACTCGGAAGTGGAGCTGAATAATTGATGATTAACTGCATTAAAATGAGCTTTTGTGTTTTGTATTCTCATGTTTTTTTTTCTTTTGTTCTGAGTATAGTCATCGCTTCCTGAACATTTTACCAAATGGTTAAACTGAAGTTAAAGGGTTAATTTATATAAAAATTTCATGCTTTTTTTTCAGTGTGGGCACTGCTAATGGGTTTAGCTGGTGTTTTTTTCTGCAGTGATTTCTTCTCAATTTTTAATAAATGCTAAATATTTTAAAAGATGGGATTATAGAGAAATGCAGTTAGTATCTAACCAGCAGCGCTCAGTTGTCAGCGTATACAAGTTTAATAGAAGTGCAAATTGAGAAAACCTATAGATAGCAGGCATAAGGACAGTGCAAAAATACAGAATACAACTAATAAATGGTATATATTAGAAACATGTCTCCTGTTTCTTGATATTACTCCCATATTATTTCTTAATTTTGCAGTGTTCATATATCTCAATATTTATTTTTCTATAAAAAAACACATAAAATAAGCTAACTTTGTGTTAACTCTTTTACTCTGCAGACTGTGCTCACATGACATAACTAACTAGACTGGAGGTAGAGCGAGGCAGAGCGAGGTAGATCCACACTGACCACAAACGCAAAACTACTTGGCCTACTAGCCTGGGAAACATGAGTGCAGCCATAAGTGCTGATAAACATGCTGACAAACATTTAAGGAGCTTTAATACATTTAAAAATCCTAATTAATCACAATCCACATCAATATCAACATATTCAACACATTATCAAACATTATATTTATTTCCACATCTTACACCCTGGTTTGTCAGAGTGTTTAATCTTTAACAAATCCAATTCTTATTTAAAATACAGTGCTGATACATAATAAATAAATAAAATGCGAGTGCTGTTAAGGCTCACAGTGATCCTGCTGGTTCTGATTGCGCAGCTCAGGTCTCCAGCTTCTTAATGTGACTAGAACAAAATGCGTTTAGCCTCAGGACTGAGCAGACACACACAATACACAGTGAAAACTCTCCCCACAAAACAGACAGCGCAAGTCAGCAGTGCATTATCTAAATGGAGAATCTGAAGTCTTTTGACTGTGAGTAATGCTCTTCCTCCTGTTTTGGAGGAAAACGGCATACAGTGTGACGGACATAAATATTGCACTCCCTTATCTGTAGTTAAATATATCATTTACATTTTTTTTTGTAGGAATTGACAATCTGGCACACTTACAGACAGTGGGTATTCATAATGTTGTGATGTTGAAATGGTCTCTTCTGAATGGGTAACATTAGTGTGATGTGTTTGTATTTGTAAAGATTTATCCATTTATTTCTGTTTGTTTATTTATTTATTTAAAGAAGCGTACTCTCGCTCACGAGCGCATGCCGTTTTCAATTTGTCCGTTGCGACTTACTTCTTCCATTGTCTTGGTTTGACTCCCTTTTTTGTTGTCATTATCTAAATTATGATTTTGGCTTATCTCCCTTTAGCTTCCTATTGCTTTTGTAATCACGGCTTCTATGCCGTGCAACTTGTGAAAAGGCTTCTGCCGCGCCTCTGGGAGCTCACGCGCTCATATTCTCTGCCTTTTGCTGCATAGAATAGCAATAGCTGTTTCATTAACCTCAGTCCTTATCAAACACTCGCCACAATTTATTGTGTGTCAGAGCTGGAGGAAGAAGGTGTTTTTTCGGACGTGCAAGATTGTTTTCTTTTTTTTTTTTTCCCAGCAGCCTCTCAAACAGCTATTTTCTGTATTCTGTAGGGTTACAAATATAAAACTCTGATTCTCAGAGAGTCTTTAAAGCTGAGTAAAGCTGAGTAGCTGCTGCAGTATCGTTTTGAAATATGTAATAGCACAACTTATTAACTCAGACACATTTCTAAATACTAGTGCCAAATCCAAAACTGATAAATAATCAGATAAATTAAGTGAGCAGCTCATTCTTATTTATTTATTTTCTGCTTCTCATATGAGCACATGAATAAACATTTATAGGTTAAAATCCTCATATAACATAAGTGATACAATGAATTTATAACATGTTTTTTAACATTTTGGTTCTAGAAATCAGGTCAGAACACGTTTTATGGATTGTGCTCCCTCATTAGCACATTTTAAGATTAAAATCCTGATATCAAATAACTAATACTACTATTTTATACCATGTATTTATTTATTTTGTTCTAGAAATCAGGTCAGAACTAGTTTTATGGATTGTACTCCCTCATGAACACATTTTAAGACTAAAATCCTGATATAAAATAACTGATACTACAGTTTTATAACATGTATTTAAAACCTTTTTGTTCTAGAAATCAGCTCAGAACTAATTTTATGGATTGTACTCACTCATTAGCACATTTTAAGATTAAAATCCTGATATAAAATAACTGATACTACTATTTCATAACATGTATTTTAAACATTTTTGTTCTAGAAATCAGGTCAGAACTAGTTTATGGAGTGTACTCCCTCATGAACACATTTTAAAAGTAAAATCCAGATATAAAATAACTGATAGTATGATTTTAGAACATGTATTTTAAAAATTTGTTCTAGAAATCAGGTCAGAACTAGTTTTATGGATTATAAAACATTTAATTTAAGCATTAGAATGGTTAAATGATTGGAGTAGGGCTGTAGAAGCCAAAAATACACTTTAAAGTGAGCTAGTTTCATTTCCAGAACTAACCTACCAAACCTGCATTCTGTAAATAAGGTAAGATGAACAAATACACATTCACATACTCATACTCATGTAGTGATGCTTCAGTAGGATTTTCAGTATGTATTACTCCACGTCTTTATGAGCTAAAGTAAAGGACAAGTTATGTAAAAAGTAAAGGATCTTTACATCACTCTCTTTAGGGTAAAATAATGCCAAGTTATCAGATCCAACTTACACAGCTTTAACTTTAACTCCATTTAAAACCATTCTCAGATCACAAATATTTTTGTATTTTACGACAGTGACCTGCCACATACCGTGTGACAGGAGCTTCTTTCCTTACACTATCACTTCCCCAGCCTCACTTACATTCAAGTACAGTTACTCATGATTGGGTATCCACATATATCCACACTTCTCAGAACTATTTTGTAACATATGTATATTTATATTTATATTTCTATGGCACATCAGTCACTTTTATAATCAATGTCATTGCACCTTGCACTTTGCTCTGTTAATTATTTAACGACCATTAGCAACATCTACTGCACTGCTCTGTTTACAAATAGATCCTTACCTTGTATAGTTCTCTGTTTTAATTTATGTTAAAATGTGTATCTTATTGTATTGTGTTGTTGCTGCTGGATGCCTAAATGTCCTTCGGGATAAATAAAGTATCTATGTATCATCTCTATCTATCTAATATCCCATCACTTTTGCTATGTCTCATGTGCATGGACAGTTCTAGCCGGATGCTACAGGTCACGATCCTTGTCATCCACTAGGCTGCCTACTATGACCAATTCCAGATACACACGTGACCCTGAGCATTAAGAAAAGTTAAATTCTGACAGAACTTCAGTAATGAAATGTCCCATCCATCTGTCACTCACTATCAGGCCAGAGTACCTTCAGCACCATTTTGAAATAATATTAAAGAAGGCCATTAGAGGTGTGCCAAAAAATCGATTCACATAAGAATCTTGATTCTCATTTACTACGATTCAGAATCGATTTAAAATGTCCCAAAATCGATTCTGAGGGGCGGGTTTTAGACTGATTTTGGGCTGAGTATTTTTGTTGGACCTGGCAACCCTGGGGATAGCGCTTGTCCTTTCAAACGGAGATCTTCCAGACACACACAGAGCGTAGGTGTTTGAGAATCACCGGTAAGATGGCAGAACAAGCACTATATTACATTAGATTAACGTGTAGTTTCAATGTTTTATGGCAGAATGCTTCATAACAAGCATAAAAAAGATCGCTAGTAGTTAGTTTCAGTAACTGTTAGCTAGCTAACTAGCTAACTTTCCAGTTCCACCTTAAATAACGCTACAGGTGGCAGCGGGCTGCAGCATTTAAGAAGGAACGGAAAAATACAATAAGCTAATCAGAGCTAATTTCAGCTCCTCATCACAGAGGAATTAAGGAATGGACCATATGAATTAATTTCTCCACCTCCTGCCCCCTTTCTGAAGAAATACAACGACCTTAAAGTTAACTAGTTAATCAGCAGCTGCTCCTGAACTTTAGCGCTCCACTGCTATCATCACATCAGCCCAGCAGCGTCACCTACACACCACCGCTAGTAGCCTGGTAATAAAGCAGTGTTATTTATTATTTATTTATTGTTCATTAACGTCATTGTGATATCCCAGTGATTCCTCTGTCACTGAGGACCCACATTCCTGCACATTTTATTGTTTTTGTAACACATTACCTGCTCCAGGACCAGTGTATATTATGGAGGGTTTTTTTTTCAATAAGATTCATAAGCCAGAAGCAGAAATTTTTATAATTCAAATCGTTTTGAATCAAAAATCGATTTTGAATCGAATCGTGGCCCCCAAAATCGGAATCGAATCGAATCGTGAGATAGTAAACGATTCCCACCCCTAAAGGCCATGTTATCAGACCCAACAAAGGCACTGAAAACTGCACAAGCAGAAGAATCTGACTGCTGTGGTTTGGGAAGATTCTAGACTAATTCTTTTTTTCTGTTGCCAATTTCCCCCCAAATCACAGGAGACCGGAAGCAATAAAGCAACAGTTTGCGCAAGAGAAAAAAAAATAAATATTTAACCAACTCTTTTGTCAGGAATCTTTTGTTCAAGGAAAGGCCATCAAAAAAAAAAAGTGGGAATTGCATCTTTCTCTAAGTGTGTCAAGATGAGATTTGATGTTCCTCTCTTTTTATGGAACAGCTTTTTACATATTCATGGGCCCTTTCCCCTCAAAACATCAGTTTCTATATTTATGTGCCTTGTGTTCAGCCAGCCGGACGCTAATTTAATCATGACTCTGACTTAGCCGGGTTCAGTAAAGCCCCCTATTGGGCCGAGGCTCGGCTCTGTGACACTTGTTTTCCGCCGCTCCATCTTCTTTGTGGTGTCATGTAATGATGAAATGCAATTACAAGAATTGCACTTCCTCCTGGATTTGATTAGGCGCCGAAATAGGAGCACTGAAAATAGCAAAAGAAAAAAAAACAAAAAACAAGCTCTATCTAGTGTTATTGTGCCGGAGTGGAAATTGCATTACATAACTTGTCAAACAAAGTGTCTCATATTTTCTCATGAGACTGGTTCTCTGTCTGGAAGAGGTGATATTAGTGGTCATTTTAACACTGCTTTAACTTAAACTACTTCTCAGAATGAGCTCAGATTCTCAGAAGTTCACTGGAGTAACATTTCATTACATTTCATTACTTTTGATGTTTTTTTTTTATTTTAAAGTAGATTTTTTTGTACAAAGTAAATTATTAAGCCTTAAAAGTGCAATTGTCTCTTTACTCAACCTAATATGTCACACAAACACACAATATTTACATGGTGAAAGCGTGTACATACAGCTCTGAAAAAAAAAAAAAAGATTGCTTCAGTTTCTCAATCAGTGTCTCTGATTTCGCTATATATATATATATATATATATATATATATATATATATATATATATATATATATATATATATATATATATATATGTTTGAATAAAATAAACATTATTGTTTTATTCTATAAACTACAGACAACACTTCTCCCAAATTCCAAATAAAAATATTGTCATTTAGAGCATTTATTTGCAGAAAATGAGAAATGGCTCAAATAACAAAAAAGATGCAGAGCTTTCAGATCTCAAATAATGCAAAGAAAACAAGTTCATACTCATAAAGAGTTTTTAAAAGTTCAGAAATTAATATTTGGTGGAAAACCCTGTTTTTTAATCACAGTTTTCATGCATCTTGGCATGATCTCCTCCACCAGTCTTACACACTGCTTTATACCACTCCTGGTGCAAAAATTCAAGCAGTTCAGCTTGGTTTGATGGCTTGTGATCATCCATCTTCCTCTTGATTATATTCCAGAGGTTTTTAATTTAGTAAAATTAAAGAAATAAAAAAAAATTAAATGGTCTCTTATTTTTTTCCAGAGCTGTATGTGTAAAATGTAACATATTAAATAAGTATGTGACCTAAAAGTAAATAGCATATTTTACTGTAAATTACAAATTGAAACATTTTGCACTATTGTGTGAAGTGTATCTATAGCACAGCATCGATTTAATGCCTACACTATTAAAACAAACTATTAAAAAATGTTTGTAGCAGAGTTAACACCATTATACTATACGTTTACACTAGTTTTGAGGTTAACAAAAGCTGTTGAGATTGTTTCGAGAGTGAAGAATTTCAGCTTTGTTACTTTTTTACACTGAACAATAGAACTATACTGTTAATCTGATAATGATTACATTTACATTGCGATCTTTAAGACTGTAAAGCAGACATTAAGGCTATTTGTTTTAAAGCCAAACTATTATTACAATATTTAGAGACAAACTGCTCAAGACCACAAAGTCCTGCCCTCTTTCCCAGCAATTATCTGCAAATAACAGCTAATTACTGTAAAATCTGACATTTTAACCTCTTTGAGAAGAAGCTTGGTCTCTATTTCCCTGAATGCAGCGTTTTCTCAGCAGTCTACTGAATTTATACAGTAATACGGCTGATTACTGGAGGAGTTCTGCTGTGAATTTACCGCAGTTCTTAGAGTGTACTTAATGTGCAAAGTGTTTCTTCTAGAGAAAAGGGGGTCAGCATAAATCAGCATCATAAAATAAGATTTACTTTTATATGTGTTGCTAGTCCAGTTGGATTTTAACTTCCGGAGTTATTATAACCAAATATATCATATTTTCTCGTTCTTTTTAACTCAAAATCTTTAAATAAACAGGATAATGAAACTGTGGTATAATCGCAAAAATACACTCAAGGTTCT
The DNA here is from genome assembly GCF_023375975.1 of Astyanax mexicanus. NCBI lineage: Eukaryota > Metazoa > Chordata > Actinopteri > Characiformes > Acestrorhamphidae > Astyanax > Astyanax mexicanus. The sequence goes on from NC_064422.1 coordinate 26,966,636, forward strand.
TGTTATAACGTGTAATATTGGCACTACTGTGCTGCGGTCGTAGGCATGACAGTATTATTGCTTGATTATATTATCTAAAAAGACTGTATAACAATTTATACAAAACATTTACATATACATATAAATTTTCAGCAACAGCAGCAACATTTAGTCTATTTACTTCATGTAATGGTGAAAAAATATCAACATTCACGTAAACCTGTGAAAACATGTTTGTTTTGTTGTATCTGCAGGTTGGCCAGATGTTTAACACCTTAAATCCATGTTTATGTTTCAATTATTAATCCTAACTCTATAGAACAAATATGAATTAATGCTAAATGAAGTTGTTGTAAATTAAAATCACAACAGTATAGTTCAGAAAGTGAAGAAATGTGGGCTACAGGGTGTGAGGAGTTCATAGTGAGGCATCCCTAAGTAAAACAATTTCCAGATTCATTATATTTCAAAAGTTTATATTAAATTGCACTTATAATTTCATTTATTAAATATAGTATTATAGAGATTATGTCTATTATGTAAATTATATTATTGCTGTTAATACTCATACTGCTTTCAAACTTTTTATTTGAATACAGTTATATTCCATATCGTCGCTGTCCAATGAAAAACAAGTATCTCCAAAACAGCAACTTTACAGTGGAGAGAAAAAACCTTCTAAACTTTTAATGCAAGTCAATATAAAAAGAGTTTATTCAGGTCATTTTGAAGAGTTTCTATTGGTCTGTTCATCATAAAATTGTCACAGTGTAAGGGACAGTTTTTCTGTTGAAATTATGTAGTAAACTAAAAATACACAAAAATGGAGATAAGTGTTTTTTATTGGACAGTGACGATAGGTAACTCACTTAGAGGTGTGCCATATCGTACTTAATAATATTGCCAACATTTTTGAATAAAGTGAATGATATTATACCCTAAAATATCATGTCATATTACTCACCCTTAATTATCACATCAGGGTACCACTTTTTTGCTGTTTTTTAGCAAAATAAATATTCACATTCTTTTTTATTCATTTCCCATCATATATCTACTAGAGACAGATTTTACCTGTCCAGTATCATTTATTCTACTTTAATCCTGGATATATGGAGATATTTGGAGTACATTATTAGTATCATTAGTAGACATTCTTGATCATTGAATTCTGTTACAAATATGATAAAATTCTTGTATTTTTTAATATTTCAGTTAAGGGTGTGTCATATCATATATATCATATATGCAATAATACTTTTTTTTTTTGCAGTAGTGTATTCAATGTTTTGTTTTATCGCCAACACACTAATAAAAATAACTACATATTGTACTTAAGAGTACAAAGCTTGTGGCTGGGGCTGTACCTTATATTGACGTACAAAACAGTACCTTTTTTGTATCCATGTTTTTTTGTGCCAGTTAAGATTATAAAGATTATAAAGATAACCATCAACTGAATATGTGTCAACTTGATGATCCAAAATTGTCTGGCTTTCAAATAAATAATGTGAAATAAAATATATATATAGTTTATTAGTACAGTGATACAGAATACTGAATGTACCTTTTGTCTGGTTAAATGGTACAAATTTGTACTTATTCCTGTTAGGAATGAATTTGCATTTCAGAGGGAACACATCTGACCCTGTAAAGACCAATATTGTACCTTTGAGGGTACAAATATGAAGAGTATTTATATATAGTAATTATATATTGTGTTTTTTGTAGAGTGAAGTGTATCATTATCAATTCTTGTAAATTATTGTGATGTTATTTTAGGGCCATATCGCCAGCCCCTATTGACTATACTGAAATAGTATATTAGAAAACTAAGTAAACCAAGTAAAATCTCTGGGCTTCTCGGTTTAAAGATAAAGATTTGGAGTTGGATTCATAATTTACACCCGAAGCCGTTTTTTTCTTCTTTTTTTTGTCCCTCGCCAGGCTTGCCAGGAAAGTTGAACAAGGCCACAAATCAGTGGCTCCAAATGCATGTGTAGGATTGCCTTTTATCCGTCCGTCGTATCGCTTTCACCTGCCTCCTACCGCACTAGCTCTCAATAATGAGCTTGTCAAGCAGCAATGAGGTACGAGTCCTTGAATTAAAACGGCATTCTTCACTTTGATCATGTGGCTTCTGTGCACAGCGCTGAAATAAAATCTGCCATCTCACATTAAGAATCTCTCTCTCTCCCTCTTTCTGCTTCCTCCTGCAGCTTTGCTCTCCCATCATACTCTCTCCCTCTCTCTATTTCTCTCTCTCTCTCATGCTCTCTCTCTCTCCATCACAGTGGTTTGTTATTCTACACAAATGAGTGGTGATACATCTCTGTACATTATTTGATGTTGAGAGTACATACCGAGTTAAAACACTCGCGTTTAGATTCAGAGGAACGCCAGTAATCCTGCTGTTGTTCGGGCATCTTAATTATTTTCTCGCCAAGTGCATATTTATCACTGAATGATGAATGTGAGATTTTGCAGGGTCCTCCAGAGAGATGGATCTGAAGCACTTGGGCTACCTCCTCTGTTTTCTTAAACAGGCGTGCATGCAATTAAATGACTCGAGTTAAAGAGCAAGTAAAAGATGGAACAGGACTCAAGCTGCGCTCCTGTCTTAATCACAGTGACTCATCCAGGCTTAAGGCTATTTGAATTTTCAGAGTCTATCGAGAGCTGGCCTTAAGTCTATTCATCTGCCACCAAGAGACGAGCTGTTGCTCATACACGTCTGGCTTTGCGGGGTCCTGCACGTACACAGCAACACATCCTACTGTCTTAGTTACCTGTGTGTGTGTGAGTGTGTATGTGTTTGGGGGGGATGGAGGTGGAGGGTGACATTTAAAAGCATTATAGGCATCATCCTCCTCCACGTCACGTTGCATCTTTGCTTGCTTTCTGATTGTGCTGATATTATTATAGTGGAGCGGGCAGTTATTACTGTGTTTCTCTTACTGTGACTCAAACTGTGTTTGTATTTGTAGAATGTTAAAGACTTGCACGTTTTAAACACCACTAACTGGATAATCCTCTTAAGAGTTCATCTATCATCCAATAGCAGGGATAGCAGAAATAAGAAACACTGCTAGCCACAGAAATGTAGCCATTTTGCCTATTTTTGAATCCTAAAATCCAAAAATAATGGAATTATTAGGTGTAAGTGTGAAAACACAACAAGTACTGCAATACAGTACAAGACATCCCCTCAGTATTATTTACATGTTTGTATGAGTGTGTGTGTGTATGTGCTTGGGGGGATGGAGGTGAATGGTGACATTTAAAAGCATTATAGGCATCATCCTCCTCCACGTCACGTTGCATCTTTTCTTGCTTTCTGATTGTGCTGATATTATTATAGCTGATAGTTTTATAGTGATGTTGTTATTATTACTGTGTTTCTGTTTTACTGTAACTCAAACTGTATTTGTGTTTGTAGAATGTGTAAGATTTGCGCATCTTTGAACAACACTAACCGGATAATCCCCTTAAGAGTTCATCTATCATCCAATACAGTGAGTAGCTATTAGCCCAGCTACAGCTAATCCTAAAATTTTTAGGTGTAGGTGTGGATACCCAAGCACTGCAATACAAAAGACATTCCTTCAGTCTTACTTATGCGTGCGCATGAGTGTGTGTGTGTTTGTAAAGGGGGGAGTGGAGGTGGGGTGTGACATTTAAAAGCATCATAAGATCCTAAGCATCATTCTCCTCCCTCACACATGGTGTCTTTGCATCTGATTATGCTGACATTATTATAATGGAGCAGCCAGTCAACAGTTAAACATGGCGCTCAGCGGGACATCACGCCAGTCACACTTTCCCCCGTCTCTCGTTCTCTCTCTTACGCACTACAGGTACTGCCAGCTTCAGCCTCGCACGCCACTTGATTTGTTAATATGCTAATAGCAGCGAGCCTAGCTGCTTGGGAACAAAAGGGCCCCCTTCGATCCTGCCACTGCTCCGAGTGTTTAATTAATGTGAGTTATTACTGCACCCGAGTGCTTATCGCAGTTGATTTTAGATACTTAAGACGGTGATGGCTGAGACAAAAGGAAGGTCGTAAATAACAACACAGCCGGGTTTTTTCAGGCGCCTGTGATTCGACTGCCTCTGGCTTTTGCCTGGCTCCGCTCCGCTCTATGAAAGCTAGGGTGTGTACCCACTGGTGCAGAGAGACAGGAGGCAGGAGGGGGGTACACCACTCGGCTCGCCTAAGCCAGTTGCATAACCTTAGCGGGGCTTAGAACTAGCAGCAGAAGTGGCTGTAATGATTTGTAAATGGACTTTTTCCTCTCATTTCTTGCTGCATTCAGAGGAGTTTAAAGGGTCCTTACAGTCTGAATGAAGATGTATCCACTTCACATGGCAGTTATGAGACAGTTAACACTGAACTGCACCCGATTCGCAAAAAAGGTAGGAAGGTTCTGCTCTCAGTTTTGCCGCATTTCCAGACATGCTTCATTTACTCCAGTGCTTAAGCATATCGAAGCACAATCACACACTTTTCCTCTGGTGAAAAAGGACAGAATATTGTGCGACCACTGAGCAAATAGTTTTACCTCTATTGACCTTGAAGGAAAAAGCCAGACATTTTGCTTCAATACAGCACTTAGTAGTGTTAAGAGCATAAGAGCAGAACACTAGAGGTAGAGAAAATGGGGTGTTGTTGACTGTGAATCAGCAATTTGCCGATATGTAGTCAATCCCATGAGGCGATCAGATCATATTCTAAAGGTGAGGACTTTAGCAGATCAGTACGGCCTGTAGATCTGTAGGGGCTGATTTGCCTTGGAGCTTATCTTGCTGGGCTTGGCTCAAACTCATATATTTGTAACTCCACTAACCAGAATTCCCTCTCGAGAGTGCATCTTACATACTGTGAGTAGTAGCTAGTAGCGCACTAACACAGCCAAGCAAACAAACGCTGATATCCACAAAACAGAAAGCGGTGTATACATTATATATAACTATCTTCAAACTATAACAGCATCAGTTGAAAAAGCTAAAGCTAATCACATTTTAAAATAATGGAGTTTTCAGCACTGGATAAGCAGGCTTTTTACATTTTAGTACAGGAATTTACAAGATTTATTCCAAAACTAAATAATATTTTACCTTGAGAGACAGTAAATCAAGACAGTGAGCGATCAATTTGGCCCCTAAAACACTGATCAGTCCATCTCTACAGAACCCTGTGCTGGATCTCAGCTTGGTAGCTGTTTAAACTGAAGACGTAACAGGCTTTAGGTCCAGAGGGCCAAGGCATTGTACAATTTAGTGTAGTTTACTCTGCTCAGAAGGATCCAATTCAACCCATAAAGCCTTTTCTGATTAACTGGAGAGTTGGATTACTGGCAATAAATCAAAGAAAGGCGCTAAAACGCTGAACCCCCCACGGAACCTGCTCAGATACCACTGCTTCAACGGATCCCGACCATGCCTTTGGGATTCGTACGTCCTCTCCGCTCAGCGGTGTTTGCATTAACCCTGCAGATTAGCTCCAGCAATAATTCCCTTGCAGGTTTACCCCAGCTTATCGATTTCACGAAAATATACCGCTGTGGCGCAGCCTTCTCGTATGAAAGGCAGCCGACAGAAGCCAAGCCCTTGTAAGACTATTTACTTGAGGCCGCAATCTAAATGAAAATCTTGGCAAACATCGACTGCCATTAAGGAGCGGAGTCGTGGGTGTGCAGTTCGAGTGCTCTCTGGAGCCGTCGGCAGCTCGGAGACGTCTTTGTGTTGCACTGAAAGGGAGGCTAGGGGAAGTTACCTTGCAGTGGTCAGGTGACGCAGGATCCAAATCCAATCAGCCAATGTACCTCAGTGCAGTCAAACGGCGCTGGTGTTTAGAGGTGCTTTGGAATAAGCCATGGATAGAGGATTGTGGGTTTGATTGGTGGAATCAGGCATCTTTGCTTGACTTCTGTGTCAAGATATAAGAGTTCCCTTAGTAACTCTTACTAGGTTTCCACAGTAGTTTCTTCTGATTTATTCTTTAAAGAAAATAGCTTGCTGTGTTTTGATTGTTTTGTCTCCAAATTTTTTTTTTTTTTTTTTTTTTACTGTGGCCTGTTTGAGGAATCCTGAGAACTTGCAGGAAACGGATGGGTCAGGTTTAGGGGCTGTATGATATGGACAAAAATAAAATGTAATGTGCAATAATGCATGTTGGATATCCTGATATAGATGTGAAACACCTAATTTATTTTAAGCTGTTTAAATTATTATTTTTGACACCTTGCTTGGCTGCACGTATGATCTAGTATAGGAAGTAGTTTGTTAGACGTTTACTGTATAACTCAATAATGATAAAAATATGTTTATCTTTTTCCCCAATTGACAGATTTAACAGGCCAATTTAATTTTCCATCCTTTTTAAGGAAGTTCTGGCTTTTGTGTGAGTTATATTAAAAAGCTGGTAAAAAAAAAGTATAGGCCATTAACATTTCAGTGTGCTATAAAAATTCACACAAAGCAATCCAGACTGTTCTCATACAGAGTTCCCCAATGGTGGAACAAACTACCTTCCACTACCAGATCAGGAGAATCTCTCACTATCTTTAATAAACTCCTGAAGACAGAGCTCTTCAAAGAGCACTTACTCTCCTAACACCTCTAACACACTAACTACTTCTAACCTCATTTCCTTCTTCCCCTCCTTCACTCCTCTATCCCATTATTTCCCTTCGACCTCGTTTAAGACCTATCTAAAATGTTTTACCTTTTTGTACTTGACTACTGTAAGTCGCTTTGGACAAAAGCGTCTGCCAAATGTAATGTAATGTAAAAAAATAATTTATGAGCAAAGAAGCCTTAGAAGAACTGTATTTGTTGAATGAGGATGACTTGCATAGAGAACATTCAAATTTGCTGATTTTTTGTGGTGTGTTGATGTCTTTTGGAAGTACTATCACTTCTACTGTCAGGACTAGTATGCTCATATGCAACACTGTGTGAATATTTCATAATCAGAGGGCGCTCCATCTCCATCTTCAAAAATACCCAGATTTAGAACCATGCTTGTCATAGAGATTTGTGAATTTTCACTTAATGTCAAGGATCTATTCTGATTTAAAGGTTTTTCACACTCAGAAATCTCTATGATTTTTCTACGGCATCACTCAAAGCAAGCCAGCAAAGTATACACCTCAGCTAAAGCTACAAAGCTAATGCCACTCTCTACAGGGGCTTGTCTGTGAAACACACTCCCTGAGCAGTTGTGCTGCAGAGTGACCGGCTTTCTGTTGACAGACTGACAAACTGATGAGAGCCATCGCATCCATTTAGATCAGCTCTGTTTAGTTTTCTCGGTAAAGTGTTTTTCATGTAACCAGTCTTGCCTATAAGCTGCACTAAGCCTCTGTTTTCATACAAAAGAAAGAATAGGATTGTAAATCCATGTTAAGAACATATCTCTGGATCATACCCATGTAGCCCCCATCCATTCTGTGCTCCATGGGATCAGGTGTGAGCTCTCAGCTGCCTGTCAGATCCAGGGTGGGGTTCCTGCTATGAGCTTTTTCTCTCTTTGATATAGAACCATGTGAGCCAGATGTATGTACGAGCACACAGGCACACTGAAGAAACGCCTTGATGTGTCGGCAACATGCACTCAAGACATGCCTGAAATTAATCAAGCGAGCTGTGCTGGGGTTAAAAGGTGTGGAGAAAGGAGAAGACAACCAGCTTAAGGCTAAAGTGAAAATACAGAAATATGATTTTCATTGATGAAAGGACTTAACATATTACTGGGCATCATTCTCACACTCCTGCTAATGATGTTAATTTTTTAAACAATAGCATATAACAAGCATAGTGTATATTGCAGATACATGAAGACACATTTTACTTTGTATTTTGTCTTTTTGTACACAGCTCTATCAGATCCTCACTCTTAAGTTAGTGTTTTATTGTCAATACATTAGGGCTGCAACTAGTGATTATTTTGGTAGTTGACTATTCTGCTGATTATTGTTTTGATTAGATGATTAGTCAACAATTATGTCTGCCATGTCCTCCATCTCTAAAAACAATAGAAACAGTTGAACATGAGATTTAAAAGGCATTTAAATGTCTACATGTTGTTTAAACGAGGAAAGTACTGATATTTAATGGGTAAATATATAATCTGTTGTGTTTGGGCGCTTTTGGAGACATAGACTAAGATTTACTAAGATTTATCTCCCATTGCGTTTCTGTCCCCAGCACTTTGTGTAATGCTGTACTGTTACAAATAATGATTACTCGACAATTAAATTTGTAGCCGACAATTTTAAATAATCGACATTGTCGATTATATCGACTAATCGTTACAGCCCTATAGTACATGTTCTTTTAACTACAGATGGAAGGGCTTATTGTTTGTGTATTGGTATTGACTGCATTTTAGCCCAAATATGTGATCAGCCTATAATTTAGCCTATGCTGAGAGGTAGTCAGATCAAATAATTGTTTAATCTATATTTTGCAAGTTGCTGCAACATTGCAAAAAGTCACAATACACTGCAGTTCCTCAATCAAAATCTACACAAGCAATAGGTTTTAACACCACTAACCTGATACCCCTCTTAAGAGTGCATTACTCAGTTCTGTACAGTAAATATCGGACACAGAAAAATAAGAAAAGGTAGCTAATGACTCCAACTGCACATTGCAGTTCAGTTGTAATTGCCTCACAAACTGTCTGAACTGTAGTAAATTGACCAGTATACACAGACAAATGTGTGACAAATTATCTTACCTTTGTTGTAATTTCTTACAGCAATAAAGCTCCAGTCTATATCTGGTTACAGTTTTTGTTCCTGCAACAGCTTTAGAGTTCAGACGGTCTGAACCTGGAAAAAAAGTGTCACTGTTATTAATATCTCTGTAAGTACATCAGCTGGTGCCTCCAGCTATATATCACTGATGATGTGTCTGGAAGCAATAGCTAATACACTTACAGAGATATTGGCAATCAGTACTATTACTACCACTTCTACTACTACAATGTCTACTGCTACCACTTCTATAAAGTATTAATAATAATACCACCACTACTTCTACTCCCAATATTATTACTACCACTACTAATACTATCACTGCAATTACTTGCAATTACTACTAGTACTACAGCTGCTGCTACTTCCACTACTATTACTATCACTACAATGATGACTTCTACTATTATAACTTCTTATCATTTTTTGTGTGATGTATGCAAAACATTCTGGGCCCTAACTTATACACTGAGCAAAGTGCATTGCAATGCTCATTGCTATCTTACACCCTGCCAACAGTCTATTTTTATACCTTGTACCTGCGTCGTTTAAATAGCAATAGCTCTTGTGAATATAGAGTATCTATGCTGGTGGGCATCATGGTGGTCTTGAAATGAGGTGTGTTCAGATACATTTCTGGGGTATTGCTATCTTGGCAACGAAAAACACAGGTGTGCCACTGACTAAAAATAACTTAGCATATCTTAATATGATTAATAAAGAGAATTAGCTCATGCCTTTTGCCGTTTTTAAGCCATGCACCATGTAATTTTTCCCGTTGTTATGATACCACACTGACATGCCCAAAATTGAAGCTACAAAGGTGCACGGTTGATGGCTCACCTAAGGATTGCTATAATAGGGCCCAATCTGTGTTTTGTCAGAGACCTGAAACTGTTTATTCTGATGCCTAGTCAAGAACCTGGGGATATCATACTCTATAAACACAAACTGTACACGAGCATGATCTCCCTACAGCATCTGCATGCATTCATTCATTACAGTAGTGTTTCTAGATATGTCTTTAGGTGAGTAGTATAAATGTATTCCTAATGTTCAACTCCTAATCAGGATACTCAGCCTAATTGTGATATATTTTACCTGACACCTGGCCACGTGTCTTAATTAATATCCATCTTTTTTCTAGCAATCCTTCCATATTTTACATAATTCTCCTCAAAATCACTGAACGAGGGTAGTGCACTTTTATTTTTTTTTAAGTCAGTGCACCATAAACAGATTACATTTTTAATAGCGATGGGAGTTTAGGAATATATCTACACTGATGGGTGTGGTCGTGTCGAAGCGATTAGTTTTTGTCACACTGATGGTTGGTTTCTAACTTGGCGGCGGAAAACACAGATGCGCCACTGACCTATTTAAACCCTGACAACAGTTAATAGTCACCTGTCTGTACCTATCTTAGCTATGCAGGTGCAATGTACATAAATATTCACACACCCACACGGACAGTGCTACAGTGAGCAAATCTAGACTTTACCTCAACAATAAACAGAATAAATCATAAAATAACATTGCTTTTTCTGTAAATTACCTACTTGCTCGGGCACCTTCACAGCAAAAAAAAATGCAGGTCACTTTTCTCTGCTGAGATGCACAAAAGTGGCATGCTGTTAAGTGCTGTTAAGATATCAACGTGCCAAAGTCAGAGCACACCTGGCTCTTAAAGGGAATGGCAAGTGACATGCTGATTGGTTTATTTCCCATTATGCCCAAAACACACCCATGATTAGTTATGATAATTTTGCACATTTTAAGATAAGCAAGGCGTACTTTACTGTGCATTCTCACGATTCTAAAGACACACTGACACGCCCTAAATCCAGCTGCATGATGCGCAAGTGATGACTTGCCTATAGATCACTAAGATATGACCCTAGTCATCATAAGCTCACACCTTTAAAGCATGCCCCAGAAACCCCATTGGACCTTTACGCAAGTTCTAACACTAAGCATTCATACACGTCTCGCAGTCAGGAGGTGGGCTCTGGCTGATTACTGGATGGTATTGTGACTTGCTCACTCACTGAATCCCGTGCAGAAATCGAAGGCGCCTCTCCGCAGTCTGTGGGGGTGGCTGTGCAAAGTTGATGTTTAATCGATAGTGATGGATCAAAGTGGTGCACCTCTGCTAGCCTGTGGTAATAGCACGTTAGTGTTCGCAACTTCACAACCTCCTTTCATCTCCTCCTCTCTCTCTCTTTCTCTCTCTTACACACACACACACGGCTCGGTGAAGAACACCCATGCTTTAGGTGCTTCTCTTCATTCCTCCATTCCTCCTTTGCACTGCCTTGCTCCTTAATTAGGAGAGAGAACAGGGTTCTGCCATGCTTGGATTGACATCCAAAGACCAGCAACCATCTTCAGAGAGATGTAGTCATTTGCTACATTCCTACTCAACAGTCTGGAAGAAAGAAAAATAATGAATTGGTGTATTAGTATGTATGTGGGCCTGTACAAATGTGGGAAAATTATTGTGTAAGAGAAGCTTTTGACAGTGGAACCAGGAACCATCTTCAGAGAAATGTAGTCATTTTACATCTGTACTCAAGAGTCTGATAGAAAAAGAGAATCAGTGCTACTGTAATGAATTGGCATGTTATAATTAATGACAGTCTGTACAAATTTGGTTACATTATTGTGCCAGAGGCTTTATAAGAAGGCAGTTAGACTGTTGTGCCACTCTAGAGCTGAGAAATCGCACTACATAAAACATATAGTCCAGCTGTACAGGCAGCCTTGTTTAATTTAAACGGAATGATATATAACAATTAATTTCAAGAGACAGTTTTTAGTATAGGCCCAGGTCTTGTAACATCTGAACTCTTGCTGATCCTGCCATACTTGAATGGCAGAGTGGAGACAGTCCCTAAACTCTAATGGCTTTGGGTTGGAAGAATGGAACAATTAAACATCATCCACTGCATCTAAAATAGGGCTGTGTATTGACAAGAACTTGGAGATACAATATGTATCACAATACAAAAGATACAATTAAAAATATTGCAGTATATATTGAGATTGTTTAAATCAAATGTAGCAAATCTAAGTAAAAATCTAACAACAACGTTGAACCACTGTCTGGCACCAACCTATTCTAACAATAAATAAATGGCATCACCTCCATCATTGGATTCTCACCTAACATTCAACTAACATTCTACTGAATATATATTAAATGCAACTGAACTCTCAGCTGAATGTAAAAGAATCTCCACCCTAGAAAGTCCTACCCTAAATCTAACGCTAACCATAAAATTAACTTTTAAGGTTAAAGGTTAGGGTAGGGTGTAGGGCTACATACAAAAGAGAATTATTAACATTCAAATGTTCCAGTAATTCAGTTCCATTATATAGACATTTAGTTAAATGTTAATTGAGCATCTATATGGCATCAACAATGGACCATCCCAGTAAATTGCTAAACTACCACCTAAACTAATAAAAAAAATATCTACTGTTTTTGAGAATTAATACAGTTTTGCAAATCAATATATTTCAATACTTCGATAAATCAATGTGTTCTTGCATCTGTAATCTCAAAGCAGCAGGACAGGTATGTGATTAGAGGTATATTTGCACTGCCATGCTTGGTCTGACATTCCAAGACTCCAAACCATCTTCATGGAGATATTGTTCAGGAATTTGCAACATTCCCACTCAACAGTCTGGACGAAAAAGATTATCAGTGCTGGTGTAATGAATTGGCATATTAGAATATATGTTGGCCTGTACAAATATGGAGTAAATTATTTTGTCAGTTTCGAATCCAGGTCCTGCTGCCTCCTCAGGTTTGCCGATTCTCTGGGATGAAAAACTGAAGTTAACTATTATCCTGTCAAGACTCTGCAGCAGATTGCACACCTCTCCGTCTACTGCCATCCACTCTGCCTGACACTCGGAGAGTGATAGTCATACACACTCTACACAGAGAAATTGAACAAACGCTGTCCTTTAAGAACAGAATACAAATCTTTCACACGTGTGAGACAGAAGAGGGGGAAAAAAAAATCAAATCTTTCCAGAAGCACTGAATGAGATCCTATTCATCATTTGGCAAAAGACAATTCTTTCACTAGAGCTTACAGGTTGTCAAATGTCCTTGCTGACAAATGGCGCACAAAGTATTTGTGTGAAAAACGCATCCACTTCAATGAAAAGCTCAGAAACGTAACGTTTGTACAGAATGTGCTGTGGTGTGTTTTGTGTAATTGTGCGATTGTCACTGGGCGTTTGTCCAAGGCGTATTAAGGTTGCTTTGTGTGGGATCTAAACGAATGCACAAAAGCAAATTATGCGTGTGCTTTTGCTCTTACACCTTAAATTTATGCTGAACCCAAACAATAACATGCAGTGTGTTAGTCAAAAAACTATCAGATTAAATCAATTAAGAAAAGTGCAACAAGAAATTAATTTCTTAGCTGTAAAACCTTCTCTTTTTCCTTTTTCTGCATTTCTAAGCCAATCCAAACTCCATATAGTCATTGCAAAGTATGACCTCTGCATAGTAACTCCATTTGGACTAAATTACTGGGTAAAACGTTAACAATTTGAACAAAGGTACCTTTAATAAAATTGGTAATTAAATTGGTATTAAAGGTCAGTGTTTATAACACCATTATGAAACTAATAGAAGCCCACAGGTTCTCTAGATTCATCTCACTTTAGTCAGGAACATATTTTGGGCAGTTTCTCAGCCTAGTTTTGGATTAAACTGCATTTTAAATGGAGATTTTCCATTTCCAAAGGGAAATATAATCTAGGTCTAGGTCTAATCTTTGTCTGAGAAACTTACCCTTAGCTTTAAACCCATTAGTCTGTGCCTTCCCCCAAAATATATTTAGTTATGTTAGAACTTGCCATATCAAGTGCCTTTTTCTATACTAAGAAATTTAGGACAACAAAGTGCTGAGATTTAAACCCATGATCTCCTCATACTTTCTAAGCAGGCAGTTAGACTGTTGTGCCACCCTAGTGCTGAGAATAATTGTATGCGCTACATAAAAGCACAGTTCTACCAGAAGGCTCCACAGGCAACAGTGCAAAAAGAAATCTTTCAACAGTATGATAAAAAAACCTCTTACATCTGGATCATTGCAGATCCTTCTGTATATGGATGGCTGGGTGGAGCCAGTCACCAGTTTTAAGGGGAAGGAAATGTTGTCAGTGTTTGAAAGCAGCAAAGGCAAAAGACATGTGAATGAAATCAACTGGTGATTGGTTGAGATAGAGGTGATGTAGGATTAGAGATGTAGCTTGAGTAAATCTAGAATTCCATTCTCTTTTAAACAAAGAAATAAAAATGGCTTCACTGCTTTAGCTTTTGGGTTTTTATATGTGCTGTTAAGATGCTTTACTAAAAATTGTTGGTAGGAATTTAATTATTAACTCAAATTAGTGTAGTCAAAAGTAAGTAAAAACTGAAAATAGCTCTTACAACTACTGGATGTTTGTGTACTGTAAATGTTTGTCAGTTTATATCAGTTTTCCCAAAAGGCTTGAATGTACACTTTTTGTCATATAAGGCATGAATTTACAACAAATCTAAAAAAAATGGGGAAACTACATAAAAATAGAGAAAAGTAGCCTTTATGTCAACACTTACAAATGTTAGTTAATAGTAGTTGCTATGAAAAGCCTACACAGTTATTATTTTGTCTCAAAAATGAATCCCTTTAGTGTTTGGGCAATTCAAGAAAACAAGAAAAGAGGCTTATACAGTGTTTTTCTCAGCTATTTGTCTGACAAAATATGACCCAGCTAGTTTGCTTTTCATACAATTACAAGAGTCAAGTGCTCACACCATGACACACAGCTGGCGCAGCAAAACCGCAAACAAAATGGGGCTGCGGAAAGATCATTAGCGCTTATAAGTGAAAATCATGCCATATCATTTGGATTGGGAACATGTCTCCACTGCCCTGTATTATCAGCATGATTATTTATTCAGGCCTAATTAATTTAACACAAAGCCTAGCTACTGTTTGCAGAAAAGAAGGGGAAAATATTCACTTTTTTTTTTTTCTTCATTCTTTGTTCATGAATTTAAACTAACCTCTGTCTGCAAATGTAAGCGGTGGAGTTTCTTCCAATGGAGTCTGAGAGGCAGAATGTTATGAAATGCCTGAGATCTTTTTTTTTTTTTTTTTAAAGAAAAAAGAAAAATTGTTTGTTTGTGTTTTGGTACTGATGGCCTTATCTCCCACTCACTCACCGCCTCGCTCTACTTGGTTGTGTCTTCTAGGGGAGAGGCATTGGCCGGTGCGGTCTCAGAGTCACCATGGTAGGAATGGCTGTGTAATTCTGTGTAGTTGAGTGTGTTTTCCCCTTTTGGCCTTTTGACGCCGGCCTCTGTCTGTGTTTTGTGGTGGCTGTGTGAGTCTGTGTATGCCCACTCCTCACCATGTAGAAACAGTGCGGTTGGATAGATCTGTGATGTTTTTTTTGTCCTTGTTTGTTGTATATCTATATCTATATATATATATTTGTCATTGAAAACCTGACATTCCCTTCTGCTTAACCTGCTCCCACCCCTCACCTGTAGTGTCTGCTGGTCTGTTGTTTTCCTCTGGATTCTTGTTTTGTCCTCCTGATATCTCTCCCACAAGCTCGGAATGCATCAGGACGCCTTCGGACAGCGGGCGTCTAATGCAGGGATAAAGACAGCTTTATTGATGATGTTACTTCTTGTTAATAAAAGAAGACATCAGATAAATCTGTGCTTATCCTTGTTAGTGAGTCGACAGTCAACAACAGTGCTCCTCATCGAGGAATCGTCTTGACCTTGGGATCCACCTAGCAACCTGGTATGTGTGACAACAGAAAAATAGAAAAAAATGTTATATATATATATATATATATATATTGTTTTAAATGTGCTGTTTTCGGATTGAAAATAAAAGAAAGCTATGTACGTGTTTCATAATGCCATTACTGATGTTACGTAACAGATTCATTCAGGCTGAGTAAATAATAAAAACAAACAAACAAGTAAACACTGTGCGATGTGCCACGAGCTTTTACGCAGCAGCGTGCTGAGATAGTGTCCGCTGTGCATTAGTATGGTGTCAGCAGCGTGCCGGGTTATGGGTCAATGTCCATTATATTACTTGCATGCCCATGATATTGTTAAATGAGCCATTGGAGTGCTGCTCAGTCTGACCCCGCGAGATGGGTTATGTAGTCCAGGCTCCAAGAGCCTATCCGTGTGCATTTGTCATTGTGGGACGAAGCACTTTGCAAGCCAGCCCAGACTATTACTTACACATCAAGCTCTTTCACCTCGATTGCCTTGCGGTTACCCTGTCTACCAGTGACTTTAATAAAAGGGAGTTAGTTTAAAAAAATAAAATAAAATAATAACAAAAAAAAGGCTTTTATTATTTCTGACTGTTATTACATCACATGATCCAAACGTTCCCTCCAAATTTATTTTGTAATAAACAACCTGTGACTTTAATTAACTACTTTTGAGTGTATATTCATGAAAATCAAACACACTCATGCTTGTACTAAGAAATGTTATGTAAACCTTCTTTACTCATTTACATCACACAAAACGTACATCATTCCTATTGGCTCCTGGCGTCATTTATTTTTATAAATCATTGTGTATTCTTGGGTGATTGTCAGTAGGCAGTTTTTTTTTCTTTATCTCTTAATATGGCTAAGCACTGCTCATTTAGATTTTTTTTAGCCTAGCCTTTTTTAGCCAGCCTATTGTCCCATAACAAGTTATTAGAAATGAGTAAATCCAGCTCAATATTGATTCATTGCAGTTCTCAGGCAGCATAAAGTCACACTGGATAAGAATGAAAGAAATAGTTCTTTGCTCTTATGGCCTACAGCACTGTGAGCTATTATAAAGTATTATAAAGTATAACTGAATAACCAAGAGATGGTAGCCTGGGTGGGCAATTTAATACTGCCCCATATAACATATTTTCCCACTCTACAACATTATTCCCAATGGGTTAATAGTTTAGAGTTAATTCGACACTGTATGAAGTCATACAGTGCCACTAAAAAGTTTGGAAACACCTTCTCATTCAGTGTGTTTTTTTTTTTTCTACATTGTAGATTAATATTAAAGACATCAAAACAATTGAGGGATGAGTGGGAGCTTCACAGCATAAAGGAAAAGCAGCAACTTTTGTTTAGAACCTTAAAAAAAACTAAAATCTATTCCGAGTGACTCTACCTCCAAAAGTATAAAACATATTTTTGTGTTTGCTTACAAAATAATTCCACATTTGTCCATGTATAGCTTTAATGTCAGTGTTTAATATAGTCTATTTAATGTCAGTATTAAATTTACAATGGGTGGGTAGCACTTCCGCGTCACAGCAAGACGGCCTGGGTTCGATTCCCGGCTGGGGCCACCCGGGTCTTTCTGTGTGGAGTTTGCACGTTCTCCCCGTGTCTGCGTGGGTTTCCTCCGGGTTCTCCGGTTTCCTCCCACAGTCCAAAGACGGCACGTTTAGGCTAATTGGAACTTGATTGAAATTGCCCCTTAGGTGTGAGTGTGTGAGTGAATGTGTCTGTGTGTCTGTCTGTGTCTGTCTGCCTTGCGATGGCTTAGATCGTAGAACCTTGTGAATAAATAGTACCTATCCTGCCACGAAATAGCCGACGAGCTGATGTGGCGTTAAGCTTGACTACCCAACCCAACCCAACCCCAAATTTACAATGGAAAAAAATCCTAAAAGAAAAGAAAGAGTGTGTCCAATCTTTTGAATGGTACTTTATATCGTTGCTGTCCAATGAAAAACAAGTATCTCCAAAACAGCAATTTTACAGGAGAGACAAAAAAACCTTCAGTAGAAGTCAATGTAAAAAGAGTTTATTTCAGGTTATTTTTAAGTATTTCTATTGGTCCGTTCTTCAAGAAATTTTGGCACAGTGTAAGAGACAGTTTGTTTAAATTATAAAAGTTTGCATTTTAAAAGATTGAGATACTTTTTTTTATTGGACAGCGATGATGTTAACTTTATGTAACACTGGTAGAACAACGCTCACCAGTGGAGACCCTTATCCACCCTCCATTACAACACCAAGACAGTGAATAATTCTCTACCAGTGAAACCAGCAAAACTAAATCTCATTGATCTAATTATACAAACACAACACATAAACACACAGCCCCAAACAACATAAAACACTCTAATAACCTCATACAAAGATGAAGGGTGGCTGCAGAGCATGCTGGGAGTGTGGGGTGTTGAACTCTTCCATCATTTACGTAACTCTGTTTGTAAGT
The DNA here is from genome assembly GCF_023375975.1 of Astyanax mexicanus. Classification (NCBI taxonomy): domain Eukaryota; kingdom Metazoa; phylum Chordata; class Actinopteri; order Characiformes; family Acestrorhamphidae; genus Astyanax; species Astyanax mexicanus. The sequence goes on from NC_064422.1 coordinate 26,984,663, forward strand.
TTACTGTTGGTGGCAGGACAGAGTCGGACACTGGGGGAATTCACAGTTCAGTTAACTATTAACGAAACTGCCAGACCGAACTGCACTTAATTTTCATGGCCAAAATCAGCCGGCATGCACGAGCGTTATGGCATTTAACATTTCGCAATTAAATGTTAATGCTCTCTGTCAGTCGCTAAATGCCAACCCCCAGTGGCCCACTGGCCCCTCTGTCCATCAGAGCAGGAGGAGAAGGGCAGGCCGACTGCATACGGCCTGTCAACACGCCCAGTGGGGCCGGACCCCGTGCCTCGCCCGGCCCTGCCCCACATATCACACATGGCTTTGGTAATTAAATGGCACGGCCATTTATTTTGCATGGTGGCGGGGGAAAAAAACGAACACAATGACAAAGGTTAGGCTTGTAAGCGATGGAATGGCCAAATTCACGTAAAAAATAATAATAAAACAAGCTGGCTCGATGAATGTCCAGTTAAAACGTCCAGTCCAAATGGCTGAACTCCACAACCCACATGCCATTTATATGTGTATGGCTGAGTATTTCATTGACAGATCTGTAATGTAATGACTGTCAGTCATTTCTGTTAGGAACGATGTTGATTCTGACCAGACATGCTACAGAACACATGGTAATATGCTTTTTTTAAGCATATCAAGGATATCATCCATGCTAAAAACCCAACAGAGTATTTTCGATAAATATTATGTATAGTAAAAACTCAGTTTGGAAGGTATTATTATGTATTTTGATTTTTTTGTAGAATATTAAACTCAGATGTTTTATGAAGAATTCAGTAAAGCCCAAAAAAAAAAACTCAAAGTAGAAAAATGATATAACACTACTCAAAAATATTGCCTAAATGCACTCTCCAAGACCTCTTGAAGAACTGTTTGGGTGTGGTCATAATGTTCTAATGAATGTGCGTGACTGACAGCTATCGATCACTAGATTACCATGGCAACACAAACAGCCTTGAGATGAGGAGGCAGAACTTGGTGATTATTTGGACAGCTAGCTAATTTGCTCAGTATGATGGTTGCTAAGCAACAGCTTACCAGCTTCCTGGTTCCGGTTGCTCAGACTCAAAGAGGGCTGAGCTGTGTAAGCCTTGTGATTAGGCAGGGTTCTGCTGATGTCACCCTGAAACATTTTTAGACCTGCTCAGAGATTTTACATATTTACAGGGGGGAACCAAAGGAATCAATAAACACAATTTAAAACCCAGTTAATCCCAGATAAAAAAAGGATATAAAAAGATGTAGGTTCCAAGGGGCTTTAAATATTGGGATGGAATATTTTCACCATATCGCCCAGCTCTCCTAAGAAGTCTTCTAACTTGGGATTTTGGCACATTGTGGTTATTAAGAAGGCAATTCTGTGTTGCAGTTGCATCCAAACAAGCTTGGGTTGGCCTGAGGGTGACGGCAGGGAACACAACACTGGAGGCTACACAGCTGTTCATGCAAATGTTCCCTTATGACCTTGTTTATTTGCTTGCATTTTTTTTTTGTTGTTTAAGGATCATCTGAGTTGCTAACAATTATTCATATTTTTTTAAAGAATCTGTTAAGACTGTTCAAAGAAAAAAAACATCACTTTTTAATGTGCAATTCAGGTGCATTTCTCTGCTGAGGATCGAAAATAGAGGTTTAATGTCAAGGAATGATTCATGCAAAACGAGATACTGATGTGTTTTGAGGTTATGCAAATAGCAGGCGTTCATTGCTTTTTTGGGGGGGTTATTTATTTCCATTAGATTAGGTTTGTGTGTCTGTGCAAATATATTGCACTAAAAGCCTCCGAGCCATAGCTAAACTTTGAGAAATGGCTCCTCAGATGGGACTTAAAGGAGTGATAAAGCGAAGAAACAACAACAGAGATCATTTGTTGTGAAAGAATGTTCCGGCAGCCTAATGTTTAGCAGGAATATAGCGTGCATATCAAGCGCGTCACTCTTTGTGATGCCGATGCAGTTTTTCCTCTCGTGAATATGCAACAGAAATGTCAGACTACTGAATCATTGGTGTACCATCTGGATATTATGCGCACTGGCAGGAGTGTTGTTGTCAGGATGTATTAGGTGTGAAACAGGAATGTGTGCAGTGTGAGGATTCATTTGCTGTAGGCGCTGGATCAGCGATCGCTGCTCTCTATACTGTTTTTGTTTTGAAAGGCCGAACCCATCAACAACGTGGGCTGTACATGATTCACAACAAAGTAGACTGCATGGCAAAACAAGGGCGGCTCTAGTTCTGCGAGACCACCGGAGTCTCAATGAAGGCTTTAATACCACTTTTAATGTATCTGTGAACTGGATGATTCATGACAATAGTTTGACCTCACAACACAGCCAGTCAGATTATATATATATATATATATATATATATATATATATATATATATATATGTATACATACACACAGATATGTATCTCCAGAATGGAAGATTTATTGGAGGATGAAAAAACTTCCAACGATAGTCAATGTAAAAAATATTTATTTTGGAACAATATAAAGAGCGACTGCCAGATTTGCATTATGTTTAAAAGTAATTGTGTTAATATATAATGTAAACACACACACACACACACACACACACATGCAAAAGTTTGGACATCCCAGTCAAATTATACTTTTTAGATAGATTTAGATATTTTGTAGTATAAAAATATTTACATCGTCTACAGAGACATATGAGTGAATATTAAATCATAATTACTGTGTTTGCAGAATTATATGACTAAATTATGAAGTAGAAACATTGGAAATAAAGTTTACAGTAAATAAAGCTCTGGAAAAAAATTGAGACCACTTCAGTTTCTGAATCAGTTTCTCTGATTTTGCCATTTATTTGTATATGTTTGAGTAAAATTAACATTGTCGTTTTATTCTATAAACTACAGAAAACATTTTTCCCAAATTCCAAATAAAAATATTGTCAATTAGAGCATTTGTTGATGACAATGAGAAATGGCTGAAATAACAAAAACGATGCAGAGCTTTCAGACCTCCAATAATGCCAAGAAAACAAGTTCATACTCATAAAGTTTTAATAGTTCAGAAATCAATATTTTGTGGAATAACCCTGGTTTTCAATCACAGTTTTCATGCATCTTGACATGTTCTCCTCTACCAGTCTTTCACACTGCTTTTGGATAATTTTATTCCACTCCTGCTGCAAAAATTCAAGCAGTTCAACTTGGTTTGATGGCTTGTGATCGTCCATCTTCCTCTTGATTATATTCCAGAGGTTTTCAATTTGGTAAAATCAAAGAAACTCACCTTTTTTTAAATAGTCTCTTATTTTTTCCAGAGTTGTATATCATATGTTGTAATTGTGGTTTTACAATCGAATACTGATATTATCATATTGCACTATATTGCCTTTTCTTTAAAACATATTTAAACAATTTATTTCTATATACACTACCAAAACTGCCAAGCTAAACAGCACTTAAAACTGTCATCTTTGACGCTCTTTATTCTTGCCTTAAAATCTGGGATATTGAAACAATTTTACTGCTACTGTTCTCAGTACAATGGACTGACCACCCCAGAGTCCAGACCTTTGTCACCAAATGGAAGAATCTCCAGAAAGGCAGATTTCTATAAAAAGTCCAAGTCTCCTGGAAAAAGAAATAAGAACAAAAGCTGGAATAAAGGCCCAAAACCCACACAAATATCTTTACATCTTTACATATAATTAAGGTTTTACATATTATAACGCTGCCAGATGTGATCTTTAAAGTCGCACTGGAAAACTGTGTCTGCTAAATGGCGTAAAAAGTAAATATAATTGTAAAAGAAAACAATTAGCTTTATGACTTGCTTACTCATTATACAGCTTAAAGAATGAAGCACCTACATAACCTTAAGTCTCTTTCCATTAAATTTCACATTTCTACAAGCTGACACCCAGAAAAGGAAATGCGCAGTAATCGTCAGGCTCCTGGAGTGCTTTTAGTTCATCATTAACCCGGCTGCCCCTCCACCACGTCACGGCTGCTCTGCTGCGGCTCCTCCTAGTAGCTTAAATGACATTTGCGGGCTCTTGGTGGACGCGAGGCTGGGAGTGTGACAGCGTGTCAGGCTGGGAGAGCAGACCTCTGCCTGCAGCCGAGGCTTCAGCTCCACGGCTCCTCAAAAGCAGCTAATTGGTCCCCAGATTAAAGTGAGATCACTGAACTGGACCGTGCTTCTTATTAATTAGGCCTCGCCGCCAAGTTTCAAGCTTTGGCTTCTTATCCGCCTCTGTCTGCAGCACCGCACACGAGCCCGTTTACCCCATACATGCTTTATTTGGTTAGCGCTGCGGCCTCTTAATGGTCCTTAACTTTTTCATTACTTGAACTTCGCTGGTTTTAATTACGAGATTGGATGGAACCATACGGAGCGCGGCGCGTTCTACACTACATCTTACTAAGATTTTATTTATTTCCTGTTTTACAAAAGTGGTTACATCAAGGGTCTTGTTTGCTGCATGATATTTTGATCAGCCTCTCCTGTTGACATCTCCTGTTGTCTTTAATAAGGGTTAGTCACTGCAGATACAAATCTTTTATAGATTATGTAACAACAGTTAATGTTATCTGTTAGCTAACTGCTAGCTACCACGCTAGCTCACTGAGGTGACAGACTGAATGCCACACAACACAAATCTTACAGCATAGAGCAATAAATGTCAATATTTCACCCAAAACTTTGCCAGTCAGAAACAGTGAGAGATAATTACAAAGTAATTTTTTTAAGTTAATTAATTTTTAACCCCTTAAGCCACTCCTCTGCCTATGAATCGGACCAGCTCAAGCTTGAATGTGTTGATTTTTGGAGCAGGGGCAGCAATCTCTCGGTCTTTTTGCTTGTTCCTGACTATATAAACCAATTTTTCCAGATGTTGGCAAAGGAGCTAAATCTCCTAATAATTTCAGATGTTCTTTGTATCTGAGCTCCTTTGATTTACTAATTGTACTCTATGTTAGTCAATCTAATGAGTGCTGTTAAACAAACCCTTTTTTGGGCATATAAAAGCTACCAGCTGTAGTCAATCATGATCACTAGTAAGTTTAACTTGGAAGATCTTAATTTTGGTTTAAAGGGAATTTGGAACTTTTGGCTCCAGTGAATTACTAGAATGTGGATTTTTATACAGTGGCAAGAAAACGACTGTGAACCCTTTGTTTTGTTTTGTATAAATATCTCATAAAATGTGATCCGATCTTCATCAAAGTCAAGGGTATTGACATATATATGTGCCTAAATTAATAACACAAAAATATATGATTTTGCAGATCTTGTGGAGTGTCTTATGAACACAGATGTTAGCCTGTATCATTGATGCCTTCAAATTATTTTTTTGAGCTGTTTCTTCTTTTAGCAGAGTAGCCACAGTCCCAAATTATTTGTCTTAATGTACACAATAAAATTTCTTTGAAATTACTTTGTAACTCTTGGAAATCAACAATTATTATTGTATTTAGTATCGTATATATGTGTATTCTTCTTGTTCAGTGCAAACTTCAAAAGCATGATTGTTTTTAATCAGTCAAATAGGCTCAACTCCACACCTTCAAGCTAGCAAGACTCCATGTATGCTAATATTTGACTCTAATTAGCTTTTTTAAGGTCATCAACACAGGGATGTACATACTTTTTACTTTGTTAACTATGAGGTTTTTTATGGTTGTTCTTAATGAAGACATGAATTATTGTATTTTGTGTTATTATTTTAGGCACATTATATTTGTCTTTGAATTGGATGAAGATCAGTTTATATTTTCTGACATATGTTTGCAGAAAACCATGGCATTTTATAGGGTTCACATTAGGGGTGGGCGATATGGCTCTAAAATAATATCACGATATTTCAGGGTATTTTTGCGATAGCGATATACTTGGCGATATAGGAAAACTAAAATAATTCATTCATTTCAGGAATATAGTATAATAGTATAACAGTATAATTATAATGTGGCAAAATAAATAATATAGTATAAAACAATATAATGCAGCAAAAAATATTGCAGAATATTTAGTGCAGGCATATAAACTGCAAGCTAAAACAATTATACAATAAATACACTTAAAGCTTTACAGTAAATAATAGACTACTTTTAAGACAGAACATCTCTATTATCACGATTTAGATTTTTAATATCATGATATTTCTGTGTCACGATATATTGTATACGATATAATATTGCCCACCCCTACTTCACATACTTTTCCTTGCCACTGTATATGTTTGATCAAGTATTTACAATTTTGACACACTTCCTGTTTACTGTATTAAAAATGAAAGAACACTGAGCTTCTTAGATTTTCTTATTGCACAGTATGTGTGATGTCTTTCTGACGTTTCGTTGCTCAGTAAAAATAAAAGTTGTACACGCAAGAAAAGGAAACAACTCAAAGAAACATGTGAAAGCCTAATATTATCTTTTCATTTATGCCTATGATGAGTGTCTATAATCATGTCATTCTAACATTGTCTTCCCTACACTTATATCCAAGGCTGTTCACTGACTAACATCAATGCAGTATTGAATCCACCTACACACTCTTTCTCTATAACCTTGAATTGCATCAGTAATATTATTCAAGGTAACCCTGCACTACTTTACCCTGAAAGAGAGATACGATACAACCAACTAAACACACAGATAAGCAAAATATGCTTTTTAAATGTTCATTTGAAATGTTTTTTTAAAGTGCATGAGGGAGGCTAAATTGTTAGAATAATAATAATAATAATAATAATAATAATAATAATAATAACTCACATGCATTTGTAAACAGTTACGCCAGCAGTCACCCCCCCAAGAGCGTGGTGTAGGGTCCACGCCAGAATGCAGACATTTATCACCGGCTCTTAACAGGGCCGTCATTGCCAGCTCAGAATAGCTGCCATTCATCATGGCTCACCACACAGTGGAGTGAATGCTCAAGCCTGGCGCTATTCCTTGATGGCCTCTGCAGAAGTCACACGCTGCACTACCGTAGCCTGATCACTCGCTCATTACAAGCCAATCTGTTGCTGACTGCATCTGCCTCCTGCGGCGCGCACACACATACACACACACACACAAGCTTCTACTCACAGATGCAGTCCAGTCCATATGCAAACACACAGGCATTTTGACAGGTGACAGAACAAAGGCAGCTACCTTTAGTTAGGAAACTGTGCTGTAAACCATGGCAGTTCTTTTCCTATACACCATACAGTCTTCTTTACATACGATACAAGCTATAGAGGGGTAAGATACTTATGTAAGCTGTGTTAACTTGAGTTGAGATGTACTGCTGAGATAAATGTATGACTACAATTGCAATGCCGAGGTAAATTTATGATTAAAATAGTACTGCTGTGGTAAATCTATGACTTTTTCACTGCTTAGGTAAATGTATGACTGTTTGACTACTGAGATAAATGAATGACTATTGCACTGCTGAGGTAAATGTGTGACTGTTGCACTGCTGAGGTAAAATGATGACAATTTCACTGCTGAGTTAAATAGATGACTATTGCACTGCTGAGGTAAATGTATGACTATTTGACTACTGGGGTAAATGTATGACTATTGCACTGCTGAGTTAAATGTATGACTATTTGAATACTGAGGTAAATGTATGACTATTGCACTGCTGAGGTAAATGTATGATATTAGAATACTGAGGTAAATGTATGACTATTTCACCGCTGAGGTAAACGTATGGCTATTGGACTATTAATCTTTGACTATGTCACAGTTGGGTTAATCTTTGACTATGTCACAGTTGGGTAAATCTTTGATTTTTTCTCTGCTGAGGTAAATGTATGGCTATTTCACTGCTGAAGCAAATATATGTCTATTTCACTGCTGAGGTAAATCTTTGACTATGTTACTGTTGAGTTAAATCTTTGACTGTGACACAGTTGGGTAAATCTTTGACGTTTTTCTCTGCTGAGGTAAATGTGTGGCTATTTCATTGCTGAGGCAAGTACATGCCTGTTTTACTGATGAGGCAAATCTATTACTATTTCACTGCTGAGGTAAATCAAGTCCAGTTGCACTGCTGAGGTAAATGTGTGATTAAAGTAGCACTGTTGAATTAGATATATTGAGCTATTCAGTGTTGATCAATTTTTATATTGTTTTGTAGTTTCCTTTTCAATACAAAATACATGTATGTGTTTTTTTTTTTCAATGGTAAAAATGTTTTTGGTATTCAGCCTTCTGTTTTTCTTTCTTATTGGTTCTGGAAAATAATTCTGTGCACCCCACTCTTCTTTGTCTCAAAACTTTTTATTTATTTATTTCCTTTCAAACAGGTTATAAAAAGGTACAAATAATATGTTTCTCTAAGTAAACAGAATACACTGACCTTTAAAGCCAAAGTGTTTGACCTTTTTGCCACTATTACCAATATTACCTTTATGTTTTGCGAACCTATTGGGAAAAATGACCTCTATGCTCCTGCATGGAGCTTTCTGTGTACTACCATGTTGTTCTACCATTCTGTAGATGCACACATTCTGAATTCAGATCACCAAGGGCGTATTACTGATATATATTTATCATCAGAGGATGTTTATATTGATGTTGAATTTGCATGAAATGTGACAAGAAATGAATGTTACATCATGTTCTTTCTAATAGAGAAGAGCACATTAAAATGCTGTTAAGCTGATTTTGTGGTGCAAGACTGCAGGGTTTACATAAAGAGAATCCTACAACAGTTCACAATGGCTTGTGTCAGTGAATAACAACAACCTCACACATAACTTTTATTTTCACAAACACTTATAGCCATTTATAAAGGTTTATTTCAACTAGTGTGAGTTACCATAATACTTGCTGAGGTGAAATGATGTACAGTTTGACTTCCAGTACTTCTGCATACAGTACTTCTGGAATGATTTGGAGAGATGGGGATGATGAGGTGGGTCTAAAATCCTGACCTCGATACTGAGCTTGTCACTGAATGGACAGAAGAGACAGTTAACTTGAACAAAAGCTGGATAATACCTTTGATTCGGGGAAACAAACAATGAATGAGTAAGTGAATGTGCAAATGTCCCAATACTTTGTGTATTGTGACATTGGGTGACCACAATTCAGTATAATAATAGTATAATGCCACTGTCAGATTTATGGAGAATTTTGGCGACCGCTGATATTGATATTATGTTGGTTATAATGATGATGTTGATGTTAAAGAATGAATGACTGATTTCCAACCTAAATGTATTATTGGTCCAATTGTTTTTTTTTTTGTTTTTTTTTTACATCAACTTGATTATTTTAATCTTTTAACAAAAATTCTGTCATTTTGTCTGATGTTAAATTGGGTTTCTATGAGTGCTGTGAGGGTTATCAAATCATGCTTTGGCCTGTTTAGAAAACGCTATACAGTAGGCCTCAGTGTCGTAGACGCATTGTTTACATGTGCTTAATGTGTTCAAACTGATGAAAACTACATGATGTGAATGCGTAAATGTCATTTGCTATTTCTCCACTGTTAACTTTCCCATTGCAGCCTCATCTCACCTCTGTCATGTAGAATGTAAATCTCTGTTGGGTTATTGCTCTACATGATTAGCGACACGCATTTCCATCGCCATTGCTGCTTCCCCTTAAATTTATGTGCGCTGGCTCATTCTGCTTATTAATGAATATTAATCTTATCTTTCCCTAACGGACCATTTCTCCTATCCGGACGTTCGCGTTCTGGATAAGAGCCCGTTTTGGATCATGATTTGATTTCTTGGTTTCGCCAGCAAATCAGACCTGTCATTGCTTCTTCTGCAGGCACCCATCAGCACAACTACAACCATCTGGGTCTCAGTAGCCCCACTCGAACACCTAAAAATGGTAAGAACTGCTGTCTCCATCACAGCGCAACATACCATACATCAGAAACTAATGCACTGCTAGCTGAAGCATGCCTTGCACTATATTGTTTTCTTCTGAGTGGCTTGTTCTTTTATCACCACCTGCCTTCAGCCCTGATGGTTCTTTGAACACGCCAATGGCACCGTCCATCTTCCACGGTGTCAGCAGCAGAAAAGCACAGTGCACCTTGATTTGAGTTAATGTTCTGTGGAGGACACGGTCCGCTCTGCAGACCGGAGAGGTGCTCGGAATTTAAATGCCTCACCTGGTCATTCTACCAATGCACAGCTAACAAGCCACAGCTAATCCTTCTATGATACACCACCCTGATAAATCTTATTTCAGGACGTCTTGTTTCGTCTTGTGAGGATAGTTGCACGATAGTGAAAGTCCTGTGCTGTATGTAATGATTGCAGTCCTTTTTTGTGCATTTATGTGCATGTACTAATAAGCATGCTTGTTTAATGGACCCACGTTTATGAGCATTTTGATAGAGAATGTTCCTATAGTGTGTATGTCCTTTTAAATGCTTGCGTTGATGTTTTTACAGTTTTGTAACTAATTTAATCAGTAGTTACAACCATGATTAAGGATAGTGTCAGTCACCATTGGTAGGCGATATGTATATAATCAGTTTCAAAAGACAGTGCAGTGAAAAAGTGTTGAAATTCCGGAATTTAATCTAAATCTAATAAAGCTGATAATTGGCCCTGAAAAAGCAAAGATCTGATAGACAGATCCAGCTGTACTGTATAGAAAAATGATGGTCCCCCTCCTTTCAATCCATTGTTGCAAAAAGTGCAATTTAATAAGTTTGATAGTTAGTGTGCTGGGAGTATGCACCACCTTATCAACCACATAGAAAGCCCTTAGCAACTGCTTAGCAATACCTAAACAGTCAACCAGTTACCCCAGCAGCTGCCTAGCCACATCTTAGCAACCAACAGCTAAAGTAAAGCAACATGTTAGCAACTACCTTGCAACACTTCACCAATCAGCTCATTAAAATAGTAAGTATCCAACAACACCTTAGCAACCCACACCTATAGAACCTTAGCAACCAACAAAAATATATCACAGCAACATTGCTGTCTGACAACCACACTCAAAGGTTCTGCATGAACTGAAACTACAGGAACTGCATTCTCTAGCTTGCTAATTAGTGTCTCACATCACCATAAATATATGATGCAAAATTAGCCAAGTGGAATTTATAGTCCTTTGAGCATCAATTACAACATTTCAAGTGGGTTTATTTATCTGGTCACCTGTTAATGAGCTGAAGTACATTTGGGTCATGCCACAAGACAATGATCCAAAGCAAACAAGCATAAACAGCCGTTTAAAAACGAGACATTTTAATTGCTTTATTTAACAGCAGATATGTGTTAATAAGTACATTTAAATCATAATTAGAATCTTTTTAGTCAGAAATGATCGTCTGGCTTTTCAATTATTTTCTGTTAATTTTTTATCTGTATTGATTATTATCAGCAGAAATGGAGCGTTACTGTAAGTGTGAAACTTCAACAATGTTGAAAATGTGAAGGTTACAATATCGTTCAGACTGTGACAGATTGTGAATGTAGACACTTCAGATGGTAATGTAGGCTAAATGAAAATAACTGTTTCTGTTGGTGATAAATTGTATTAACTTATGAATAAATATCTGCTGAAACTGACAGGTAGAACATGAACTGCAAAATTACATAGTTAGATCAGTAACCTGCAAATATTTGGGCTTTAACTGTATGAATAATTTGAGCTTATTAAAACAGCAGCTCACTGTTGCCCATTTTTAACACGTATTGTAACTGCTTACTAATGATTGTGAAATGTTGTAATATAATTAGTAATCACTATCAGTTATCTAAACTTTGGAATGGGCAGAGTCAGAGTTGGAAGCTTGAACCATGCTTGAACCAAGGCCTGCAAAAGTTCTGCATGGAGAGTTTGGGCCTGTTTCTTATTGGTTTTGTGAGACACAAATTAAATGACTAATTATGAATGGCTGTAGTTTCAAAACCTCCATATAAATTGTGATGAATAAAATAGTCTAAAGCTTACAGAGCTGTTCTTTAATGAAGATTTATTCAGACTAGACTCAGACCAGCCTTAATTCAGGCCAGGTTAGTCTAGAACTAGCTCACCTATCTCAACTTCCAATTATATTGAGTGTAAATTATGTTTAAATAAATGCATGGCATGGTATTAATATTTTTTTTCTTAAAGATACATATTATAACATATCAAGTAATAAAAATAATTGTCTTTTTTCTGCAGAAAGTGACACTAATTTAAGTATTTAAGTATTACATATTACTTTGTACACTGTTCTAGTTTGTACAATTCAAACTAGAAGCGCTATTCATTTTGAAGTTTAAAGAAATGTTTAACAGGATCTGTCCCTTAAACCGTCTCTCTTTCTTTCCTGAAATGGCTTTTAGTTAGAGTAAACTTTTCTTTTGTAATCTCATCGGGAAATGGAAAGGGGCTAGTATGGCCATTACGCCTGCCGCAGTGCTCACTCTACACATGCTGCGTATTTGAAGAATCAATTGAGGCAGATGAACAAGTCAAGTCGTGCGGGGACGACATCTGTAAAAACAAGCTGAGACACAGTATTTGTGCGTTTTTCTCACCTAATGAACACACACTGATCAAAAGCTGAAGGGAGAGCAGGGAATATGCGCACGCTCGGATAACGCTCTCGACTGGCACCCTTAAAATGCGGAGGCTAGAAACGCTCTCACTAGCGAGCAGCGACTGCTCATCTTGTTAGTGAAACGATTAAATCACCGCCTTTGGAGAGCCGCTTCAATTCGACCAGAGGGGAGTGAGAAGATGGATAGCACTCCCTAACAAGCTCCAAAGATTTTTCAGCAGATTGGTTGTTATATGACAAAGCCTGTTATTGCTCTTTTCACAGCGAGGCTAATTCTGTTTATGGCTGTGGAGTGTTTTCTCAATAACACCGCAGTGCAGCTTCTCATTTTGCTGCGCTGACATTTGTATCTGATATTTACTGTAACCTTTTAGACATTTTGATTTAATTAAGAAAGAAAAATACCCTGTTAATAACTGTGTTTAATCCTGAAAAGAGGAACATAATCCTGAAAAGAGGAACATGCGGTGTTACAAAAGCATTACAGCTGTTTCTGCTCTTTCTTTAGTGATGCACCGATCCAGTTTCAGTATAGTTCATCGTGATTCTCCCCTGATACTTTTACAGAAAATTTGCCATCGATTCAGCACTCATGGTGATAAATTAACACTTTAACACTCGTAATGTTAATTTAACACTAACTGTTTTAATTTGACACAGGCATAGTTAGTGTGTGCTATTGTTTTTGGTCCCTACTTATAAAGTTATAACTCACTAGTTACTAGTGCAGAATAAAACGTATACAATTCAACACCACAATGATTCCTGCATATATTATGGTGTCTGGTAGCTCTGATGAACTTGACTCTTGGTCTTCCTTTCCTGGGGTGGTCCTGATGAGAGCCAGTATCATCATAATTTATGGTATCATTGTTTGATGGTCTTTGCGACTGCACTTGAGCATGATCACAGGATGTAATGCTAAATATCTATCAAAAAAAAAAAAAAAAGGTTTTGCAGTATGTCAGTATCACAATATAGCCAGTATATATATATAAAAATGGCAAGCTAAAGTACTTGATGTGCGCAGTCAGTATATTATGACCACCTCCTTGTTTATACATGATTATTCATTATATCAGCTCCACTGAACATATATAACTTTTTGTAGTTCTATAGTTACAGACTGTAGTCTTTTGGTTTCTCTGTATACTTATATTATCCTACTTTTACCCTGTTCTTTTTAGTCAGGACCCCACAGGTCCACCACAGAGCAGCTATTATTTGGGGACTATTCTCTGTTGTTGCACAGTTTGCGATGGTCATCCTCTAGTCCTTCATAAGTAAAAGCCCACAATATGACTGGATACAGCCAGAAAGGCTGGATATTTCAGGTTGGTGGACCATTTTCAGTCTAGCAGTGTTTAAAAACTCCAGCAGCACTGCTGTGTCTGATCCATCCATACCAGTGCAACACACCCTGACACTACCACCAGGTCAGTGTCACTGCAGTGCTGAGAATGAGCCACCATGCAAATACTTCCTGCTCTGGCGGTCTCTTGTGGGGTCTTCAGTGTAGAGGAACAGACTAACAGAGAAATAAAGTAAAGTATATAGAGAGACGAATAGACTGAAGTCTGTAGTGTGCACCTACAGCTCTGGAAAAAAAATAAGAGACCACTTAAAAATGATGAGTTGAAAACCTCTGGAATATAATCAAGAGGAAGATGGATGATCAAAAGCCATCAAACCAAGCTGAGCTGCTTGAATTTTTGCACCAGGAGTGGCATAGATTTATCCAAAATCAGTGTGAAAGACTGGTGGAGAAGAACATGCCAAGATGCATGAAAACTGTGATTAAAAACCAGGGTTATTCCACCAAATATTGATTTTTGAACTCTTAAAAACTGAACTCTCTGCATTATTATTTATAAATGTTGTTTGTAGTTTATAGAATAAAACAACAGTGAAGTGGTCTCTTAATTTTTTTCCAGATCTGTATATGTAAAATGGAGCTGAGAAATAAGGTGGTCCAAATATTTACTACTACAAAATGGATTACCCTAAAAAAGCACGGGTATTAGATTCTCTATAAAGATAGAAAAGGTTGGATCGGTGCATCCTTGCTTCCTTCAGCACAGCATCATTACTGAAATGCATGTTTTTTCCCGCTAGCTCACAGATCTCTAAGGCGTGGTAAGTTGTTCTTTCCAGCAGAATCACACTCGATGCCCCTCACCCCCACCTTCCAAACCCACTCCGACTCATCCTCCTCCTCCTCCTCCTCACTTAAATAAAGATGAATGCCTTGCTGTGCACTTTACCAGCCATATCTCAGATTAAAAAGCAGCAAAACCCACAGCATGTGCTGAACAGAGTGTAAAATGGAGTGAGCGCTGTTGTGTAAACACTCTTCTCCTCTCCTGCCGCACCCCTTCCGGCCCCCTGGTGTGTCGTATTTGTCTCAGACCCGCGTTCTGCGGCAGCCGTCCCTGCCCTATTTTTAACCAGGGCTCGATTCCTGCACGTCCTGACCGGGTCCAGGCTGGCGTGACGGACACACAGCCCACAGGGACGGGGAGCAGTGGGTGGGGGGGAACGGTGGCAGCCGCCTATCCTTCTCCACAGCTCACATCACATCACTCACAAAACAAGGTTCATCCACTGCTGAGGAGACGGAAGGCCATTGGCCAGGACGTAACAGAGCCGGTTTCTTACAATGGCCGCTATTAGCCATCAAGCTGTTCATCCACCGATTTCCCTGCACTGATGGTCCGATCTTTATGATGGCACTTACACCACAGCACTGTCAGTCTGTCCTGAGTAGGCTTTGTCTCCAAGTATGAAAATGGACAAAAATATTAAAGGAATACTTCAGAGGCTTTTACCTTCGGCTCTTTCTGTTAAAGCTGTACTGTAACATCAGTTCCCACTCTGCATGGTGTCTTTTATCTTTATCACTGTAGAATATGACTGGAAAACCCTTGACTCAAAACACACAGTTGTTGAGCTCCACAAACTACAAAATACACTCTCAATAATACACTTTGTTGAATAAGACAAAAGTCAAAGTACATGACCAAAGCTTTTCTTGATAAGATTTTACAAAACATTTGATCTCCGCAGTTAATAAAGTTATTTTCCATGCCATTAGTGTGCAACAAAAATCCAAAATTTAAATGTTAAATCATTGTGTTTTGTCCATTCCTCATGAAACATTTACAACGTAAAAAATATTTTTCTGTAAATATGTAAAAACTCATTCAACAATATACAAAATGCAAATATGAAAACATTGTTTCCTACATTTAATTTGACTTTTTTTCATCACTGATAGAATGAACCCAATAAATCTCATGTTTGGTTTGTTTAACCTTAATTTTTGTTTTTAAATATACATCCATTCTTGCATTTCAGGCCTGCAACACATTACAAAATACTGGGGCAATGTCTCCCTCTACATTGCACAATATTTAAAGCTGACGTCCATAAGTTTTGGGATTTGGGGGATTCATGGCCCTCTCTGGTGAGAATGGGTAATTGCACCGAGCATGTGAAAGAATCATTTTAAACCAGAGCAGATGGATCCGACTTCAGGTTATGTTCAGTCAGAGAGAGAGCATGCTGAGTCAGAAACTTCACTTTAACTACACACTTTGTTTTTACTCTGAGTAATGAGGCTACTGAGCTCCGAGTTTCCGCTTCTGAAGTCTCCATTGCTCCACCAGCCGCTTGCGTTTAGTAAAACTGAGCCGAATCCTCTTAGAGGCTGTATATGTGACGTATATACGTAAAGAGGCGTGACTTTTAGAAACAAAATAATACGGACTGCCACTTAAAGTTAAATGATTCAAGGATTTAGGGCTATGTCAGTACACTTCTGTGATGACATAGAACATCTTTTCTAGGGATGTCCGTGCATCTTGTAACAATGCAAAGCAACCTGCTGGGCACGTTACAAAGTTATGGACTGGCCTGCCTGCAGTCCTGATCTGTCCCCAGTAGAGAATGTGTGGAAAATTTTGTAACACAAAATGTGACTATGACAACCCTGCACAATGTGTTTGCAGGAAGAACGGGACAAAATAACACCTGAAACACTTCAGCGCTTAGTATCTTTGGTGCCAAAACATCTGTTAAGTGTTTCCAGATGGAATGGCAAATTTTCAGTGGTAAACCCTTTACTGTCCCAACTTTTATATTATGTGTTGCAGGGCTGAAATGCAGGAATGGATGTATACTAATAAATCGAATGAAATTAAGCAGACAAAACTTGAAACACTACACTTTTTTCTTGTTTGCATTTTCCATACTGCCCCAGTGTTTTGATTTGGGGTTGCAGATTTACAGTTTAATTAACCCTTTCAGACCCCTTGTCCATTGAAATGGACATCACATGTTTTCTTCATTTTTGTGTATTCTTGCACTTAATGCAGTTGTTCATCAGAATAGACATTTATCGGCCAATCAAACACCATATTAGCCCTGGCCACTGCACTAGAAGATTTAAGGCTAATGAGGCAAAATAAATATGTTTTAAATATCATGTATTAAATTTTACTGCATAGGAATGATTTGTTAAATAAATAAGTTATATAAAAGTTATATAGGATAAAATGTATTTATTTATTCGTTTTTTTATTCATGTATTTACTGAATCTTGTTTGTGAGTGCATTACAAACAGAAACAGCATTTTCTTTTATCACTAGGACATAATTCAGGTCTGAAAGGGTTCATTTGCAAATACATTTGACTAAGGAATTCATAAAGGAATAAAAAAAAATAATGAATGCACTTCTGAGAACTCTATACTATGGAAGTGAATTCAAATAGACAACAAAGCAGTCAAAGGTTTTTAAACCAACAAATTTTAAAATAAATAAATGGAACAGTTTGGCTTGTTTCCAGGTGACTTTAGCTATTGTATGTATTTCTCCAGTTCCACCACCCGTAGTCCACCAGTAGTGATGTAATTAATGAAGCACCTCTTTTGCCAACGCATGTAGTGCACAAGCTCTTCAAATAATACTGGGCTTCATTAAAGAGGTCTTTGAAAATAGTCAAATTTATTAGCATAAACTTACTTATTTACTGCATAATTAAATAGACTTTTATAAAATATATTTCACATTAATGCTTAAGGTAAGGTTCATTCAGCATCTGCCCAATAGCTTCAGTTGTAACTGGGCTTTGAGTCACCGGGTTTTCTGTATGTCCTCAAGGAAAAGCATCAAAATTGGTACATTGTGCAATAATACAAAACACATTGGATGCTACAGTTCCAGGAAATGTAGCCTGAGCAGCCGAACAGTGCTGGAGTATTCCTTTACAGCTTTATCTTTGCTCCATGCGTCTTTCACTTGATATATATGTTGGTGTGCTGTCTTGTCATTCTCCAGAGAATACACGTATGAACAGCATCCTCACATCGCAGACGGAACCATACGATCTGTCCTTCTCCCGCTCCTTCCAGAGCCTCTCACACCTGCCTCCTTCCTACGAGTCTGCCATGAAGGCCGACCTCAACAAGTACTCCTCACTCAAAAGACTGAGTAAGAGCCAGTTTCTCATTCGGAGCTCTATTGAGCTTCAGGCATTTCACCAGGGTTGGGATCAATTTCTTTTAAATGCATTCAGTTCAGTCTCAGCGATTCAGCTGATGAGATGAAATTCATCTCATAATTGAAATTCACTGATACATTTCTAAGCAGGCTCTGAAAACAATTAATTTAATTCACAGTGTAAATTGAATTTGTCTACATGAATTGTTGGAATTGATTCCAACCTTGCTTTTCATATTCTGTTCTGCCAGGCTTTTGAATTTGTAGTCTGTAGCAGGCATGCTCTGTGGGATCATTTGCCGGCTGCCTTGCGGTTGCACCCGGTGCCGATCTAACAAGCTGGATTCAGCTAATTAAAGTTTATAGGAACCAGTTGTGTTATATTAGGGTTGGAGCTAATTCCAAACACTGTATCTAAATGCTCTGTCTTCATTCTCTGTCTGTACGCCGCACACATTTTTATGTTTCCTCTGCTTTCGTGATTCATCTCATGAGACAATTAGCAAGTCCATCAAGAGCTTTTGGAGGAAAAATGAATAAAAATGCTGAATGCATTGGATTACGAGGTTTAGCACTGAATGAGGATGCAATATGCAGAGTTCCTGGGCTGGTGGCAATAACTGATCATTAAAACTTTATTGCAGCTGAAGTCTACTAATCTGCTAATATATTTTTCTTTATTTGTATTAAAGCACACGTTTAAACAAATGCATATATTAAGCATACACTTGGGATTTTGACAATACTGGAAGATTTAGAGCTTAATTATGAGATAACATCTATGCAAAATGATGTACAACACAACATCAACTTGGTTTCAAACTATTTAACCGTTTGCTTTGCCTTCTTATTTCTCTCTCGAGTTGGAGTTTGTTTGCAAGTGCAAACTAGTTTGCCAAATTCCAGAGGTTTTCATACCAAAGCCATGTATTGGATTGCAAGGGCTGGCACTGAATGTTACTATCACTAATAATATCTTTTTCTTTTTGTTTTGTATTAAAGAATCATCCATATACAATCAATGCATTAAGGGATTTTTTCATTTATTAATGAAGATTTATAGCAAAATTCAATTAGATTGGAGTTTGTTTGTAAGTGTAAGCTAGGTTGCCAAATTCATGTTTTTCATGCCACATTGGGATCACTGGAATAAGATTGTGGCACATTTTTGGGAACTCCAAATGGATTTTATTTCAAATCTAAATATATACCAGTCAGTCATAACATTGATAAAATAACTCAATAATATTGAGTTACTGTATTTTGTCAGTGTTATGTCTGACTGGCATGCTTCTGAAGGTATTGTATGGTGTCTGGAAACAAGATACAGTTTCCAGCAGATGCATTAAGTCCTTTAAGTTGCAAGGTTGGGCCTCTATGAGCATCAGTGAGTCCTGGTTGGCCATAACCCTGTCCTTTCTTGGAGTATGGTTGATTCTATGGTTGGTTCTGACCACTGCATACCAGGAACACCCCACAAGACCTGCCTGATGTTTAGGGATGTTTTGATTCAGTTATCTAGTCATCACAATTTAGCTCTTGTCAGTTGTTCCTGCCTAATACTGTATATCACATCTTTATTAGCTCTGGGAGTGTTCTATATTGTATTATATGTGATAATATTGCTACCATTATGAAAAAAAAAATCTATAGAAAAGCAGTTTTCTGTGTATATAAAAGCAGTTTCTTTTATTTACCAAATTGAAAACTTCTGGAATATAATCAAGAGGAAGATGGTTGATCACAAGTCATTAAATCAAGCTAAACTGCTTGGATTTGTGCACCAGGAGTGGTATAAAGTTATCCAAAAGCAGTGTGTAAGACTGGTGGAGGAGAACATGTCAAGATGCATGAAAACTACTGTGATTAAAAACCAGAATTTGGTAAAAACCAAATCTTGATTTCTGAACTCTTAAAACTTTTTGAATATGAACTTGTTTTCTTTGCATTATTTGAGATCTGAAAGCTCTGCATCGAAACTGAAGTGGTCCCTTATTTTTTAGAGCTGTATAAATAGAAATGTGTATAGCAATCAATAAAATAATTTCCTTTTTTTTCCGTTTTGTAATATCGCCAAATACATTGCCATCGCAAAAGTACTCTGAAACATCGTCATATTATTTTAGGGTCATATTGCTCAACATCAGTGGATTTATATCATAGATGTTCTGCATGCAAGGCAACATCTTGCTGAGGGCTAAGCCCTGGGCCTTTGCACAGTCTAGACATGCTCGCTCTGATATTAACTGCTTTAAGATTCTAGCTTTAAGATAAAGGTTTATTATTTTTTAATTGTACATGGCATAGTTAAATCAGATATTTACTTTATGAAGTACATCCACAGCCACCTGTGGTAGGTAGGTGAATCTGATATATATATATACACCGCCTGACTCTGACCCTTGTTGGTGTGCATTTCTGCACAGACACCAGTAACAGTAAAGAATCTTTCCAGTGAAGATTTCTCAGTGAAAAATGTATTCTCTATACATCTCCCCCCTCGCCTGTGCTGTGAATTAATGACCCCAATCATCTAACACGAATGTTAATGTCAGAAGAGGTCTTTTTAACTGCAGCCGTCAGTGAAACACACTTTCATATCATTCTGGGAGGAGGACACATATTTCAGACCCATTATCGCTGTCAGTCCGTCCGAGCCTTGTTAAAGCCCCGGTTCAAACACCATCTCTAATATAAAGCTTATTGGCGCTAAAGTTGGTGATTAACAGCCAGCACTATTTCATTTTTAGCTTGTATCACTGGAGATAGCTTACTCGAGGCCTGGGCCCACTGTTCTATTGATCTAGACGATGGTAGATTTGTGCTGTGTAATAACGTCTGAACTCTTAATATTCCCTAAGTGAAGAGTAAATACATCTGAAGGCTTGTGTAATTGCGTACGGAGGAGCTTAGAACAGTCTGGCCCTGCACCCGACTATCCTGTAGAATACTGATAGACCTTCTCACTCGAGGTGAGATGTGTATCACAGTATGATATTGTCTTACAGTGTGAATTTCCTCATATTGTGGATACTATTATTTCTTTGTCCTGTGTTAGCTTAGCTACTGGTGTGAGTATGGGCTATGTGAATATGATGTTATGATGTCAGTGTCGCTAGCCAGATTTTTATCCAAATGTTTCTTAAAAGTTATACACATTTAAAAAAAAAAAAAAAAACATTCCAGCAGACTAAAAAGTGTAAAATTAATCATGTTCCATTCACTACAACTGTGCAAATAAACGTTAGATTACATAAGATAACGTAATTAGGAGCGAAATGCAGGATCGTCATTAAAGCAAGTTTAAAAACTTTCTGAAAATCTCTGTGTCATGATTGGACCATCCATATAACCAGTCACATTCAGTCACCAGCCACCTCTGGCAATTGATAAGAGGGTTGCCATTGCTTTATATAATCTGGTTACTCATGCAGGGAGTAAAGGGTAGTGGGGAAACAATTGCTGTTTAGTGTGTAATAACACACTATTGTTGTGTATATTCTGCAATACAGCTCTGGAAATAATTAAAAGGCCACTTCAGTTTCTCTGATTTTGCTATTTATAGATGTATGTTTTATAGGTATAACGTGTCTCCCAAAATCCAAATAAAAATAGTAATTTAGAGCAAATAGCTGAAATAATGCAAAGAAGTTCATACTCATAAAGTTTTAAGAGTTCAGAAACCAATATTTGGTGGAATAACCCTGGTTTTTGGAAATAAGCACAGTTTTCATGCATCTTGGCATGTTCTCCTCCACTAGTCTTACACACTAATTTTGGATAACTTTATGCCACTCCTGGTGCAAATATTCAAGCAGTTGAATGGTTTGTGATCATCCATTTTCCTCTTGATTATATTCCAGAGGTTTTCTGGAATTTGGTAAAATCAAAGAGACTCATAATTTAGGTGGTCTTTCATTTTTTTCCCCCAGAGCTGTATATCAAGCAATACGATTTATTTATTTTTATGTATATATTTTTATTATTTTACTCAGAATTTTTTAAATGCACAAAAACTGTACCGCTACTATGGTTATTTTTTTGTAACTCAAATGCAACCTCATTCCAAGATTATTTAAATCTGATTATTTAATTTTTTTAATATCTTTATTGTCTTGGTAATAAAAATTATTGTGATATAAAATACAGTTAAAATCACCCACCCTCGCCTTTCATTAGCAAATCCCCTTGCTCCTTCAGAGCCATAATTAGAAAAAACATGCAAACGATCCTGTTCTATTCTTTCAGTTCTGTTTTATTTTATTAGCATTATTTGTTAAAGTGAAAAGCCAGATAGCTTAGTATTGTCTATAGAACACCAGTGGCCTTAAAAACAGATATTTTTGGGTGCATCCAGCTGAATTGATAGACTCTAGTTCTTTATAAAAGTCGAACCACATACTGCTATGCTTACGCCTTTTCTTCACTTCAATTAACTGGTGAACTTCACCAGTACTTGCAGTATGTGCTTTCAGTTGGAGTACTTTCGAATTAAAAACAATAAATATCTAAAATAATATAATAATATAACCCGCTGGTAAGGGATTGTAAAATACAGTTAAGACTATTAAATCCTACTTTTATTCATAACAAGTCTGATATAATCCACTTTTAAAAAGTGTTATTACCTCAGAGTCCTCAGTGCAGTCATTCACTGGATCTGTGCAGTACACACACATACACTCACGGATGTTTTGCTTCCATTTCTTTGATTTGAGGCTTTCATTTTCCTGAATATAGTTTTCTTTGTTTGTTTTTCTTCCCCACAGTGAAGCACTTCGATTCTCTTAGCCAGACAGAGTGTGTATGAAGAGAATCACCAAGTGTAACAGAAATCTCAAGGTCATCAGCTCCTCCAGACCACATTCATTCCAGTTTGGAAGAGACCATGATTTAATTATTTCCATCTCTAATCATTCAGTTACGGATACAGTAGTCACTTAGTGCCCTTCTGTGTGTGTGTGTGTGTGTAAAAGGGAGGAGGTGGGTATAAGGACATGCTGGAACCTTTAAGCTGTGTTGCAAGATCCATTTTTAGATAACCAAAGAAAAAGATACGGAAGATTTATTTTATCCCTTGAATCTGAACGAGAGAAAGGTAGCAGAGAAAGCCACTGGACAGCTGGATACCAATGAGCTGGCAGGTCTGAGACTTAATCTGGGGTTACACTATGCAATATTTGCCTCGATTTTAGTCCTGATTCCTAGTCTGGCAAAGTCTAAAAGTGCCAGTTGACTGTAGTCTGCAGATTTTCTGGCAGTTGGAGAGAGTTAGAGTAGTGTTAGGTCTGTGGATTGTCAGGAATTGGGCGATATGATGCGTTTCCAAATACAGCGCCTACAATACTCAACATATGACATATTAAATTCTAATTTAATATGTCATATGCTGTGGACTGATTTGTGTGACTCTCAATCTCAATCTTGGTCCTGTCAACATCCAATGGAAGCCAAGCGCGAAATCCAAACATATAAAAGAAAAGTAGTATTTCTTTATTTACTTGCCCTGTTTTTCATTTTTGTGCTCAAGTGTATTCAAACCTTTTTTATTATTTTGTTTTATTTTTTATATGACTGGGCTTTAATATCGGTTTGTGACTTACTGTACTTAAAGTAATACAAATAATATAAAACACTAAGGCTTTAAATTAAGGCTTTGATTACTATTGGGTTTACCTTGACCCACAAAATTACACAATATATGAAGAAATCAGACTTCATTAGCAGAAAAACAGCTGAAGATTTAAACAATAGACCTTAAAATGGATATGCCAGTAACTTTACAAGACTACATATTTTAACAAATAGTTAAGGCATTACAGTATTAAAATCTGCCACAATTACCTTCTTTCTCCCGATAAAATACATTCAGTTCAGTGTGTATTAATATTAGCCTCGAAGCTACAGTATTAATGTATTTTAACAGGGCTATAGTTACTGCTCACCTCGTATCAGTACGAGTTTTAGGGATTTTTATTACTTGCTGAATAAATAATTCTATTCTCAGGACCGGTTTTGGGCTCGTCTGTGAGATAAAGTGCTGTTCTCAGGCAGAGTGAAGAGAGGGGCGAGGGTTTAGGCTCCATAGTGCTGAGCTACTGTCAACTCCAGTGTGTTAGCTTGTTATGCTAACTGGCTAACGTAAGTTAGCAAGCTTTCCCAGCGTGCTTCTTTGTCGGTGCTGTTCTACACTGCGCTCCACAGCGCCTCTAGCGGTATGGCGCTATGTGAAAAAAAAACATACTGGTTCTAGTTCCCCCTCTGGTATACCGTATGAACCACTATACCGCCCAGCACTACTTTGTAGGATATTCGGTTTGGAAAATAGCAGGTTGGAGTTGTAGTGTAGGATCCCTAGTTGTGTAGTCTACCATTTTTTATAAAATTCAGGAAAACTCAGTTGGGAATTGTGAGAAATCCATTCTGTTTACAGTCTGCTAAAATGTCTTTAAAAGTCATGTAGTGTATCCAAGGCTTTGTGGAGATTTTGGGGTTTGGACTGTGGTGAAAACCTTGAAAATCCAGTGTTAACACAGCTTTACCCACAAGCCTCTCCAGTCTGTGAATTTTAAAGTATTGTTGGAGCAAAAACATCTTGAAGGCCAGTGAATCGTTGTCTGCACACAGTAGCCAATGCTTTTCCCTTCACAATTACTCAACAACTTACAACAACTCGGGCTACTGGCAGATGTGTAAAACATTACATTCTACCACTTTTTTCAATAATAGCTAAGCTTAAAGTGTACTTTTATTTAGCTGATAGATCTTGCATGTAAATACGTCATTTTTAAAGAATATGTTCCTCACAAATATAATGTTAATCAAATGCTTAACTAGAGCATAGTAATGCTGACACCTTGCATCAAAGGCACTAGTGACTTGTTGAGAATTGTTGTCTATTGGACAGTACTGACCAGCACCCCAGAGATTTGTATCAGTATCAGTCGTTGCTTTTGATTTGAGTTTTAGAAGCCTTGAACTTGTAAAGAAATTTTAAGTACAGTTTGATCCCACCCCTGTAAGTCTACAGCTGCATTCAGAATAGTTAACTAATTTACTCATTCACTTTTTTACAGTCTTTGTTACAGAGGCAGAAAAATATTTTGTGTGTAACACATTAATGTTTTTTTGCATACAGATATCAAACACAATATATGAACTGACCAATGGCAGACTGTTTTAAACACGTCTATTTTTTTATTGGTTGACATTCTAACAGTTTTAATTAGACTTAATTAGTAGGCACTGTTTATGTACTAATAAGAGTATTGTTGTTTATTGTGTATAAAAAAATATATCTACTTACATGTGTATATAAAACAATAGCTTTTTATCTGTAGTTTTTTTGGTCATTGTGGTATTAATACATTTTCTGTCATAGATTGTCACTATGATGTAAACTATGATCTAAAATGTACTGTTGAGATTTGAAATGATATAGAATGTAAAAGGGAATGATTTTTGATGCTAATTATCTTTCCACCTGTTTTGTTATTGGCTGAATTCTGAGATCTCTATTATATGATTACACATGTTTAATAAGGTGACTAATTCATTTATATGAACTGCTGGTGTTTTTGTTAAAGCTATTGAGATATTCGTGAGACATTCCATTTTGATAATTAAATCAATATAAAGTCAATATGGATTGTTAATGTGTAATTATCAACATACAATACATGTCTAAATGAAACTATTTAAAATGTATGGATACTCAAATGGGTTCTTTTTTCCTAGGCTGTGACATTGATTTGACCTGATCTCACTGTTCCACAGGTGACAAAGACGTGGACGACTACTACACCCGTAAGAGGCACCTTCCTGACTTGGCGGCGCGAGGTACCCTCCCCCTCCACATGATAAAAATGAACCAGATGAACCAGGAGTCTCAGAGCAGTCAGCAGGCCCAGCAGCAGCAGCAACAGCAGCAGCAGCCTCCACGCCAGCGTCCTCGCCGCGTCCAGAGAGCCATGTCCCAGGACCGGGTTCTTTCCCCCGAACGCGGCTACGCTCAAGACTACCCCATGTCCCCCTACAGCATGTCCCAGTACGGTGGCCGCATCCTGTCTGACGAGCAGCTGCTCTCAGCTGAGCGTCTAAGATCTCACGAGCGCCTCATCTCACAGGACCGGCTGCATTCACAGGACCGCCACTACTCACAGGACCGCCTCCACTCCCAGGAGCGCCTGCTGTCCCAGGAACGCCTGCAGCACTCCCAGGTAAGGATGGATATTTGAAAGTTTCTTCTGTTACATGCTGTTATATTTGCATTCTTGGACACAAAAAGTATTTATACACACCAACTATATAAACAGTGATTTTGTTATGACAAGCAAATCTGCATGAATGACACAACATAAGGGTGGGCATATGGCATAAATACTACATTACAATAATTTAAGAAACTGTCATCCGGAATAGATAAAAAAACAGAAACAATAGTTTCACATAAAAAAAAAGAAATACTGATATAGTCTTTTTTATAAAACGTTACAGAGGGTTCTCAATGTCATAATATAACCATTTTTTGTGAAATTATATATTATTATAGAATCTTTACATCCACTTTAAACTGTTAATCTATTATTCTGACTGATTCTTTTACTATACCCTAAAGATTACTAATTAATCACTAACTGTATTAAAAACAATTATTAGATTATTAACCCTACTGCTATTCTCAAATGCACTAACACCCTTTTTCTTGGGGGTCACTTTGAAACAACACAAAATCACTATGAACAATTAAACAAAATCCACTTTGACTTCGAAACTGCCCTCCCTGTTGTGCAGCTTGCCGCCGCATGCATGGCAGGAAAAATATGATTTCTGTGCCCTATAAATATAATATAAATATGATATATATGGATATATTAAAAAAAGAATAAGTAAATTTTTTTTGTTTTGAGAACCAAATGGCACATTATTCTGTTGATGACCCAAAAACAAATGTGTGTAAAATGATGATATGTTTATGTTTTATAAAGCAAAACTCCTGCGGCCAAATTGACCCCAAAGATAATAGTAGATTTAAGTTATTCACACATTTCTTTTACAAAAGTGGTTCCTTATATGTTCTTTTTGTGGCATCTCTTACCCAGTCCTTTGTTGTTTTTCCGTTTCTGTGTGTTTTCACTGTTCTAGTAATAGCTAATCAAAATTCTACATTTTGTAAACTGATCATTAAGTGTTACCTCAGGGGATGGCTTGGCAACCTGCTTAAGTTGTGAGGTATTATCTTGTGAGTGAGGTTGAACACTAGCCAGCCTGCTCATGGCAAGGCAGCATACCATCCGGATAGGGCTTAATTCAATATGAATTCAATATGAAAGTATATATGCATGTATAATTACACAAGCTTAGCGTGTAGTTATTAACTCACATACAATTAATTAATTAAAAGCCAGACCAAGTTGTCTAAATTAAACTATTCAAACATATGGATAGTCATATGGATACTTTTTTTCAGCATACATTTAAGTGAATTAAGTGAGGCCTGATAGTGTTGTCCATGCAAACATACAAGCAAATCCACATGGATCAGTCAGTGTATTCTACTAGTGGGTTTGCCACAAAGACAAATCTGATGCTGCATTTTATGAATCTGAGTCAGTATCACTGTGTTATCATTTTTAGATTTATAGAGTTATTTCACCCTGCCCTTGTGTATCATTGTAATTTTCAAAACAGTCTTTAGGGCCCCCCAGATGTTTGTCAGTTTTGCTGTATTTGTCTAATGAGAGATGGGACAGAGAAAAATGTGGACCATCTGGAGGGACCAAAAGGACAGTTTTTTTAAGGGCTATTGTTTCTGGAATTCGTGATTTTATTTGCTCGCAGTTTTTCAAAAGAACAACTCAAACAACCTGCACATAAAATAGATGTTTCAGTATTTTGTTTAATATGAACATGACGTATTACTGTCAGACTGTAGCAGGGATAGAAAGGGAATTCACACTGTAAAAAAAAGCAGAGTATTTTATCTGTTATAATAACCAAATCCATTCCTGCTTCCAGGAGCGGCTGTACTCGCAGGAGCGCCTGTACTCGCAGGACCGGCTGCGTTCCCAGGACCCACTGCTGTCTCCTGATAAGATGATGTCCATCAAGCGCTCCAGCTTCCACGGCGACAGGTCCATGTCCAGAGCCATATCCCACACGGACGTACTTGTGCCCACCACGCCAGTCATGGACCGTTACAAGATGACCAAAATGCACTCGCATCCCAGTGCCTCTAACAGCAGCAATGCTGCCGCCGCTGCTGCTGCTGCCGCCGCCGCTGTACACAACACCATAAGCACGAACCAGACGGTCTCAAAGAGGCAGGCGTTTGCCTCGCGCCGAACACAGACCGTGGAGCAGCTCCACTACGTCCCGCCAGCCGCCCAGCAGCAGCAGCACCATCACCACTACCGCACAGGCAGCAAGACCGAAGTAACTGTTTAACTCGGACCTCAGAGACCAGCCAGAAGCCAGAAAAAATAAGAGACTGCTGCGCCAGAGAGCCAGTCTGACCACTAGTCCCCATCTATCTACAGTTTCCACACTGACTGACCTCCCCTCCCAGCACCAGCTCACTCAAACACAACCCAACAAAACGGCCCTTCCATGTGCATACCTGTCCTCCCCTCTGCGTTTGTAGATCACAGAGAAAAGAACAGACTAGAGGCTTGCGCGCTTCGTCCAGACAGGAAAAACAGCACGTCCATACAGTTCTGCAGTTCTTAAGGGCTTTGCATGGAAACTCGCAGAGGACTGATAGCAGAGCGACAGAAGGTGTGAACGAAAGCGCGCGCTAGATGATGGAATTGTATAACTTTATAAATATATAAATACAGATACTGTTTGTACTTCCAGTCCTAGTCATAGCTTTAGAAGTTCCTAAATTAAACCGATGTTAGCACTTCTATTGGTGCCTCTACGAAAAATGTTCCATTTCAACAAAGAAGTGGTTTTGTGGGTTAAAAAGCACAATCGATTAAATGCATTTGGATTTTTTTGTTTGTTTGTTTTGTTGTTTTTTTGTTCTCTTTGTTTTAATTTCATTTTTCCATCAGTTCGGTTAGTGATGGCTAGCACGTATCGGTTTGTTCTTTAATTAACGGCAAGTTCCTTTGCATAGAAGATTGTAAATAAGCTATTTTAGCCGCAGTAAATGGACAAGTCTGTTCTGGTTGGCATTTGTATTACTGTAGCTTTATTTTAGAGATTCAACAATTATAGACGACCCACTAACCCAGTACCGGACCGTTTTAATACGAATACAATAATGTATGTGTGTCGTTACAAATGTGTTTGTAGGATGAGAACTGGGTGAAAGTTGTCGAAAACTCCATGACCACTCTCGATATCTGGCTGTAGACTGTGCTCCAGTGAGTGACTCACAAGACAAATGAATATATTATGCTTGTTGTAGTAGCTTCAAATAAACCATCCTTATTTTTCTAAACATGATAATCACTTGGAACATATCTTTTGTGTGCCTCATTAAATATTAATCTTCACTCAAAGTACAGAAGATGATGAAGGTACGGTCTCCTGTGCTGCAGGAGATATCAGGTAAGACAGTAAGATCTCAGTATATTACAGTTCATAATAACATTGAGGCCAGTTTCCAAACTGTCCAAGACCCAGTTCTTCAAATGTTAAAAAAGCAAATAAACTTTCCAGTCTTTTAGTTCTGCAAATCATTATTTCTGGCAATCTGTATGATAAATGAAGACAGCTTAGGGTCCAGAAGCTTCTTGGCATCTCAGCATTTTCTCTTGAATAGGTAAGCACTGAGCTTCAGCTAAGGATTGTAAGGATCAGTTTAGGTATAAATATGATTATACTTCGCCACTGCATAGTATTTATAGAGTCAGTGTCCTTAACCTGGCAACCCTAATGAGCTTTGTGTCTGGTGGAGAGTCATTTAATACGTATTATTCATTTACAGGATCAGTAATGTAACTGATGGTCCCCATTGTGTCACATCTATCAAGGATTACAAAAAACAAGACTAAAAATGCTATACATTTTTTCCAGATCTTAAGACCACAAGGCCACACGTATGCAAATATTTTAAAAAAATTTACTTAAGCACACAAGTTTAGGTCACTGAAAACTAAAAATATTGAAACTGCTTACATGGGTGGTGGTTTAAGTAAAATAGAGCTACTTCTCTGCCTAACGTCTAGGTTTAGTTTTTTTCATAACACTGTAAAAGAACAGTCTGTGCTCAATTTTGGGGAAAAAAAGCTAAAAATCCTTCACTTCTTTGTCTGGTGGGTGTGTGTATGATTCAGAGACAGTGGTAGCAAAAAAACTTTCCTGATTTAAGCTATTGTGTTTTAATTAAGGTTTGTGTCTGTGTGAGAGTTATTAGGTTATAAAGACCTGCTGTTTGCAAAAAGTGACAAAATCTTTGATGTTAGGAAATGTGCTTTGCGGTCTGTGCTGAAGTTTCTTTAAAAAAAACAAACAAAAAAAAAAACGTTGTGAATTGTTCTCGCCCCTTTGGTTTGTGTTTTAGGGCCTTTTCTGAAATGCTCAAATATCTGGATATACATGAATGGGCCTTGAGTATTTGAAGGGCTACTCATTGCACCATCGTAAGCCCATTTCACACCAGATGCACCGCTATACTATTCAGTGTTGCCTTTCACACCTGCCTACACTTTGGCATTCCAGCAGTTTGTAGGCAGAAACAGTACAAAAACTGCTGTATATTTATGCAATATTCATGCAGAGTGTACAATCTACGCAAATAAACATCTCAACTTACAGCTACTTTGGAAAGCAATCATTGCGATCAGGTGATTTTCCTATTTTTCTGAATAAAAATGGATACAGTAACCACTGTACTACTTCTTCTTAAGCTGCCCACCCACAATCTAATAGCAGCATGGAAGGATTGTATTGAGGACTGGTTGAGCAGGTTACCAACCAAGCTCATAATTTTATACTCTTTCCACAAGACCCATTACTACTATTGAGTTGTTATTTAAAGGAATCCCCTTGTGCTGAACAAATTAGAAGCAATAGTGCACAACTCACCCATGAACCTTAGTTTTTGCTTAATAAACAATAATTAGAAATTAATTTGAGCATTAAATAAATAAAAAAGCACCGAGTTGGGTTGAACTACACTACATACCAGATCTGTGATGGACGTGTTTCCAGACCAGGTATTTGGGGGAAGACTTTGGACCCACAGCAGCTTTGACCAGAGAAAAAGTATAAAGAAGAAGGATAAACGGAGGGAGGGATATTTTCTGGCTGTAACAAATTGCTTCTCAGACTGTTACAAATAACCCTTCTTAACTGGAGTAAAGTGCTGGATTTGTACACTGCTTTATGTTATATGCTGCTCAGGGCTGTACTTAACAACAACTTCATAGATAACAATAAAAACTTTCTGCCCTAGAGCTTCAGTAAGCTTTCTGGCTAGAGTGTAATGATTTACACACAGTTTGCACCATGCTTTTTTAGGTTAAAGCTAACCATTTAGCTTTAGCACAAAACGAAGAAGCTAACCTATGATAAGAGAATTTTATGTAAATATTATATTATTTTGGTCACATGCTTACAGCAATAAATACATGAACAAGATACTTAACTACAAAGGTTCCTGCCCACAGGACAGTCTAAAACATGTCCAAAGTAGTCCATTTTACCTTCATGGTAGAGCTCTCGGTTTGAGAGGGGAAATATTTTTTATGAAAAGGAATTTCTTTGAAGTTAAATAAAACCTGTGTGAAAATGCTTTTCTGTCTGGGTTTTTGGAAATAGTCCAGTACTACCGATCATAGTGCCATTTGGACGCTTTGAAGAACTTACACGCTGATGTGTCCACTCATAAATAATAACAAATCTTGGTAAGTTTGGCTGGCGAGTGCATACTTTTGAGAAACAGGAGGACGCGGGACTTTTATTCTGTAATTGGAACAGATGTTTACTTGATGAGGTCAAGTAATTAAAAAAAATGTTGTTCTGAAAAGTAGGAGCCCATTTTCACATTTTGCTTTTTTAACTAAAAAAACATATCTGATATCTGAACCACTATGTCCTCTCCTAAACATAACTTTGCTGTAAGAAGACCAGATATCTTATACTTATGTGTATATGATGTCTATGCTCAGAAACGTCCTCTGTTTAATTAACGAAAGCATGCTGTGGCCATGCGGTGATCACGTGATACTCACAGGGGCGGGAAACACACACAGCTGGCCTGACTCACACTGCACTGTACTTCAGAGCGCGTTTTTGTGGCTAAAAAGTGAGAAATTAAGCAGTAAACGAGTTAAAAAGTAACTGAAGGAACTTTTTGAAGGAGCACGTTATTGTTTTTGCACAGTGGACTAATTTCGGACCCTCACCGGAGCACGAGGACGCCGCAGCTGATTAGAACCGGTAGGTTCTGCCCTTTTTTCCGTATAGCTGTGGTTTTGAGTGGAGATGGTGGGTTAAACAGTTTATTAGCACTTTTAGCTGTGCTGCATCATTAAAGTACACTAACGTTACTGTACTGTACATGGAGAATATTATAGTAGGCCTACTAAACACCCCTAAAGTGAACATTATAATCTAGCTAAGCTAACGTTACTGTTCCTGGTTAACGTGTCTTGGCGTCTTCCTTAAGGTAGCACCTGCACAGGCATACTACGTGGAAGTAGCCTAGCTTTCTTAAATAAATATTGTTTCCTATTTACAATTCCACCTTAAATGCTGCTAAATTACCTTTCCTCCATAAATGCTGCTGTTATCATTCAGGCTTCAGGCTGAATATGTGTTTCCAGGCGACTTGAATTTTATTTTAGCTTTTAAGGTGGAACTGAATATTTAAATAACGTAAGAGTCCAGGTTTAGTTTGTCTGGACTGCTTATGATTTCTGCACAACATAAGCAGAAATGTATAACATTCATAAAGCACATGTAACGTTACTACAGACCCCGTCACCTTTGCGCCGTTTTAAGGTGTAAGTTAAGGGAAATGTGTTTTAAGGTGGAAGGGAAAATGTTAACAAGAAACTAAAATCTTTGTATTCTTGTGGCTGTAGTCACAGTCTAAGGTTTTGCAAAGACTTTGAGTCACTAATTGCAAAACTGTTAGCTTCTTTCTGAGATTATTTCCCAACATGCTTCAGGTGGAGTTTTATACAGTACATATTACATATTAAGTTACAAATAATGGGTATATCAATACTGTGATTTATCAAAGACTTACAATTTTTGTTCCAAATCGACAGTTTATTTTTCTGCCACAGTTTTTTTTTACTTTGCTGTCTGTGCATATAGTTGAATACGTTTTGTGTTCAACTATAGCCTATAAGCTTCTTTCCCCCCAATTTTTAGATACAACCTTATATAACAAAGAATAGGATAGATAGAATTAATGCAATAAAGAGCACCATTCTTGCTAAATATGTATTTGTTAAACTTGTTTATATCAAAAATAACACTTCACAAAACACTGCAAAATAAAATAACTTTAAATATAATGACTTTTTAAATGCTACCTGTGTTTAAAATACTGTACATATTAAAG
Organism: Astyanax mexicanus; assembly: GCF_023375975.1. NCBI lineage: Eukaryota > Metazoa > Chordata > Actinopteri > Characiformes > Acestrorhamphidae > Astyanax > Astyanax mexicanus. Next base: position 27,018,231 of record NC_064422.1, read on the forward strand.
TAAGAACCATATAAGGCATATTAACTGCAAAGTGTCCTTTTTAAAAATAGTTTGTAAACAGTCACATAAATTCTTGCCTTGCAGCTTAACTTGCGACAATATTAAACACTGTTGATTTTATTGGAGCGCCAGGACATGGAAAAGACTGACTAAAACTTAGACATTAGACTCCACTCGAGCAAGACTCTTGATTTTATACAGACAGAAATTTGTTAGCGACAGTGAAATCGCCTTGGAAATCCTTAGGTATAACTCGACCTCATGTAAAAACATTAATATGACTTATTTATAGACTTACTAAGGACTAGGAACGAGTTAATTATTCTGCCCATATAAGTGTGACGACACAGCTTAATTATCTTGCCCCCCCTTTTTTAATGTGTGTGTATATATATATATATATATATATATATATATATATATATATATATATATATATATATATATATATATATATATATATACATATAAACGTCACCCTAGGGGCTTTGTACATATGGATAATTCTACAATAAACTCAATGAATCGATACATTGATGTATAACTTTGACATACTTTTTTTTGTAAATTATGAATTAAGGATTTAGGGCAAGAAAGCTCTTGACAGAGATTTAGATTTTTGGGTAGCCTGTGCCTTTAATGTAGTCAGGCACAGGCCTAAGTTGGGTATGGTAGTTAGCATCCAATAGCATTGTGTGTTTTTGTGGCAGTGTAGTAGTATGTGCCACATTATCTGTGTCACAAATAATTTGACCAATTACTTTTGAGTCAGTGAATGAGAAGGCTTTGTAGAAAAATTTAATTCCTGAATGCTTCATAGAAGATTTTTTGGTCATCCCCTTAAACTTGAACGTCTACACTTCAAGTGCATCTCATTTGTTTCTTTTCAAATCCAGTATGGTGGCATGCAGAGCTCAAATCATGAAGACTGTGTCATTGGAAGGGCTTAATTAATGATACTTTTTGTGTATAAGAATAAATATACATATTTTAGCACGCTTATCTCTCTAATTGGCAAAGAAATGCTTTATCTTACTCAATGTTTGTTTGCTGCTCAAATAGTTTGTGGGAAAGAACCCACATGTTCAGACTGGTCACGACTTGTGTTAAAAGGGAATTGTGGGTAATATGGTACTGCTGAGTCCACTTTATAGTAGTTCTGTTCGACGTCACAGGGTGCTCCTGGTGGAGGTGTGAGAGATGGGTCTCTCACTGGAGCTTTGCAGTCAGATGCTATTGTGAGGAAACTTCAGACTTTACCTTTTCCTTCTTACAGGTTGTTAAAATTGTCCCTTGTTTTCAGATGAAGCACCATAATGCATTTTCCTCCTGTTCCTGCATTACATTTGTATGTACAGGGGGGAAATATGCCTGGCCACAGCTCCTGGCCACAATGTCTTTCCTCTTTTCTCCTTTCTTTTTTTTGACATGTGAATTAATACCTGGCACTTGCATGCTTTAAAATACAATCACAAACCCTTATTTAAATTCATTGAACTTCAAGGGTGCAAATGCAATTCTCATGGCAAACAAAGGCTTTGGCATTTGCATTCCTTCTCAGGGAGGGACCTTACATTTCGAACCCCTCGTTCACAGCAGTTCCCATCAGCATGTAGATGAAAATATGACACTTAAATGAAAGCGAGGCTGGGAGGCAGGCTGCTTTAAGAGGTGCCTCAGAAACTGGGAGCAAAGGCCATCTCTAGAGCTTTCCCCACTGCGCAAATGGCTGCTGACTAAGACAGACTTTCCATCTGAAATAATGAAAAGCTTTCACCAGGTCCACCCTCAGAAAGCAATGTCTTGTTCAGCTAAAGTACAAGCTCTTTGCATTTGAAATTTTAATCCTTGCTGAGTTGATGTATAGAACGAGTGCTCGTAAAGAATTCTGAACATTTGTCAGTGTCGCACCGTGTGAGTGCAAGGATCTGCGCTTTTATTCAAACATGCTTTCAGCAGCGTAAAATGACATCCTCTAAAACCGATGTAAATCCTCATTTTAAGCTGAATGTGATATTTAAAAAAAAATAACTGCTTGTTGTCTTCTACTAGTTTAGTGCTGCATGTACATCTTGTTTTACCAGATAAGTGAGTGAAAGAATGAATATACAGCTCTGAAAAAAAAGAGACCACTAATAAATGATGAGTTTTTATGATTTTACAAAACAGAAAACCTCTGCAAATAAATCAAGAGAAAGAGGGATAAAACCAAGGTTATTCCACCAAATGTTGATTTCTGAATCTTTAAACTTTAAGATTATGAACTTGTTTTCTTTGCATTATTTGAGGTCTGAAAGCTCTGCCTTTTTTTCAGCCATTTCTCATTTTCTGTAAATAAATGCTCTAAATTACAATATTTTTATTTAGAATTTGGGGGAAATATTGTCTGTAGTTTATATAATAAAACAGTGTTCATTTTACTCAAACATATACTTATAAATAGCAAAATCAGAGAAACTGGTTCAGAAACTGAAGTGGCCTCTTTGTTTTTTACAGAGCTGTGTAAATATTTAAATATTTTATACCATAAACAACAGCTTAAAATTTACGCTGATCCTCTACTGACCTGTAACTGGAGAATACTGTCTTTCTTTTTGCTACTCCAAGTTCAGCACACTGCTAAATGTAACCTTGCATGCATACAGAAAACATTATCAATGTTTATCAATGTTCCAGGAAGTTGGCCTTATAACGTTACAGAAATTATGTTCCAGGAATATTCTGAAAATGATGCAAACCAATAATGGTTTGCATCACAATGTTATTAGATCATTTCTCACACAACATTGCCAGCTAGGTAATTGCTAATATTGTGCAAATGTTAAAAGTAACATTCTAAAAACAAAAAATTAAGACATTGACACAAGTGATGTTGCAGCGATGATCCCAGAAGATTTAATTTTTTTTAAAGAACAACCAGAAAACATGAACAAATGAATGTTCTAAAAGGTTCTGAGCTTTGGTATTTGCTTTAAAAAAGAAAGAATAGGAAAAATAAAAAAGAAAGGGTTTTTGTCTGAAAATGTGCTGAGATTGGACAAAAGTCTTTCTCTGGAGGTCTAAGTATTACTGAAAAGCAAAATATTCTGGAGCAAAAATAAATAATGCAGGATTTTATATAGGGCATTTCATATCCCAAATAAGGCAGTAGGCCCTAAGCAAAGTAGTAAGTTCATCCAGGTGAAAGGGTAGAGCTGCTACGATGTTGCGGGAATTACCCAATAACTGATTAAATATTACATACAGCGCACCATCTCTGGCTTTTGCATTAGTGATTTCTCTGGACTGACCTGTAACCTAGCAACCAGCATTTGCTGTAGAAAATGATTAAGCCGCCTTCGTTCTCATTCTGGGCACGAGCCGCTGATAGATTTCTCCCCAGGACTGACACCTTCCCCACAGCACCAGCGCACCCCGTGCAATATGCAAAGATGGATTTGCCGGCTCCCGGTTCGGCCATCACAAACTTGAATGGTTGTGGTGGTTGGGGAAGTAAAGTCACAACAGCAGGTGAGGAGGAGTGTGTGGACCCTTCATGACTAGCAGAGTGATGCTGCGTTCCTGCAGTGTTTGGAAATCTCTGGAAGCTGCTCTCCACTCCTGTCTGTGGTATCTGCCTCAAAGCCAGTGCTCGGCTTGGGGATTTGGGCCTGCACTGAACTGCTTCATTTCCTTCCTTGCTCGCTGTGTTATCTCTCCACCTGCTAGCTGTGTTTATACTGTGCATAGGATTGAATGTGGAGGGTCTGTTTATCAATCGCTCGTTGACAGCTGACGTCACTGTGAGGTTCTGTTTGTGTTTAGTGTTATGCTGAAGGTATTCTAAGGTATTTTATGCAGGTTTACAGGTTCTTTCTTGTAAATGATTAACTAACAATGGTGGTCATCAAAGTCCTGTATTTAGGTTCTGGTGTTTGATGACGGATGGTGCTGTGTTGGTCAGAATATAATAAAAACAATGCTAGATAACAGCTGAACTTAGTGGTAAGAATGGAGGGTGTTAGCTTGAATGCTAACTTTTTTCTGAGATGAATTAATGGCTGGTGCTTAATATGATGTGAATGATGTCTGTACATTACTCTGGTCTTCGGTTATGAATATCAAAACACCAGCATCAGGCTCTGTTGCATTTTCTGATATTCCGTGTTTTTATCTGAACTTAGTTTTTTCAGTTCTGTGATAACATCCATGTTCTCTGCATTATAGAGCCCTATCAATGTCTTCACAGGCATCAGTGTGTGTGAGTAAATATTCATTAGCTAGCAGGTTTAGTCAGATCATATATGTTGCAGTGAGACCAAGAGAGTGGAGCACTGTTTGACCTTGGTCTGCCACTATTCTAAATGCCGTGTAATCAGCATCATCGTGACGGACCCACTTAACTGCCTTAACCAATCCACCATTCATTTAATTATGGCCAGATGCCAGCATCCCAGTGCATGCTGTTTTGTGTGTTGGTGGGAGTGGTTTAGACCCCATGTCCGTGCATGCTGCAGCACTTCTGGGTCCTCAGTAAGCCTTATCAGATTCAATTACCCATTAAATAGAAATCATCTGAAAAAATCAATGAGGTACAATTTAGGAAGCAAACAGAATTACATTGTTTAATTGTTTTGAAATCGATGTTTTCTGCAGCGCTTTATCTGAGAAATGTAACAGAGGCATATGACTTTATATTAAAGCACTTCTGGATTAGCATAAAGGCCAATCCTATTTCACCCCTTGCCCTACCGCTCGGCAGGACCCTTTAATTTGCATGTTTACGCATAAGGGGTATGGTGTAGAACTGTGTACTGGCTAGAACCTGCTGATGCAATACGCTTCACAGTACTGCAGTTTCTATTCAGTACATAGTGATATATTGCAGTACTGTAAATAAGGGGATAGCCCCCCTCCTAAAAGAAAAGAAAAAAAAGTTACTTTTTAGCCAATCAGAACAGAGCAACCAATCTTAACATTACAAACAATACTTTTGCAGGGTGTTTTAATTCTCGTTGAAAATTATTTTTAAAAAATGAATCAGTTTATTGAAAGGATGTCCCATTTCTTAGGCTGAAGATTTCAACCACTCCCCCTTAAAACTCAAAAACCAAGGGGTGAGGTAGAGTTAGGAAATGGAATTGGGCCAAAGACAGTAGTAGTCTTGCCTGCTCTATTTTTCACCATGTTTGTAAAAACCCATGAAGTATTATTTCTTCTTTACAGTGAGGAGACCTTCTGTAGAAGTCATAATAAAAAGCATTATAGCATGAATACAAACATATATGCTCTCAAACCCAAAGGCATTAGTCATACATACCCAGAGTATGTGAACTGTGACCCACTCTACAGGTGCTGGTCAACGAATTAGAATAATTTGAAATAGTGCAATCATGAAATTCTTTGAATGCATTTTTTGTGCAGAAAGCAAATCAGGTGTTCACCGCACCTGTCCTACTCGTTAGACTAATCACAGAACTCGTTACCTGGAAAAAAAATAGCTCAGCTGAGCTTTCCAAAAGGCCCATTTAGGCCATTTAACTGTGACACTGTTGTTTTATTGAATTAGAATAATGGAGAAACCATTTCATTGAATTAGAATAAATGCTCGAATTTTTGTTTTCTGTGAAGAGTGTTCACTGTGCAGTATAAAGTCAGGGTTGAGTAGAATTTCTAAGTTGTAAAATCAATCATGGGTAAGCAGCGCGACCTCTCAACCGGAATAGTGGCTCAAATTCAAGCCCTTCGCCAACAAGGCTTGACCCAAACTAAAATTGCTGAGCAGCTCGGCATCAGCCAGTCTTCCGTCTGCAAAGCTCTCAAGAAAAACTGCAGCAAGCGCACCAACTGTTCCGGCGTCCGAAAAACGTCTGCTCGCGACAACAAGCAGCTGAGAAAGATCGCAGTCAGCAACCGGTTCAAGTCAACTTCCGAGCTCACCGACTTGTGGAACAAGCAGACCAGCGCTGGCGTCTCCAGATCAACCACTTACCGTCGTCTGCGCGAACTCGGCTTCAAATCTCGCGTTCCAGCAGTAAAACCGATGCTGAACAAGAAACAAATGGAGAAACGGCTGAAGTGGGCCAAAGAACACGGCGAGTGGACTGCTGAAGACTGGCAGAAAGTGGTCTTCAGTGACGAATCACGCTTCTGCATCTCCTTCGGTGACCAAGGTCCTCGTGTCTGGCGTCGTGGTGGCGAAACCTACAACCACGAGTGCGTGAAAAGATCCGTCAAGTTTCCCCAGAGCGTTATGGTCTGGGGATGCATGTCCGCTCGAGGTGTAGGGAAACTCTGCTTCCTCAAGAAGACTGTCAATGCTGCCGTATATCAAGATGTTCTGGAAATGTTCCTGATTCCGACTGTTGAGGAACAGTTCGGCGAAGAAGACTTCATATTTCAACAGGATCTTGCACCGGCTCATGCGGCAAAGTCGACCAAAGATTGGTTCACTAAAAAACAGCTTGAAGTTTTGGCATGGCCGGCCAACTCGCCTGACCTCAATGTCATTGAAAACCTTTGGGCCATCGTCAAGCGGAAAATTCGCGACAGAAAGCCTACTACGCTGGACCAACTGAAGCAGAACATCGCCACTGCCTGGGAAGCTGTGAGTGCGGAAACTTGCGACAAGCTGGTCAAATCGATGCTGCGGAGACGTCAGGCAGTCATACAAGCCAAGGGGGCAGCCACAAAATACTGAGAAAGTGATGATTGTAATTATAATAAAAATTATTCTAATTCAATGAAACGGTTTCTCCATTATTCTAATTCAATAAAACAACAGTGTCACAGTTAAATGGCCTAAATGGGCCTTTTGGAAAGCTCAGCTGAGCAAATTTTTTTCCAGGTAACAAGTTCTGTGATTAGTCTAATGAGTAGGACAGGTGCGGTGAACACCTGATTTGCTTTCTACACAAAAAATGCATTCAAAGAATTTCATGATAGCACTATTTCAAATTATTCTAATTCGTTGACCAGCACCTGTACACTTGCCTATAAATTATTTCTCCTGTGGTGCTGAAGCCGTGGCTGGTGAACATGCGGTGGAGGAAACTCTATATGTTATCTAAAACTTTTGCTAGCGCATTATAATTGGATTCTCCAGTATATTTATTGCTTTCCTCATATTCTCCTTCCCCACAGTTCTGTTTCATGCCTCAGCGTCTCCGTGCGTGTTGTTAAGTTTTCTCAATAACAGATACAGGGGTCCCTTGGGGTCCATTGCGGCGCTGGAGGATTCATTGAAGAATGCAGCTGAAGAATAGCAATTTCTTCTGAGGAGCATCTCCTTTTTCTCTGGCTTTCTCTAGTATTTGTGTTTTCTTCTGGACACAGTGGCAGTAACTAGTTGTGATGGTGGTGTCTGAATGTGGCACGAAGTGTTGGCAGAAGAATGGTTTAGGCTTGCAATGTTTTATTTTTTTAAACTCTAATATCTGATAAGTCTTTGCTCAGAAAATTACGTTGAGTTCTTAGAGCAATATATTGCTTTTAAAGATGACCTCTTTTTCAGAAATACACATACATTTTTAACCAGTCAATGCAAAACCACATACTGCACACATTAGAGCACACAAGGCTTGGCTGCAGAAATGGAGGAATATATGTATTATAGAAATTTAATTAAATTCATCAGATAATGAAAAACATTGGTTCATACTGTCTGCTATATAGTAAAAGTCAAAGGTAATGCAATAAACTGCACTTTTGCAATTTGCAAACCATGAAATATCCTATTTTAATGTATTGATTTAAAATTTAGATTTTTATACTGTAAACAGAATTCCCTTATATAAGATCTAATAAGTCACACTATGCTTCTGTTAATGTGAGATAATTGTGAACCTTTGCAGAAATTAGTTTGTTTACTATCAAGTGTAAACAATACTTTCAGTGTAATATATGACACATGTAGGCTTCTAAATGTGTTGAGGAAAGCAAAATATATCGATCATCAGATTACAGAATTTATGATTAGCATAGATAATGTGTAGGAAATAACTTGAGTAGAACCATATGAAATCGGTTTTCATTTTTTGGCAAATTTGTTTTTTTTTCTGTTTCAGGTTTTTTTTTTATCACATTTTGGATTTTTAGGTTTTAATAGTGCTGTCAGGTTAATAAAAAAAACAATTATGATCTGTGAATAAATGTGAATTATTTAGATCAATTAATCACATCCATCGTCAAAGTAATTCAATTGAATTTTAACTGAGTAGCGAATTGGTATAGATTTAAAATCTCCCCATAATGAACATCAATCAGTAAATACTGTAGATCTCTTACAACACTAGACCAAGTTTTACAGGTTGCTGCACCTTTATTCCCTTAATGCACATTTCCTAGTGCACATTACAGTGAAGAGGGTACAGGAACCGGAATGTCCTGCCTGCAGTCTTGACCTCTTCACAATAGAGATAACAGGAATGAAATAGAAACAGGACCAAGTGTGTGAAACATTGCCTTTTAATGAAAATAAGGTAGTAACAAAAACCAATGAACACCATAGTGTCTGCTGTTTGGTGTGCAGCTACATTCAGGCATTTTTGAAATAGCCTACGAATGCACACACAGCTGGTTTATTCCCTGTATAGTATTACTAATAAAATCAGAGCTTCTGGAGTAGAAAAACGTAAACCTGTTCACACCATGTGACTAATGCCAGTTGTGGGCTAGAGAATTACATTTGTACATCTTATGTATATGGGAAGTGTAAAAGGTGTGTAGATAGCAAGTCAGTTAGATGATAAAGGACATGAGACACTTTACCATATAACTAAATATAATTTTTTTTTGTCAATGTACACACTTAGTGCAATTTTTACAATTTGTCTAATTCAACTATACATTTGATTAAAAAATATATAATATAAAATCTATTCAAGGTAACAGATTTCCATGTAAAGGTGCAGAGTACAATGCAGTTGTGCCTTCAGGGCAGCAACTTTCGCTCACATTAGCACTTTCTCTCAAAGGTTAGATGAAAAAAGTAGGGCAGCATGACGTATGAAATACCCTGTTGTGATCGTCTGTAATTAAAGGGGACATGAAACACTTCAAGTATTTAGTATAATTCACAAGATGTATTTTCACTCTAAAAAATCTTATAGGTTTAACAGTTGTCAGTGAAACGGAATTAAAATAATAAGCAATCTAAATGTCATTTTCTTAAGTAAGCGCAGCGCCATCCTGTCCCAGCGCTGAAAGTGACGTCACGAAAACTGAACGGTTTATCAACCAAACAGCGCCCGTGATTTAATATCCACTTAAATCATGTACGTTTCATTCAGTCTTAATGAGATAAGGACTTTACATGCTAAATTAGCTAAATGTATATAAATAAGCTAGTTAACGGGATGGCAGTACCTGCTGTTGACGGGCTGCAGGCTTCCTGCACGGACTTCACGTAGAGAGAGAATAGACACCTCCAAAACCTCTCGCTCTCAGAAATGCTTTTCAAATTTCTGCTCAGGTTTATACTGGAAAGATCTCTGAGCAAATGGTCCACGTTAGCCTAGTTCAGCTTCGTCTTCATCCATAATCTCCACAAACAACAATCTTTTTTTCCCCTGACCGTGACCGCTATCTGTGTACCTGGCCTTTTTTACCAAACCAACCTCGTGACGTCACCAGTGCTGCACGGGCAAAATGGCGGCGCACTAGCGCAAACGTAACAAACATAAATATATTATAATTTAGTGTTGGGGTCTTGGGTTCTAGTCCCTATCTGGGTGGAGTTTCCATGTGCTCCACGTGTGTGCGTGGGTTTCTTCTGGGAACTCCGGTTTCCTCCCACAGTCCAAAAACATGGAGATCAGGTAAATTGGATACTCTAAATTGTCCAGAAAAATGGAATACTCTAAATTGATCTGGTGTGTATGTGTAAAGTGTGTGGTATGTATGTATGTAGGTTTGTGTGTGTGTAAGTGTAAGTGTGTGCCCAGATATGGATTGGCACTCTGTCTTGGGTAATTGCTGTAGTGCTGGATGCAGTCCTCCAGGTGGACGGTTGTTTCCGGTTGAGAGTAGGCTGTGCGCCGTTGGCTGCCGCTTCTCACCGGTGTGTGGATGAGTGTTAATGTGTGATGTGTTTGTGTGTAAAACGTGTTAATTGTAAAGTGTCCTTGGGTTTCTAGAAGTTGAAATTCATTCATTCATACATGAACTGATTTGATTTTTATTCCAGTGCAAATGCTTTAAATAATAAGATCAAATCAAAACAGCCACAACAGAAATAAAAAGATAATTAAAAAGCTTATTTGTATATTTCCTATATTTTCTGCAATCAGTACTGCTAAGACTAGTATTGTGATATGATTAACAAACAATTTGTTGTGCAACTCTAATATGTAATTTATGGTTTTCTGAGAGATTTTTAGAAATTTTCTTTTTTTTTATATCTGCAGAAGCAGGGCCACGCCCGCCAGTGTCCATTTGGATGGATTCTCTTTGGTCTTCAGGTTGAACGTCCACACGTATGTGGGCCCCCTCTGTCTGGTCTTGTAGACGGGACACTGATACACGTTCCGCGTCTCCTGCTTGTCAACAGGTACTGCCTTTATGAAAATCACTGGGATGGCTGGGGTCAGCTCTTTCAGGCGGGCATCCACTATTACTCCAGCCTACAAAAAACACGCACACACACAGAGAAAACACAGTGTTAATAATAATTTAGAGATATCATGTACTATTACTTGCTGCTTTGAATGGATTTGTACGCTGGGTTTGTGGGGCTGTATTAGTGTATACTTTAAGATTATGGCAGCACGTGATGTACAAAAAAAGAAAAAGAAAAAAAAAGAAAGACAGACATGTGCTACGTCAGTCACATAACTGCAAACACAGAGTGAAAATTAATTTCTGTTAAATCCTTTAAAAGTAGCTTCAATTAATCTTAGCAAGGAGCTTTTTTCTTTCTTTCTGAAAGATTTCTGCATTAATCCAGTGGTCTCCTTGAACAAGTGAAAGTTAATGCATTTGAAATTGAAATGGGCTTGCCTTTCACATTCCTCAGACATTCTGCGGAGCGAAGGTTTATTATTTTTTCGCTAATTAATCCTCTTGCAGCCCACGGATGACAGGCAGGAGCTGGACGCCTCGCATTATTAAAAGGGACAAATTCAAACAGTGTTGACATTGCGGTGGTCCATAGAGGACGCTGTTCAGGAGTTCCCCTTCAATTGGCACCCTAATGACATCGCCACCCAACTGAAACTTTATCTTCCAAAGAATGCAAATCATCATCGCTACTTAGAGCACAAATTAGATTCGGAAAGTTTACTCTAAGGAAAGTTTACATTCACTCACCTCTTTTGGAACAAAAAGTGATGCAGTTAATATACTTGTGTGTCCAACATTTCTATAGAAATATAATGTACTACTATACAAACGCAAACATGAGCACACAGTGTTAAAGCTATGTATATTGAAAAAATAGCTACAATCTATTTTATACAGTAGGAAATTATATGGGGGAATGTGGAGCATGAGCTAAATCAGTTTAAGCTATATGAGTAAGGGTCTTAATTTAATATTATATATATATATATATATATATATATATATATATATATATATATATAAATTTAACCTAGTCTAAATAAATAAATAAAAAAAATAAGCATGGCTGCTTATATTTGTATTTAACTCAGAATGTAGTGTTAATGCAAATGTTTCTATCAGTGACTGCGTATACATAATAATAATAATAATAATAATCCATTCATTGTCTGACTATTTATATGGTCATGCAAACAGGATACTCCAATTTCATCCACTGAATTAAGGCAATTAAGAGAGAAATCCGGTGTGAAATGGATTTGAGGTGTGGTGAAATATGATGGTGAGTATGAACTTTTGTCAAATAATCCACCTCTGTTCTCCACCAGCATTCTGAAATACAACACTTTTAGCCAATGATCCCAACAGGCTTACAATGCCAGTGATGGCATAGTGTTGCCCATGTGTTGCACCATTAACAAGACTTCCAATGGCCCTGACATTTAAAATAAATACTGTGTGCAAAGGTAGTTTATTAAAAAAAATAAAATAAAAATGTTTATACATACAGTACCTCGAGATAGTTCTCTGTCTTGAAAATAAATTGCAATAGTCGACTGACTAGCACTGCAAAATTAATTTAGTGGAAATTCATGATTATGGACATTTTGAGCAACAGCTAGAATTAGTGCATTTCCACAGAATTTTGCAATCTGATCCCCTATCCTACCTATTCCTTTGTGCTTGTCAGTCGACTTATTGTTACTTAATTTCAAGATACCTCCTGGTACTGTGTTTACTCGTATCATCTTTCCCTACACTACACAAGTCCATTTGACATTGGATTTCTCCTTTAGAAAAATCTGTTAAAGCATCCAGTAAAGTCTAAATGTATATGAGGGGTGTATGGTTATGCTATACACCGTTATCCCTCTCCTTCTTACAGGTTTAAATCAAGTATATTTAATGCATCATATATCTTTTAGCATGGCACATTATCCATTACCACATCTTTCAGAGATACACGGTGTGAAGTGAGCATTAAGGGCCAGATTTACCACATGAGCAGCCAGGTAGCTGATTGGCAGGTATGTCAGGGTGAAATGCCAGAATGCCCTCCAATTTGTAAGCTCCCAGTGCATTCAACAGCAATCACCCCTGCACTGATAGCAGGGCTTTTACCTCCCAGCTTCCAGCATAACCACTGACAACTGACCATGTATTGCTGAAAGACCCTCATTAATTTGGTTAAAATATTATAACTCAAATATTTCAAAAGTATCATGTTAGAAGTCAGAGTAAGTAAATAAATGGAAAATCCTTTATATAAATGATAGCATTATCCTCAATCTTCCCTTCTCAGCCATGCAGTTCTGGAGGCATGCTTATTTATGCTTTCACAGTCAGATAAGCTGCAGAGTGGGTTTCTCCCACGGGGCACGCAGGCAAACCTGACTCTCAGTCTAAGTCCATTTAAGGTATAGAGGTAAAAAGCAGCAGAGCTGGAGCAGCAATTAAAAGGAGTCTATGCTCAGTGTTCACGTTCTGTAATTAAAACTTGCCTGTAGAGACCCTGGAAAGCAGCCCACATTTACATGCTGCTGTAATAGTGAACTGCATCCAGCACGGCATGTAGATTCATCTAGCGTAAATCTATAGATGCAGAGGAGTAAACACCCCGTGTCAAGGCAGACTGTTTTAATATGGGAAGCACTGAGCTGTAAAGATGGCGTTTGTTAGATTTTTGGGAAGGAAGGTAATTTAACTAATGTATCCAAATCAACTGGTTGATTAACCTTACAATGCTATTTAATGTCCAGCTGGTGTCATTAAAAGACTTCTCTTTAGATTGAAACTCTGTTCCGAACTAGTGACTAGAGAAATGCAAGTAACATTCTGTGTTCGTGCTTTTGAGTCTCTGGGGAATGTGTTCACATTTTCTACTGTATATATGTCGCCCTTTTACAACCCCCTCCCCACCCCACCCCACTCATCTACTACCCTTACAGGGGAAATAGCTTTTCTAAAAGCTTTTTATGCTTTGCTTGTCCTTCTGATATAAATGGCTCGCTGGTTTATCCACGTACAGCTACATAGCTCGTCACCTAACCAGAATAATAAGCTGCAGTTTCCACACAAATCATTTCAGAAAGTAGGAAATAAAGACATTTCTCCAAGGAGTATGCCCATCTCCTCACAACGCTACCCCATCCCTTACCTGCTGCAATAAAGTCACTTCTATTTCAATGCATTCAAAGCACTAAACATTGAAAACATTGAAAAAATGCATCATGCTGTTCCTCCAAAGACAACTAAACTGAATGAGTGACAAGTGACAGTATATCAATATTGGTACACTAGCATATATTTAATTTATTTAACAATTTTATTTACTATATAGCTCTTTCTTTCAACAAACATCAAAAGCAGCTTAATACAGATACGGGTGAATTTCCAGCTGACAGGTCACACGCCTACAAGCTTGTTGTTTGTTTATTTTGTGTTGCTGGTCTTTTTGCTGGATGTTTTTAATATTTGTTTAATCTTACTTGTCTAACTAGTCCTTTCGTAATCTGTTACGTCCCTTAGTTTGTCAGTATTTTTGTATTACTAATCATTTTTGCTACTTTTTAATCATATATTTACCTAGAGGGACATGGCAACAGTGGAGGAACATGCTCTCCAGATGCTCTACGAGGATCGGAAGAGGACTGATGCCAGGATCATTGTCTCCGGCCCCATTCCCACCTAGCGCTACAGGAGCGAGCTGGTTAGTCGCCTTTTTGCACTGAATTGCTGGCTGCAGGATTGGTGCAGCATCGTCAGGGTGGAAAACGTGGACCATTGGGAGAGCTTTTGGGAGTGACTGGCCCTCTAAGATTTTACTACCAATTTTTTTTTTTTTACCATATTAGAACTGGCTCTCTATATAGTGCACTGCATTAATCTGAAACGTAGTTACAGTCAAAGTTGTGCAGCATAGAACAGAAAATAATTTATTCTATATTAGATATGTTGTTGCGGTAATGCAAAACTTTATCTGTATACTTTTGCAATGTAAAACTGGCAGCAGTCCAACTTAAATAATAGGCTGACAGGATTACTTCAAACTAACTGAATAATAACTCAAGTACTTTTCCAGTGTAAAAATATAAAAAATATATACTTTAACCTAAAGTCTAAATGTTTTTTTTTTCGTGACTTTTGGAGGTACAAGGTTTTTGCACAGATGTGACAAAATAATACACTGGATGTCTCAAAAATTACATTTTGAGTTTCATTGTACTGCAGTTCAGCGTAAAGCTAGGGATGGATGGGTTTAAACTAATTATTAATATATTTGTTAACAAATATAGCAGTTTTAATTCAGTCAAGTTAAGAAGACTTTTTTCCCCATTTTATTTATCATCTGAAAACCAGATGCCATTTAAATTGTGTATATATTTTATTACTAACAAATAATAATATAATAGAAGATTACTTGGAATTTATCCTCTTATATATTAAAGTAAGGTACAGCTCGCAATAAGCAGATGCTGTTATTTTCATTAAATGTTTAAAAGCTAGAAATAACAGGTCACTAAACACTTGAAGGTAAAATAAAGCCGATCCTGTTCCTGCTTCTTACCTGTGTGTCCCAGCGAGCTCCTTCCATAAACAGGCCGTGCACGTAGGCTCCCTCTCTTGGCGGCGAGCTGAAGTCCTCGCGGTTCTTTTTCAGGACGTCGCACTGCAGGCTCATCTTATCCAGGGGCCACTCGTTGCGGCGGGCTGTGGACTGCATGATGGCGGTCAGGAAGGACTGTGGGTTGAAGAAGCCGGCCAACCAGACGGCCGGGGGCAGGTTGAAGTCTGAGCTCCAGCTCTCCAGCTCACGGATTCGGTTCAGCAGGTCGGTGAACCACAGCGCCAGACCGCACATGGACGGGTATGCCCGCTTCGTCCAAGAGTCCGGTACCTGATCCAGGTAGATGGCATTCTGCAAGTTCTCCATGTCATTGGTCATTGTCAGCTCACCCTGAGAAAAGAAAATGGAATGTTTGAGGCTCGAAAAGAAAAGAATGAGAAATTTACTTTACACATTTTATTGGCTTGCCTGTGTGTGTGATTTAGGGGTGAAGCCTAACCCAACACCTAATTATTAAATTATAGAATATAGTTCTTTCCAATTATTAAATTAAGCAGTGTTTGCAGCCAGTAAGATAGGACTATAGTAGGAGTATGATATTGTGTATGTGTGTGTGTGTCACTCTCTCATTTGGTCACTCTTAGCTAACATCTCTCTCATTTTAGCAAAACTCACTGACATCGCTCACTTTTAGCCAACATCTCTCTCACTTGTAGCTAACGTCTCTCTCTCTCACTCTCACTCTCTAACTCTTAAGTAAAATGTCTACCTTGCTCACTAATTTAGCTACAGTGAGCGAGAGGGACGTGAGCTAAGAGTGAGCGAGAGAGAGGTTAGCCAAGAGTGAGCAAGTTAGAGAGAAATGTTAGCTAAGAGAGAGTAAGCGAGCAAGAGAGATGCCATTTTACCTCCATAACAAAGCATTAGGCTTTTGAAATGAGTTACAGTCCTGACATTAACCCCATTGAAAATATGTAGAGTGTGCAGAAAAGTCTGATTTTTGCCATACAAATATTGAAAATTAATTAATTAAAATCCACCAGTTCTGCCACGAAAATATTAAATATCCAGCCAATCTATCCCCATCTCCCAGAATAATGACACTAATATGAATATTTTGTTCCTTCTTAAGTCCGGAATATAACTGCTTTCAATCTAACAGAAAAAAAACTGCTGGTTTAGGTAAACACTTTATCCACACTGACTGAAATATTGCATGTGAATGCTGCTAAATAATTTGTCAACAGTGACAAGGAACAAAAGGGTGATTCAGTGTTTAAATGTTAAACCCAGCTTCAATAATCTTTAAACTGAATCAGTAGTGCAGAAAGTACAACTGGTTTTTGGACTGCTATTCTTAGATGAAGGAACATGAATCATACTCAGGCTGTTGCACATCCATTTACTGAAGACCGAGACAACTCGTCCTTTTCATGACAATAGCCAAGAACATTTGAACCATTTCATCTTTTCTTAAAATTCATCTAAATGCCACAAGTAGCAATCTTCCCTAAATCACATTAAATTCCACAGACTGGCCTCTGCTTTTACTTAATAATCCAACTACATTCAGCTATACAGTGAACTTAAAATAGCTTTAGAACAAGTGGTGGGATCGATTGGCGGCACCCTGGCGATTAAGTTTCATTTATCCTGAATGACCTGTAATGGGGCTCTCAGAGCACATTTGAAGTGTCACAGTATCTGATGGGTCAAAGGAGCAATGATATAACTACATGAGTGCTAATAACATGTGCTCTATGAAAATCAATATTCTTGTGTGTGTGTCTGTTCACTTGGGTATTTTGAAATGGTGTGTGTGTGTGTGTGTGTAATGCTTTCCAGTACCTTCAGGCCCAAATTGAGCTCTTTAAGAGAGCGTTTGATCTCCTGTGTGAGAACGTTCATACGCTCACACTCCTGCAGGGCCACCACTACATATGGACTCCTCTCCTCCACTTTCCCCATCAGCTCCACCATGTTAAACTCCTCTGGAAGCTTCTCCAGGGTCTCTTCCAGAACCGCTTTCACCTTAAACACACAAATATATCAGTGAACATGGATCCTAAACATCATTTACACAGTGGAAAGTATAAGTTAAGTGAGAACTGTTCCTTACTATTGATTCAGGTACTGGGAAACTTATTGAAGCTAGATATTCATTTTGGATTGTAAAACTAATGTCAAAATATGAGGGGAAAAACAATATTCTGGTAGCATGTTAGCTCAAGGCTCATAAACATTTTCAGGATTGGATCATTTCTTGGCCCTTGGAGATGGGAGATTTACATTTAAAGCTTGTAATAGAAATGTTTGTTTTCACGAAGTATCTTTGCTTTAATAGGACAAACCACCACATCTTCAAATGAAAAATATTAAAGCATGACTACAAAATGTGAGAATTATATGAGAATAAGGCCATTCTACAATATTATATTAAAATATAGCCTTTTTGTTATCATGATTTTTGTTTTCTTTAATGAAACCCTAATCTCTGAAAACAAAAGAATTCTCTGGCAGGTGCAGAGGCAAAACAATGTGACCAACACTGTAAATTTGTCTCACCAGCTGCTGTAATCACAGCTGTGTTGAGTACCTTGTTCTCATCTGCTTGTGAGGTAGCTAGCAGTAGGTTATAGCCAGCTCTCTCAGAGACAATATATACCAAAGACTATTATAAATTGAATCAACTGTACATACTGTTAACGAAACACAGTTCATATATAATTTATATATAATGTTTTTTTTTTTTTTTTCGTTTTTTTTTTTTTTTCGTTTTTTTTTTTTACAGTAGCCATACCAAGCTAGAACAGTACTGAGCCAAACACTACAAACTGTGCATAAAGATTTATCAGATTTTATCATTTTGATTTTCGAATTTTGGGGTTTGGTGGCATGTCTCGTATGACATTGGGTAACTGTCTGGTCACATTGTAAAGAGGCCACCTAAAGACTTTTGCTATACCAACCAGGTTTTTCATTACGTTAGCTATATTAGCCTCTCAATGCTCTTAAGAAGCAGCAAATTTCTCCATTCTCCATTGACTGATCCGATATGTTTAGGATAAAGTGTAAACGTATTGTTCTCATAAACACTCTCCTGTTAGGCACTCTAGAAACACACTTCCTCTTAAATGTCCCCTAAAAACAGTTGAACTTTACACAATCATGAACTCCACAGAGACAAAACACTACAAGGGCGAAGTCCACGTAATCAATATCCCGCAGAAAAAAAAAAATCTATTTGTCTCTGTCACTTACATGACCAGCGTAATGCAAAGTGGTCATTGCTTACAAATCCCAATCTCTTAACTGAAAAAGGTCAGCTGTCATAATGCTTCCAGGCACACTTCCACAGCTCCCATATCTAATCTCTGAAATGTCAGATCCACCCAGCCCAACCCGCTGCTGTGGAATTAGCTCCATTTAACCTCTTCAGACACAAGTGGGCCTTCCAGTCTCACGCTTAGGATCTGACAGTGTGATTAGGCTGACCCTTTTAAAAGCAGCCACAGTGAAGGACGATATAGGGATCGAGTTCACGTCTATTCTGTCCGATGATGAGGGTAATGGGGCTAAATAGAGGCCCTGACATACAGTGATGATGATGTATTATGAGTAATGGTTGATAATAGGTAGGGAACGCAATCAGGAAATGAGATGGAAGGAAATGACTGCTGAACTGTGTTGTGGTGAGGTGTGCTGATTAATTCCTACTATTTACTATGTGTGTTTACCTGTGTTCTGGATAAGGTTCAAGCAAACATTCTTCCAAAAAAGCCCAAAAATAAATAAAAATTGAAAATGATTTGGATTAGCTGTAGATGTAGGACTGGTTCAGTAGGGACATTTATTTATTTACAGTCCTTTATAAGATCACCACAAGGTTCCAGGACTTTTATTATTAAAAGATTCTCAATATCATCTATTTCCATATACCTAGTTACTCAGTGTACTATTAAACATCTTTCTGTAAAGCCATAGATTTTTTTTTTTTTAAAGAAATGCCCTTGGACATGGACAGACTACTGTTAATTAAGTAGAGGGTTAAATGGTAGCTATATAGGAAGTCAAATAAGCTAGAAAGTCACAAACTGTGCATAAGCTTGCCCATATGCTAATGTTTTTTCAAGTGTCTGTCTCATTAATTAGTGGCAAACATGTCCATAAATAAACTAATCAAATACATAATCATTAAAACACCAATCAGAAGCAAATGACGCACAGATAGAATTAGTATAGCTCAATATACAAGCTAACAAGAAAACATGCGTCTGAACATTGTGTTAAATGTCCTATTCATCAATGAAAAAAACCTGTATAATTGTATAATGAATAATGTCTTGTGCATATATGACTTGTTTAATGTTATAAATGTTCGTATCTGGCAGTAGTGCCATACACATATATTTATGTTATTGAAAAACTAATTAGAATAAAGTACATGATGAAGAAATATATACATTTCAATAAATAAATCAAATTTACTTTCTTTTTTTTTTATACCTTTTCTAGGAATTTCCCTGACATTCTAAAGTCTGCCTCTTAGGTTAACTACCTGTGTGTTTTTGCATATTTCAGGTCAAGACGGTCACTAATGTTGTAAAAAGTTGAGAAAAACAGGGAAATTAAACCACATACGTGGCATTGTGGGCTGTATAAAATAACACACACACACAGTCACAAGTCACCCTTGCTTAAACTGAAAGTTCTGTTGATGTTGATTTATATGTGCAAGTGAATGAATATGGCATGCAAAATTAGTTTTACTGAAACAAACATTTGAATTTGATATTATTATTTTATCATTTGAATGAAAACTAAAACAAGCCAAAACCCCAGAAAGTGCTGTACTGTTTGTATAACTTAAATACACATCTGTGTGTGTGTAGGAGAGATCAGGTACCTTCTCGTCTCGTGAGGTGCCGCTGCCCTCTCCGGATCCTGCATCTCTGGGCTGCATCTCCAGCACGGTGCGGAAGAGCTTCTCTGACGTCTGCGTGAGGAAGCCGATTTCAGCGTTGGGGTGCAGGCCGTAGAGATACGGTGATTCGGCAGGCAGTGCATCATCAATGTACTGAAAAAAGAACCAGAGTAAAATGAAATTAGATGAGGATGATAAACAGAACTTCAGCTGTGGGCCAAACCAGCTTAATCAAAATCTTTTTAATGTTTTTATTTGTTGTGAAATGCCAGTATGGCATAATATACGCAAAAACGTTCCTATGCGAATTAGGTACATACTCCCAAGAAAGTTCTCCTATTGGTTAGGCCTTCAGGATCTGGTCTGAAGGTCTAACATGTCATAAATTATCATACAATGAAATTTGATGGGTAATAAGGCTGTGTATTGCAGACATCCCAAGCCTTCTAGAAGTTGCGGGAGTCTACAGCATATCAATACCTGCTCCAAGTTCAGTGTCTGGGGGTACCTCCCTGAAATTAATTTTTGCACTTGGAATGTCTGCTATTGGCTAAAAGCTGGTAATATAAAGCATGTAACAATGCAGGGGTTATGATTCAATATAATCAAAATATATTACAATCAGTAAGCAATACTAAAATCAGTAAATGCTAAAATTGTTTAGCTAAAATTTTAGGAAAAAGTATAAAATTACAGAAAAGGTTTAGTTTTTATTTAATTCAATCCAATTTTATTTATACAGCTCTTTAGACAACAAATGTTGTCACAAAGCAGCTTTATAGAGAAATTGGTTAGAGCCTCTTATGAGCAAACAAGAAATGGGTCCAAGCCTCTTATGTAATTAAAATTGCAAGACTGTATCATATTGTGATAATACAGTACTGTACACCTATTTGAATAAGATAAGTCAACATAGTTAAATATAAAAGTTGGAAGAGATCGTTTCTGCTGCACTACTCACACCTAAAGTACACTCGCACACACAGCCTCAGTCTTACGAAACAACGACTGTAGGACAGCACAGAAATGCAACACACAAACGCAGGCTTCAGGGAAAGGACACAACCCCAAGGTTTAACTGAATCAGGCCTACACACAGCTATATGAATGGGCATGTTTACTGGGCAGTGATGCTCAGCCTGTCTGCTTTTAAGCTATGCAGACGGCTCAAAGAGAGAGCGAGGGAGAATAAAAAAAAGGGGAAGGGAGAAAGACAGAGAGAGAGAGAGATAGTCCTTTCTTTCTTTTACCCTCTGGAGAGTTTTCACCCCTCAAACTCCCCAGCCAAAAAGTGTTACACTGTCATCCAGCATGTATTGCACTGGTGTTTGTGTCAGTGCACACAAGCCAAATGAGCAGCACTTGGGCTGAAAATAATGTTGCGCTTCTGGTTCCCCCAGGAGCCGGCGCTGCGGACAGCCTGAGCACTGACAGAAGCAAAGCTAATTAAATAGCACTGATTCAAATCTTGGCTGTTTGTCACCACGCAGGCACAAAAAAGGCAGCCATAAATTATGGACTTGGAGCTGTAACAAATTATCAATCACGTAAAACAAGCATGAACCTGATTATGGTTAAACCAATCAAGAATGATGTGACTATTGTAGCGGTGAGAGAAGGGGGTGTTTGCGGGGGGGGGGGGGGGGGGGGATGGGGGGGGGGTGGAAGAGCAGTCACTTCTAAAGAAAACAGTGATATTTCCCCACAGAGAGAACAAAAGCCATTTTTTCAATCTCCGCACTTGTGCGCTCCAAGTGCTCTTTGTGCTTCTGAGTAAGAGTTGGATGAGGGCACTCCGAGCACAAAACTACACAGATTGAAAAACAGCCCCAGTCCACAGTTCTTACGTGTCTAGTAAAGCAGCTGGCAGGCTTAGAAGATGCCACAATGCTCCTGCCCCTCAGGTGTTCACCATTTGCTCTATTAAGATGCCAGTATTTATTTAGCAGCAGCAGCAGGGAGGGGGGTAGATTTACTCCTATTAAACTTAACATATTCATTGTAGAAGCAAGACAAATATAAGGAATAAATGCACCAATTTTTTTTTTCCATTTTCTCCTCAATTTACACAGCCAATTACCCAACCCACTCATTAGGACTCCCCCTATCACTAGTTATGCCCCAACATCAGGAGGGTAAAGACTAGCACATGCCTCCTCCGATATATGTGAAACTCTTTGCGAGTAGCATCAGTGCACTTGGAGGAACGCGCAGCAACTCGTTTCTGATACATCAGCTCACAGACGCCTTGTGCTGACTGACATCACCCTTTAGCATGATGTGGGGAGGGAGCGCCATCTACACCACCAGAGAGAGCGAAGTCAGTTGTGCTCTCTCGTGGCTCCGCCAGCCAATGGCAAGCTACATAAACAGGATTTGAACCGACAATCTCCTGATCAAAGTGGCAGCGCTTAGCCCGCTGGACCACCATTTTTTAAATGGTGAGCAGGTACATAGTCTTGCTTTAATTGTCTAATTGTCTTTAATTGTCTTGTCTTAACTTTTTTGAAATTGTCAGGGTCACAGAAAAAACCCAAAACATCCAATCACAAACCTTGTGTTGTAATTAGGCACACACTATCATCTGTAACTAGACCTCCAGGAATAAAACATTTATCAGACAGACATACTAAGTAGCTTTTTTTGCTCTCACAGCAGCCTCAGTTCTTCCTGGCATGGATTTCACAGGATACTGAAAAGAGGCTGTGAGCAGTGCAGTGCATGGCAACAATCATGACTGGCAGCTAATTTAACTAATTAAACTAATTTATAACCAAACAGATCGTATTTTCTCTCCCTCTTCAACTGCGGCCTCAAGCCTATGACCACAGCACAGCAGTGCCAATATTACACGCCATAGCACTTCCTCTCGTGTAATATTGCTTAATCATGTAAGTGTGGTAATTGTACTTTTTTGACTACAATTTTGTCCAAATATTTATTTCACAAAACATAGAACTTCAATTACTATGCTGAAAAGAGCATCTCTAGACGCATCAAGTCCGGTTGTTTCAAGAGTGTTTTATAAAGAGCGTTTTTCCTGTTTGTCTGCGCCCCCTGAAGCCCTTCATGCTGTTAGAATTACAGGCCTTGCTGCAGTTATTTTTTTTTCACAGTCATTTCTGCCTGCAGAAAATACCTTCAAGGTCCACAAGCCTTTAGAGAATCCTAGCTTTCACTTTTCAGCAGGAGGGCACTGCAGAGTGGGTTTACCTGGTGATAGCCGTTATAATCCATGTTGCCAGGCAGGGGAAAGCCCGGGGCCAGGTACAGCTCTCCCTCCATCATCTCCGGCTTGATGAACTCCTCCAGATAGGTGCGGCACAGCCTGCGGTCCCAGTCGTCTGTAATGTGGCCGCCGTACATTATCTCGCCAAAGAGATAGCGCAAGTCATCGTACGGCACCTATAACAACAACAAACCCACAACTCTCAGGTCACTGATCAACCACCTCTATTCCAGTCTCACTCTCAGCACTCCTCAACTTACACTCTCAGCAATATAACAACAAACTCTACAGACTACATTTTCCATACTTTTACAAGTAAAGCGTTACAAGAAACTGCCCCTGAGGACAAATTACTGTCTAGGACTCTAGTATAACTGAACATTTTGAGCACATCCACTCTAAAAAAGGTTATTATAGTCCACATTTTAAAATGATTGTAAAACTCTGTGAAAGGATTCAGTCATATACCAAATTTTGGGCACTCCTGATTTCTTATTTTCATTTAGAGAAAAAAAAAAACATTTGGCACATTTTAATTTATAGTTATTGTTATATATTTGCTTACATATTGGAAGTATGAGTTCCAATTACATAAGGTGTCGAGTACATCACTTTTAAAATTCTCATTCTATCGTTTTTTCATTCATTTTAAAATGTCTAGTTATGGTCTCTAGTATGAGTGAATGCGATATGAGCTGTTTTTGTGGATTTTTTTTTTTTCCGGGTAATCCAGTATAATGCTACTTTAGTCCAGTGGAGAAGTGGGGGGAGGAACAATAGGATTTCAGCTCTTGCTCATAATGGGGATGGTGTCCAAACACAACAGATTACATAATTACTTACTAAATATCAGAACTAAATATTTCCACTTTTAAACAACACCTAGACATTTAAAAGCCTTTTAAATCTCATGTTCAGCTGTTTCTATCGTTTTTAGAGATGGAGGACATGGCAGAAATAACTGCTGACTATTCGACTGATTGAAAAAATAATCATCAGTTTATGCGACTACCAAAATAATCATAAGTTGCAGCCATATAGTTATTTACAGTTACTGTAAAAGTCATGAACATAAGTGTTTGCACCCATACTGCTGCCTGACAGGCGTGAGAGTCAGATTTTGGTCTGGACCAAACAAGGTAGGTGTGGAAGCACCCTTACATTTTTAGAAACGCGTTAGAAAGTTAACGCAGGTTCCTGCAGTTTACTTTACATGTGTAAACACATAATATGTGATATATTGACCTTTTTTTTCCTTTTTGTTCACAGTATTTACAGTTGGTAAGCCTAAGTCTTAGTCTTGAGGAAAATTCTGACCAAGCGATTAAGCCTTAACCTCAAAATGTCTTTAAGATTCTGTGGGTCATATTGGGTCAGGTGTGTGCAGATGTATGATTAGGTTGTAGAAATGGCCTCTCGTGGAGCAGGTCAGCAGCGGTGCAGCTCTCTGCAGCTCCTCTGTGGGCCGTGGCCGAGCGTAATGTGATTAAGCTAATATGTGACGGGCCGGCGCAGAGCTGACAGATGAAGCTGCTCCCAGGTGAGAGGGGTGTATTATGAGCCCTGTGACCCACTAAAGATGAAGTAGGTGGGGAACACTCATGCTGAATGCCAGTCTGACAAGCGCAGAAGCACAAAGCACATTAGATATGTACATACAGACCTTCATTCAAACACACTGCTGCAGCTGGGCTTGTTTTCACGTTGTAATTGAAGACATAATAGCTGTAGCACTTGTACATGAGCGCATTTATCATTTCCTTTAATAATGACAACAATATTAATAGAGGTTTTAGCAATACTTCTATCTATATCATCTTTTTTTATATGTATCTTACTATTTGGGCATGCAGAGAAATGTACTAGTAGAGCCCGATTTTAAAAACTAAAAGCTATTATTAAAAACTAGTGGTGTGAACTAGCACATGCAATTAATCTAGAAAATTGAAGGTGTTTCTTGTTTTACTCAAATTAATCGTGTTACCGAGTTTACAGAGCATGTTGACGTATTAGCATTTTTATTTAGCAGTGTAAACACAGTTTTCACTATTGTCAAGTTCAGAAGATAAATTACTTAAGCTAATTAAGCTAATTGCTTTTTATTTATACTAAAATAGGGATTAAATCTCATAACTAACACGTACTACCCCCCTTTTTCTCCCTCTCTCTCACACATGCATATATAGAAAGAGTGGGGTAGTCAGTGTTAGTTATGAGATTTATGAGATGAGATTCAGCATTTTGATATGTTAAAATCAGTTATGCAAAATGAATTAGGCCCTTTTGTAAAGAAACATGCAATCAACCAGTGTGCTTTATTAACTATATGGTCATAAATGTTTATTATTTTTTCGAATAACAAACTACTGTTTTAAAAGTCTTGATAATTATCTGTTGTATAATTATTGCAAATACTGTACGAATATCTCACCCACATACTTGACATTCATAGATCATATTTGATGCTAAATAAAAAAAAGAATAATAATTGTAAAACTAATCCAGTGATTTAAGAATCTGTATAGTTCTATAGTTCTGGGCGCATCTAAACCAGAGTAATACAATCATAATCAAATCAATAATCAGTATGATTGTACACTACATGTATCTGTAACACTACAGATATGGGCTTTGTGTTATGGGAAACATTGATTCTGCACCTTTAATAAACAAACCCTTTATTTCTTCACATCCCTCCTGACCTTCTGAAGATTGATCTGATGGAACTGACGTGCATTGTCTATCAAAGCTGTACACTATATAAAGTGTGCACGGCAGTCATGTAAGAGGGTTTGTTTATAGTGCAGTTCCTCCACATAAACAACATCTGTAATATGGAATGGCGTTGTGTAGTAAAAGGCAGAGCTATTTGGTTTCGAGCCGGTTGGCGCGTGGGTGGAGAAGGGTAATTTCAGAGGCTTCAGCGAAAGCTTGGCTCGCTTTTCTGCAGGCGGTGCATATGTCAACAAGCCTGGCTTTTTCTCTCTTTCTCTTTCTCGTTCTCTCTCTCTGCCTTTTCCCTCTTTATCCCCAGGCCTCTGACTCTGACTGTGGTGGCCTCACCTTACTGTTGGCCTCCAGGTAGTTGTAGAGGACGTTGACGGAGATGGTCAGGTCACCGGTGTTGAAGGGGTAGCTCCTGTTCCAGCCTTGAGGGCCAAACTTGCGCCTTTCGGCCACCACGGCGTGGAAGTAGCACAGAGAGAACAGGATGCTTTTGAACTCGTTCTCACGGGCGCACATCTCCAGAGTGTCCTGTCAGAAAGAGGAGAGAAGCATCAAAAACCTGGAACTTAAGGCCACAAGTCTTGCAGAAATAACAAAAGCATGGGGCAGGGTGGGTCGAACTGGGTTCATTATAGGAGATTAGAGATTAGTTCAGAAATTTTTACACGGCAAAATCCATAGTGTAAAAATCACACCGGAGTTATCCTAATGATAAATATATTGTTTGTGAGGATTAATGTTTAGATTAATGGGATTCAGTTGTTGCAGTGTTGTCATCCTGGTGGAGTGTTAGTCACCCTGTTGGTGCTGGATTGGAAGTTGAATAAGGTCTCCAGCAAACAGCTGATATTTTATAAAATAATCTTTCAGGTTCTCTTCTGTTTTAAATATAAATATAGTTAAACTTTAATATACCATTGGTCCTGTGGTACAGTTAGCTTATACAGTTTTTAATTAATCGGTTATTTATTTGACATGGTAGGGAATGGAATATATATATGTGGAATGCATGTGTTATCTTATAACTTCTTATTCAATGTTAAAACTTTAAATTTTACAATGTATTGTGTAAAATAGCCATGAAAGATTTGCTTATTAGCTGATAAACTGTGTTTAGGGAGGCAGAACACTAAACTCTGCAGAGCTGTTAGATTTGACACTTCTGCTATTTGATATTAATTATCAAGGAGAAAAACTGCCAACAGCGCAATTTCTAAGCTTTGATTTAGAAAAGCAATGCGATGCTTTATTATGGTTTGAAGATGGTTTGAACAGAACACAAGTTCGGTTGCTGACTGCTGACTTCTCTGTGAACTTCAGACAGGATTCATTTAGCTCCACCACCAGTAGCACACCTGATTTACTTTAAAGCCCCTGGGAGACAAAATCCTCATTTTCTTTCTAATTAAATGAATCTGGCTCTTCAGGGTCTATGTACGTAAATGTACAATATATATGAACAAAAGTATGATACATAAATAAATATCTTTCCAAAGTTTAATAAATGCTGTATTTATCCAGTGTTACTCTCTGATCAGTGTAGAATAAATGGTTTTAAAATGGATAATGTTAGACAGTATAACCCTGACCAAGCACAGTGATAACACGTGTCATAGTGTTGCAGTGGACGGTGAGCCAGGCCCCTCCTCTGTGACAGAGCACTCACAACTGCAACTGCAGAGCTCAAAAAGCTTAAAAAAAAACCTCCAGTTCTCATCAGAAAGGTGTGATGAGTCCATTTTGGCTTTTGAGGGATGATTGGTTATTTATATTTTTTCTTTTCAATTTTAATCTAAACTCTGGCTGTCTATATATCAGAATAGTTTCCCAAGGGTTTTAATAAAGGGTTGATTAGATAGACTAGGTGATTGATTGAATCTGTATTTATAAGGTTCCTTAATTAGACCTTTTTTAATGTTTATGTATTGCATTAATGCTGCATTCCAATTTTCTATTGGATATCAGAGCTTGTAACTACCTGAAACCTGAGTTTATAGTGCTCTAGTCCTCTTTCTAAACTTTTTGAGGAAGAAAAAGAAAAAAAAACGTAAGCTAAAGACTTTTTTAGCTAGTTTACCAGTATTCTGTAGCAAATGTAGTATAAAAAAAGCCCCCTCTTTTTATTTCCCAGGTTATCATTTTAACTCTTTCAGTCCCTGCATCCATTACAATGGTTTTGTTGTATATAACATTATTTGACAGCTGTTTATTCATAAGAATAGATCATGAACCAGCCATTTAACAAGTTTATAAACCAATGAAACTGCAAAATAGGTTGGCCCCCTCAGCCACTGCACTGGAATAATTCAGGTCTGAAAGAGTTAAGTATTGTTCCAGGTTACTGATGTTACCATTTGACAACGCTTTAAACAGTAATGTGCACATCAAAACGTCATAAAACATATCTACAGAGAGATGTAGTACAAGACTGTGTGTATGACAGAATTAATAAGAACTAAATGGATAGAAGTGGTAATCAACGGACATATACTACTGCTTTTACCAGCACTATACACTAGGGGTGGGCAATATTATATCATATACAATATATCGTGACACAGAAATATCGTGATATTAAAAATCCAAATTGTGATAATAGAGATGTTCGGTCTTAAAAGTAGTCTATTATTTACTGTGAAGCTTTAAGTGTATTTATTGTATAATTATTTTAGTTTGCAGTTTATATGCATGCACTAAATATTCTGCAATATTTTTTGCTGCATTATATTATTTTATGCTATATTATTTATTCTGCCACATTATGATTATGCTGTTTTACTCTTATACTATATTCCTGAAATTAATTAAATATTTTTCTGTTTTCCTATATCGGCAAGTATTTAGTTATCGCAAAAATACCCTGAATACCCTTATTTTAGAGCCATATCACCCACCCTTAATGTACACTATTTATTTGTGCGCGTGTCTTTTTCTCTTACAGTAGATAATAACATGCAAATAGTGCCTCAAAGTGACAGCAGTATCTCTTGACTTCTAAGGGTTAAAACATAAGAAGCAATGTTCAAAGTGACACCACTCCCCCATCCCCCAGTCATTTTCCATTGTCACCAACTCTCGTCCGCCGCCGGCCTCCCAGCGGGGTCTATAAGCATTACGATTGACAAAAGCATGACTAGATTCCAATAAATTCCTGGGCTGGGAATCCTTTTTAATTGTCAGCGCTTGTCAGAGCTTTCAACAATCCTCTATCCCCGGGCTCATTATTTCAGATGGCTTAAATGAGGAAGGGAGGGGTGTAAAATGAAATAAATGGCAACCCGCTCTCACGGGAGAGCCACTTAAACGGGCATGCCAACAACGGCGGCGTAAATGGCGAGGGACGGATAGATACATTGTGCCGGCTTTCTGCTGTATAGGAGGAGCCTTTCGCCGGGTTAGTCTGTCAGAGCCGCAGGAGCTGACTTGAGGAGCTGGATAAAGGCGGAGGTGTGGAGCCTCTGATCCAGACACAAGGCGCATTAAGATTCCACACACAGCAGTGCTGGGATGAATACGGCTAAAAGCACTGCATTCCTCCACCACAGCGCTGCTGTAACCCTCGCGAAAAACCCCAGCAACGGCACAAGTGCAGCGAACTGCATGGATCCAAACGTATCTCTGGTGTGATTAAAACTAAATAAACGCCTTATGGGCAAGTTCTTTATCAAGGCAGTCATTTTTGGGTGTATGGGGACAAAATAAAGTCATTATTAAGTGAAAGCACCGCATGTCACCTTTTCAAACAAGTCATTAAAAGAGATGGACATCATCTGTTGGTTGCTAGACACTAATTTGAACACCGCAAAGAAAAAAAAAAGGGAGGAATTGACTTTGGCTGCTCGCTACCATGGCTGAAAAGGTCAATATGAAAGCAGCTGTCATTTTCTGGATTATTGCGGCTTACTGGAGCTGGTGAGCTGTTTAGGTTGTTTCTTTTCCCTCCCTCCTTCCCTATATCATTGATTTACTTTCAAGGCATAGTACATGACTGGAATGGAAGCTATTTACCCAAGGAAACCTCCTAGAAAGCTACAACCACCAGTGTGTTGCTATAGCACTTATCAGAGCGAGAGAGAGAGAGAAAGAGAGATAACCATCAGCTCTGCGAGCAAAAAATTAGCCCAGAGCAAGCACCAGGGTAATGGCATAGATGGGGTGTCATTGATAAGACTTGCAGATTTTTAATTATCATTAGCGACAGCAACATCCTAAATGACTCGAGCGACTGTAAAATTCTCCTATGATAAGAGCGTCACGCCGACGGTGCATTAAAGCCCCCGCGAAAGCAGCCAGGTATTCAACACCGGCGAGACGCGCTCACAACAACCCAAAACAAACACAAACACAGGAAAGCTTCCCGTCACTGATAGCATTTTGTTTGACTGGATCTGAAAGCTGCTTGTCATTCCATATGCTGCCTTCAAGAGTGAGCCCTGTCGGTCATGCCCGCAGGCTGCCGAGGCGTACCTGGTTGAAGTTGTCCAGGGCTTTGTGCAGGTTGGCGTGCATGCCCAGCGGCGGCTCGTTGGTGATCTTGATGGAGTTTTCCAGGATGCCCTGCGGAATGATGTGACCCTCGGGTGACGAAGACGGCTCGGCGCTGATGAACACTCGGAAATTCTGGCTGCTGCCTTCCCCGTGCTGCTCCAGCTTCTTCTCTAGGGTTCCCAGCCACTTAGCTACCAGGTGGATGTTCTGATTTGGATGAAGAGATAAAAGCACATAGCTTTTTTATTTAATAAAAAAATAAAGTGACAAGAGATGACAGACAGGTCTAATCATTATGTGAGCTGACTAACGATAATAATAAGCCTTAACATACAGTACTGTCTAAATGTTTTAGCACCTGAACAGTAGAGTAGGTGTTTATTTCCCTGTCAATCACTCATATTAGAATAATACAATACAATTAATACTAATATACTGAAACAACAGAAAAATTACAGGCAGTATGAGCCCAAGATGTTTCATGGTTTGTATGCAGAACTTTACTTTATTATTTAATATACATCATTTATGCCACCATACACCCAAAACCCTGCATTTCAAGCTGAAACAGATAAGCAATTTAAGACTGATGATTAGCGATTTGTAAATTCTTTCCTCTACAGTGCATAAAATCATTACACGATTCAAAGAATTTGGAGGACGTGTAGTGCATAAATGCAAGGCTACAAGTAAAAGCTGAAAACTCATGATCTTTGATCCCTCAGTGATGCCACTGAATCAAAAACCAGCTTTCAGCAATAGCTAACATGGATTTCTTTAGCAAAAAGTTGTGAAGTTACATTCACAAATAGGGTTGCAACGGTATGAGATTTTCACGGTATGATAACCGTCTCAGAAAATACCGCGGTATCACGGTTATCACGGTATCACAGTTTGTTACATATATTATTAAACTGACCCTTAAAGAAATTACAACAAAGGTTTTTTGTTCAATTAACTATTTATTGTAGAAACCTGGAACAATTATAATTTTAATGTCTCCTTACAAAAAATAAGCTGTACACCATCAGGTGAAGGAAATCATTTTTTTCCACTACTCTTAAGGGCATTAAGAGTGTATATAAAAAAAATATATATAAATATATATAATATATATACACACATACACACACGTTACACACATTACATGTCCTCTAAGAAGTAAAGATCCTGTATTTAAAATATTCAGTACAATTATTTAAGTTTAAATTATTTAATATCTGATAAACTGAGCCTAGGTCAGTGTCTGATCAACAACTATTGTAAACGTCCATTTTACTGCCAAGTTGGTATATAACCAGATGCTGCAGAAAGAGGGGTTTATTTCTGACATGATCCTCACAATAGAGATTTCTATTTTAAGGCTTTCACACCGAGTCTGGTTTTAAAATATGAAAAACAGGCACGTCAGAATTTGAAAATTAACGCATGTAAATGAATGGCGTCTTCACATCCAGTCCGGCCAGGACCTTTACACGGACACGTGAATCCATCGTAGCACGCACTTCACGCCTGTACCTGCGTGCCCAAATTTCGGATAACTCAGCGCTTTTGCGGGCGCTTACCGCATGGGTTGTGCACGACTACAAAGAGGTTTTATTTAGGTTCAGATTAAAATTATAAACTAAACACATACTTTGCGCTGCAGAGCGGGGTGGTGTTCTCGGAGATGGGAGAACAGGTTTGACGTATGTCCACCTTTAGCTGTGACTTTACGGCCACATTGATTACAAATCGGATAACCATCCTCGGGTGCGTTCGGCGGGTCTCTGAAATAGTCCCACACTGCTGATTTTAGTTTAGCCTTTTTGTAGGCGGACGGAGATTTGTTTAGTCTGATGCACTTTCTGCTGTTCTCGCCGCTGTGTGCTGAGTAGCTGAAGCGGAGCAGAGTTGCGCATGCGCGGGTGAGTTTCTCCGCTGGCTTGCGTTTTACCGGTAATAAGCAAACACACACGGTATGATAACCGTGCATTTTAATACCATGGTATACCGTGAAACCGGTTACCCCTGCAACCCTATTCACAAATACAACTTAAAACTTAAATAAACATAAGTCTTATGTTAACCATGACCAAAAGCAGTGTCCAGAAAGTTATCAGAAACTATCAGAGGTCTAAAAGCCAGGCTCTGTCATGGTATGGGGTTGTGTCAGTGCATTTCATTGAAGGCAGCATTAATTTGGAAAAGTGCACTGAAATCTCAGAGCAAAATCTACTGCCTTCAAGATGGCACCTTCTCCAGGAATGTGCACACATTCATTTTTTAAAAAGACAATGCAAAACCACATGCTGCACACATTTATTGAAAAGATATGACAAAAAGGAGGGGGATACAGGTACTGGACACGGCTGCCTGCAGTCCAGACCTGTCCCCACAAAAAACAAAATAAAACAAAACATGACAAAAATGATTCTATATTGGAAGAATAGGCCCTAAACTATTCCACAAATATTATCATTTATCATCATATCCTCGCTGACAAAACATATTTAATGTGTTGTGAAATGGAATGGCAACATTATAAAGATGTAAATGCTTTAATGTTCCAATGATTTTTGGAATGTGTTCAAGGCCTGAAATGCATTATGGCTGTGCATTAACAAATAAAATGTTAACCAGAACAGAAAACAAAAACATGACATACAGCTCTGAAAAAAAATAAGAGAAAACTTAAAAATTGAGTTTCTTTTATTTTACCAAAATTTGTTGCACCGGGAGTGGCATAAAGTTTTCCAAAAGCAGTGTGTAAGACTGGTGAAGGAGAACATGTCAAGATGCATGTGAACTTGTTTTCTTTGTATTATTAAGGGTCTGAAAGCTCTGCATCTTTTTTGTTATTTCAGTCATTTCTCATTTTCTGTAAATAAATGTTTAAAAAAATGTTTGTAAATAAATTTTGGGAGAAATGTTGTCTGTAATTTATAGAATAAAACAACAATGTTCATTTTACTTAAACAAATACCTATTAATAGCAAAATCAGAAAAACTGACTTAGAAACTCAAGTGGTCTCTTTTTTTTCAGAGCTGTATCTTGGGTTTATACTGACTGCATGTATAAAAAAAAGGCTAAGTAAATATAATAAACACACTAGCTTACACAGTGTAAGTAGCTTAAAAGAATAGATAATAATAACTGTTGATACATTTGCATTAAGATTTGTATGGATTTATTCTGCTGTTCCAGAGTGCAAAAAGACAGTTGCTCTGAGAATCTGCTCCAAACCATTAAGTGCTTAAGACTTTTTCACAGTACTGTTAATAATAGCTGCTACAGCAGCAGTATGCTAAACCCCTTAACCCCTTAACAATCACAATTCAACCACAGGGTGCAGACTTCTATTACTCACTCCTATAACTTATTAATAACCTATAACTTATTAATAACAGCCATTTCACATCAGTCTTCATGTATAATAATAAGCGTTAGGATGTGAAGTTAACACTGAGTGAAGTTTCGCATGTTTTTAACTGCCAGGAATTGTGGGTGGTAGCCATGTTCAATTACTCACATTCATGTCAACATAACTCACTTATTAGTTACTAGCGTCATTAATTGGTTAATTAATCACTACACTGGGATTAAAGGGTGGTTTGGCATAAAATATAATTCACACAAATTTCCATGTTCACTAAATGTAGCCAATCGGCCGAAACATGCTTCTTTAAGTTAGCACACAGAGCTACGTATAATAGTACGTGTGCACTAGCACTTTTTTCAACGCATTCTGCCGTGCTGGATCTCGACTCGCTGTGTGTCCGTGATGTTTTTGAATTCAAATGAAGCAACAGAAGTAGGAAGTCATAAGTTTATGATTTTTCATTTTTAATCAAGCTCACTGTAATCTTTACTTCTATAAATTCATATTTAGGATTTATATTTTTTCCATATAAATCCTCTTACGTGGTTGAAAATCACCTGTTCAGCTCGTGTGTGTGTGTGAAGTCGCAGGCTACTGTGCCCTGATTGGCTGGACGAAGTGCAGCTCTGCTGAACTTTTTTGCGAGAAGGTGGGGCTGCGCTCAACGCAACGCAACCCAGCATGCACCAGGACATGTGGCGGATCTCTTCATTGAAATGAAAAGGATGCTTCGAGGCTTAAGTGCTAGTGGACATGTGCCATAGGGTTATGTTTCTAATATCACAACAAACATTAGAAACCAATAGCCTCCAACTCCAACCTACCAGTTTTCGTGTAACCGTCAAAACGCCACATTATCTGTCAACAGAGGGTGTTGCACAGCAGCTGTGCTCCTGTACAAATAGACACACCCACAGATGCAGTCACGGTTTGCCGTGAAAAAACTAGTATTTGTTGTTTCCCACTGCGAATGAATGTTCCTGGATCCGGAACCTTTTTTTGTTGGTGGAACCTTGGCAAACCAATTAAAAATTAGTGCCGGTTTCACATCGGTGGAAAATCGTTATCTAAGAACATTCACACAGAGTTTGGCGCGCCACAATAACTACATTATTGACTTACCATAGAATATATGACATGACCGTAATGATTTCTGCTGACCTTATTATTACCATTTGTGTACTTACATAAGTTAAGGACATCCTGTCAATGTAAATAAGAAGCTATGCTGACTTTGGATTTTATTTTACTGTAAGTTTTTTTTTTTATTCTAATGAATGAACATTCATAATAATAAAAATGTCACTCTTTTTTAAAAAAGAGTGTCAATTGCATTTTTATGCTAGCACAATATCTTTTTATAAGTGCCATAAAATGTTCAACAACTGGCAATAATATCATTTATCACAGTTACTATTGGGACAATACACCACCCAAAACAAAACTGTTGGAGTACACAAAGCTGACTGTGTGGTTTCAAATACAGTATGACTTCATACAAATGAATAAATCTGCACCATGTTGGTAAAGGCCATATTCACACACACACACTGTGTCAGTGCTCAGAGCACTGCTGTGTATATAACAACACTGTGCTCATTTTAATGGATGACCTCAGTAACAGCCAGTCAAAACCGATTCTCATTAAAATATTAATGACCAAAATTGAACACATGATTAAGAATTTTTAAGATTCGAATAAAGGCACAAACAGCAACAACTGAATGGAAAAAAAAAAGTTTTGGTAAATAAACAATGCCAAATGTATGGAACATGTACATATTTGCTCTGAGCTCATGACTGAGCACCAGAATAATCTCTTCTCAATCTGTGTTTGTTTTTACTCTAATGGGCTAAGCAAAGTTAGGCCATTCTAAAAAACTCTATTGTATTAACTGTATTATAACTGTATTAACCACTTAAACTCCACAGATCCTCTGCTGTGTTTCCTGGCTTTTCTCTGTATCTGGGCTTAAAATTGCATTTTATTTAAGTAATAATACACAAGGTACCTGCTATAATGTGAGTTAGCATTTTCGTGCCAACGGTTGCAGCACAGAACCTCTACAAACCTCTAGTGTATTATTGCAATTATACACACAGTTCCATTATCACTGTTTATTAAAAGATTCTGAGTAAAAGAGAAAAAATACGATCTGTTTGGTTATAAAAGTTTAACTTGAGTTAAAATAGTTTCATTGCTGCTCCGTTTGTAGCTGCACTGTTTGGCATGCAAGTAATACATGGAGAGCTTCGGTTACAGTGCATTACTGGCTGATACTGCACTTCACTCATAGAACACCTCTCAGCCAATCAAATTGCAGGGTTGGAACTCACTGTGGTATAACTGTGGAGTAACCTTTAAGGTGTGATTAAAGTCATGGAGCGTAAAGGGTTAAATTCTGTATTTATGAAACGTGAAATCTTTCTGAAGCATATCACACTCATCTCAACTACAGATGTGCTGTTTGTCAATTCAAACAGATCAGAATGACCTTTTAAATATGCTGGTTAATCAGTGTGTGTACCAGCAGCAAGGCGACCCCCTGAGAGCAGGCATGTTTGTAAACTTTAAGAAAAGATGATTTAGTTCATTTCAGCTTCTTTCAGGAAATTATCATCAGGATCATAATCATGATTTATTTTTATAAAATGCTGTGGTTTAGGAGTTGCCCAGTTTGCTTGGTATTTGAGTTTTGTAGTGAGCAGTAGGAGCAAAAATACAGGAGTAAATTAAATATTAGACTAAAGACTAATAAACTAATACATGTTTTCAATACACTGACACTATGACTACATATTTTGAAAGCTAACTAACACTAAACTTCAGAAAGGAAAAAAGATTTGTTTGTGTCTCACAGGGCCGATGGCTGAAAGCTTGCCGTGATAATTACAAATTACTTACAAGGTACTTTAAATCACAATGCTAAGTGTTTATGCTGTTTGTTATGCATCTAAATTATGACCTTCTACATTTCATTCTATTCTTTCTCTGTGCAATATGGTGTGTAC
Organism: Astyanax mexicanus; assembly: GCF_023375975.1. Lineage (NCBI taxonomy): Eukaryota > Metazoa > Chordata > Actinopteri > Characiformes > Acestrorhamphidae > Astyanax > Astyanax mexicanus. The sequence goes on from NC_064422.1 coordinate 27,055,079, forward strand.
GAAAAGAAATAACTAACAGGGGCAGAATGACATTGATTAAAAAGTTTCTAAATGTCTGTATCGATTTATTTTCTTTTAATTGGCCAGCTCTACTTTATGAGGCATTTTTGTTCATTTTTATGGTTCACAGAATGTAATAAAAACTATAGTTTAGGATACAGTAAGACCGAGACAAAAGCCTACAGGTGATTTGAGAGGATTGATAACAACTGATAATAAAAAACTTTAGATATTTGTTAGCAATGTTAGCTAAACACTAATACTGTTCCAAATTTCTTCTTAAGGTCTTTTTATGATGTTCTTTACTTATAAAGTCACTTTTCACAAGGTCATTTTTCACAAGATGATGACCAGAACAGGAAATGGACCCCCAGGAGCTATGCACCATCGTGCCCCTCAAATTATACACCCATAATCAAAAATATACAAACATCTTCTTAGCTTACTAATTCAGTGGTACTAAAAGAATCTTGGCTCAACAAAGATTCACAGCTCACAACATGGACAAAGAAAAGTTTTCTGAAGGAACAAAAAAGTTTTTTGTTTATATGAAAGATGAAAATTGTGTCTAAAATCTTGCAAATCTTTCTGCTAGGACTGAACTATTTATTGTTTATTAATTAGCATGTTTTAGCATAGTCATCACAATGTGAGCAAGTCAAATCTTAGGATGTGAAAATGTTTTGTTTTGTTGCTTAATTTGCTTAATACAAAAGAAAATGTTGTATCTGTTCGCACATATATCTTGAATATATAGGTTGAATATCTTGGTTGTATTGTTAAAATCATGATGTTGGATTACATACTGTATGTCTGAAGAAAATTCCTGTATTTTTTTAATTAGGCAATAATTGAATGCAATATTGGTGTTGTTTTAAATACGGCCCATCCATATTCACAAGGTCATTCCTCTGTAAAGCTGCCTTTTTTTAACAATATTAAAACTTCTGAGCAATATCTCACTCAAACAGAATCAGTTTAGACAATAATTCTCCAGATGATATGAAACGCAGGAGACTTTTAATGACTTCACACAGGAATGTGCTCATATTTGATTTAGAACACTTTGATCTGACAAGCAGATGCTTTGTTTACACTCTCTCCTGTCGGTCCGAGGACATGGCCCACTGAGAATATCCCAAATAAACCATCCAGAGCAACAGCTAACTTAACAGCAGCACCTAAAGCAGTGGGCAAAGCTGTGCGCTGTGTGACAGCCTGGCTTCGAAAGCAGCCGAGAGGTTTTAGTGGAGACAAGCCATGCTGTGAATCGCATACTGATATTACCTCGGTGATAAAAGCCTGCATAGCCTCTCTGCAGTCACTGTGTATAACAAGGCTGAATTGTAATGGCCAAAACACAGGTTATTTGAGGCTGCGAGATTGAAATGGAAAAGATTTTCTCAAAAAAAAAAAAATGCTTCCCTAAAGGCCTGGAGCTGGTGTTCTTATATAACAAACACAATAGCTTAGATGACTGAAAAAGTCCTTTCTGAAGCATGAAGGTGTGTCTGATGCAAAATTAGCACTGGAACCGTATCTCTGACCGCATATGTTTGAATAGCGTTTACATGCTTGTTCACATACATTCATCATAAACATGTTGAAAATGTCATGGCAAATGTTTGGCTTTCAAGTTTTCTTAGGGGCAAAATAAGAGTACAGAAAATCTAAAATATAAAAATGAACACTAATGTTTCATCCTAGTCAGAGTTAAGTTGTGTGAGAGTTGCGTAAGAGTACCGTATTTTTTGCACTATTCAAACGAGCGCTGAATGTTAATCAACACAAATTTCTCTCTTGAAAACTGGTTATTTGGGTGAGTAAAGCACTTCTGATTATTTACAGTAAGTTTAGATTTCCAGATTTCCACTTAGGCTGGATGCAGTAGCACTAGCTGCTAACACTAGCTGCTAATGCTAATGTTCCAAAATGTCTTTTAACTTGCCAAGACTAAAAAAAAACTCTTAACTTTCTGTTAGTAATCATGTTTGACCACAGCCCATAGCTTTCCCATGGCTACATTGGCCTGTCATAAACATGAAACTCCTAAAACACCAGTGTCACAGTTTACATGGCCAGAGTGCCTGCTCTCCAAAACTGGCAGAACTTTAGCTCCACAAAGATTCACAGCTCACAACATGGACAAAGAAAAAGCCTTCTGGAGGAAAAAAAAACTTGGGTATTTTTTTTTTTATAAAAGATGAAAAGAACAGTTTCATAAAATTTTGAAAAGCTTGCAAATCAATTTTTAGGATGTGCAATGTGTTTTTTTGCTGCTTAATACAGGAAATAACGGACCTTTTGTACTGTTTGCACATATAGCTTGTATATATATATATATATATATATATATATATATATATATATATATATATATATATATATATATAGTGTGTAATATTAAAATCATATGTTGGGTCATATATGTCTAATGAAAATTCCTGTAATTTTTACAGAAAAAAAAACAAAATGCAATATTGGTGTTATCGTCCCTCCCACCACACCTTTCCAGCAGTCCTTTCATGTAGCTTGTAAGTTGGATATTGCCAGTGTAGTATATTCACCTAATATCTCAGAAATTGTAACTGAAATGCTTCAAAACACTTTAAAAGACAGTAATGTGAAAAAAAAGTAAATTTCAAACTAATTTGGACAATTTCTGCTGTTTGCTGGCCATGAAATTTTGGCACAATCCTGAACCTAATAACTGGAGTTATGTATACTGTAGAGCCCAGTGCCTTTCCATTACCAATTTGATTTGTTGCTTTTTGCTTTGTCGCTGCCACTTGTCAAGCAAAATGACTGCTCACTTACTAGTTGCTTGCTAGTGTGAACACAGGGTAAGGCCAAACCTAAACCCACTGTGGCAAAGTGTCACTATTTCCATGTGGACTTAACGCACTACCACACCCCCCCCAACACATTATATATATTATTGGTAATGTAAATGATTTCATTGTACCATGCGTAACTACACTGTATGTGTAAGTCAAATAAACTTTGATATGAAGGTTACAAGCCACTTGAAATACTGATTTCACAGCAGTAATGAAAGTCTGCACAGTTGATGCAGTCACTATATCTAACAAAGCTGAATATAATACAATTAAAATGGCCAAACTGCAGATAATCTGTCAATGCCATACTTAAAAAAAAAAAAAAATTTTTTAGAAAAAGACGAATGCCCCCCCCCCCCCCCCCCCCCCCAAAAAAAAGCACTTAACCACAGATCAATTTAAATTTCAACAGATGCTGGTAGTGAGTCTGCATTATTGCCCACAAAGCGAGTGAGCAGGGGTCCACCCCAGTGAGAAGCGCAAAACAAAACAGAGTGGTGTCTTAACTTCCAGCTCGTCAGCGCAAATTAAAGTATTCTTCCTCGAGGGCAGAGAGCGGCACAGAGCCGTCGCTGAGTGCAAATGAATTCCTCATGAAAGAAAAAGCGACGTTCTCAGTAGCGAGAGAGAGAAATAGTTATCCGGAGCTGTCTGGGAAGAGGTGTTTTGATTGCTGTTAACACCACACACTCGTTGTTGTTGCAGGTTAACGAGAGTTTCACTGGCGTGTCCCTTTTCTCACTTTCTCCCCTGGCTGAAACACTTTGGCTTATCAGGCACCGGCGCAGCGGGGACACTGCAGCTGTGGTGTGTGCGCTCGCGGGAGAGGAGATGCACCGGAGTTTGCAATCAACAGCTTTAGAGCCGCATGAAGTGATTATACAATTACTGTTTCTGATTCATTAGGCATAACCTGTTAAAGACATAATTAAATAATCAGACATACAAAAAAACTCCAGCATCTACGACACTGAGACGGTTTGACAGCTTCTGGCACTTTCTGCAAAATAAGGATTACTAAACGGTTCCTGGATTGGATGTACGGTCGCAGGAAGATGGCAAATGTTAAAATGGAACTAATACTGCGTCTCTTGAAAGCTAAAGAACACTGTACTGACCCGCATGATATTCTTATATGGGATTTCGTCATTGAATGTGAAAATGTGAATAAAAATAAGAGACAATTTAAAAAGTTTCTTTGATTTTACCAAATTGAAAACTTCTGGAATATAATTAAGAGGAAGATGGATGATCTCAAGCCATCAAACCAAGCTGAACTACTTGAATTTTTCCACCAGGAGTGGCATAAAGTTATACAAAAGCAGTGTGTAAGACTGGTGGAGGAGAACATGCCAAGATGCATGAAAACTATGATTAAAAACCAGGGTTATTCCACCAAATATTGATTTCTGAACTCATATTTTTTTTTTTAGAAAAAAACAACAATATTCATTTTACTCAAACATTTACCTATAAATAGCACAATCAGAGAAACTGATTCAGAAACTGAAGTGGTCTAAGTTTTTTTCCCAGAGCTGTAAATGTTTGCCACTTTGCACAGACATTCTGTCCTAACTGTCTTCAGTGGGTGGCCAGTGTTAAAACCCACTTACAAAATAATATCCCACAACTCATGTGGATGCCCACACAATTCCCTACTTCATCCCCAGGTCTCAGAGGATAAAAAAAGCCAAGTGGAAGTTTATTTTAGACTGTAATATTTTAAATATAGCCTGCAAAACCTGTGGGTTAGGTTTGTGTGAATCACTGTATGTGATTTTCTCAACTGGCTTAGTACAAAGCAGAACTGACAGTGAGTGAATCTTCACTAAAAGAAAGATCAATGAACTGTCAATAGTCAAACTGCAGGAATGCAAAGAATTAGATGCAACCTACTAAGCTTTCAATGGAAATCAATGTAAAATGATTATCATTGGTCAGTTTTCCATAGTCAAAAAATGGAAAAACAATATACATGGAAATATATTTATAAATAGGCATACCACGAATATGTTCATGTTTATCTGCTTTATCTGTACCTCTCTACAAGGACTAGACAAGCTGTGTTTGTGCATTTGCCCATCTGTGTCAGCAATGGGTGCAACGTAAGGCAGCTAAATACATTAAATAGTTAGTTCAATTGATTTTGGTGTGTATATATATACAGCTCTGGAAATAAATAAGTTACCACTTAAAAATTATAAGTTTCTTTGATTATACCAAATTTAAAGCCTCTGAAATATAATCAAGAGGAAGACAGGTAATCAAAAGCCATCAAACCAAGCTGAACTGCTTGAAGTTGTGCACCAGGAGTGGCATAAAGTTATCCAAAAGCAGTGTGTAAGACTGGTGGAGGAGAGCATGCCAAGATGCATGAAAACTGTGATTAAAAACCAGGGTTGTTCTATCAAATTATGATTTCTGAACTCTTAAAACTTGATAAATATGAACTTCTTTTATGTTTTCTTTGCATTATTTGAGGTCTGAAAGCTCTGCATCTTTTTCTTTTGTTATTTCAGCCATTTCTCATTTTCTGCAAATAAATGTTCTAAATGACAATATTTTTATTTGGAATTTGTGAGAAATGTTGTCTGTAGTTTATAGAATAAAACAACAATGTTAATTTTACTCAAACCTATACCTATAAATAGCTTTATAATCAGGGAAACTGATTCAAAAACTGAAGTGGTCTCTTTTTTAATCGGCAATGCTTGATAGGTTGCTCTTTCCAGCAATGTGAAACATATAGTTTGGTTGCAGCTGTGTGGGCAGGATAGAGCAAACATGCCTTGTGAGGGTAAAGCTTATGTATGCTTTAACATGATTAGTCTAAATTACATAAAACGGTGAGAAATTCTGGAAAAATTCATAGTTTATTTATTGGACACAGAAATGATCTTCAAAGGGCACATTTTGTACATGTATACTGTGTGCCCACAAGAGCAAGATTAACCTAATTAGAGAGAATATATGGACTTATCTGTCCTGAGGCTGTAAGTGGTATAGAAAGTTTACAGTATATGGAGAGGCTTTAAACTTTAACAGGGACCGTATTTGCTTATAAATCTCATTTTCAAAAGCACATTTTGTTCTGAAGAACCACCCAAAGGGGGTACATAATCAAAACTGGCCAAGATCAGAAGCAATAAGCAAAGAGTTAATCCTATTTTATCTGGGGCAGTTGACTCTTACTTTGCTGTAGCTTAATGTTAGCTCATTTAAATAGTCTAAATTGTTATAAAAAAAAGACTATTTGCCTGTAAATATGCACATTTAAATTTTATCATTTGAACAGATCAGGTATTGGCTAGTTTATCCGTGATACAGTTCTGATTGCTGCGTTTTACCACTTTGTTACCCTCTGGTATCCTGTAAACACTATTAATAGACATTATTTACAGCCTGCAACATCAGTAAAGCAGGTGTCAGAAGTTAACAGAGCAGTTTATAGTCTAGAATAATTGCTGTTTCGAAAGAAATATATATATATATATGTATATAAAACTGAACCTCTCAGTTTTATTTTTAGAAATAATAACCTTCCTTTGGGTTTAGAGAAGACTGAACTGTATGTCACAAACTAAGAGGAGGTGACTAAATAATGCACATATTCAAAATATTCAAAACCAATTCATAATGCAACAACAACATTAAAAAAAGTTATTTTACATCAGTATTAAAGGAAAAAAATGAAAGAGTTAAGATTGTACCACTACATATTAATTTGTCAGATCTTGAAAAAAATAAGAGACTTTAGTTTCTGAATCCATTTCTCTCATATTTCTATTTATAGGTATATGTTTGAGTAAAATGAACATTGTTGTTTTATTCTATAAACTAGAGACGACACTTCTCCCAAATTCCAAATAAAAATATTGTAATTTAGATCATTTATTTGCAGAAAATAACAAAAAAAGTTACAGAGCTTTCAGACCTCAAATAATGCAAAGGAAACAAGTTCATATTCATAAAGGTTTAAAAGTTCAGAAATAAATATTTGTTGAAATAACCCTGGTTTAATCACAGTTTTCATGCATCTTGGCATGTTCTCCTCCACCAGTCTTACACACTGCTTTAGGATAACTTTATGCCACTCCTGGTGCAAAAATTCAAGCAGTTCAGCTTGGTTTGATGGCTTGTAATCATCCATCTTCCTCTTGATTATATTCCAGAGGTTTTCAATTTGGTGAAATCAAGGAAACTAACAATAATTTTTTTAAGTAGTCTCTTATTTTCTTCCAGAGCTGTAAATTATATATCGTATCTTTTATCATGTATATTTTTTTAAAAACTCTGCTGTTTCTGATCCACTCGTACCATCACAACACACACTAATAGCACATTGACACCATGCCTGCGCCACTGCAGGTCTCTGTGGTGGTCCTTTGAGGTCCCGACCATTGAAGAACAGGATGAAAGGAGTATGCAGAGAAACAGAAGAACTGAAGTATTTATGGTCAGTGGAGCTGATGAAATTGACAGTGAGTGTAGAAACAGAGGTGGTGTTATGGTATATGCTATGGCAGATCAGTGGGATATTTGTCAGATATTTGGGAGCCATTAAAATCAGCGAGGTCAGTCAGAGTAGGCATCACCACAGTTAGTTCTGACTCTGCAATGTTATTGGCTGAGAGGCGTTTTATCAGACGGTAATCCACTCTAACCGGAAGCTCTCCATGTATTAATCAGCCACAAACAGGTAACCTAGCAATGATGCAGCGCTTACAAGCCAAATAGAGTAGCTACACACAGAGCAGCTATTTTAACTATTTTAACTCGTGAAGAGTTCATAACAAAACAGATCATAATTTTCCGAGGACGTGAGCGTGGTCAGCAGGTGACAGGCAGTGGATGTCTCTGAGAGTAAAGTGAGGTGCACAGCATATTTCTTTTTCCCCCAAAAAGTCATTTAAAGTTGAATGCTGTGGTAGCAGCCACTTCTCCAATAACAGATCCTGTCCTGAGCTATCTCACCATGTTCCTCTTGGTGCGTACCTATTCACTGCTCATTGGAGGCCTTTAAGAGTACATTTCGAGACAAGAGGCGAGAGGGGGGGTGGAGTGGTTGCAGGGAGGGGGGGCGGCCAGTTTAGGCCACTTGATTCCCAGGACTGTGGATTTTCTCTTCCAATCTCAGCAATTGGAGCGAGTGGATTTCTGCATTTCTTGTCTGCTCGAGCCCTGTGTGCTGCAATATAATTAACCTTCACTGGAGGGGAACTTTCCATTGACCCACAGAGCTTCCCGGCAAAAAGCCTGAATTCGTAAGTGGGGCTGAAAGAGAAGGGGCCAAGGGCCAGCCGCTGACCGAGACGGACGGATGGACAAGCGGATGGACAGATAGATGGGGAGGCGGAGAGGGAGGGGGAGGAGGAAGAGAGGCATGGGAGGAGGAAAAAACCTCTCTCTTTCTCTCTGAAAGCATTGATCCGGACTAGTATGCAAAGGTAATTAAAGAACTGCTTGTCTCCGCGGCCCCCCGAGGCTCGGGCTATGCTTTAGCGTGGCTCGAGGATTTAAAGAAAGAAAGAACGCTCCAGTTCTGCCCACTACTGCCATTTCTAGCTGCCAATAAAAGCCATTAGAATTCTGTACGAGAACCTCTTTAGAAAGTAAAATGCACTCCTGGCGTGCCGAGATAGGACAGTGTGATCCATGTGCATGGCAGATTTTCCTCCTGAGCTGCAACCACAAAATTTATCAAAATACCTGCAGTCAAGCTGCGTTCTCTAAACATATCGACCCATTAACTATATAAGCTAAACCACATGCGCTGGATACACACACGATTTTCCATAGCGCGACGCTCCGTCATACTCATAATAAGCAGCTGCGGTCGGGGCGGAGTGTGTGGAGTGTGCAGAGTGTGTTTTCTCACTGACATTTGGATGGAGTGGAAGCAATCTAATGGACTCATTAGTGAAGTGCATTTCTCTCCCTGGGGTGGGCCATCACCCTGGCCGAGAGTAAGGACACATCACCCCCCGTAAGGGAGCCCACCAGGCCATTAATCACCAGAGAGGAAGCCCGGGCCGCTGGGACACAAGCTCGCTGAATTGAAATTCCCACACAAGTGCTTCCCGCCGCGACTGCATTCATCAGTTAAACACAGGTTAACAGTTATTATCTAAACCCCTGGTCGGGCGAACACCTGAAAGCGAGCAGATCGGTCCCTGGATAAATTTCAGTGTGAGCAGAAGTGAACCGAAACACTGTTATTGCTGGAGTTTAACTTACCTGTAATATCACCCAATGGCCTTCACGGGCTGCTAGGTCCAGAGCCTGCTCAGCCACCACCTCCTGCCCCTGGCCCAGGGACACATTGTGGAAGTTTTGATTGTCGAAAGTATATCCCATTGTCCGGCCTGCAGGACAGAATCTCAATTAGCAGAGGCATCCGTATTTACAAACACCACACATAGTGGCCTATGTGCTGCAGTACACTGTAGTTATTTTTGTATACACTGACTCACTCTCTCACTGACTGACTGACTCACTAACTCACTCAATGACTCACTCACTAAGTCACTGACTGACTCACTTACTGACTCACTCACTGACTCACTGACGCACTGACTCACTCACTGACTGACTCACTCACTAACTCACTAATGCACTGACTCACTCACTAAGTCACTGACTGACTCACTGACTCACTCACTCACTACCTCACTCACTCACTCAGATCATTTATACTTTTTTATATTAATGAATGAATGACTTACTCACTGACTCACTCACTGACTCACTCACTGACTCACTCACTCACTGACTCACTCACTGACTCACTCACTCACGCACTCAAGCACTGACTCACTCACGAACTCACGCACTGACTCACAAACTCACTTACTGACTCAATCACTGAATGACTCACTCACTCACTCACTCAGAGAGGGTTTCTTTTTAAGTCAGCCTTTACCAATTGATTATTGTGCACTTTAGCTCTGATTTGATTAGTCACACTCGCACATGCAGGCATGTCTAATCAATCTCCACACTCCTCCAGGAGCCTTATGAGACACACTCCTTCAGAATTATATGATGCATGGACAGTCAGTGCCGTTCTAACTAAAGCAGAAGACGGGCTGTTTACAAAACCAGCCATTCGCCAAAAAACATTTACCGTATTTTTCGGACTATAAGGCGCACCGTATTATAAGGCGCACGATGAGTGAACGGTCTATTTTTAGTGTTAGTCCATACACAAGGCGCACTGGATTATAAGGCGCACTAAATGAAACTTTATTTATATCAGTAACAATAACTCTGAGCAATAAATCCTTCACAATATCTGTGAAAAATAACAACATCTCTGAGCAATAAATCAACAAGCACAGCAAGTAACTTACGTATTACTCCGCGACGCTCCTGACAACGGTAGCCGCAACGCTCCGACAGACCATAATATTATGTTGAAGCACAGCAAGTACGTATTACTCCGCGAGGCTCCTGACAACGGTAGCCGCAACGCTCCGACAGACCATAATATTATGTTGAAGCACAGCAAGTACCGCATTACTCCGCGAGGCTTCTGACTATAATAGCGTGTTGTGCCGAATTCGGTGAATAAAACGGTTTTAAAACAGAGATAAAGATTGGATAAGTTTCATTTCTGGATGAAGTGATTTCCAGCGCTGTTTGGATATAACTGTGGATTACAGGAGACTGGATTGATGGATTCTCTTTAGTCTGGACGCGTTTTGAAGGTAGGACCTGTGGCTGAGCGCGGGTGTGTGTTCGGGGGGTGGCGGCAGTGACCGGAGGTTACCCCAGGACAAAAGGAGAGCCTTTTATTACTGGAAACATGCGCTCTGACGCAGCTCTAATTCATGAAACATACATCCTACAGTAAAAGCACAGTTCTGGAATCCGGAGAGCCAGACGGTTCGAATGGTGTATGACATGACCGCATTCGATGAAATATGGACGAACGATAAACGCAAATATGAGAGTTATGAATTATTAAAATCATAACCAAGGCATATTTCGCCCTAAATGTTTATTTTCTGAAAGGATATTCCGCTAAATAGGCTAAATAGCTCAAAAGCAGAGATTCTAAGCTTTAAAATGGTATATTGGATGTCTATATTGAACCTGTAACTGTTCATAACTATTCAGAAACACAACCAGTTATGAAATATTAAATATTTCTGGCCCGCCGGTGGGCCAGCGCGTGTTAAGAGGTTAACTTTACTTAGAAGTGGGCGCTAAAAAGAAACAGTTTGTGCTATTACCCCAGAACGGGTGGAAAGGAAAGTTTACCGGCACCTTGTTCTGGCCACGGAGCTACAGTGGAAACTAGCTACCCTGAACCACAGCCGAGAGGCAGTACGGCAGTCAAAGGTAACCGCGCGCTAGCCCAAGAGGGGGATCTTTTTCTGGCGTGGGTGAGGAATTCTGCACAACAGAGCGCCCCCAAAAATCGAGGTCAGTAAACACAAGCAAAATCCATACACAAGGCGCACTGCATTATAAGGCGCAATGACGATTTTTGGGAAAAAATAAGTATTTTAAGTGCGCCTTATAGCCCGAAAAATACGGTAATCTGTGAAGAGAAGTATGCAATGCAGCAGACAAGCAGCCATCCAGCCATCTACAGATTTGAACACTAGAGTATTAAAAAAAATTCTTTCAGGGTCAAGCTTAGGAAAAAAAAATCACAGTTCACAGGTACATTACCGTGTTTCTCCACGTCCTTGAGGGGGTCAACTCCAGGGGAGAGGATGAAGAACATGGGAGTGGCAGATCCAGACTCTTCAAAGGAGACGGCGAAGTCCACTGAGCGGCCCATCACGTATTTGCTGCCCAGTTTTTCCTCCACAAAATCCCTGCTCGGAGAAACGTCCTTCATCAGAGTGCTTTTTAGAGGTCAGATGTGAGCGTTTTAAATGTGTCAGGGATGTACGAGAGCTACACTTATGAAACATGAGGAAACACTTCATAGACATTCATGATGCAAGGCTCCTTCCCAAGCTGTCAGCCGCGAGCTGACGTATACGATAAGAGGACATACAGGACAAGTCTTATCAGATTAGCATGGCTCATCATGGCAAAGGGTAGGAGATAAAATATATTATGTGTATTCCTCTATTATAATGTTTTAATAATAAATAAAGCTTAAAAAAAGAAAAGGGCTCAATTTTACAGTATAAGTATAAACTGTGAGGCTGAGAACTGAGGTTTTGTAGATTCACTGATAGAACCTTTCCACTGAATGGTACATATACTACTCCATTTTACTCACTTTTTGGCACCTAGCAGCTCAGCAGTACTGAAAGGGGTGGAGCTCTTACTAAGGGGTGGAGCTCAATACTGTAAGGGGTGGAGTCTGGGTTATACTGGTAGGTATTTTGGTTATCGAATGATGGTCCCCAAAAAAGACACAATTTATACACACCTACTAAGACAGCACTGTATCCAACTGACCCCTATTATATGCTGATTATTGTTGTTTACAGGCATTAATAATTCATAATTAAAATATGTATTATTCCCATCAACAGAAAGGAATACAGAGGTGTAACATATCGTTTTAGCCATATTTCATGCATAATGTAGGCTGTAGTGTAAGCACAGTAAAAATGAGAAGGATCATAACATTCTATTAATAACAATGACATCACCGCTGTCTACTAAGCACAGTGTCTGACCTGATGGCGTAGTTCATTCTGTCTGGCCGCAGAGCCCGCATCATGCATAGCTTTTGCAGGGACGTTTTGTTTTTCCACTCTTGAGGGAACTTCTCTTTTTCTGGACACTCGCACTCCACAAACTTCTTCCAGCGTTTAGCAGAGCTCTCAATGTCTCGGTCTAGATTGCGGAACTCATCCATGGAACAAAGGGCCTGAAAAGAAAGAATATATTGCAGGTGTGTAACTATGTATGTGCACACTGTCATTAAAACAGATGAAGGCCGCTTGCATGGTTGTTCTGCGTTGAAAAATATGCTACAGCTGGATTAAACAGTACACATAGGTTTTTTCCTAAACAAAAAGTATTTTTCCAAAATGCAGACAACTGTTGCATTTTTAAAGGAGATAAATTTGGGTACAGAAGTTTTCTCTTTGTCAGACTTTACATAAAAAATAATGTGAGGTGTCACTTAGAGAGATGAGTAAATTAAAGCTTTGGATAACCCTAAACTGTTCAGCTGCTGCTAACAATGCTACAAATGTTTTTCATAATGTGTTTTCATGAGTATTATACAACAGACAGCAAATACAATCTCAGCATCTTCTCAAATTCTATGTATTTATAGGTCCAAACCCTCCTGAAAAAAAACATAATGCTCAACAGCATGATCAAGCTCAGCCTGATCAACCTGATGATGCTAGACCACCAGTATGACCAAGTTTAATCAAGCTGTTTGACTAGCTAGCTTAACAGCACAGAGTATTATGTTTACCCAAATGATATTTTTTTTAACCACCTTGACCAGGAAAAAACAACTCAAGAAGAAGAATCACCAATTCCTGGGCCACATATGCCAAAATGCTAAGACCATAAAGACCCTTAAAATCATGGAAAATTAATGCCCACTGTGGCCACATGCCACCGCTAGACCATAAAGAATGTCTAGAGTATGTATGTGTGGAGCATCATCAGATGTTACATATTTCTGAAAAGAAAAAAAAATATATATATATAAATATTATAATATATAATATAAAATATATATATTTTAGAGGGGGTGCATTGTTTATGTTCATGGGCAGGGATGGAAGTGGTGGCATTCACTAAGGCTACGTTCACATTACCAGGCTGAAGTGACTCAAATCTAATTTTTGCTCAATGTGTCTCAGATCTTATTTTTTCATTGCTGTGTGAACGTGTCAAATTCGTTTTTTTTTTTTTTTTTTTTCCAAATCAGATTTGAGTCCCTTTCATATGTGGTCCAAAATCAGATACATATGCGATCCATGGCCGTGCAACATGAATGTGAACAGTCAAATATGAATTCATGAGTCTTTTTGCTTTTATGCATGAGCTACGTGTTTCTCTTTGGTACCCACGCATCTCTTGGTGCAGCTGTGCATCTATAGCTGCAAAAGCAGCAAAAGCAAACCGCCTGGCCTTTTTTCACCTCCTTGACCTGAGTATGTACTTCAGACCAGCTGTTTACTCTCCACTTGTGTAAAAGATGCTCCACATATGAGCAGCTAATTCATCCATTTCCCTTTATAAAGCTACGAGTCGTCTCTCAAATATGGCATTGTTTTTATTGTTGGTGAAGAAGGCGACATTTATATGCATATCAATGTGAGCATGTGAGGGACAGATTTGTTTACATTACACACAGATATAGATTCAGGTCACTTACATTTGTGAATGTGAACCGTCAAGATCTAAGCAAAAAAACGTATTTGAGTAACGTGGCTTGTAATGTGAACGTAGCCTCAGTTAACCATTAGAGGTGGTGTTTCCTGAATCTTGTCGAATGCTCCTTTAAGTGGTAGACATTTGTTACCTGGTTTGGCCCTAAAATGAATAAATTATGAAGGGTTCCTTCAGTATGCATTATATATTGAATACATGAGTGTGTGGTAACTGCTGAGTGAGCCACAGTGGAATTCATCAAAAAGGAGCAAGGATACAAAAGAAGACCCGGGGAAGAAAAGGTTCAAAAGCGCCATCGGTGTGAGTGTCAGGGTGTTAATCTAATCTAACTGCAAAGCAAATTGTCTTTACGCCGCTCAAATTGCTGAGCAAACATTAGAGAGTTCCTTCATAACGGAGAGGTAGAAAGTGCTGAGGCAGCGAAACGAAGGCTTTCTTATTGCGTAGTTATATTTATCCAGGAGCGCCGCTGTGACACATGCCGGTCCCTGTGCATACGGAGCAGCCCACCCGTCCTGAAGGTGCTGAAACCGGCAGGACGCTGATGACTCATAATCCGCAAAAAAGCCTTGCTTATGGAAAACGGGGCGTCTCTGTGCTGCAGTTTAGCAGTGTGGACTTTCTCGCTCTCCAAAACAAACCCGGCCTCTTCCCTGAGTTGACAGTAGCTGTGTTTGCAGAGCTGCTCTTAGCTCTGTGGATTCAAAAATTCTAGCAGCTCAGCTTGGTTTGAAGGCTTGTGGTCATATAATCATCTTCCTCTTGATTATATTCCAGAGGTTTTTAATGTGGTAAAATCAAAGAAACTCATAATTTTTAAGTCGTCTCTTTTTTTTTTCCAGAGCTGTGTAACTTGCAAACCACCTACCTAAGCAGTGCAGTTTTTGTTATAAATTTAACTCAGCAGTGCTACTTAAGTCACATTTGAAGAAACAACAAACAAACAAATAATTGCTAATGCTAAGTTAGCTCAACTAATCTTACAAGCCTAACTCTGTACAGCTCGTATCTTTCAGTTGGAAAACAAGTAGTGTTTCTTCAGCACAGAAAACAGAGCACAACCTAACACCACAATAATAAACGTGTCAACTCGTCCCTAAATGTTACTAATGTTATGTTATATGCAACTAAATATGGGGAACTGAGGGGTTGGGCTGCTGAAAGGTCTTTATCAATGCAATCAAACCAGCTCCAGCTCTAGACTCTTCTACACCTTAAATGCTCACACCTCTCTTTTCCCTGTCCTTTAATGAGAACATAATTAAAGTATCTTTCAGGTGGACAGGAATGACAGGGCCGAAACTAACCCTACTGTGTGGAGGTTGTGTGTACTTTAAAGAAGCTATAACACTCAGAGTAAGTTATCTAACTCTTAAAGCTTTAAAATTGTAATTTAGAGTATAGGATGCACCAACTATTTGCCAATATTTTAGTTTAATATGTGAAAACAAAATCATACAGAACAATTAATCATTTATTTTAATTCATATTGTTTCTAACAGGCTCGCACTTCACCTCTTCCTCAGCAATGCACAGAGGCAGGGAGTGAGGGAAAAGAAGTATGTTCTATAAGCACAAATTAAATAAAATAAAACATTCAGCATCACTTATCCCACTTAGTATCAATCTACTCTGTTTAATAACTCTTCACACACTAATTGTTTTCCAACTGAAAGATACGAGCTGCACAGAGTTAGGCTTGTAAGATTAGTTGAGCTAACTTAGCATTAGCAATTACTTGTTTGTTTGTTGTTTCTTCAAATGTGGCTTAAGTAGCACTGCTGAGTTAAATTTATAACAAAAACTGCACTGCTTAGGTAGGTGGTTTGCAAGTTATACAGCTCTGGAAAAAAAAAAAGAGACGACTTAAAAATGATGAGTTTCTTTGATTTTACCACATTAAAAACCTCTGGAATATAATCAAGAGGAAGATGATTATATGACCACAAGCCTTCAAACCAAGCTGAGCTGCTAGAATTTTTGAACCAGGAGTGGCATAAAGTTATCCAAAAGCAGTGTGTAAGACTGGTGGAGGAGAACATGCAAAGATGCATGAAAACTGTGATTAAAAAACAGGGTTATTCCACCAAATATTGATTTCTGAACTCTATGACTTTATGAATATGAAATTGTTTTCTTTGCATTATTTGAGGTCTAAAAGCTCTGCATCTTTTTTGTTATTTCTCATTTTCTGCAAATAAATGCTCTAAATGACAATATTTTTATTTGGAATTTGAAATGTTGTTCGTAGTTAATAGAATAAAACAACAATGTTAATTTTACTCAAACATATACCTATTATAGCTATATAGATATATTTTGTGGTGCCTTAATTATTTCCAGAGCTGTATGTGTGACTAAAAATTAAAGTAGTGCAGAATAAATTCAAGATTAAAATTGCACTGTTGTGCTTTGTTGGTACTTATGGTGAGATGTGTTCAATAACATTTTAAAGAGGTAGTTTAGAAATAGTTTTTTCTTTGAAAAGCAAGACAAATATATTTAGGCTATGTCATTTATTCAATGGTGAAAAAGCAGAAGACCAACTTGAAACTCTTCAACTAAATAAAAGCTTCATATTACAAATTATATACATTTCAGCACATTATTTATTCTCCAATTTGTTTTTGAAAGTCCAGAACAGTTATGGTAAGAAAGCTATATCAGTATAAGATCAGTGTCATTGATTTGCTGTTTATTTTTTACTGGTTTGATGATGTAAGTTTGAAGGGCTGAGTGAGAAGGCCATTTCTTTTAATCGTCTGCTCTTCAAAACAGGACGTTTTTTTAATACCTGAACTATAAATCGTAATGAAGCCATCTGCTACTCTGGCAGCTGTGGAGAGCAGCTAGATGAGCCAGAACCCAAAGTTAAAAAAAGTGATCTTAAAACATAAAACTTCAGAAATAAATTAACTGGATTTTAAAGGTTCCGTTTTAAATATTAACACACTTTGAAAGCTTTGGGGATACACTTGCCATTAAGGTTCAGCTTATTGCTGAACAGATCTGACAAGTGAGTAAACTTCTGCTAAGTGTCATCCTTGGGGACGTCTGCAGGAACGCGAGACAGGCTCAGTGTGTTATATGCAGCTGAAAATGGTATGTGCGAAAGAGACTGCTGCTTTCCCCCCGTGCACAGTTACGCATGTGCAATTAGAGCTTACTTCCAGCAGAAACACTGATTAGGATGATGTAAGCATGATGTAAAGTCTTCTGTAAGACTGCGAATGATCAATAAACACAAGCTTTACATATTTTATAGATGAATATTAGTAAAAGCAGAAATGGACGATGCCTTGAAGCAAAATTCATATGCAAAGTGTATCTAACGACCTTTACGATGTCTCACCTTGATCCCTCCCCATGAGTGATGAGATAGGAAGTCCACGGGTGATGTAACACCAGGCTGGACAGGATACCTCAGAAGAAAGTCCAGCTCACTGGGGTTGATCTCTTTATTCATCAGTAAAATCTAAAGAGACACGAGGCAGCAGGTGAAGGACAGATAAAGAAAGGAGAAAAGAGCATGAGAGAGAGAGAGAGAGAGAGAGAGAGAAAGATACAATCTTAAAGTAAAGCTGCTTTAAATGGTTTAAAAGTGATGCAATTTATTTACTTGATATGTGTTTATAGCTAAAGCAGTTAATACAACACATTAAAAAAGATTAACAATAAAATATGATATGAAAGGCCTATGAATGCTAATCTCTCTGTAGGAGACTCCAGACAGCCTGTGGGAATCTGAGAGAATAGAAAATTGTCTGTAAAAATACATCAAAAGGATCATATAGACATCACCACTTGGCCTCTTTCAAAGTGGCTCAGATCTTTACAATAGCACATTATTCCTTCAGATAAAAAAACGGACTGATCCATGCCTCCTAATATATCTCAGACCTTTGACACTCGTCATTAAAACAATATAGCAAATTTTACTGAAACCAAGTAATATAATTTGTAGAGTCTCCTTCCAGAAATTAACTAATGTAATAAAAGATTGTCCCTTTCAGAAGTTGACTGCTGTAATTTATAAACAGTAACTTTCAGAAATCAAGTGCTGTCATTAGTAATCCATCCCTTTCAGAAACTGACTGCTGTAATTTATACACACTCCCTTTCAGAAACCAAGTGCGGTAATTAATAAAGATTCCCTTTCAGAAAGCTCATAAAAAAGTGCTGTAATTAATAGACAGTCCCTTATCCCAGAGAGATAATATCAAAAACACACAAATCAATGATCCCATGAATCACACAATGTATTAAACTAACTTTACTTAACTATTGAGGAAAAAAATTAATAAAAAAGAAACAGTTCAGATTTCACTTTCTTTTCACATTTCAGCATTGTTGCATTCAACCTAATTCCTAATTCCTTTCCCTATTTTTTTTAAAAGTATTCATTTGTTTTGAATCCTGGTTAAAGCAGTTACAGGAATTTAGTAACATCACAGCATTTATTAATTTAGTGCATTAAGTGCATTTTAAATGCTATACATCTTTCTCAATAACTTTACAATAATTTAGACCTCTGTTCATTATTCTGGATTCTGTTCATCATTCTGAACCTTCCCATTATCAATCCTACTAAATGATTTTAAAGGCAAGCATAACAATCACAAAAAACTTTCTCTATTTTTCTCTAATCTCTATTTTTTTTTACCATATTTAAAATGTGGCTATTGTTCCGGCTATTGTGTCAGAATTGTACAGTATGAGGATAAATAGCTCCAACATGACTTTAACTAAAATCTTTTTACACTGACATTCACTGAAACAAACTTTTTTCCTTCTTCAAGGTTTCTTCAACATTTTTTTTTTTACATCTATCTGCATTCACACCGGTATTGTATTACAGAACAGATTTCAATCTTTCGAACAGTACTTCATTTAAATCTCGATAACAAAAAACACAAACACTCTCCTCCAGTCTTATCCTCCGACTCTGACAGCTGTAATGAGTTGGAGGGGCTTACCTGGAACGCGAGCTGAGCCGTGTACGTGAGCTTGTCGCACTCAAAGAGGCCGCGGGTGGTGTACTGGAAGACTGAGGACGTGATGCTGTCAATCAGATTTAACACTCTCTGTTTCAAGGCCTCGTCTGGAGCCGCCTTCAGCACAGCTTTCTGGAATACAACACTGAAGGCCTGGCAAAACAAAAACACACACACACACACACACACACACACACACACACACACACACACACACACACACACACACACACACACACACACACACACACACACACACACACACGAACAAGCAGGAAAAACACATGGATTACAGAGCAACTCCAAATATTTTCATTGTTTAGCAATTAATCATAGGGTTGTTTTTTTCCATCTGCCTCAAATGAGGCATTTTCGAAAACGCTCTCCGCTAAAGATCACGCTCGTTTCTCCTGCATAAATTTGTAGCAAAAGAAAGAGGCAATTATTTCCTGATAGCAGCAGATTGTATCTTGTCACAGCATGGCGACTGCACAGATATATGAGAAAGGCTTTTGAGGCAGACCACCAGCAATTTAATTATGCATTTTTAATCTATCTTCAGCAAAAGCTCACAAAAATCACTTTTGCAAAGCTGACACCTTGTCTGTATCATAGCTCGAGCAGCCTATTTCCATTATTGTGGGTTTGTGCGCATCTGGGGACTATGACAGTGTTTTGTATTAAATGTCAGATTTTCCAATAGGTGAATGGCTGCGAGAGCAAGAGAGAGAGAGCGAGAGCATACGCTAGAACAGACAAAACACAAAAAGAGGCAGCAAACAGAAAACACAATAAACTGTGTCTGGAGAGCAAACTGAATCAGATTGTATGAAGGAAATAAACAAAGAGGCCAGACAGACGGAGAAAGAGAGAGAGAGAGAGAGAGAGACAGAGAGAGAGACAGAGCGACAGAGAGAGAGAGAGGGAGAAAGCGTGTATTAAAGTTCAGGGTCAATAGTGAGGGCTACCTTGAGAGAGAACTGGTACATGGGGTGGATTTTATTGAGGTCGTTCATGATGAAGTAGAGGAGAGAGGCACGAGCGGCCGCCGGACGGTAGTGCTCCCTCGCCTCATTGATTTTGGCCTCTGTCACTTTCGCCTCCTTCACCTAAATCAGCACACAGGTATGCACACACACACACACACACACACACACACACACACACACACACACACACGCGCACGAGAAGACTATAGCTGTTAACATGCCGATGAATTGTTGAAAACAGACCTGCTGACACTAGCACTGAACTGCAGTGTGTAAAACTGCTTTATAAGCTGATTCCTCAACAACTATCACGAATAAACATGCCAGAAGCAATAACAGGCTTTCTGTAAGGGTTACATTTGTATTGAGTAAAGCACACAATGGCAGGTAGGGCGTAAAACTCTGACCCCCATGAGTCAATTTGAGTACTATTCTTAAGAGAACGATTCAGAGCACCGCAAAACCTGAATTTTCAACATTATTCAATTGAATGTGGGCCACATTTTTTACAGTGTAGCCTCACAAATTTTAAGTAAAGAGTAGGATGCTTTAAAATGTTGCTAGAAAAAAATCTGTTTAAGCTGTGTAACTATAGGCTTTATCAGTTAAACAATAAGATAATTTTATGTTAAAGCCATATCTGGATGGGATTAGTTTCTCAGGGGGAGTCTGTGAAAAATATTTTACACTTCAGTTAGTAATAAAACTGTTGCATCCGGGCTGCAATTGAAAACACAGGAGGTGCAGTGAGTTTTTTGGCTTTCTCAGTCACATGACATCGTGTTCAGTAGCTCCTCCAGTTCCACTTGCTGTTGTTTATACTTGGATCTCCAAGGAAACACGTGCCCAAAGTGAAATTACAGTGTGTGGCAATGGAGAAATAGTTATTTTATTAAATGTGAGATGTGCACCTGGATGGGACTAAAATTAACGGAGGACCACAGAATAAATTAGCCTGTAATTTTCTCAGAGGTCTGAAAAAAAACACATACATGGTCGTCCTGGACAGGAATAAAATCACAAAGGGCCCCCCAAATTACCCCACCTACTGAGAAACTAATCTCAACCGGATAGGGCTTAAGTCAAAAATTTCCAAAAAAATAACAGTTGGCTGAAGATACTGGAGTTTACCACAACTGGTTGGACAGTTTTTTTTATTTTTTTATTCAAAACAAGCCCCACTTTTCATGGTCCATGTTAGCATTGCTAGAACTGTTGGTGATAGAACCAGTTAATAAAAAAGCATTATTCAGTTTTTTTGTGCATTCAAACACCATGGAATCATGTGGACATATAAAGGTTGCAAAGTACTGTCGATATAACAGCAGCTATCTTGGATTCCACTTAGAACTAGGAAATTACCATAATATATTACAGTTCAAACAAAGTGGATCATTAGTTACCAACAGTTTGGTGTTTTTAAGAAAGCACCAAACCAAACTGATCATTTCTGAAACTCTACCTTCTCCTCAATCTCGGCGGCTGTCCGCTTAGTTATCTCCAGATTCTCCACCAGCTCTGTATCTCCTAGAAAGTTTCCCGACGCCGAGGACAGGCGGGAGAGCAGGTTGTCTTCCAGAGTTTTCAAAGTGATCTTGAAACCATTCTGCTGCTTCGTGAGGTTGGACTGTAAAGAAACAGAGAGAGAGAGAGAGAGAGAGAGAGAGAGAGAGAGGAAAATCACAGGGCTGTGGGTAAAAGCGGCTAATAAGCGAGGCTGCAGAGTGCGGGTTAGAAGGGTTGGGCGCACGGGTGGCGGAGGGCAGCTCAAAGACGGTCATGATCGATACGCACTGCATCTGCAAACAGCAAACATGAAGGAAAGCTCTAGGTGGATTAACTGACTTCCTCGTGGCGTAAGACATCAAACTGCATCCAGCCTTCATAGGTCTGCGTGTGACGGGACTGTCAACGCTGACAGATCTATACACCATGTTTTGATAGTGCAGCAAACACTTCTTCACAAGCATGCATGCATGCAAACTAACAAACACAGCACAACACATAACAGACAGAAATGAATTCATTAATTCAGACATCGTGTGGCCAGAAGAGTTGGAGAAGTTATTTACTGATATGAAACAAACATATTAACTCACTGAATATTTATAAGGAATACTTTGCTAAGATCCAATCTCATTTTTTCATTTGTACTCCCAGCACATACCTCTCCCAATACATGTGAAGTCAGACACCACCTCTTTTTGAACTGCCGCTAATGTAGCATTACCGAGTAGCATCACAGCGCACTCAGAGGAAAGCGCAGCGACTCGGTTCTGATACATCAGCTCACAGATACAGCCTTGTGTTACGGTCCTCACCCTTTGGAGTGATGTGATAAGAGAGTGCCATCTACCCACCCTCCAGTAGCTGATGGCAAGCTACATAAACAGGATTCGCACCAACGATCTCTTGATTATAGTGGTAGCACTTAGCCTGCTGGACCACTCAGAGCATTATCATTTTTAACTAAGAAAATACTACAGTTATGGGTTTCTTTGGTTGCATACCCATCTTGTCAGTTATTTCTCATAACCCTCCGTCTGGAGTGGTCCTCTAAAAAAATCTCTGTTTAGATTAGATCTTAAATCGGGCCCAAAAAATTTAAACCAAACATTTTTTAGTGAGTATAGCAAATATATTTTAAGGTTTAAAGTTTGAACGAGCAAAATCTGTTCTGAATGACAGACATAGCACTGCAAGTCAATGGCTATGTAGTCCAAACACTTCGCCCTAACCCTCTATTACAACAACTAGGCGTAAACATGCAAAACAGAGGGGCAGGGCTAAGTGGTAGAGGCAAGAGATGAAATGGGATTGCCTCTTATATAATAGGTAGGACTTTTATTGCTTTTAAAACAGTGGAATCCACATGATGTTAGGATCCACATGATTAGTTAGGAACACCAGAAGATTTTGGTCCATGGGTTCAAGCTTCTGGTGCCAAATTCAGACAACAGCAGAATTTGAGATTGTCCAGACACTGGCTACAACTTCAGTCATTCAGTTTCGGTGAGCCTGTGATCATTGCAGCCTCAGCTTTCTGTTCCTGCCTAACAGAAGTGGAACCAACAAGTGGTCTTCTGCTGTTGTACACTAAAGCAATCCACTCCAGGTGGACGAATGGAGACATGCATTCTAATGTGCTTTTCTGTTTACTACAACTGTACAGAGTGGTGACTGCTAGTAGCTAGTAGCTAACAAAAATCTCAGTTGTCCACCTCTATTTATGCATTCAGTGCTGCCACACAGATCAGATAATGGTGTAGATATTTCAAGTGTAGATAATTCAGGTGTAGATATCTTTACCCTATAATTATTCAATTATAAAAGTGGGTCAACATACAGGCCTTTGGGGAGTTATAATCCAAAGATAATTATTTTCTTACTCTAAAAGCACAGCACAGGCAGTGAGTAAAGTTTTACACCACTACGCCACTTCTTGTGGTCACCAAGCGACTTTTTCCTCGCTTTTTCTCACTTTTTACGAGGCTCTGTTCTCACCGATAATAATGCAAGGTATCTAGAGGAAATCATTTTCGCTCTGACTTCAATGACCCTGACCTTCCGCGTGACCTTTAGCCGAAGAGGAGGGAGAGGGCGGCATCTACAGCAGTCATCTTAATGAGTCCGTAATTAAGCGCTAAGCCTTTCCAGGCATATTGTGCAGGCAATTTCCCCAGACCCCTGAAAACAAACAATTAACTAGTCGGCAGCACGTTTAATTGGAATTAAAATAAGATAACACATCTACAATTTTGGGCAAATAATGATGCGACGTGGAGGAGCGTAGTCGGTTAAGGTTATTTAAGAAGTGGAGCTTTTTTTCTTTTCTTTTTTTTGGTCCTCATTAAGAGTCTGATACAGATGTCTGCATAGCTGAGGATGACATTTAGATTCCATAGGCCTTTTCCTGGTCTTTAGCACGGATACAGCTTGAGGCCTGTTTACCGACTCATACAGTATTACTACAATTTCTCTTGAGTTTGTTTCAATAAATGATATGTAGGAGAATTTGGTAATGTAGCACTCATAAGCAAGAGCTAAATCAGTGGGAGAAAAAAAAGGAAAACAGTCTCTGGGGTGTTACGTAAGACCATTTTCCAAACTGCAGTAGGCTTTTCACAGCAAGCAGCAAGGTAGGGCACAACTGACAATCAGCACGGCCTGTTCACTCCCACACGGCTCTGGAACGGGAGCGTGGCACTGTCATGCCTTTTTTTCAACTTTTAGTATTAATTAAGGTGATAAGGGAGCTTGGTATTCTATTTCTTCTCTCTGTAGTGTCTCCGCCAAAGCGCTAATTAACCAAGCTTCATTAAGTCACATTTCAATTTTACAGCAAATTTCACTGACGGGACATGAGGCTCTAAAACTATCACATGCATTTGTCTACAGTTTAGGCCTCAAAACCCTAGGCTGATCTAGCTTAAGCTTATTCTTTTTCGAGGAGCACAAATCTAATACAATTGCTCCTTGCATACTTTTTTTTTTCTTGAACTACTGACAAGAGTCCTCGTCTTATCTGAAGTTTCAATCTTTAAAAAGCATGCTGTCAGCAATCTGGGCTTATGTAAAAAGGAGATTTTTTTATTTCACGGGCGGAGTTAATGAGAGCAGAGTGGAAGCCTTGAGAGCCTTTGGCTCTAATTGTATGGTAGCATCGAAGGCTGGCCTAATCTAGAATGCCGGCCTCATTTGTGGCTGAAGTTTTGATTGAGTCGGTTTCATATGATTACTTCCATTTCCATAAAGTGTTTGCCATAGCCTACAGAGCAGCCCTCGGCAGTCATTACCCCAACGCCTGTCTGCACGGCCAGGCTGAAAAGGACCATACTTCAGCAATCCTCCGAGCCACCGCTCCACCCAGTCTCCTCATTAGAATGGAGAATATGATACGCAGGAAGGTGTCTGAGGATATATTGAGGGTCCTGCAAGACTGAAAGTTTGTGTTATTACAAAGCTCAGCTTAGGTAATTGACTGCATGCTGGCGATTATCGCAACGCAACTAATTATCTCAGAGTTCAGCCCAACGACACATCAGAAACCAATGAATCCAATTAAGTTCAAAAACGCCTCTCCAAAAAGCCACCAATTAGCTCCCATCCCACTTAGCTTTCCTCAGACAAAGCTGGGAGAAGATAAGCCCATATCAAAGAGCTGGCTCCCTGCTTTTAATGAAAGCCCCTGTGATGTTCCTCAGAGCAGACTTTGGTATGCCGCAGCATATTGTCCCATCAGTGTAATAGCAAGGTGCCCGAGATGAGAGCCGACAGACGTTAATGAAGTTTGCCGCCGCTCACCTTCAGCTCCTCCAGGTCAGGTCTTTCCATGCTGACCACAGCAGCCAGCAGCTGGTCCTCCAGGCCATCTCGAGTGACGGTGAAGTTCATCAGGGTGCACTGGGCCTGCAGCTCGGGCTGGTAGTGAGGGTTAGCCAGCTTGGTGTGGAGGATGAGGCGGAAGCGGGGGTTGTACTCGCACTCTTTGTCTCCAATCTTTATGTAGCTGCAGTAAAACAGCAGAGAACATGGGTTATTATTTTATGTAAAATCATGTATTTGAAGGACATAAAAATATGCAAGGTCTTCTCAACCTGCCAAAACACAGCATCACTCAAACTGGACAGCTAAACACGCTTGATGAAGAATGCTAACTGAACTCTACCCATCAAGGAGAGAAGAAACAATTCAATCTCCTATGGAGATTTTTTGTTTTTAACTGCAATTAAAACACAAACAGAAACTCTACATAGTAACAATATAAAAACACAAATTTACAGGTTGCAACTTTGAGTATTGGAACAATCAAAAATCAAGCACAAAATATTTAGCAGCCCTATATCATATAAAACGTTTGGATCATGCTACTGTTTGATGTACCACCTGGGTAAGAATTTAGATCTGTACATCTACTGTACATCTACAAAGCAGCCCTACCAATAACAGTTCACCCAAAGGTATGTGGGAGACTAACAATGTTTGGTGGCACAAAACACTGTATATAACCACAACTTAACAACGGTGGTAGCATTAGTTTAAGTAAGCAGATTTACACATGTGCCTTATTTCTTCCATTTTTTAAAAATTGATTTAACCGAATTTCTGGGAATGTTTAGTGATTAAAAAATTATTTCATATCTTTCCCCAATTTATGTTTTTTTTTCCCTAATTTTTTTCCCTAATTTCTTCCCCATTTTCTCCCCAATTTTGCACTGCCAATTACCCAACCAACTCATTAGGAGTCCACCTATCACTAGTAATACCCCAAAACACCAGGAGGGTGAAGACTTGCACATGCCTCCTCTGATACATGTGAAGTCAGCCACCACCTCTTTTCAAACTGCTGCTGATGCAGCATTGCTGAGTAGCATCACGGTGCACTTGGAGGAAAGCGCAGCAACACGGTTCAGATACATCAGCTCACAGAGGCCCTGTGCTGCAGACATCACATTATAGTGATTTGGGAAGAGAGCGCCATCTACCCACCCAGAGGGAGCACGGCCCAATTTTGCTCCCTCTGAGCGTCGGCAGCTTGATTGCAAAGCTGCATGAGCTGGGGTTTAAACCTGCGACCTTCCGCTCATAGTAGCAGCACTTTAGACCGCTGGACCACTCGGCGCCCCCAATTTATGTCTTTCACTAATCTTTTCTTTAAGTTACGTGGAGTGTTCTTCTCTTGAAAAGTGCAAATTATATAATATGATTACATTTATAAAAGCAAAACATTGGAAAAAATCCAAGATATTATAGGATAGTATAAAATTGTGATTTTACTGTTCTTGTTTGACTTACCGTCCCTTCTTGATTGTTTCTTGACCAAGCAGGGGGCCAAGCACTGGATCCACAGCCTCCTCTAGATTCTCAATAAGCACAACCTCACCAGCAGATAAAGCCCTCTCAATGGAGTCCAGGTAGCTACATACAAAAAGCAGGAGATAAAATGGAACCAAACCATGATAAATAAACAAGCCACAGAGGAGCCACATTCCAAAAACACAACCTGTAACACAAACAGTAACATTCACCCTCTCTGGCCAATCCTGATGACCTGGAGATTGTCTCCATATTTATTTTTTATCCACTTGATCCCTTGGAGCTGGGGGTCCACCATGAGAGGCCAGCGCTCACAGCTGGTGAGGATTGTGGCGTTTTCTGTGGACATTCGGTCTGCTGGAAGCCCCTCGTTCTGCCAGGCTGCAACGTCCGCATCATCCATGAGCATGGAAAGGGGGTCCAGCCCTGGAGTGACTGGGATCGGTACCTGTTGAGAAAGAAGATAACAAGACTGTCTGCAGCTCCTGAGGCACAGAGTAAACAATGTTAGAAAGGAAACAAAGCGAGCGTACAGCCATCAAGATCTTATTCAGAAGTTGTAGAGATTACAGGCTAAAGCTGACAGGGAAGCTTGGCTACACTTGGATTTGAGAGGGACGAGTCGGGCCAAAAAGAACAAATCTGAAATGAGAGAAGTGTGTTTCCTGAAGAATCACAGAACAGTTGCACAGATAAAGTTGGAGGAACGAGGGATGAAAAATGACCGGTCAGTATGGCTGTGGTTTAGAGCTTGGAGACTTGTCCTGAAGGAGATCATGCAGTTTGGTGGCTGTAGGACTTGGTAAAAATAAAAATGAATGGGAGTAATGAGGAATTGAAAATAGAAGGACAAATAAATGAGTGTGGGTCAAAAGTACGATGTATTTGTTCTTGGGGGCTTGACCTAAAATAGTATATCTGAAATGGTTTAAATTAGTGGAGCAGAAGTACAGCAAATGATTGTGCACTTTTGCCCCACATTCATTCTGAATGGATAAAAGTCCGATTCGATCAAAAAGAGTATTCGATTAACCTAATCTCCACATTTTTGGACTGATGACTTTGGTCCCCAGAGGAAACCCACACAGACACGGGAAGAACATGGAAACTACACCCAGATAGGTACTGGAACCCAAGACCCCAGATCTGGAAGGTGAGCATGCTACGCTCTAAATCACTAATCTGTGGTTACCATATATATATTCTGAGTAAACATATTGAATTAAGCCCTATCCGGAGGGGATTAGTTTCTCAGGGGCTTCTGGGGTAATTTTCTCTTTTATGGGAGGTCCTCTGCAATTTAATTCCCGTCTGGATTGACCATGTACGTGTTTTTCTCAGACGTCCTCTAAGAAAATTACAGGCTGAATTACCTACTGTCCTCCATTAATTTTAGTCCCATCCGGACTCACATCTCTGAGTTTCATCACCTTATGTTTATTAAAATAGCTATTTGTCCACTGCCACGCACCATAATTAAACTTTGGGTGCACGTTTCCACGGAGATCCACATAAACACAACAGTGAATGAAAATGGAGGAGCTACTGAACGCAATGCCATGTGACCAAGAAAGCTAATTAACTCACTGATCCTCCTGTTTTTTCAGTTGAAGTCCAGATGCAAGAGTTTTATCACTGAGTAGAAGTGTGAAATATTTTCACAGACCTTCCCCTGAGAAACTAATCCCGTCCAGATAGAGTTTTAAACTCAATAGTTGCATAAATCTGAGCATATAAACAGACCTTCAGCTGGCTGAGGTACGGCTTCCAGGTGTTGTCCATTAACTCATGGCGGTAGCGTTTGGTGAAGTAGCCCAGATAAGAGACGAAGGCAGTGATGAGGAGAACGTCCCCACATAGAGTTCTCTCCTGCTGTTTGAAGTTATTCACTGCCTCGGCCCAGCGTACGTTCTCTGATGCCAAGCCTCCCACCTGAGAAACACATGAACAGCATTCAAATATGCAACCAACTGTGTGGGAGACAAATATTCAAATGTGTGTCATTTTTGTTGTAATAATGAATAAATAATAATAAACTATTGTTCATGTATTCTATAATAACTGACATTATTATTAATCTTTGCCATTTTATTATTAAATGTCTCAATTCACTATTCGAATTGAGTTTTTACATTACTTAACCATTTAACATGGTGTATTAAGATCATATGTAGGGATGTATGAATGATGATATCAGAACTATATTGCTGTTAGTTGATAATTATTATTATTTTTTTTTTTTGAAACATCAAACTGATATTTAGAGAATTATTTATTGTGTCGGAAAAGGAATGACACTGGCCGTAGTAATACAACTGGTCGACACAGGCTGCACAACTTTAAAACTAATAAAAATAACTCAACATTAGCTTAAATTTTAAAAAATGTTTTAAAGTTATAAAGATATAACCAGGGTGTCTAGTCTCTCTGTAAGCTATAACATGTTTATCAACATTTGCAAATATACATGTGTAATATCAGATTTTGGCATTGGCGCAGAATTCTCACATCAGTGCATCCCTATTCATAAATACTGTTATTTGTGATTTGTGATATTGTAAAAAATGTTACCATAACTTATAGAGAACCTACTAAAATATTACAAGCTGAACACCAGAAAGTGTTTCTTAGCTGTTTTATTCAATATGTCTTATAATGCACAGCTTCTGTCTGTGGACATTGTCCCTTGCTGTTTGCAGTATCGTCATCACGATGTGCACATGCACAGTAGTCACATCGCTGGACATGGGATGTCACCTAAGGAAATTAAATCATCAAAAACACGTCATGTTGCAATGTTTTGATTCTTAACACAAGAAGTAAATAGTGAGTGTTGTAGTTTATACAGTATACAGCACTGTCTCTGTGTCTGTGTGAGTGACAGGCTGCTGCTGCCTGAGAAGAGTCAGTGGGAGAAGGAGTGGACATAAACACGAGGCAACTGTATGACCTCCACATGGCTGGGCAAGTGCTCGTAAACACAATGGCTGACAGCCTGTCGAAAGCTGTGCACCTCAGTCTGGCACAGTTTTGTGTAGATGTTTCCAGTTAAAATTATGCTTTTAATCCCAGAAAAAAAAGAAAAAAAAAACTCTTTTTTACCTTTTAAAAGGCAATTTAAATGCCAGATTATTGTTGTTTGGCTGTTTTCCTCTGGTTTTGAGTGCTTAGCTGACTATTTTATTTATTCTATTTTTAGTTATTGTAACCTAGGACACAAGAACTTTGGACATATTTGGGCTGGATTTGACATAACATGTAAAAATGATTGCAAACCAGTTGTAATAAACAGAGCCAGCTAAGCCTACATTCAAATGCTAATGATACAGCAGATTTTCCCATTAGAAGGTCTAATACATTACATCTAATACAATAAAAATCTTTATAGAAGTCACTCTGGAGGCTGGAACTTACAGGCTTCACCAGTCTTTTTGATTTGGGGTGGGCAAATATCAGAACCTGACAATTCTTGACATGTTATCTACTTTAAGATTTTATCACAGCTTGTCAAATATATTGTAGATATTTGGCAAGTTCTCAGCGTTATACAGCTTTCTCAGTTACATAAGTGTCAAGCTCTAGAGACAGAAAACCTTATATTCACAGCCTTCAGAAAGTGTAAATCCACTGATATCCATATGGCACCCATATGCCTATACTTCTACAGTTAAATCCTGAAATTCTATCAGTATACTCTTAAACATTTACTGATGTGATAAATACATTATATATTTTTTTATATATTTAACCATTAAACAGCTAAACAGACCAACACAAACACAGGTAATGACAATCAAACAGAGAGACTGAGAGCAGAGTCAGGTTGTGTTCTGAGATGAGCTGACAGATGCTCTAATTGCTTGGCTCATTGCTCAGGTGTGGTAATATTTGTTTTGCCAGTTTTCAGTGTGTGCACAATGACTGTTCACAAGAACCAGCAGGTCTAAACTCCCACCTGCAGTCTGATCACATGACAGTTTAGGCTAGAAGTTTAATAAAACAGTAACGTAATTGATATTAACATTATTTTAAACAGACCTATAATAGAATAGGGAGACTTCAGTTCATTAAAGAGACAAATCAAACCTGAAACACTGTTCTTACTTTAGTACAAAAAAATAAAAATCCAGCGCACACACGAAAAAAAACACAGTAGGTGCCTTTCAAAACCCTAAAAATGCTTTGTAACAGGCTTGACTTATCACCCAAACACCCAGATAACCTGTGAAACCCTGAGTTAAAGCTGGTGAAATAGAAAAAAATCAGAGACTATTGGAGAATATGGTGTTGTTGATACTGAAGTGCAGCTCAGCACCTCTAGACTCTGTTAGCTATAGAAATACAGTTAGTGCTCAAACATTCTTCAAACTAGACATGCAAACAGGAATCTGTGCTAGGCTAAAAGCTACATGAATTCTAAAATATAAAACATTACATTTTGAAATTAACTCATGTCCCAAATTTCACAGTACTGATTTGGAGTTAGGGTTGCAGTGGTAACCGGTTTCACGGTATACCGTGGTATTAAAATGCACGGTTATCATACCGTGTGTGTTTGCTTATTACCGGTAAAACGCAAGCCAGCGGAGAAACTCACCCGCGCATGTGCAACTCTGCTCCGCTTCAGCTGCTCAGCACACAGCGGTGAGAACGGCAGAAAGTGCATCAGACTAAACAAATCTCCGTCCGCCTAAAAAAAGGCTAAACTAAAATCAGCAGTGTGGGACTATTTCAGATACCCGCCGAACGCACCCGAGGATGGTTATCCGATTTGTAATCAATGTGGCCGTAAAGTCACAGCTAAAGGTGGACATACGTCAAACCTGTTCTCCCATCTCAGAGAACACCACCCCGCTCTGCAGCGCAAAGTATGTGTTTAGTTTATAATTTTAATCTGAACCTAAATAAAACCTCTTTGTAGTCGTGCACAACCCATGCGGTAAGCGCCCGCAAAAGCGCTGAGTTATCCGAAATTTGGGCACGCAGGTACAGGCGTGAAGTGCGTGCTACGATGGATTCACGTGTCCGTGTAAAGGTCCTGGCCGGACTGGATGTGAAGACGCCGTTCATTTACATGCGTTCATTTTCAAATTCTGACGTGCCTGTTTTTCATATTTTAAAACCAGACTCGGTGTGAAAGCCTTAAAATAGAAATCTCTATTGTGAGGATCATGTCAGAAATAAACCCCTCTTTCTGCAGCATCTGGTTATATACCAACTTGGCAGTAAAACGGACGTTTACAACAGTTGTTGATCAGACACTGACCTAGGCTCAGTTTATCAGATATTAAATAATTTAAACTTAAATAATTGTACTGAATATTTTAAATACAGGATCTTTACTTCTTAGAGGACATGTAATGTGTGTAACGTATGTGTGTGTATATATATATATATATATATATATATATTATATATTTATATATATATATATATATATATATATATATATATATATATATATTTTTTTTTTTTTATTTTATATACACTCTTAATGCCCTTAAGAGTAGTGCAAAAACCTGGTTTCCTTCACCTGATGGTGTACAGCTTTTTTTTTTTTTTTTTTATGGAGACATTAAAATTATAATTGTTCCAGGTTTCTACAATAAATAGTTAATTGAACAAAAAACCTTTGTTGTAATTTCTTTAAGGGTCAGTTTAATAATTTATGTAACAAACTGTGATACCGTGATAACCGTGATACCGCGGTATTTTCTGAGACGGTTATCATACCGTGAAAATCTCATAGCGTTGCAACCCTATTTGGGGTATTGTGGTTAACAGTGGGCAGAAAATAATACATTAGTTTTTGTCTTTAAAAAACGCTTAGAATGTCATATGCCTTTTTAGATTGAAATACAAAGAGGTCCTTCAATTTAGAACACCCATCTATAATGAAATGGCTGAGAAATGATGCCGAACTCGACTGTACTCTAGGTTTTGGGACGTAGCAACACAATCTGAACAGTGAGAACAGTAAATATTTAGGAAAAATAAGTGTTTTTGTTACAGAATTAAAACTATGATTAAGATATATGAGCTTCTTTAAGCCTATCATGGTGCAGCACTTTTTCCTTAAAAGGAACTTCAGTGTTTTTTACTATAAAATAAAAGACTTGTAAATAGGCTTGTAAAACTGTGTCTGAGCATTTTTAACCAGGCATCTTACTAGTTATACATATAACACTTAAAACACTCAATAAGGGCATTCTTTGGCATGCAACACAAATATTTATGGTTTTATAATACCATAAAAAAAACTCCAAAGCTCCTAACAGTGCACTATTGTCAAAGTTCTCAAGTGTGTTGCAAGAAAAGTCAGCAAGTTTTAAAACAACGTCAGGTTTGACTGGTAGAAGCACCTCTGCCGTTAAGAAGGCCTAATCATGATTGATTTTGCTTACGCAGGCTTGAGAGGAGCATCTGCATTATTGTTGTGTGTGTGTTTGTGTGTGTGTGCTTTTTCTACCAGGTAATTAAGACCTGAGATGCCAAGATATTCAGCCTGGATTTATTCACACCCTCGTCATCTTAGCAGGAATCCATCGGCTTCCCGAGGAGAACACGCCACTGCTGCCAAAGGCTCTGTGTGTGTGTATACGTGTGCATGTTGAGGGAGGGAGGCTGGGGGGCGGTGGGGGGACTCACCAGGCGGTTGGCCAGGGAGATTGTGCGTGCTGTGGTCTCGGCCTCTTGTTGGCACTTCAGCTTGTCTGCTGTGGCTTTCTCAAACTTCGCAGTCAGCTTCGCCAAGTTCTCATTAAGGTGCTGTCAGGGGGAGAGGAGGAGTAGGGGGTTGTTAAGGGAGGGAGAGAGTCAGACGGCAACATAGAATTCAAACTTTTTAAGTTCTACAAAGGAACAAACAAGTTCATCTCAACCGGGAGAAAAATGTATCTGAGAAGTTGTGGAAAGTCGCAGAGAATCCCCCTCAACACTGCATCACAAAAAGTATGCAATCACAAACACAATTAAAAGGTGCAGACAGTTATCGCACCTCAGTTACACTGTGTTTAATGCTTTGTTATTTGTGCATTTTCAGTGCTACTAAGTTAAAGGAGAACTCCGGTGCAAAACTGACTTTTGGTGGAGTAAAACATGATAAAGAGTATAAACCTTTGTTGAATAGCCCACCTCGGTTCTCCTGCAGCTTTCCGAGATCCAGAATTTAATTTTTGCTTTTTCTCCAAATGGATGATATGGGGCATATTTTGCCTCTGTAGATAAATGGCTTTTACACTGTTATCCAGGCTCAAAAAAGCTCCACACTTTATTGGTAGAATCCAGAGAGCCCTGACCTTTAAACGAGGCATTAACAACTTTAAAACTGTAGAAGTTTATTAAACGCCACTGTTTAAGACCCGTAGCATTTGCTACATCTTAAAGTAAAGGTAAAGATGGAGGTGTCTGGAGATATAGCTTACACAATGGGTTGTAAACAGTGATATGCAGAGAAATTGCAAAACATTACTGGATCTTAAAAAGCTGCAGAAGAAAGGAGGTGGGCAATTCAACAGAGGTTAGTACTCTTTATCATGTTTTACTACACCAAAAGTCAATTTTACACTGGAGTTCTCCTTTAACACGATAACATCCATACTATAGACTCTATATCTCAGATAGCTTACATTGATTTTGGCCTTGATGACTGAGAGCTTCTCCTGAGCAGAAGCTAGCTCAGCGTTGGCCTTGTTCAGAGCTTGTCTCTTGGGCTCCACTTCGCAGTAAACCTCGTAGAACTTCACTATGTTAATGACCCAGGAGCACAGGCCGGCCGCAGCGTTGGACTTAGCCGCCACCAGTTCCGGCTTAAACTCCGGGTCCTGCAGGTAGGGCTGGATGGCTTTCAGGCAGTTTTCATGGATGTTCTCCTTGTTGAAGTTCATGAGCGAGTCCAGAAACGCGTCCACTTTGGCCATCATCACCTTGGCTGCTTTCCAGCTGCGATCCTTCGGAACCCGGCCGCCGGGAGCCATGAGGACCATGACGGCAGCAGTCACATTCGTAACAGCAGCCACCGGAGACCCAAAAGACTTCAACTCTGTCAGGTTATTCTATAGGAAATATAAAGATCGTACAGAGTAAATTAAGCAGATTATATGGACATTTTTAAAAAGTATTGAGACACACTGCTTAGCTATTAAATTCAGACCTTTTATTCAATCCCACTGCCACATGGGTATAAAGCCACAAATATGTTCACATATTGTGAAAGAATCAGTGATTCTAAGAGCTTTCTATATTCCACAGTCATACTTAGTCATACTTTTCCTCTGTTTGTGGCGTATTCTGTACCCTCATACCCTTGATTGCACTAAAATTGCTGCAAACTTAAGCTAGTTTGGATATTTTTATAAGCCTGAACAGAATCAGATCAAGAACCAGTTATTTTAGTCAAAAGCGCTAACAGTGGTCTGGTGAAGCCCCCATCACAAGTCGCTTCATGAAATTAGGTGTATATACCTGTAAAACTATGAGTCTGATTATCTGTATTGCCAATTAATTCTGAAATGCTCTGCTGACTCAATAACTGCAGAGTTCCAAAACTGCAGTTAGAGCTGCAAAGGAGGACTGGTTCCATATTAATGCTTATGGATGTAGGAATAATGTCTAAAGCCCTATCCGGGTGGGATTAGTTTCTAAAGGGGGATGTCGGTGAAAAATATTTCACTCTTTTTTTTTTCACTACTCAGTGATAAAACTCTTGCATCTGGACAATTGCAACTGGAAAAACAGGAGTACCAGTAAGTTTTTTTTGGCTCTCTTGGTCACAAGACATCGCATTCAGTAGCTCCTCCATTTCCACTCGCCAGACTAAAATTACCGGTGGATCACGGTTCAGTGAGTTCAGCAAAAACCAGTAGGTAATTCAGAGGACGTCTGAGAAAAACACAACATGGTCGTTCCGGACGGGAATAAAATCACAGAGGATCCCCATAAAAGAGAAAATTACCCCAGGACCCCCTGACTAGTCCCATTCAGGTAGGGTTTAAGTGTAATGTTATTCTTTGCAGAATGACAAACAAAAAGTCAAATCAATAGGGGCACAAACACAATACTGCTAAGTAGTACCCATGTATGTACTAAACATACATGAATGTTATGTGGTGTTAGCTTGATGCTAATTTGTGGGATACTAAATTCAATTACATTTGTATTAGCTTTGCAGCTCCAGTGCTAAACTAATGAAGTGAACTTCAATTAGAATCAGCTAGTCAATTACATTTAGGAATATTATAAGGGAAATGTTAAGGAATTAGATTTTTCAGAACTACTGCTAAATAACCATTTAAGGCCAAATGTTTCATTGGCAACATATTTTTTATATCTCTTAACTGTTTAAAAATGATTTTCTTTATGTGCTGCATAGTAATTAAAAGTGGTATTTACAGTTAAATAGTTTGTTAAGCATGCAGGGCTTTTTTTCCACCAACAAAAATGTATTATTACTTTTAGATACTTTTCCATCTATAACATACAATATTTGTTCACATTCAGACATGTTTCTGTTCTGTTCTGAAGAGTCAAATGTAATACAAAAACTTAAAGACCATGTTTTGTTGCAAAATATTGCATGTTCACTTGGCCTTTTCTAAGAATCGTCCATAAAGGCCTAACAAGGCCATAGAAAGCTCTATAATGTCAGAACAGGGGTCTCAGATGCTGCAAATGCTTTAAAAATATTCCGTGCTGTACATCTGACCTTGTTGAGTGTGTTGAGAGCCTCCTGGGCTGCTATGAGAGCAGGCTCTGCCTTGGCCAGATCCTCCTCGCAGTCCTTCTGCTTCCGGGTCACCACCACGGCGATGCTGGCCACCTTCTCCTCCTCCTCATCAGCCACGGCCTTCTCCCGGCTCACCTTCTCCGTCTCCACGCCCACCACCTGGATCAGCCTGTCCGCGTCCTCGTTCTTCTGCTTCAGGTCCACCTCCTGAGCCGCCAGCTTGGCTTTCAGGTCGTCCACCTGCGGAGCAACAAATGATGAGATTCAACAGAGACAGAGAGCGAATAAAGGTTGCCATGTTCATAGAATGCTTGATTTTAAGAGACTGACAGTTTTTATATGCACTGAAGTCCGTGAATATAAGCTTATTGCATTAGTTAAACTAAATTGGTCATAAAAAGTTATTGATTTTGCCATTATAATCTAATTTCATCTTAAACTCCAGTATATGAATAACAAATCATTTGTTTTTGGCTTAGAGACAGATTGTAATCCAAGACACAAGAGTGCTTTTGCATGTTCACATTTTTAATGGATAAAAAATTTTTATTTCAATATACACATTGGTTTTTGTGAACAGTGTTTTAGTCCGGTGGAGGAGTGGGGGGATACGACAGGATTTTAGCTCTTGCTCATGAATATTCATATATGCAAACAATTAGCTTCTGATTGGCTAACAGCATTGCGAGGCAGTAAGATGAACAACAGTTAAAAACGTTTTAAAATAAACACATTTTTACACTAATAACAGTCTTTGCAATGACATATGTTACTTCATACATATGTAATGTCCTGCTAATCGCAGTTCAGCCACTGACCTAGTCTCAGAATCTCTTTAAAACACAAAATCCAACGGAGATCCTGTGCAAACATATTCATTGCTGTATTACTGGGAAATGCATAGAACACAGATGTGTTATCTGCACAAATAACACAGGAATAAACTGCCATGTTGTTCCTAGCTCCTGTCTGACGAGACGGGCCTGGCTGTGTAGCTTCAGTTCTGTTTGTGGGCGGTCGTGAGCCAAGGAAGACGAAGCCATGAATACTAATTCACAGGCTGACGTAGACACAGTGCTTTTCCTGATCCTGAATATTTTGTGTTTTACTAGATACTGCAGACAATGGAGGTTGAGGAACAGTTTTAAGTGCAGCATCATACACAACTTAGAGAGACCTATAGTATTTCACAAAGAACAAGAAAAAGGGGATTTTAGTGGAAGGAGACCTTTAACATATCTTCAAGATACAAAGTTCTTAGTAACACACCACAAAAAAAAAAAAAAAAAAAAGTTAAAAGTTGTCTTTTTTGCTATTTACATATATTCACATTATTTCATAATATAAATACTGCATACTATTCTACATATTACATTCCTTTCATTTATAAAAAAATCTTCTGTGTAGTAGCAGAGTTCTGAGAAATCAGACTAAATGAAGAATGAAGGTTGAAATGTTTATGGAATGCTTGATTTCAATTGCCTGACAATGGCTGAGCTATATATAAAAAAAACAAAAATAATAAACTGTAAAGACACAGGAAATAGTGCAGTGATACGCTATATATTGCAGTCAGTGTATATAAGCTCATTACAAAAGCCAAACAAAGGAGCTCTGCATACTTCATATGCTGTAAGCTATAAGCTATATTAGTCATGAACGTTGACTAAAAAACGTAATGAATTTGTCATTATCATCTAATTGCATCTCCAGCTCCAGCTTATAAATAACAGATCATTTGTTTTTGTTTTGGAGTCGGATTTTAATCCGAGGAATGAGTACGCTGCCTGTCGTATGCTGTCATTCTTAATAGATAAATAAAAACATCTCTCCCGGGCAAGAACAATAGCACGAACAACTGTTTGCATAGATATGATTGATGTGGATAGTTTAACAGACTGAGGCTTTTCTAATCACAGGACCTCATTATGTTACTGCTGCTGACGTTTTCAGGCAAACATTGTCAGAGAGGGAAAAGTCAATCAGAGGAGAAAATTGGAATGAAAGAAACAGAGAAACACGAGGAATGAGCAATTAGCTCTGCAACTGTCGTCAGCAACAATCTGAAGCAACGTGATGCACCAACTAAACCGAACAAACAGTCAGATGAGCGCCGTACAAGAACTTCATCTGCAATCTCAACTCTTCTCAAGGTTGTACGAGAGAAATCAAAAACAGACTTTTTTTTTTTTAGCTTCCAAATGAGCTGATTAACCACAAGAAAATGAGACGTCTGGGACGAACCGCCTTCGGGGTAGCGGAACGGCGAAACACACACAAAATCAAGTTGCTATCATGTGGGTAATTAAACTGATGAATAGGAGGTAGAGATGATGGAGTACTAATTGCTTGCAAAGCACAGTCAGAAACCACACTTAAATCCCTCTTCATCTGAGTTTCTCCCTCTTTACTCTCCAAACTACATGAAACAGCCGTAATGATCCCCACTTCATCCGAAGAGAAGGCGCTTGCTGAGCTACATGTGGCTTTCTGCACGGGGACTGCACCATGCAGACGATGGAGTTACATCAAAGCACATCCATCCGAAATGACCCGAGTTAAACATTTTCACACTATGGTGGAAGAAGTTCTGAGCATGAAAACTTAAGAAATGTTAAGCACGTTATGACCAACTCCTTCTGCATCCATTATTTATTTTTTAGCTCCACTGGCTGAGAATAATATAGGAGCAGACTGTAGTCCTTCTGTTTCTCTACATACTATATCTTCCACCCTTAACCCTGTTTGTCTATGTTCAGGACAACACAGGACCACCAAAGAGTAACTATAAAATGGGTGGTGGGTCATTCTCAGCTCTGCCACGACACTGACATGGTGCTGGTATAAGTGATTGGATCAGACACAGCAGTGCTGGTGGAGGTTTTAAACTCCTCAGAGACACTGCTGGACTGAGAATCGTTCACTAGTAGTGTCATGTGGGAAGCATCCTGTGAGCAGCATCCTGTAATCACTGATGAAAGACCAATAGACGAACAACACATACTACAATCTACAGCTCCGGAAAAATAAAAAAAAATGAAGAGACCACTTGAGTTTCTGAATCAGTTTCTCTGATTTTGCTATATATAGGTTTAGGTTTTATGAATGATCATTGTTGTTTTATTCTATAAACAATAGACAATATTTCTCCCAAATTCCAAATAAAAATATTGTCATTTAGAGCATTTATTTGCAGAAAATGTAAAATGTCTGAAATAACCAAAAAAGTTCTTTCAGACATAAAATGCGTATTTATAAAGTTTTAAGAGTTCAGAAATCAATATTTGGTGGAATATTTTTTTTTTCCATGCATCTTTGCATGTTCTCCTCCACCAGTCTTACTCACTGCTTTTGGATAACTTTATGCCACTCCTGGTGCAACAATTCGAGCAGTTTAGCTTGATTTGATGGCTTGTGATCATCAATCTTCCTCTTGATTATATTTTAGGTCAAATCAAAGAAACTCATAATTTTTAAGTGGTCTCTTATTTTTTCCCCAGAGCTGTATAAGGTGGATCAGCTAGATATGGCACACTCAGAGTGGACACAGTGTTTAAAAACTCCAACAGCACTTCTGTGTCTGATAAACCCATGCCAGCACAACACACACTAACAGACTAAATGTTTTATGAATGGCAGAACAAAGTGAGGTGAGAAATAGGTACTATAGATACTCAAATCTTAGTTTAGCATTTAATACAAACAATGATTATTCATACTGCTATGTTCGGAGGCTTGTTTACCCTCCTGTGCTAGCCTTAGCTAAGATGGTTATCTTTGGATAACAGTGATCAATTAGAAAGACAAAAAAAAAACAATATAATTTTATTGTTATAGTCTACAGTGTAATTATTTAATATAATAGCAAGTACACAGCACTTCTCAACTGGTATCCTCCATTCCTGTGTTCTTGTGAGTAGCAAGGTAACTTGTCAAGAACGTTCTTAGTACTGAAAAAAAACAAATTCAAAGTCACTAGACAGTACAGCTCCTTAAGATTCGTCCTTGTTTTTAAAACTATATTTAGGAACTAAAGTTTTGTTTAATGCATTAATCCAGTATTGATTCTCCTCACATAAAAGATTAGGTTTTTCCAGTTTTAAGCAATGTAAAGCAATGACCAGGTTCAGTCAGGAGATTCACAAGCTGTCACAGCTGTAATAAAGTGCAACCTGGCAAACATCCAGAAGTGATCTGCTGCTTGTGGGTGGGTGGGGACTGTCTAGTTTGCATCAATATCCGCTAATTATATGTTGCAGCGGTCCCACTTCAATAAAGCAGTTTGAGCAGCACCAATAAACCTCCAGCCTCATTAACACCTGCTTCTTATTCTTATAGCTGCACGGCTTTAGCTCTTACTCCTGTATGTGGCTCTTCTTCTGCTGGCTCTTCTCTTCGCCAACAACACTTCTCTTCGGCCACTGGGCTGTTAATCTAAAGAGGCTGCTGCTGCTGCTGTGGGCGTCGATCTCATCTATCTCTCTCTCTCTCTCTCTCTCTTTCTTTCTTTTAGCACAATAGAACACAGAAGGTCTGGGCGTGTACGAGAAGAAGTTTCAGAAGTTTCAAATCAGGCTCCTTCTCTTTTTTCTTCCTCCTCTCTTCTAGGAGTGCGATCTATGTGAGCAAATGAGCTCTCCAACTGCTTATCCACTGAAAACGTAGCGGGGCCCAGGATGCAGCCCCGAAGCCATTAGTCTGGAATGAAAAGAGTGTTTCAGCAGGTCTACACCTCTGGGAATCACACC
Source organism: Astyanax mexicanus (assembly GCF_023375975.1). Classification (NCBI taxonomy): domain Eukaryota; kingdom Metazoa; phylum Chordata; class Actinopteri; order Characiformes; family Acestrorhamphidae; genus Astyanax; species Astyanax mexicanus. Next base: position 27,096,530 of record NC_064422.1, read on the forward strand.
CACCCGTCTCTAGCCCTGACACACACAAATGCTGCTTCAGAAGAGACCAGAGAGCAGCTCTCAACGCAGGGAACATTACACAAGCAGCCGCTGAAATTAACCAGCAGCAAAGCAAGGCAACGTTTAGGAGGATAATAATTGGAGCTAACAATGTTCTAAAGTCACAGTCACAGCAGCTCTTCTAGTGGGATCGTCAAATATTATTAACCTCGTGAAGTTTATGCACACACACAACTACACACGAGCTACACTCGTTTTTATTTTTTTAATCTCTCCGTGAGGATGATGTTCAGTCATTAATTTATTCCGCAGACCCTCCTGACCGCTGTTAAAATGCACATCATGTGTGAAGCACACTACAGCAATGACATGATCTGATCCAATCCTTTTCATGCAATCAACAGGGAGAGTTAATGGCTGAAAGGAAAGCAGAGCAGTAATGGGGCAACTCCAAAGAGAACCAATTAAAGCCCATTCTGTCCCGTCTCTTTACACAGTAATCTGAAAGAAAATGGCTTGTGCCAGGAAAAGGGTGCTGATGTTAATTTCGCTATGCTTCCTTTTGTCCTTTTACTAGACCTGTATCACCGTGAAGTGGCCAAACAGGAAGCAGTAAATCTAAATCAGTAAGAGGCTAGTCAGGTAAAACAGCACACTACTGAGGCTCCTGTAACGAACGCTGGGAATATAAACGAGCCGCGATTTTAGCAAAGAATTATAGTCTCGTACTTTTAATGGGGACATTCACAGGGTAATAAAGTACTGCACCATCCTCTTAAGTGGATACTTGATGACCACTGCATTTTTCTCCGAGATCAAGATTACTGATAATGATTTCACGAGCACGCACTCATGTGGACAGTGCTGAGCGATGCAGAAGAACAACGTCTGCAAAAAACTGCAAAAAAAGATGTTGATAAGTTCGGTGGAGAAGGACAAGGACAACAATCAAAATTTAAACTGACCATAGAAAATAGAAAATACAGACAAACAGATACACTGACTGACAGACAGAGACACAGTGAAAAAGACAAGATCCAGGAACAGAAAAGCAGAAGGTCAATTGGACAGAGATAGAAAGTAGTAGACAATTTAAAATGTGTCTGTCTTTTTTTAATACTATAGCACTGTTAAAAAAAGGCATATTGAAACGTCTCATGAGATCTGGCATGTCAGTGATGAATATAATATAATAAATAAACAAGCTGTATTACACCAAGCTTGTCAAAAACAATTACTATTATCTATTTTGTGTCCAATTAAATTTTATAAACACTCACTGATTTTTACTAAATGTTAATCAGAGGTGTCAAGCAATGAAGTAATACTTTGTTAGCTTACTCAAGCAGAAATTTCAGTTATTTATACTTCACTGGATTTGATTATTGTAATGACTTTTTACTTCTACTCTTTACATTTTCACACAATTATCTGAATTTTATATTCCTTAAATAAAAAAAATCCTCATTACTCCAATTTCTTTTCAGCTTGTTTTCATGCTGGCTTTTCATCGTTCCAGAATTCAGATAAATCTCTCCATCCAGATGGGAGTGAATTTGATAGTGTTTGGATGAGAAGTATAATCATGTTCCATTCAGACACCCTATTGGTTTATACGCGATCCATCACACCTGCACACATCACGCCCACACTCCAGCAAGAACATAGCAGACTCAAGAGAACTCAAGCAAAATGTCCTACTAGGCTTCTTTAATATATTTAGACTGAAATGCATTCATTTTAATGGGCATATACACAGCTGAATCAGGGAGTCTAGTGCATTCTAAATTATTCAACATTAACAGTTTAATATAACATTGTGCACTATAGACTCCAGTTGCAAGGCCTAAGCTTTTGTTCTTAATGGCAGTTTTTCATCCTGCATTACTTTTAATTTTGCACTTAAAGTAGTTTTGAAACCAGTACTTTTACACTTTTACTTGAAGTAAAAAGCTTGAGTTGACACTTCGATTTCTACAGAAATATTTTCTACCTTTGGAAAATCCTACTGACTTTGCCAAATGATGACATTTATCTCAGTTTTATTTTTTATTTCAACCCCCATTTTTTGCCACCATTTGCTAGGCCGTTTACCACACCCACTCAGCTGGACTCCTCCAACCACTAGCAATGCCCCGTCAGAAAGGTTAAGACTAGCACATGCATCCTCAGACACACGTGAGCAAGGCCAAATGTGCTGATGGCAAGCAACATGATCGTTATTTGAACCGGCAAACCTCGGATCACAGTGGCAGTGCATTAGTCCACAGGACCAGTCAGAGCCTCAAAACATTCCTCCCAATATTTTGACAGATTCTATTAGAAATAATGACCAAAATGTTTTTTTCACTTTTACTTAAAATCAACTGCCTATAAGCTTTTATACAATTATTTGGTGGTCAGTCAGTTTTAGCAGCATTAAACCCTGTGATGTTTGCTTCATTTAAATATTATCCTTTTAATGAACAAAAAAGAAAAAAAAAAGCACTATAAACACACACCTAAAATCCTTAAATTTTCCCAAAAATCATCAATTCGCCTTTTAAGCCAATGCTCCTTATGTATGAATTTTACCAGTCAGGTTGTAAGGAGCAGTAAAGCTATTCTACTGAAGTGCAGCGTTACACAGGAGTTTCAGTTTAGATCGAAGCACCGAGGCTGGAGCTGTATTAGCATTAGCCGCTAACAATGCTCATCGCTAGCTCTTTTGCTGCTCAGAAATGGGTTTTATTGGCCTGTAGCCTGCTTCTAACACCGACTAGCACTGCTGGAGCAGCATAAACCACTAACCGCACTAAGCGCTAGCTCTTTCGCTCTTCAGAGGTGGGTATATCATCGGACTGTAACCTGGTTTTAAACGTTTGCCACTCAGGGTTCCTCAGTGTAGCGCTGTTGGGCGCCATTAGAGCTAATGTTGCTAATGCTCTAGCCTTTAGTGCTGGAGAAATTTGGGAATCTATGCTTACTGTACATAGACGGAAGCACTTTACTCACCCAAATAAACAGTTTTCAGGAGAGAAAGCTGAGTAGATTAACATTCAGTGCTCGTTAGATTTTGAAAGTAAGTGTTATATTTTAAGAATTACAGTTTTGTTTACTTAGCGTTACTTAACTTAGTAACCTCCCCCTCAAAACCACCCAGCAGTGAGACCTGCTAAATTAGAAGAAAAGATGGTGACACCCCTGTTCTTTACTAGGATTGCATAATGTGCCTTATAATCTGGAGCATAATGCGAAAAAAACAGTATTAATTTTTAACATATAGGAGTGAGGAATGCAAGCTCAAAATCACCGGTGGTTCTGTGTCATTTAAGAAGCCAGTGCCTTTACTGTTATATGTAACTAGATAATGTAAAGCTAGTTGTATTATGTAATGATCTTTAATGACCTTTGTTTTAGAAAAGTATAAGAGTGGACTCACCTGAGCAGAGGTGCTGTTGAGCTTCTGCAGGCCGTTTTCAAGGCGCTCCATCTTCATGGTGAGGTCTTTCCTCTTGAGGGCCAGCAGGTTGCGGTACAGCTTTATCTGCTCCAGGAAGGACTTCGGTGTTGTGTAGTTGTAACGTCTCTCGTTGGCCAGGTAGTCCTTGGAGGTCTTGTTCACGCTGACGTGGACGTAGGCCATGAACTTGCTCACAGAGTCCTTTACCTCTGGCTGGATGTGGAGGAATTAAAATGAAACTGATTAAATAAATAAATAAAATATATACTCTATATTTGTAAGAGGAACAGCGTCTTGCCGGGGGTGTCTCTGCGACGGCTTCTGCTCGTCATTTAGTTTCCTTCCAAATGTGAAAAAGCAGAGAGCGGGTTTACACCAGCGTGTGCAGCTTAATTATTTTCGTCATGACTCCAGGCGTCCTGACTTCCAAAAAATTGCACTCAGCACTGAATTGTATTAGCAGCTGAATTTGAGCGTCTCTCTCTCTCACTCAGAGATCAGTGGAGCTGTAGGCTGCAGTGTGACTGCACCATGCTGAATAACACCCCTCACTACTACACTGTTAAGCTCAGCTGTCAATCACTCAAACACTCTGTTACATCTACATCTACAGTGTTTCAAAACTATTTTTTTATGGCAGTGAGCTCTGTTTACTGCGTAGTTGAGCTCTGATATTTGTGTATTATGTCACGGGCATCCCACAGCATGATCCTGAGCTTTTCTCACCTCAATGTGCTCCACCTCCTGTAGGAACCTCAGGCTGACAGACTCCAATGCCTCCTGTGGCCACTCGTGGAACCAGTCGATGACGGTGCAGTTCACCACCGCTGGGAACTTCCGGCTGCGCACCCTCAGCTTGCTGCCCACTGGGGAGAAGCATAGAGCCACCTGAAAAATAGGCATGAGTGGGGTAAAACAACCAAATGGTGCACCATAGCAACCACCCGAGTTACGTTCAAAGCCATACATTTTCACCACTGCACCTGTCTAGCAACCATGTTCTGTTCCAAAGACCAGCATCATTTAAACTTGATAAAGAACAGGAAATGAATCACTATAGCAATACAATGAAAATGTTGAGCACACAATTATATAAATATTTAACAAAATATCAAGTTCTTCATAAGACCAGCATTACTTTAAATGCATTTTTATATTTGTTCTACCTGAGTATTACTCAAAAAATGATGCAGCAATATCAATTGAAACATATATCTTGAATACATGAAAAAGATAACTTTAAAAATGTAGTGGTGTGATATAATAACCCTTTGGTTTTCATGTTTTAAAGGACGTAAAACACATTCTTGTCTTATTTTTCAGTATTATTACTAGAAACATACATAATAAATACAATTAACAATGTTCTTCAAGACTTTTGTGGTATCATTTGATAACCATTTTAGCTTACTTTATAGGACAAATACTTCTAAAATGTTACACTGATCTCTCAGGTTGCTCTTTTGTTTTTCTGGTGCATATTTGTTGATTAGACATGGTTAAATCATGTTTATTTAGCTGTAAAAAAAGTTTCTGTTCCATTTTCAGTCTCTGCAGGAGAAGCGCGAGCCTCTGTGCACGAGGCTACCGTAATATACAAATTAAACACACACACAAGTACTTTTCCATTCTAATTTACCAACAATCTCATGCGGGCTGGTCAAAGCTTGTCAGAGGGCTAGTTGTGGTTTTGAAAATAGGGTTATGACATAAAAAATATGAATATGTATTTATGTATATACCTTCCACACGTATCTCACAATGATTAATACTTCTGTATCAAATCTACACTGTGTACTCAATATAAGGGGTGATGCAACTATCCCCGAAGCTGCCTTAAACTCCAGCCCTAAAGCCTTCAGATATTACCTCCCCGTTCCAGCTCCCTCTGGCATAGTCTGGCACTTAACACACACTCATTTCACTGTGCATTACAATTTCTCAATTAGGTTAAACTGGATTTTCACCAGAGTTCATTAAAGCAGCAATGAAGTAACACAGCTGTGTACGGAGCATGGATATCAGACTGTTAAACTGGAATCAGCACCTTGAGCTGTCGGCGGACGCGTTCAATAAAGAACTTCCAGCAGTTCTCCCTGCTGTCCAGAAGGCCTTGGCCACGCACTTCATTCCTCACACTATTGATGATGTTCTCCACCTCATCATCAGGATACAGGTCTGGGATTTCACCTGTGAGAGAAGGAGTGATGAAGTGAAAGAAAACACATTAGGAGGTCTTGAGTTAAATAAACAGTGTTGGGAACATTCTCTCAGATGTGGGGTGTGGAGAGGAACTAGTTTAATATATGGGACCAATACGCTTTTGCAAGCATCTCTGCAAAGACATATGACCAACATGTTCATGCTAAAAACTGGTATCTGTCCAGCGGTCTAAAGCGCTGCCACTATGAGCGGGAGGTCCCAGGTTCGAACCCCTGCTCATGCAGTTTTGCCATCAAGCTTCCGGTGCTTAGAGGGAGCACAATTGGCCCTGCTCCCTCTGGGTGGGTAGATGGCGCTCTTTCCCCACATCACTCCTAGGGTGATGTCCGCAGCGCAGGGCGTCTGTGAGCTGGTGTACCGGAACAGAGTCGCTGCGCTTTCCTCAGCAATTCTGCATCAGCAGCAGCTCGAAAAGAAGTGGTGGCTGACTTCACATGTATCAGAGGAAGCATGTTTTAGTCTTCACTCTCCAGGTGTGTTGGGGCATCACTAGTGATAGGGGGAGTAATTGGCCGTGAAAAACAGGGAGAAAATGGGGAAAAATTTGAAATATAATTATAAAAAAAAAAATGGTATCTGGTAGAGTCCTAAGCCACTGTGAGCATGGAGAAATCAGAACTGCAAGCTCATTGTTAAACCAAGTAAATGAATTTGAATTCATAACTGAAGCGAGCCAGCACTTTAAAAGACAGCGCACCAGAGTCTTTGAAAGGATGCGCCACAATGCACATTTTAAGATAACTTTAAATAAATGTTCCACACTATAGTGTTGAAACCCATTCTCAACAGAGTTCTCTATCCCCCAAACATACAGACTGATGCTTTAAGAAATACTGACGACACTAAGAGAACAACCTTTTAAGTCTTATTTCAGTATTGACAGGTGCATCTTAAAACCTAAATATTATTGAAAAGTTAATTTATCAACTTTAATTATTACCTAATTTAATATTAATTTAATTTAATAAAGTTATTGTCAGGAAAGTTTAAAGCACTTTATGTTTCCCTCTGCTAAAGAACTTGAGATACAGATTTAATTTTCCAGTACACTTTCAGCAGCCATCTGGTTAAATGAGCACTGTGCTTGATTGGACAGCAGACTCATCTAACCTACACCCCATGGAGAATCTATGGATTATTGTCAACAGTAAGATGAGAGACAGAAGAACCAAAAATGCAGACGAGCTGAAGGCCACTATCAAAGCAACCTGTGTTTCCATAACACCTCAGCAGTGCCACAGCCACTATTCTTCAGCATACTTTCAGCAGGCCAATTTATGTGTTAATAATATATTGTTCAAATTTTCTAAGATACTGACTTTTGTGTTTTCATTGGCTGTAAATGTGTGAAATAAGTCACTCTGTGACTTAATGAAACTATTTTTAATATATGACTTTCCCTTTTTAAAGGGAATTTAAATTTCTTGAGAATCTCTTGAGATGTGCCTGTACCGACTACTCACTCAGCGAGCTAACCAGTTAAACATGCTTCTATAACATTACTAAACATATCCATCACCATCCCAGAAAAGGGCTTTATTCCACTCTTCATAGCTGGCAGAGGAAAAAAGCTGACTCGAATGCCAGCAGGCTTGAGTACATGACAGCGCTTACCAGATGCCAAAAGGTCGTTGACTAACACGAGGAACTTCTCATCTGCAACCTGGGCATCTGTCATTAGGAACACCGTGCCAATATTCTTCACCCCGGCTTTGATGCACAGCGCGCCCAAATCGCTCTGAAAAAAAAAATAAAAATAAAACAAAACAGCATCCCATCAGCCATTCTGCCATTCTCCACCCGTCTGCTGAAAGCGTCTCTCAGGAACAGCTGGGATGAAATATACTGTGGACATAAAGCTGATGAGCTAGAGCGCCACATAATATGACTGGGTGCCGAAGAGGCCTTCTGTAAACTCGTTAATTATTCAGACGTTATTGGTTTTGGCTTTGGCGGGGCACGACCGGAGCATCATTACAAAGGATTTACAGTCCTGTGAGAAACATTGCAACAACAGAGCAAGAGGGTAAACGGCAACAGCTTCTCATCACTGTGTCAACATGTCATTTACGCTTGTTTATACACCGACGGAGTGGTCTCGTATCGGCTGGAGGTATTAGACGCTAGACCTTGAGATCCGTGATGCCGTATCCCTTCTTCAGCGTGATCTGGAACACCTCCAGGGAGCTGATGAAGGCTGCCAGTCTGGTGAGGCTCTGCTTGCCGCTGCCTCCCACCCCAACCAGCAGAGCGTTCCCCCGGGGAGACTCCAGGATCCGGTTGATGCGACAGCTGAAACACACGAGAAAGGTGAAGAAAAAAAAAGTGTGAGGAAGGGAATTAGGGTTGTTTTGCTGAGCGCAGAACAGAAACTGTTTGTCATCAGCATCAACATCATCATCATCATCATCATCATCATTGTCTCTGGGAATATCATAAACAAACAGCCTGACTCTTTCCTAATTTGTGCCCACTCATACTGAGCTCACAGCTGGGATAGTTCTGTACATCACTGCAATGTTTCATTAGCAGGTAGGGCTGCACAATACACAATACATCTAATATTTCTGGAATGAGTAGGGCCTAAATGCCTAAATAGGCCATTTCAACAAATACACACTCAACAAAATAACTCAAACACTTTTTACTACTAAGCAAAGTGTCTTGTACATTGACCTTAGAACACTGAAAAATAGCCTTTATTACCTGTCCCCTCTCTCTAACTATAAATTCCTTCAGAGATATATATTTTTGCATTGTTGTGTGACTCTAAATCCCATCTACGCTTTAAAATATATATTTTTTTATAATAAATCCATAATATTTAAGTTAAAATACACATTTTAGTTTGTCCTCATGCTATCAGCATAGCTAATATTTTTATATTATGTTATATTATATATTATGTTTCATGTTTTTGCTAATTCTATGCTAAAAACTCTTTTAGCATTTGTTACTTTAATTCCTGTTACTCACAACATAAAAAGTAACAGGAGTGAGTGCCAGTAACAGAAGTGATTTTTGTTCGTCAAAAATGTAGTAAATTTACAATTATTTGAACATGCAGTCAACCATTTCTTTAAAATAAATACTTTCTTGAGAGAAAATCAATGGAATGAGTGGACTTGCTTTTAAATGATTTTTAAATGTCACATGAGCGTGATTTTGTAACCATCTTCGAATTAGAAACCTTGTTAAAAATTAAGTACAGCTGCCTGAGTTTGATCAGTACATGTTTTGAATAGTTAAATATAGGTGATATTAGATTATAGATATAGAGTTGAAAAAAGATTTAAAAAGTTTAATTTAGAAGAGTTACAACAAGCAAATGGCACCTATTTGGTGGAGTGACCCATATGCAATCAAATCATCACAGTGATGCCTGGAAATCTAGTATAAAGCCTTCTCTATACAGAGACAATTCTTTTGTCCATATACAGTGGTGTATCTGGCCACAGCAGGTATCTGAAAAGATCCGGGAAAGATTCTTACATATGAGACATGGCATCCCCGAAAAGGACAAGGTTCATCGCTGCGTTGACTTCATTGTAGCTGTCGAGTGCCTCCAGTAGAGTCTTGTTGAGGCTCTCCCAGGACTGCACAGGCATATATCTGGGCTCGCCGATGCCCAGAGCGAAGTGGCAGTACATATTCATCACCTTGGCCTCCTCCAGGGCCTCCTCCATATCCTGATGGGAACACAAACCTGCCTTAGTGTGCCATTAAATATTAAATCTTGAATAACAACCCCGCACTGTAGCTACCTAAGGAGAGACCTCCACTCAAACTCGATTAAAAACCGTTTCACTCAGAAACCAGCATACGTTTGGGCTTCAACTGACAGCATTAACATATCTTCCTTTATAAGCTTCATGTTTCTTTCTTTCATATCTCTCTCTCTCTCTTCAATCTACTCCAGAGTTTCCGCCAGTTTCCTTTCTTTACTGACTTGTTAGAAAGTTGAGCACAGCAGGACTGGACAGATTTGAGCAGGCAGCGTGAAGGATGTATGTGTATATGTGTGTGTGTGTGTGTGTGTGTGTTAGATGAAGATGACGGGATGCTGCCTTACAGGAGAAAAGGCATGAAAGGGGTGTCGGTTCTGTCCCTCTAGCATGACCGCTCTGTGATAAACTGAGGGAGTCAGGGGAGCAGTGGAAAGAAAACCATTAAAATGTTTCTCCTTCTCCTCCATCTTTTTTTTCCCACTCCTAATTTGCTGAACTGTTGGCAGCACAGTCTGACAGGGTTTTGCTCTGATTAACATTGTCTCTGGAAGGCAGCGCTGGCCGGTGCTCCGCGGCCTCACTCTGCCGGACACACCGGCCCTAATGACTCCGTCCACAATGTCAAACTGCAGGCAGAAGACTCTCACCTCGTAAAACTTGCCCACCATCTCCGACTGCAGCTTGTCAAAGGTGGAAAAGTCCTTGTCTTCCACCATCTTGTCTCGGTAAACCCGGTTGGACTCGTGGAGGTAAACCTTCACCAAGTCCTGCGGAGTCTTCATGCACTCACTTTTACAGAATAGCATGCCCTAAAACACAAAAAAAGACACAACAGGTAATGATACACAAGATATGCGGTAAACACGGTAAATGCACAGGCTACATTCCAATATACTCACCTCTGAGCGGCTGAATGGATAGCGCTTAGCAGGTAATGGTAATGCTGCTCCAGCAGCGCTAGCTGGAGTTAGCAGCAGACTACAGGCTGATAATAATCTCCTCTGAACGGCCAAAAAGCTAGCGCTTAGCAGGGAATGTTAATACTGCTGGAGAACTAAACTGAAACTCCCGTATAACGCTGTACTTCAGCAGAGTGTCTTTACAGCTCCTTAATACCTGACCGGTAACGTTCATACATAAGATGCAGCGGATTATAAGGCGCACTGATGAGTTTTGGAAAAAAAAAAAAAAGTATTTTAAGTGTGCCTTATAGAGCGCAAAAATATATTAAAATATATAAAATATATTACACTGGCTTTCAAGAATCCTGGTAGGCTTTACAATCAAAAGTAGGACTAACATAAAATTGATTTTTATAGTTGTCACACAGACTACACTGTCATATTGACATAATTGTCAATTTAAAGCTAAGGGTAAATTCACTTCCAATGCTAAACTTTTTACAGTGAACATTCATTCCACTTTATCAGGTGGGACCGTACTGTCACGAAACCAGGCACATCAAATCCTTTAGGTAAGACTGTATTTTCTCCATGATGTGAGTGGTTTATTACAATTCCACCTTTACAATGTTGTTGTTTTTTTTTTGTTTATTTGTGTATACGTGAGCGTCTGACAATGAATTCACACATGGCTCAGCAAATCAAAATTTAGAAACGAATGAACGCATTTTATAGGACAGATTTTATCCTTGCTACCTACTCGTACATTGAGAAAACACCACAATGAAGTACAGCTATGAACCAGCTCTCAGGTTCTGCTGGCAGTTTGTTGGACGCTGTAAAAATGCACAGAATAAAGAGCTCTGCTATGCACCATCCTGGAGGGCAGCCATTTTGAATCCAGGCCAAAATACAAGAGCACAGGGCTCACAAAGCTTGGGACTGGATAACTGACAGCCTAGAGAGAGGACAAACCATTTACTGTTTGCCAAGACAGGTTTATGCAAGATGAGCACTATACCTTTCTCGTAAATGCGTGGTATCGGACAACTACGGGTGTGCGTGTCTCCAATCAGCTGAGAAAATTCTGTTCTCTAAGGCAAGGTAATCAATGTCAATACAGAACTAAAAGTCAAATATTCTCAGTAAGGCCTACAGAGATCCTGATCTTGAATGGATGAATGAACTTTCAGCATCATGGTCTTGCTCTGCTGCTTCGAATCGGCATTGATTACCCATCATGTGAGAAAGTGAACGGTTGCTCACATGTACGTTGTGGGCTAAACCTCAAATTCATTCTGACGTGCTGTGCATTCCTACTAGAATAATACGGACCTCGCCAGACAGTTTGCACTGAGCCCCATTACCTTCTAATTGTTTCTTATTAAATGATGCTTACATTTGCCACAAGCTGTTGTGTGTAACTGAAGAGTATGGACTGCAAAAATGTGGCAAATTACATTTAACTGAACAGCATCAATTCGTAAAGTTAAGTGCAGGGAACAGAATGGACCAGACAAAGCTAGATCTAAAGCTAACTGAACAGGATTGGCTGAGGGTATTGGGCAGAGTTGCTTGTAACTGGACAGCATGGACTGCAAGACCTTAGCATTTGCCTGTAACTGAACTACTGCACACAGAATTTGGCTGTATGTAAACAAAAAACTGTATAGACTGTAAGGTTTGAGCAGCACAGGATGCAAGGTTTAAAATATTTATATTAGTGTATCCCAAAAAAATAAGAATATCACTGAAAAGTTACTTGATTCCATTAATTTAATTATATATATATATATATATATATATATATATGTATGTATTACACAGAGTGATCTATTTTAAGTGTTTATTTTTTATTGTTGATGATTATGGCTTACAGCCCATGAAAACCCAAAAATATCTCTTTAGAATATTAGAATATTTTTCAAGACCATTTTTGGTCTTTTGGCAGTGTGGGCAATGTGCAAAGTCCTGCTGGAAAATTAAATCCGCATTTCTATAAAAGCTGTCAGCAGAGGGAAGCATGAAGTGCTGTAAGATTTTGTGGGAAAACACTGCATTGACTTTAGACTGAATGAACTATGTTTATTCATAGTTTTGATGCCTTCAGGGAGAATCTACAATATAAATAGTCATGAAAATAAAGAAAAAGCATTGAAAACAAAAATAGGTGTGTACAAACGTTTGGCCTGTATGTAACTGAACAGTATATATTATGGATTAGAAGGCTTGAGCTGAGGTGTGTTTAAATTAACTGCATGAATATCATGGCATTTAGGCCTGTAGTAACTCTCAGCATATTTCATCAAGTAATAGCATTAAAGCAGGCAGTGTATTTCAGCTGAGGTACTCCATCCTTAATTAACAGGCAGAAGGTTATAACAACCAGCAAGCAATCATGTTTCTGACATTCTGCCACTGCAGCGTATCTTCTGCGGCCAGGTATGCAGATGGCTAGTGTGGACTTCAATTGGACTCGGTTGGCCCTGTCTGGCAGACAGTGAGGAATGAGTGTGAGCACACCCAGTCTGGGATGCCTTCTCCCTCCTCATCTGTAGGGGGAGGAACGCACATTAAGAACGTGGCCACGTTTTTGCCTCCACCACAACTCCTGCATATCAATGGTGTTACCTGGAGCTGCCTGCACAAGCAATCCCATTAGTCACAATGTTGGACACGACATGACAACTGTCCTCTGCATCCGGCGTGAAATGGAGTGAGTAATTGATGTGAAGCAAACACAGAGGACACGGTGGAGATACCAATGCTGGACCAAAGCGGCCTGATTTAGGCTTTGCGATTTAACATGTTCTGAATGTACAAAGCATCGTCCGTACCCAATATAACAGCATGTAACATTTATAGCAGAGGAGATCCCTGAGGTTGATGTAGACCTTCAGAGCAACCCTAATTATTTCTGGAAACATTAACTCCTGTGTAAAAGTTTTAGACAATTCGGACCTTGCTTAAAACCATCTCACAGGTAATTTCAGAGCAAAGGTGGGTTTCTGCCAGGAAAAACTATTTATAACAACATTACAATAAACACAACACACAGATGGTCAGGAGAATAAAATTAGAAGAATTAGAATTCTCTGTGATTTGTTCAGTTCCATAAACGAAGGATCAGTTATTAGTGTTGTAGTATCCCAATCTCAAGACAGGTCTTGAAAGTAGGCTTGTATCTAATGGCTATTTCAATAGTCAAATTAATTTATGTAACTTCCATTAGGTCCATTCACTATTTATATATTATTAATTTATTGGTTAGTATTTACTTTTATTTTTATTATTTTAAAATTTCCCTTGGCATTGTGCTCCTGAACTGCCTCTGGGTTGCCAGGTTTGTGGTTTTACCGCCAAATGTGGGTTAAAATTCTAATGACATGGTCTTTAAACTAGGCTTGCATCTAATAGCTATTTTAATAGTCAACTAATCTGACTTTTATTTTTTTTATTAGACAAATAGTCCAAAAAAAAAAATGTCCACATTTATTTTTTATCTATTTTTTTTTTATCATACCCTTACTATTTGTAAGGCTCCTGATCCCATGCTTGTTTTACTGCATCTTGACAGCTGACCTGGCTCTAGACAGATTTTGCAGAACATTTTAATAGTTAGAAGCACATATATTAAATTTCAAAGCATATTATAAGAGAGATTCAAACATGCCCGATTTTGTAATTTTTTAGGAAATTCTATTTAAATATGTCTCCAATTGAGATGTAAATATTAATAGAATTTATATATCACTTTGAATTTGACCATGTTTTAAACAAAATAGTTTGTAATAGTTATAATGACAATTAATGTATAAAACTTCCATTAAGTCCATTAATTATTTACATATTATTCATTTATTTGTTAAAATACTTATTTTATTATTTTAAAATGTCCCTTTGTATTGTACTCTTGAATTGCCTCTCTAACCCTGGTTGCCAGGTTGGTGGTTTTCCCCATCAAATACAGGTTAAAATTTTTAGAACGAGGTTCGTGTTTTTTGGTGCTACTTTTATATTCATCAAAGTAGCCTTAAAGCCTTAAATGCAACCTTAGCTATTGAGCAAATTTTAGTTTCTGACTGTCAGGCTTCACAACAATGAACGTCCAATGAACGTCGCCTCGCTTTGCCAAACATTCACACAAAGCAATCCAGACTGTTCTCATACAGAGTTCCCCAATGGTGGAACAAACTACCTTCCACTACCAGATCAGGAGAATCTCTCGCTATCTTTAAGAAACTCCTGAAGACAGAGCTCTTCAAAGAGCACTTACTCTCTTAACACCTCTAACAAACTAACTAATTCTAACCTCATCTCCTTCTTCCCCTCCTTCACTCCTCTATCCTATTATGCCCATTTGACCTCCTTTTATCCCTATCCAAAGATGTTTTACCTTTAAACTCATTTTACATTGTACTTGACTATTGTAAGTCGCTTTGGACAAAAGCGTCTGCCAAATGTAATGTAATGTAATGTAATGTAATGTAAACAACAGACTTAGGAGCATATTTTTTGCTGGACCTGGCAACCCTTGCTGCAGCTCACGGTAACTGGCTGTCAGCTTTCTCTCTATTGCTCCAGAGACAACAGAAGGCTCTATATGTGGGATTTAAACACTGAAAATAGGTTTAAATTTATAATAGGCTGATATACAGGGAGTATCGCAGTTGTCTTTTTTGGAGGCACAGATAGTGAGCTGCATGTGTGAACCCATTACCCCTCCCACATCAATATTGTTGATTATGTTGATTAATCATTGCAAACAATTTGAGACCATATACACACAGTCTCTGTCTGACCTTGGTCTCGACCATACTATGGATTAGTCTTGTCTTGGTATGACGATTAATGGACAGAATACCTAGGGCTGTGTCCCAATAGTGTATTATAACCTAATACTATACAGTGTATACAATACTGCTAATCTTAATATTGCACAATTGACAGGATGGATATAATATGAATTAATGTAATAATCATTTTTGCACAAACAGAAAGAGATGATGTGCTGCTAAACCAACATGCATCACTGCAAGCTCTTGTATTGTTATCCGCCATTTCTTCCAAAATTGTTACAGATGGGAGTAGCCCCTCCCTCCCCTCTGTTTTTCACTGCATTATAGTATAAAAGGGCCCATCTAATCCACACTCCAGTTTTTGAATATTGTGTGTATCTTGGATATTGGAGCATACAAAACTTCCACTTTATACTACATACTTTAATACTAAATTTCATATTAGTTATTAGTACGCAAACAAGAAGCAACACTAGATGATATGTAGCTGACTGTAAACTGTATTAGTTGTAGCAGCCAAAAGTATATACAGCTTTGGAGAAATATAAGAGATCACTTAAAAATGATGAGTTCCTTTGATTTTACCAAATTAAAAACCTCTGGAATAAAATCAAGAGGAAGAAGGATGATCACAAGCCATCAAAACAAGCTGAACTGCTTGAATTTTTGCACCAGGAGTGGCATAAATATATCCAAAATCAGTGTGTAAGACTGGTGGAGGAGAACCTGCCAAGATGCATGAAAACTGTGATTAAAACCAGGGTTATTTCTCCAAATATTGATTTCTGAACTCTTAAAACTTTATGAATATGAACTTGTGTCTTTGCATTATTTGAGGTCTAAAAGCTCTGACAATATAGTTTTTTTTATACAGTTTACCTAGTTTATAGAACAAAACAACAATGTTCATTTTACTCAAACATAGACCTATAAATAGCAAAATCAGAAAAACTGATTCAGAAACTGAAGTGGTCTTCTTTTTTTTCCCCAGAGCTGTATATCAGTTATAGACTCTAGTTCCCACCCCATGACATGGACAAATATAGCCAAGCACCACCAGTCCCAATCATTACCACCTACTGCACTCTGATGGTGCACTGTTGGTGGTAAGCAATGCCTTCCATTGCGCATTACTAATAAACACAACAATATTAGCTAACATAAGAGTGCTAACATAACAGTACAAATCCTGTAGGGATTAAAATTATCCATACATAAATATGGACCTGCTTTTCTTTTCTTTCTCTTTTTTTTAAATACATTTATAGCTGTGCTTTGCCACAGATTTAAAATGATAATTTTATGAAAATCCTTTTTGTTTTTTAAACAGTCTGACGTACTTTCTTTAAAATATTGATAAGACTACATCGGACACTGAAGCGGCAAATCTGTTTTAGATTTTAGACTTTACACTCCACCTGCCTCCACTTTGAGGCAAGTGTCTGATTTATTCATGCGGTTTGCTTGCCTTCGCTGTTAGCTAGATTAGCCAGCTGTGTTGCTCCAGTGAAGAAGAGGCGAGCTTCAGACACCAAACATGTCTCAGCTGATCGACCACATTTGGGGGGGGAGGCAGAAATTTTATAAATTAGACTTTTCGACCAGAATATCAGTTTAAAAAATTGGAATTCTTGTGGCAGAGCAGCGACAAAGCCTGGAAATGGCCTGCCTGTCAAATAGCAGGCTTTTGAAAAGGTAGCAAGGGACATTTCATGAGGTGCCCTCCTTCGGAAAACAAATAAATCAAACTGATTGCCCATTGCATCTCAGCAAGCTCCAGTCCCAGCATTTCCTTACAGCCTTGCCAGGAAAGCGCCTGAGGAAGTCAGTTAAGATGACACACACACATACACACACACATAGAAAGAGAGAAGGAGAGAAAGAAAGAGAAAGGGAGGGAAGGAGGGAAAGAGAGAGGGAGCAGACTGCCTAGTGTTCCGCCTCCCAGTTATGGCAGACCCTACAGAAAACACAAGGCTGTCAACTCACAGCGGAGCCTTCACAGCACTCGCTGATGGATTTAGCCCTCAATGGAGCCTAATTATCTAAGCATCCACACTCACAGGCTATAAATTAATTACTTTATGTCTGTTAGAGCAGTCCAAATACGTAGTGGACCTTGTGGCACAATTTGAATGAAAGAGGATTTAATTATTTATTTATTTTTCTGAAGAAACTTTTTTTCTTTTTCTTTTTAAATGTCGCAGAAAAAACTTTTCATGCTATAAAAAGTGAGATGAGAGTTTAGTGGGTGAGGTTATGCCTCTTTAGTTCCCATTTCCAGTCTATTTTTACACAATTTGCAAAAGGGAAAACACTGAGCCTTTGGCTACTTTCAGAGCGTAATGCTAAATTGGTAGCGCTGTGCATCATAAACCTATTAGATTTCAGAAAATAATCATCCAGCAATCAACTCCAGTGTCTCGCTCGCTCCTAAGAAAATGGCAAACATAACAGGCATTCAAAATTAATAGAGAGAGAGAGAGAGAGAGAGAGAGAGGAAGAAAAAGGGAAAAGTTTTGTTGCTCCCACAGTAAAAGTAAGAAGAGTGAGGGCTAAAATGGAGAGGACTCTGGGGTTGCTCTGAGGCAACTCTCTCTCTCTTTCTCTTGCTCTCTCTTCCTGTCTGGCTCTCCTCAGGCAGCTGAACTGAATTGGGAGCTGAATTAGTAAGGCAGAACTAAGGCCAGCACTTCAAATGCTCTCTCAGCTGTGTCTCATCTGCTTCTGCTTCTTCTTCTTCTACTCTCTCTCTCTTTCCATCTCTTCCGCTCTCTCTCTCTCTCTCTCTCTCTCTCTCCATTTATCTCAGTGCTCTCTCTCTCTCTGCCTTATTTTGCTTCATTACTCTGCACTGCACTGAAAACAATGAGCAGGGGGTTCAGAGGCCAGCCTTCTTTTTTCCGTCTTTCATCTTCTCCACACCAAGGAAAGCAGCCCAATAAACTGTCGTCCCGAGCTTTCTTTTCTTCCTCCTTTCTTTTTCTTTCTCTCTGTTTTTAAACACCGGAAGTCAACAGTGCCTTGTCTAATCCAGCACCATAACAATAAATAGAGGGATCGAACCGTGACACTTAAAAAGAGCAGGCGCTAAATTGTTTACGTGTAAAGCTGGAGCTAATGGTGTGGAGTTGTTCTTGCTGGCTAGGCTACGGCTGAGAAGAGAATGACTACAAAGGCAAAAAACAAAGCAAAAAAAAATTAAAGGAACCAGAAAGTAACCTTCAACTAAGTGCTGAGAGAAAGAGAGAGACATCAAAAGTGGAGTAAAAAAGTAAAAAGCCCTCATTTCCCAGGTTTATTGTCTCAACTCAACTAAAACTCTTTCTATTAGACTATGCAGATATATTAAAAGAAATGTCAGAATTAATTATTCCTTTAAGATAGCAAAGAGCCTCTCCGAGCCAGAAAGTAGCGATTTCCGATTTTAGACTTTTAGATGTTATGGAAGAACTTATATCCACAAAGTGTTCATGTAGCTGCATGTATTCAAGCTAAACTACAAGCAGCACTTGTAGCCGTTTAATTAGCTGGTCTGTCTAGCCTGACATGAAAATCTGCAGCTTCTCCAGCCCTTTACAGATAACACTGGACACCTTTGTTGTAAATAGTACTATACGATACTTGTATACATAAAAAATAGCTCAGGTTTTAAAACATGCTGTTGACTCCCCATTTCATACAGCCTATAATAAACTCTAAAGTCAGACCATTGTCTAATCCAGCACAAAAGCATTACCGTAAATAGGAGCACAGTGGGATAGAATAGAGATAGAACCATGACATTTAAAAAAAAAAAAAAAAAAAGAACAAGTGTAAGTTGTTTACATGTAAAGCCGAAGCTAATGGCGTGAAGTTGTCCTTTCTCACAAGGCTACAGCTAAAAAGAAAATGACTACAAAGAAAAAAATATATATACACTCTGGAAAAAATTAAGAGACCACTTACAAATTAATACAAATTCGATTTGACCAAATAAAAAAATAAAAAACTCTGGAACATAATCAAGAGGAAGATTGACAATTACAAGCCATCAAACCAAACTGAACTGTTTAATTTTTGCACCCTGAGTGGTGTAAAGTTATCCAAAAGCAGTGTGTAAGACTGGTGGAGGAGAACATGCCAAGATGCATGAAAACTGTGATTAAAACAGTTTTTTTCCACCAAATATTGATTTCTGAACTCTTAAAACTTTATGAATTTGAACTTGTTTTTTTTTTTTTTGCATTATTTAAGATTTGAAAAATAAACGCTCTAAATGACAACGTTTTTATTTGGAATTTGAGAGAAATGTTGGCCATAGTTTATAGAATAAAACAACAAAGTTCATTTTACTCAAACATATACATACCTATAAAGAGCAAAATTAGAGAAACTGATTCAGAAACTGAAGTGGTCTCTTTATGTTTTCCAAAGCTTACTATATATATATTTTATATATATATATGTAAAATAATAATTTAAGGAACCAAAGGGACCTTTAACTAAGTGAAGAGAGGAAGAAGAGAGAGACATCAAAAGTGGTTTAATTGTAGAATAAAAAGTAAAAAAAAAAGCCCTCATTTCCCAGGTTTACTGTCTCAAGTGAAACACTTTCCATCAGATTATGCAGATATATTAAAAGAAATGTCAGAATTAATTATTCCTTTAAGATAGCAAAGAGGCCCTGGGAGCCAGAAAGAAGCGATTTCCGACAGAGATATTTGCCAGGAGATTACAATCAGACGTGTTTAAGTTAAGAAGTTAACAAGCGGAATGTTCGTTTAAATACATTAAAAGCGTAAGACCTGCGAGATGTGATCTATTCCTCCCTTTCTCTTTCTCCAAACCTCAGCCCCATTTCATACTATTAGCCTTGCCTTCAGATCGATAATAATTTAAAAGAGAAATTATTTACAGTGTCTTCACTCTCCACAGCTGAAAGGCTTATGAAAGCACCATAAATCTAAACTTGGGACGTAATAAGGCCCACAAAACTTTGAACACAGCTTGAAAACAGGCCGGGCATTGGCATTCAGGGCTGCCAAGGGCGTCGGGGATACGGACGCGGCCGGCCAGCGCTGAATAATTCATGCGCCGATGAGCTAAGGAAGGTCCAAGTACCTGGAATATGTTGGAGAGGTCACGCAGGTTGAAGATGTAGTGGAATTTGATGGCCGTGGGCAGGAAGGTAGCAGTCACGCGCTGGTGGAAGTCCAGGGCCAGCTGGACGAGCTGTGGGCCGCTCTTCTGGACCACGGCGCTGAAACCTTCCCTGCTCAGGTGCTGACCCAGGATGCTGCAGTAGATAGTGTTCAAGGCGTCCACTCCAGGGAAGGACAGCGCAAACACGGAGAAATGGCGCTGCAAGGAATGGATGGACAGTTTTAGATGAGCAGATAGACGGACGGCTGCGAAAGTGTCCAGACTGAATGTACTGGATCTGTTATGTTTACAAAGCTGATTTATTCGGACAGCATCACCAGAATCTGATAGGAGAGCCTGCGATAAGTAAGCCGGTCAATATTGTACAACTTTCACTTCACTGCAGCTGAGAGGCAGGCAGAGATGCTATGCTGCAGGGGAGGATAGCAGAGAAATCACATAAAAAAGTCCTGCTTATTCAGTTATAATATAATATAAAGTAAAGTAGCTATTCAGAGTAACAGGAATTTTCATCAGGGTTGCACAAGCCTTATACTGTATACGGTATAATAATCATTGAAGCACAGTATCAAAAATCAGCCTGTTTTTTTAGGGCTAAAGAAAATTTTTTAAAAATCACAGTATAATCATTAATTAAACACCATAAATATATAACACATAAAATCACTAAAAAATATTGTTATAAGTGGACCTCAAGGGCAAACAATATGATACGGTATAAATTGAAGATAAGAATGCAGGCTAAAATCTGTTTATTGATCGGTGTAACTGAGTATCTGTGGAAGAATAGAAAGTGTTAGAAAGCGTGTGTTGAATATCTGACATGTTGGAGTGTTGGTGTGTTTGAGCGTGCGGTGTATTTGCCGTGGGAGTTTGTAGTGTGATTAGTTAAACAGTGCAGCATGGGAGGTGTCATTAGCATCTCTAATGAGATCTCCAGGCTATTGGTGCTGCTAGCTAGCAGTCTCTCTATCTGTTTATAGTTTATAGAGTTTCTGCACGAGGATGTAGCTGACAGGGTGTCTACCCACAGGGTGTCTACCCACATGCTCTGTATGTATACATTTACTATGATAATGCTATTATACTAATGTTTTACTATTATTTATAGTATTAGTAGTTGTAGTAGTGAAATATTGTATTGTAATGTTGTATTAGCGCCAGATTGTGCACTAATGGATGATGCAAGATTTTGCTGCCATCTTTCTATTTGGATTATAAACAATTGAGATTAACAATAATATTGGTATTCTATTTTATGCCACGGATATATTTATCATTGTAATGTTAAATTTTAATTTTTAAAAAGTTATACAAGTAAAATATGTTATAAAATTTATATAATTTATATTTTTTTTGTTATAAAAACAAAAAAAGCAAGAAAAACTGAAATACCAGAGTGATGTCATTACGCACAATGTATACATATTGCCCATGTATTATTAATTGCCAACGTGCTGCTATGTAATACTGAAGCAATCAAGGTCATCAAGGTCAGCCCTACTGCTAGCGGTTAGCAGCTAATGCCGCCTGACAGCGCTTCACTGAGGAACCCAGAGTGTTCCGGTAAGACAGGGTGATATTAGCTAATGGTTTGTCCCATATAGCTAGCCATAAAGTGTTCCTTTTAGAATAATAAAATGTGAAGTTGGGTCAATGTTTTTTAAGCACTGATGGTCTCCTCAATTTGATTAATTTGAAACAACACTGTTGAGACAATAACACTATCTAGCAAAATACGTTAAAATATAGTTATACAGCACAGATCTAGGTCTGAAGAAAATTTATCGAGGTCTTTTCCATCTTGTATGATAAGTTAATCAAGTAATTATCAAGAAAATGCAACTAAAACATTGCTTTAACAAAAAAGTATGCTGATACATTATTATGATCTTTAAAATGCACATGCCTACCAGCACACTGCTTACTCGTTTACAATGAAATCAGCAATGCAGCTACATATGTAGATAGACATATAGATTTTTGTTTCGGGTCATATCTGCTTCCTTTAGCTAATTGAAATTACCACAAAGAATCTTTGCTCAGTTTAATAAAGAACATTCCTGGCTATAATCCAAACTGGGAGGTAATCCAAAAGCAGTCCAATATTTAATCAATGTGTAATAGTGTTTCCCACTGTGTGTGTGTCCAACAGTTTAGAATTAAGTGTGTGTGTGTGTGTGTGTGTGTGTGTGTGTGTGTGTGTGTGTGTGTGTGTGAGAGAGATGTACTCTCTGTACCTGCAGGCGTGGGTTAATAGTGAAGCTGCCTGAAGTTGGATTCATGCAGGACACGTACTGCACGCTGTGGATCTCCTTCAGCTGCAGCTTACTCCTATCATACCTGAGAAGACATAACGCATCATCACACACACACACACACACACACACACACACACACACACACACACACACACACACACACACACACACACACACACACACACACACACACACAAACACACACACACACAAAAACACTCTGCATGCAGAGCCTGCCTTTGCCCAAATCCACTGCAGTTCAAAAAGATATACTGACCTCAGCTATTTCTCTCCATCTTCAATCTAATTCAGCTCAGACATTCAGCAAAACTGAAACTATGCACTCTGCCTGTTTAATAACACGCCCGCTCCAGCTGCACTGTGCTGCAGACAAAATCTACCACATTTATCACAATTTACTCAGTTCAATACAACTCACACCTCGAATACTGCGCTACAGTAAACACCGCTGTCACAAGAACAGCCTAATTGCACAAATCACAGCAATTACACTCTAACAGGCATCTACAGCTGCACGGACGCATCTCAGCAGAATAGATACTCCTAACTGGACTGAAT
Organism: Astyanax mexicanus; assembly: GCF_023375975.1. Taxonomy (NCBI): domain Eukaryota; kingdom Metazoa; phylum Chordata; class Actinopteri; order Characiformes; family Acestrorhamphidae; genus Astyanax; species Astyanax mexicanus. The sequence goes on from NC_064422.1 coordinate 27,119,609, forward strand.
CAGAACTTTCTTTATTCCAGTGTCTGTGATTCTGCTGCAACACTGTGGTTAAGAAAGTAGAATCTAATGTAAACTCTGATCAACTTTTAGACAATGTACGTAAGAACATACTTTGTCCCTTTCATAATTAGAGTACTATGAAAATTAACATCAGTCTTAGAGGTCCTAAAATAGAGCCTTGTATGTTAAACCAAACAGTTAATAATTCAAACAATTCCCTATAGTTTCTGCATTGGGGTAAATACATAAACAATAGGCCTAGGCTTTAAGGAATTAAAAGGGGAATTTCACATATATTTGTAAATGTATTTGTATTTTGATAAATGAGATGTAGTCACAGCCACTCAGAAAGTTCATTGTTTAGGAAACGTAGCAATTCTGATTTCTTTATAGTGGTTTTCATTGGAACTGGGAACATGATGAAATCCAATCTATTTACTTGCTAAAAAAAAAAAAGCACCAGTGAACCTACCTAAGTTTTTTTTATTTTAAAACTGGTACAGCTAAAAAAAAAAAGTAAATCCTAAAACACCCAAACACTACTTTTAACAATGACGATAGCAAAAATACATACAGCTACAAGTGGCAATCTGTGGGTTCAAGTATGACCTGGCACAATGATGTCTGCAAGCACAGCGCAGGTTGGTGATGTGTAAAACGGTCTAACAGAGTTTTAGGCTATTGCAAAGAGACAGGAAAATTAAAGTAATATCAATGAGTTTATCAAAAAGGTTTTGTGTTATTAAAATGTACTATTATAATGGAACAGCGAGTGGTATTCAAAGATCTATACTTAATTTCATACAGCTCTGGAAAAAAATAAGAGACCACTTCAGTTTCTAAATCAGTTTCTCTGATTTTGCTTTTTAGGTATATGTTTGAGTAAAATGAACATTGTTGTTTTATTCTATAAACTACAGACAACATTTCTCCCAAATTACAAATTTAAAAAATATTGTCATTTAGAGCATTTATTTGCAGAAAATGAGAAATGACTGAAATAACAAAAAAGATGCAGAGCTTTCAGACCTCAAATAACACAAAGAAAACAAGTTCATATTCATGAAGAGTTTAGAAATCAATATTTGGTGGAATAACACTGGTGCATCTTAGCATGTTCTCCTCCACCAGCCTTACACACTGCGTCTAGATAACTTTGTGCCACTCCTGGTGCAAAAAAATAAGCAGTTTAGCTTGGTTTAGTGGCTTGTGATCATACATGATGATTGATTATATTCCAGAGGATTTCAATTTGGTAAATTCAAAGAAACTCATAATTTAAGTGGCCTTTTCTAGAGCTGTATGTACAGATCTACAGAGGTTTGAAGAATATACATTATTTATTTCACACTCACATGACACTCACAGTATTCAAGTATGTTATTATTAATGATCGGTAGCCTAAACCTACCCTTCATGTTTGAATTATGTAGATAAATTATGGAATTATGTTCTTCTCTGACACTTTTTCAGGAAAAAATAAATAACAATACTAATACTACTACTAATAACAATTATATTAATAAAAATAGGAAGAAGAAGAAGAAAATATCCTGCTAATTTTATGTGATTTAAATACCAGTGGTTGTAGTCCATGTGCTGACGGATGAGCGTGTGTGGCTGCACCGTGCCGTAGGCATCCACTTCCGGCATGTTCATGTCATCTATGAAGTAGATGAGCCTCTTGCTTCCCGGGGGACCGTAGTTTCTTCCCGCCTTCTTCTCCAAAGGCTTCTCTAAAACAGCTAAAGCAGCCACATTGGAACAGGACAATTAATCCGGCTCGGTTGTTGTCTGAAACCCCACTAGTATGCACACTTGTTCTTTTGTCAATAGATGTTTTGTGCTCCTGCATAAGCAAACATGGGCACGCAAACAGAGTTAATGAACTCATGAATATGAGATTGCAGTGAGAGTGGAGTACAAAATATTTATAACACGATTATCACAGCAAAAAACAAAAGAAAATAAGGAGAGCTTCTGAATGGGACTATTATATATATATATGTGTGTGTGTGTACAGTTACAGGGCTATCGCTACATGTTGTTCTATTCTTCGGCTGGCTGCTGTTTTTTGAAGAGTAAAATGCAGCTTGTGATCCCTGGTGTGGATGAACGGCGCAGGGCACAGTGGAAGCAGCGGGGACACATGGCTGCGCATACCGCAGAGTGATGAATATCAAACTCAACAGATTGAAAAGGCAAGGGGAGGACAACAGAACAAAAGAGCAGCTGACGCCCAGAGAACTCGCCACCCAATTCCCAGAAAAAAGAAAAACCTCTCTCGGTTTCCTGAATGCATTAATGGTAACTTTAGGGAACAATTTAGTTTTAAAATAACGTACGAGAAAAGGACTGTACATAAAAATATCAATATGCTCAAATAGCACAATAGTTTGTTTTGCAAACAAGCAACAGTACTGATTTTAATTACTAGTTCACATATAAAGACTGATTTGCCAGTACACAATGCTAATACACACACATGCTATTTACTGTGCATACCTTGCAGCATAGCTGAAGTGGTGTAGTAGTTAAAGGGGACATTTTTGATGGTGTATTTGTCAGGGTCCAGAGAGCCCAGTTTGCCCCCCACCAGCACAGATTTGCCTGTTCCGGCATTTCCCACGAGCATGATGGGACGTCTCCTCTCCAGCAGTCGCTCCATGAAGTAGCTCACTCTTATAGTCTCTGTGGTGTGAACCAGACAGGCCTATAGAGAAAACAAACCATGTTAGAAAGTGGAGTATTGAAGAATGACTGATATATTGTAAAAAATAATAATAATAATAATAAATTAAAAAAATAAATAAAATGTCATACACACTATATGTACAAAAGTATTGAAACACTTCTTATTCCTTGATTGTTTCACTTTTGTTTTCCTAATATGTATTTTAATAGATTGGTTATCACCATGGTAATGGAGTAGGGAGCCTTTAAAAACTCTGCAGGCAAGTAAATAAATAAAAGTTATAAAAGTTATGAATGAATACTTAAGTCATCCAGACTTGACTATGACACACTAAAGAACACATAAGGAATTGTGTATTACAAACCATAATACTATGTAAAGCATTTAGGTGGGCTGTAAACTTGAGATTTCTGAGGCTGGTAACTCATAAGCTTATCCTGTGAAATAGAGGTAACTGTTGGTCTTTCTTTACTGGGGCGGTCCTGATGAGAGCCAGTTTCATCATAAAGTTTTGATTGGATTTTTTTCAATTTTGTGGAACTCAGTGACCTTTTTTTCTTAAAGTATTTTTTCTTTTACTTAGTCATGTGGCTTTTAATATTAGAACATTAGTCAAATATTCCATAAAAATAAACTGACGTGAAAAGTTGAAAAGCCATTAGACAGTTATATCATGTCTCATAACAGAATGTGTATGTGGGGAGTAATGCATTGAATGCAGACATGATTTTGTGTCAAGGCACTTGTCTGTATGAAAGGACAGTTTTAGCCAGATGCCGCCAGTCTTGATTATCATTACCCACTGTGCTGTCCACTGTGGAAGGTAATGCATATAATGTATTTGTAGTTCATACATGTGACACCAACTATTAGGCCTCACAATGTATACAGATGAGGGTGTTTCTGAGCTGTCTCTTGAAGTAACATTCCATGATCAATTTACATACTATTCAATGACTTTTGGAGTATCAGTGTACTGTATAGCTAAGTATTTAATTTATGTAACTCATAATAACTGTAAATAATGATTTCCACCAACCTGCAGAGGTATTTCTGGATCCATTTCAAATCTAGGCACCATCTTGGACCAGGGCTCAAACTTTTTAGTCTCTGGATCGATGTAGTAGTCGAACACTGTGCCTTGAGAGGGGAACTTGATGGTTTTGAACTCGGTCACCCACCACTTACTGAACTCCACTCTGTAATCCACCAGCTGCAGAGGAAAGCATTCGGATCTCAGTGCTGTGTTTGTTTTGGTTTAATGAAACTACATGATTCACGAAGCTTCATGAGCTTCAAAAAAACAAACAGCGCCACATCACAGCTCAACTGCCAGCGAAAGCAACAAATTAGGGAAATTATATACCATCTGTGGCATTGTCTTAAACAGTGGCTAAATGGCTTGTGCGAGATTTTGAATGGAATGCAAATACAGATGCCACTACACTACCTGATCTTGGAACAGAGCCCCTCCAAAGGCCCAGATGGCAGCAAAGACAAAATACAGCTCATAAAGTTCTTTATGGCAGTCTGGTGGAGTGTGCTCTGGGGTGAGCAGGCACTCTAGGAGGTGGCACAGCATCTGGACCATGCTCTGCTCTGGGATGGGGATGATCTTCTTGAATCTGGGGAAGAAAGCACACAGCCAGCTGTGTCAGTATAACTGCTGAGAATACACAGAGCTATGTGAGGATTTGTTGAGGGAAAATCAGGAGAAAACAGTACAAAATGCACGAGACTGAAACACGTCATCTGATCTTCTAGCTTTACCTTGACCGCAGGGTATCCAGACACGCTGGGAGATACTTGTCAAATAATATGGTGAGATTGGCTTTCTCTGACTGAATCTCTCTCTTGTCAATCCAACTCGACACTGGTGGGTTCCAGCCCAAGTCCGCTTGATTGATGTATAATATACCTGTTTAAAAAAAAAAAAAAAAAAAAGGGTTACATATTTAAAAAAAAACATGACTGAACTATGCTAACATGCTAAAGCTAAATGAGACTAAATAAACTTGATGGCAAAATTGATTCTCAAAATTACCAGAAGCATAAGCAGCTATTTGCCATAGTGGTGTTCATATAAAACTTTCCAGCCTTCTTAGGTCACACTGTTTTACATATTAACCCGTTCAGACCTGAACTAAGTGATGGAAGAAAAAAAAAATGGAAGAATGCAGTTTTCTGTCTGTAATGCACAGAAAAGAAGACTAAAATATTGATTTTTTTTTCCATTGCATTGGAAGCCTGTGTGTAATATTCTATATTTCATATTAAACTTTTCATTTCATGAACCATCCCTAAACAGTAAAAACAATGTGTTAATGTGTTCCAAATCACATTAAATTAGTACAAATTAGCTCTTACTTTTTCTCATTGGCTCTAGTACTACTGTTTTTCCAGTGTTTTTTGCAGTGGGCGGAGCCAAGCTACTGTTTCATTGATTTATAAACTTGTTTATTTGCTGGTACATGGATTATTCTTATGTACAATTGCTCTTAAATAGTGTTACGTGTAAAAAAACATTTAAAAATATAGAAAATACATTATAATGAATTGTAATGAATGCAGGGTCTAAAAATAGTTAATATAAACATTACAACAGCATTGAGAAACATCATTTTTAACAGAAAGAATCAGAAGTAAACAGAATGCCAAATTTTTCAGCTGTGTCAAAGAGATAAACTATATGAACAAGCTAATTCAAGTTTTAATATGGAACTGTTGGGACTGCTGGAGTTGCACAAACGTATTTTGACCTTGCTTTAAAAGTGGCTTTTTATAATCAGTGCTACAAAAGCAGTGAATTCTCAAGCCTACAATTACCACTTAGCTTTACTCATTATCAGCAGTGTTTCTTTACAATTACCTCTTAAAATGTTTAAATGGGTTTTAGTATTATTTTTATTATACTGTTAATGTATTTAAAATATATACATTCACACAGCCAGTGAAGAAAAGAAGGACAATGTGAGCTGATTGGCCGCTATGAAACTAATGTTTCAACTACAGAAAATTAATACCATTATAAAACCTTTGGAAACGTCATAAGATACAACTTTTAATAGTTAATATTTTATTCATTTTATTTATTTTATTTTGAGCATTTCTATTGGCCTACTTATCACAGAATTATAATATGTAATAATATTATAATATGTAAAACAAAAAAATGAGATACAAGGTTATTATCCAATTGACTTAAGGTTTTTGGCACATAAAATTCCAAAACAAATAAATTAAAAAGCTGAATACTTTAATACAGAACAAATTGCCAGGAATTTTTTATTTTGAAGTGCAAAACTTATTTCTAGATTTCTCCTGGCCATTTCACAAGCCATCAAACCAAGTAGAACTGCTTGTATTTTTGCACCAGGAGTGGCATAAAGTTATCCAAAAGCAGTGTGTAAGACTGGTGGAGGAGAATGAAAATATTTGTATGTGGAATTTGGGAAATGTTGTCGGTAGGTTCTAGAATAAAACAACAATGTTCATTTTCCAGAGATCTAATTCCCCAGTGTTCCCCTCAGTGTTTTAAATACATAGAGTTTACATAAACAAAAAATATATACAGGAAGAACCCTATAGAGAAAGTCACCGTTGAAAATTAGCAAAATAAATAATTTGACCAATACTGCTTAACCTTTTGTATAAGACCAATTTTGGACTTTGGATGTTAAATTATTCATGAGTAAGTTTACATAGTACTTTACTATAGAAAGGTTTTGATAAACTCATTAATTAATGAAAATTCTTAAAACCAATTTCTAAGCTTTCATAATATTTTACATGCTTACTCTTACCACATTACAATGATCCCTATTAGCGATTAGTATCTAATCCAATTCCAAACTATAACTGTAACCCATCTTACTATCCAGTGTATACAGGGGGCTCCAGGGGGCAGTTTTGAATGAATTTAAATGAAGAGAGACAGTGATAATATCTCTGAATGATTCACTAATTTGTACACACACAGGGTAAGTCAGGGTTAAGCAGGAAGTAAGAGGTTTTAGTTGTGAGAGTGAGAGGAAAAAGCAGACTTGGCTGACCGGCTCTGGAGACAGTAGCAGGTGTAGCAGTGCGGAGGTGGCTAATCTCAAACACCAGCCTCATCGTGGGGTTCAGAGGAATCCTCTCATTACTGGCCAGAGTCAGCACCTACAGGGTTACATACACACCCACACACACACACACACACACACAGAAAAAAAATAAAACATTTATGTATATGGCACTGTGACCAAATGTTGTGTTAGCATTATGATTCATTGCCATAAACGCACTTCAGTGAAGCGAAATGTGAAGACCTCTGGCCGTACCTTGTTATCGTCCATTACGGTGTTCAAAGACTCAATCCACATCGGATCAATATCGCCATCCAGCACAATCCACTTGGGCCCGGCATGGCTGACGTTGGCCAACTCACGCATGATATTAGAAAACAGGCCTGAAATGAAATCCTATTCTCAGCGTCATGCAGCACAAAAACAGCGGGCAACTGGAGAGCTGAGCAAGCTTTCAAACAGGGCATATTCTACATCATTTATTTTCATTTTACATGAAGTCAGACAGCCTGTATACTCTGTATATCTACAACAATATGTGAAGTTTCACCCTAAAAATGTTAGTGACCCCTTCAAAATAGTTTTTTACTGCACTTTTACTGTAATGGTGAAAAAAAAGAATATTACAAAGTCTTGTTTCAACTGTCCAAACTGTTTGAAAGCACCTATTTAAAAGTATTTTTCTTTGGAAAGGCATAATATATTTGCCTCAGTTCCAAACATTAGCTTTAGTATGTTTATTTTTCTAGGAATAATTTTAGTTTAGTTTTTTTATTAAGTCTCAGACTTACAAAGGTTTGGGAAAACACCAGAAGTGTTTTAATACAGAATAAAAATTCTGATCGCCAGTTCGAATCCTGTTTATGCAGCTTGCCTTCAGCTACCGAAGCCCCGAGAGAGTGAGCACAATTGGCTTTGCTCTTTCTGGGTGGGTAGATGCTGCTCTCACCCCACATCACTTCTAAGGGTGATGTCAATCAATCAGCACAAGGCGTCTGTGAGATGATGTATCGTAACAGAGTCGCTGCACTTTCCTCCGAGTGCTCTGTGATGCTACTCAGCAATGCTGGATCAGCAGCAGCTCAAAAAGAGGAGGTGGGCAATTTCACATGTATCAGAGGAGGCACGTGTTAGTCTTCACCCTCCTGGTGTGTTGGGGCATTACTAGTGATCGGGGGAGTCCTAATAAGTGGGTTGGGTAGTTGGCTATGTAAATTGAGGAGAAATGGAAAAAAAAAATGAAATAAAATTATCACTAATGTAGCACTTCTAGAAGACCCAGGTCAGGTTATTAGTTTAATTTTGAACGTAGTTTAAGTTTCCTTAATTTAAAGTTTCACTTTAATGTTTGAAGATTAAAGCAGATTGGTTGATGCACACATTTAAATAAAGAAATGTTAATAAAATGCTTTCTCCTGCTTGATTTTAGGTTTGATATATGACAGGTAGGAACTACTAGTGCAATGTTTGTTCATGCATATTTGTGTACCACTCCTTTAAAAATACATTGGTTATTTGCCGTATTTACATATTTGCCTAATGACACATTTATTGTATGATAATGAGAAAATGTATAAAAGTTGGTGCTTTAGCTTTCAAGCAATTGACAAAGAATTATGTAAACTTGTTTGTAATTTGCAAACTTCAAAAACTTCTATTTCATATAGCAATGTTTTACAATATTAACAGTCAAAGAAAAATAAGAGAATTTCTCACCATCTTTCCACTCTCTTGTGGCCGGGTTAATAATACCGAACAGCTCGTCGTTGGTGACGGCTTTGGGATTAAGGTCAGCCCACACCGGCCTGCGCTTCATGTTCTGGTAGGTCTTGTTCAGGGACTTCAGCACCTGAGACTTTCCGGTGCCGGCGTTTCCCACCACAAACACGGAGTGGCGCACGGCCAGCAGCTCCTCCAGCTGCACCACCTGAGGAGAGAGACATGGATTGATGCAGAACTGCCACAAACAGCTGCACTGATTTCACAACTTCCAGCTAGTGCTGGACGATATGGCCAAAATTCATATCACGATATATTCCTTAATTTCGGTCGATACGATATAATTCCGATATCGATATAAATACTTAGAAGGCCTCAGAAAACTGCTAAGAATCCCTGCAAGGGAAATATGTACCTACTAGGGGTGGGCGATATGGCCCTAAAATAATATCACAATATTTCATGGTATTATCGCGATAACGATACTCTTGGCGATATGACAAAAAAACAAAAAACTTTTTTATTATTGTATGCGATATGATATTGCACACCTTTAAGATATTAAAAAAAAACAATAATTTCAGCAGATTTATAACAGAAGTCAATATTTGAGAATTACATGATACTAATAATAATAATGCACTCCAAATATCTCCATATATCCAGTATTAAAGTAAAATAAATGACACTTTACAGATATATTCTGTCTCTAGTAAATATTTAATAGGAAATTAGAAATGTGTGAGTTTTTCCTTTTGCTTAAAACAGCAAAAAAATTAATACCCTGATGTGATAATTAGGGATGAGTGATGTGGCACGATATTTCAGAGTATAATATCCTGATATATGATATGGCACACCCCTAGTACCTACTACTGTCTACTTAATTTAAGTCTTTGAAACCTCCTTTCACGAAAACATTATAATACTTAAGAAATAAACAATAGTCAAGATAAATCAATGCTCAATTTTATTTGCATATAGCAAAATAAAAACATGACATCCCTATCAAACATAAGCCAATATAACTATTACCAATAAAAAATAACTTAAAATTAGGATAGAAGCAGAGCTTCTTAGTCTTTTGTAAACAAATTTAACAGATCAAAACAAAAGTGTTCCAACTAGGATAAAGAACACAAGAAGCCTTTATACACATAAAAGCAACAAAATTTCCCCGTCAAATAAACAAACCTATAGGCTTTATCAACTATAAATAACTTAGTTACAATATAAGCTACAAAAGTGCTTCAGCCAAAATACAACTCTTTATGAACATAAAAGGAACATGATATCCCCGTCAAATAAACAAACCTAAAGGATTCATAAACTTTAAATAACTTAAATAACTTACAACATAAGCTATACAAGTGCTTCAGCCAGTATAAGGAAAATATTGTATGTAGTGGAACTGATTGAGGTGGTGGAACAGATTAGATGTTTTAACGTTACCGCTGCTGGTCGGCTCCACTCTCCGGCACAATTTGCAGCAAACTGAAGTTTAGCAGACCTTCCGAGAGTCGAACCAAATCCTCACCACTGAATTAGACCTCCCTCCTTCAATTAATCACTTGTGGAAGCGGCAGGGGCATTCATTTTGCATCAAAAATGTCCCGCGCTGGGAGCCAAGAGGACCCGCGGCTGACAAAGAGGACCCGCAACTGACCGCTGACCGAGCGGACCCGTGGGCGGACCGAGCGAACCAGAGGCGGACCGAGCGGACCCGTAGGCGGACCGAGCGAACCCGTAGGCGGACCGAGCGGACCCGTGGGCGGACCCGAGGCTAGGCTAGGCTCGGTTCCGTTCCGTTCCACTCCAGCGCGGAACATTTCAGATGCAAACCGAGCCTACCTTAACCTTGGATCCGCTCGTGCCGGCTCCGTTTGGCTCCAGCGCGAGGCATTTTAGATGCGTAGCGGACCCGAGCCTAGCCTAGCCTAGCCAAATCTAGCCTAGCCTAGCCTATCTGGCTACGTGCCTATGTGATTACGTCATCACGCACAGAGATAGTCCAGCTACGGAAGCTGATTGTGTTCAGCTGTGCGGCGAGCTGACGCCAGTAAATCGCATGTCCGTGACAGATCTGTAAATAATACATATCGATATACCACAAAAATGATATCACCGCTATTGAAACATTTCTTATCGCGATAAATACCGATATCGAATTATTGTCCAGGCCTACTTCCAGCCTATTAAAAAAACAACCTGCTAAGATTTTACTTATTTGTCTTCTTTCTGGAGTCCTGTTTGAAACTGCTGTAAAATAAATAGTCAGTATAGTTGTATAACTGCACACATCAGCTGAATGCTGTTCATTATGCTGTGTTCTCTGGATACTTCATTGATTGCAATGAAGCAGATACAGAATAACCCTGTATCTCAGCAGAATGTTCCATCAACAGATCATTTTTCCCACCTTCTGAAGTCCACATAAGCAGTGGAATTAACTGAGTCTTGATTATTTTGCAGAAAGATTGGAAGTGATTGTTTAGAGCAGACATCCAGGCAAAGTTAAAGCAGCAATGTGGAGGTCTTGGGGATTTAAAGAACACACTGGTGAGAATCTGTAATTGCATGTGGAGGTGTGCTTTTACTGCAGGTTAAGGTAAAGAACATAATTAAATTAAAATAAATAAAAATTCGATAAAGTATTGCAAAACAAAATATCTGAATACAATATCGATATTTTCTTACACCCATATTGTTTTTGAGTACCGTATTTTTCACACTTAAAATCCATTATTTTTCCCCAAACATCATCAGTGCGCCTCATGTATGAATTTTACCAGTCAGGTTGAAGTAAGGAGCAGTAAAGCCACTCTGTTGAAGTGCAGCGATATTCAGAGGAGTTTCAGTGAAGTTTCTCCAGCACTAAGGCTGGAGCAATATTAACATAAGCCGCTAACCATGCTAAGTGCTAGCTCTTTCGCTGTTCAGAAGTGAGTATTATCGGCCGGTAGCCTGTTGCTTTTCAGGAGACTTGACTTTTTTTTAAGAATGACAGTTTTGTTTATTTAATTTAGCTTTACTCAACTTATTTAACCTATCCCACCACCACCCAGCAGCAAGACCTGCTGAATTAGCAGGAAAACATGGCAAAACCTGTGTTCCTTACTAGTGTCGCATAATGCGCCTTATAATCCGCTGTGCCCTCCCTATGTATAAAATATAGACAATGTTTTTTTAAATAGTCGATGTTGTCGATTTCGCTGCCTAATCGCTGCAGTCCTAGTCCTTTATCAGTGATCACAGGATCCTACCCACAGGACACTGCTGACTTCTGGTTGGTGGACTATTCTCAGTCCAGCAGTGATGAGACACTGAGGGGTTTAAAAACTACAGCAGCACTGCTGCGTCTGATCCACTTATCATGTCAGTGTCACTGCAGTGCTGAGAATAATACCTGCTCTGTATCAGTCCTGTGGGGTCTTAAATGTTTTAGAGCAGGGGGAAAAGAGGACAATAATGTATGTATAAAAACAGAAGCACCAAAAACTGTAATTACAGGACTTTAAAGTGATCCTATATGTACAACAGAGCTGATAAAATGGTCAGTGAGTATAGGAACAAGCAGGCTATTGTTATGCTTGTTTGTGCATATTTACAGGCTAACAGCACATTTTAGTTTCAGTGTTTATTTCATTGCTTTTCTTTGTTCTTTTCTTTTGTTTCTATCATAAAGGACCACTCTTCACTGCTTTGCTCACTCAACCATTTCTCTGACTATCAACAAGGTTGGTAATAAAACCAGCTCGCACTTTGTACTTGAAAGGCAAAAGCAAAGATTCCAGCGCTTCTATTCCTCCAAATAAAAAAATAAAAAACAGATATCAAAGCGTACTACCTGATGCATGCTTTTACAAACAGGAAAAGAAGGAAAATGAGACAAACATACTCACTTACCGGTATCTACAAAAACAAAATCCAAAGTATCCCTTCAGGCCATATCTCGGATTGCCTGATTCATACCTAGCTGAATATGACATAACCCATTATATTGTTACTGATAAATGACCAAAGACTTGTGCATTGTTTTTTTTTTGGTCCTGGAGGCACCCTGCACTGCATATTATAGTGCTTTCCCTGCTTTAATACAGTCACTGCATATCTGAAAGGGCTTGCCAATTTACTGATTAGTTAAATCAGGTGTGTTGGGAGCAGGGAGGCCACTCAAATGTACAGTTCAGGGTGCCTCCCAGACAAGATGCCAAGTTTTCTATAAAATAAGAAACAATAAGGTTTCAAATCTTATTATATTAATCAGAGGACTTTATCTAAAGGTGTAACTTTTGGTCCAAATGTAGTTTTTCTGACTAAAACCTTTCAACTACTTATCCCATAATCCAACTGTTCATGACATCACAGTCACACCATCCATCTCAACCAATTTTGTTTGAATACACTACTGTGTTTGTGCAATTTATTAACAGACATTAGTTAAGACATTATTACAGGATTCTTGCACCATTTTTGAAGTCAGATTTAATGCTTTTTAAGACCCTTTTAAGACCTCAAAAATTTTATTTAACACCCAGAAATGCAGTCATTTAATCTTTGGTAGGAAACAATGTATTATATTGGTAATTAAAACTTTAAAATTATGCAGCCTAAAATGATCTGTTATTTATAATGGTCTTAGTCAAGACCTATCTTGACCTTCCAGTTAGCTAGCTCACCGCTAACGTTAGCCGGCCCACCGATGAAGTTCATATGTTAGCATGTTGGCTAGCTAACTCGCCGCTAATGTTAGCTAGCTCTCAGGTAGTGTTAGCTAGCTTTCAGCTGATTTTATCTAGCTTGCTGCTAATTTAGCTAGCTCTCCGCTACCCTTAGCTAGCTCGCTGCTAAAGTTAGCTCTCCCCCAATGCTAATGTTAGCTAGCTCTCCACTAACCTTAGCTTTCTCCCTGGTGACACTAGTTAGCTCTCCATTTACATTAGTAATTGCTTTCCCACTGGCATTAAACACACAGTCTGAAAATGTAATACCTACAGCAAATTTACAGTAAATTTAAGACTTTTTCAGGCCCCCCCGGGGACCCTGTTTTAATTGTGATATAAAAACTGTTCATTAAATGTACCCTTATTTTAAAGGATTACCAAATAAATCTTTTGGAAGATCAGTCTAAAGTAACATCTGTACTGACAGAAACATTCAAAAGTTTTTGAAACAGTATGATGTGACGAGACAGTAATGTTTCCTTTTTTATTTTAATACATACTTTGAAGCAACATTTTGCTTTAAAGCAAACTTTTATTTGTAGCATCATAGCCTCTCACTTTGTCCTTTCTTTAATAAATTCTCTATAACATATTAAGCATTGATAAGCATCGATAGATTGTCGCTTAAATGTTACACCAAATGTAGTGTACTAGATATGTGTGTAAACCCGAAGGCACTGCTGCATGTGCGGTTTTCTGCACTTTTATGCAGTTTTAATTGGTGTGGAGAAACAATAGAAACAGACAGAGTATTAATGATAGGATGGACACTGTATATGATGATTAACAGGCCAATATCCCCAGGACCATGTAGGTAAAAGTCAATTTCATGAACTTAATTGGCTACTGGTAGAACTAAGAGCTCAGTTCAGGCTTAACACAGGGCAGGGAATTAACAACAGGGCACCAAACAAGCCTTCCAGCTATTTTTTTTTTCGATGCGAGAGAAGCACAATTACAACACAATTACTATGCAAGCATAATCCAGTTACATTTAATACAGGAAGGTTGTTCAGATTTTAGTTTTGGGCACAGGTGACTGGGCATGTACAATGAAACTTTCAGATTTATATTTCCTTAATCTGCATTAAAAATAAATATAAATATATATTAATATAAACATGATAATGTGGGCAGTAATTTAGAAATAAGGCTTTATCTATGTACAACATTTACACTGATATGCCAAAAATCATGGGATAGCATGTAAATCAATGTAAAAAGAACTATTAGAGTCTGAGCAAGGCCTGACCGTGGATGGATGGATGGAACAGTCTATTACTAAGTTCCAAAGTTGTGTGAGTATTTAACTTTGCTTGATCCACAGAGTCATGTGTCCACCGAGAACACCTCACAGAACGCAAAACCACCCACAGAGCATCTGCCTCGAATTGTCTGTGCAAGTAGACAAAGCAAATCTATAAGAAATTACATTCACGTTCTCTAAAATACTGACGTTACAACAGACAAAAAAAAAATCATTTCATTAATTTCAGTTCATTTTTCAAAAGATCACTTTTTAATTACAAGTCATTTTGGAACAATTCTATTGGTCCACTGATTATGATGCTTTACACAAGGCAAAAACAACTGCCAGATTTACATTTAGTTGAAAACAGATTAAAATAAAGATATAAAAATCTTTTTTGCAGTTTTTTTCCAGTGGTGGCTCAGTAATTAGAGCACCAGGTTGAGTTGCAGGTTCAATACCAGGTTCGACAAGCTGCTACTCATGGGCTTTTAAGCAAGGCCCATTAACCATATTTAGCATAAAAAGTTTTAATCGCTATTTTCAATAATAATAATTAAACGAATTAATTTAATATTGGCTTATTTTATTCTGTACTTTGTGGGCCGCTCACCCTGTAGGTAAACATTTAGCTGAAGAGTAATCCTGGGTTTCCTGGATTAAACTGCATGTATAAGTAATTTTTGTTGCAGTAGGAAGAGCTGAGAGTGCAGCAGTGTGAGCTGTGGCAGTCAGCGTGGTGTGGAGAGAGATGTGGAGGTAGTGTGTGTCTCTCAGCGGTGGCGTCTGCGCTGAAGAGCAGCCTGCTCAGTCACAAGCAGCTCACTCGACTCGACATGATTAGGACATTTCTGGAGCGCGATGAGAACGCAGCGCATTAAACGAGAGAATGTCCCCCCCACCGAGAGAGAGAACCACAGCACAGGACAGAGAGAGAGAGAGAGAGAGAGAGACAGAGCCTACACACACACACACACACACACAAACACACATAGAAATAGACTGTGAAGGAGAGAGAGACTGACAGACAGTTTAAAACAAAAAGAAACAGACTGGAGACAGAAAGTAAGAGAGAGAAATGGAAAAAGTTAGGGCAGTAATTGGGAGTGAAGAGAATAGAACAGAGAACAAGGGAATAGAAAGAGAGAGAGAGAGAGAGAGAGAGAGAGAGAGAGAGAGAGAGAGAGAGAGAGAGAGAGAGAGAGAGAGAGTGAGAGAGAGAGAGAGAGAGAGAGAGAGAGCCCAGACAATCCACAAAAGCAGGTTAAAGATGTATCACCCAACAATTTTTATGTCAACCCCATCCAGAAACATTACCATTAAAATTTCAAATTTTGTTTCATCTGACCACAGAACAGAATGAGCTTTAAATTCTTATTCTATTTATTTATTTATTGTACCTCCTTTTATAGTCTAATGTTTGTCAATAGTCTGTGTAACTGTTACATACCATACATGTGTTGCTCTCACCAAGCCAAATTCCTTGTATGTGTAACATACTTATCGAAATAGAGTGATTCCGATTCTGATACAGAAAGTTAGTGACCTCTGCGCACTACGCACCTCAGAATCTGCTAGACATTTTACGCAGACAGCGCGAGTTGCTGTCATTCCAAGCTGCTTTAACTTGTTACATTGTTATAATAGCACTGACAGTTGACTGTGGAATATTTAGTAGTGACAAGCCTACTGAGAGCAAACCATTCTTTTACCAATGTTTATAAAAGCAGTCTGCATGAATAAGTGCTTGGTTTTATACACCTGTGGCCATGGAAATGATTGGAACCTGAGTACAATGATTTAGATGGGTGAGCTAATATATGCCTGTTGCTGGTTTTTAATGCTGGGCCACCTAAGGGCCCAAAGATCACCAGCATCCAATATTGATCGTCGGCCATGTCCCTGACACAGGGATTTCTCACTGTTTTTGCAATGATGCGTTGAGGAATCTTTCTGTAGTTACTTTACAGATTAGTGAACCCCGGCCCATCTTTGCTTCTACAATAAAAAAATATTTTTATACTCATGCCTAATCTTTTTTAATATTTACTTATTTATTTTTCTAACCTTTTGTTGGCCCACCCCATGCTTTTGATATGCATTGGTGCCATCAAGTTCCAAATACGGCTTGTGATTTTTAATTTTTTTATCAAATTGTAAAATGTCTCACTTTCAACATCTGATATGTGTTCTATGTTTTTTATGTGAATGTGTGTCTACAAGATCTGCAAACTTATTTTTATATACATTTTATTAGACTTGGAATTGGAGCTGTACTAATTGATATATTTCATTATTATTACCAATTCTATTAGCAGTCTAAACCAGGTTATAGTCTTAAAACTCAGTCTATCCACTCTACCTGTAGGTTTTAATGCTTTTTTGCAATGAAAAATGAGTACTGTGGAACTGTATCTCCTGTCCGTCAGCAATCCAAAACAGAAATGGATTCTGACCAAGTACAGACTCAGTGACCGCAGTCTGGCCATAAACTGTTCTGTTGCCCATTTACAGAATTGGAAAAATTGCAGATAATTCTTCTGTTCCCACTCCACCACATCCCACACAAAAGTGACAATGAAAGAGAGTAAGGCAGGGATAGGAGAGAGAAAGAGTCATACATAGAAGGAAAGAGAGAGAGAGAGACGGAGAAAGATGGCACATTTAATCAATAGCATTGACTTTGCTCCCTGTGGGGCTGCTCTCAGTGTCTCAGAAGGTATTGTGATTGTGGCTGCTGTGATTTGATGTGTGATGTGTATCAGAGACAGAGACTCCTGGAACTGTCACTGAACTTTTAACTCCTGACTGTCCCCCCCTCACCCACACCCGCTCCCGCACTCTTGCCCCGGCCTCAGGGTTCAGCCTGTCAAGGAGGACGGATGCCGCTGACCCCGCGGTCCGGAGTCAGATGGCCGAGCGTCTGCTCCGGCACCGTGGCAGGGGTTAAACACCTCGGCGAGTGCTCAGCCCTGCTGATGGAGTGCTGTTATGCTGTTTGGGTGGCTCTTTGACCTGTGCAAGATTGCACTTATTTCCCCTGGCTCTGCAGAGAAGAGCGGGCCGAGCCGATAGCCGAGGCCGGCCCTAATGCTGGAAATTAGAGCTCAGCCTGGGGCACCTGAGGCGCTATTACACTGTAATTCCTGCTTCTCCTTATATTTGTCCAATATATCCAGTTCCAGACTCCGATGACACTAATGTCTATTTGCCTCAAACACAACAGCAGCTTTACGGCTCTAAAAGAAAACCAATGTTCAAGAAGAGCTGAGGAAGAGACTGCAAGTAGAGGAGAAAAAAAAAAAGAAAAAGAAGTGTGTGATTGTAGCATCAATCAGATCCGCTGGCTATCTTTCTGCTGGTGACACAGTGACATTTGGAGCCCTTTTGAACCGCCCACCAGGGAGAGCTGCTCTGTAGCACCTGTCAATCATGTCAGCTGGTGTGAGCTGAGGCAGACAGGTCTTACAAGAGGACGGATATAATGCTACATTATACCACACACACACACACACACACACACACACACACACACACACACACACACACACACACGCACAAAATACAACAGCATAAAGCTCACATTTACATACACCCACTGGCCACTTCACTACAAACACCTACTGGTATACATAAAGTATAAGACTGCTGTACTGTATCTCAAAGCACAATTTGAGTTACACTGTAACTGAATTGCACATACGCTGAAACTGGACAAAGCTCTTGTTTATCAGAGGAGGAGGATGTCGTTTGTCAAATGTAAAATAAAACTACTGCATCCAGAAATAATCCAATAATCCAATGAATTCTAATAAAAAAAGCTCATTTCTAATGAGAACCCAAATATTTGCATGTGCATATGTCAATACAAAGCAATGTTTTATCCCTTCCAAACTTTGTCAGATACTAAAATATGGTATTACATAAAAAATGCCACTTTTTTACCAAACTTGTTAACAATGTCCAGAAGCGTGTTGACTGCTCTGGGATCAGAGGCATCTGGGATGGAACATCACACAGCGGAAAACTGAGATAATTTTCTTAGAAGAAATTATAACTCCAAAATCATAACTCCAAACTCCAATAACTCCCATAACTCCAAAATTCCATCTGAA
The DNA here is from genome assembly GCF_023375975.1 of Astyanax mexicanus. NCBI lineage: Eukaryota > Metazoa > Chordata > Actinopteri > Characiformes > Acestrorhamphidae > Astyanax > Astyanax mexicanus. The sequence goes on from NC_064422.1 coordinate 27,138,178, forward strand.
TCAGGCTAAAATCTAAACTTTGAACAAGGGCATGGCATGTCTTTACAGCAAAGATTTCTAAGGATCTCAGGGCTGTCGATGCTCATCAGGCTGGAACTTCTATAAAGTGTAAGCTTTACTGATCCGTCATTAGTCAGATGAAGGTTTGAGGCTGTTGTGCTGGCACAGGTCCAGGGCAGCTTGCCATCACCGACGACACCGTGAATTCTGGATTGGATCAGCAAATTCTACAGGAGAACATCAGGGCATCCATCTGTGAACTCAAGTTCAACAGATGGTGGGTCTTACTACGAGAGAACAACACTATACACACATCAGTCATTCATCCAAAGTGAGGGTGAAGCATTTTGGAACGGAAAACTCCAGATTATAATTCAATAGAAATGCTGTGGTGAGATCTGAGACATGGAGATGCAACAAAATGAAAAAGTTTGGTTAAAATGTTTGGTTGAAGTCATTGCTGTTTGAAGGGATTTTGTTCACAGTAGGCTGGTAACTGGGGTTAAACTCACGTCTCCATTTTGCATTTAGTGTGTGCTCTTTGTTTTACAAGTTAAAATGTGGGAATGAGATTGGACACTTCCAATGACAGCCACTAACAAGACATTGCAGTTCCTGGTCTTGATTACATAACAAACAACAAAACTACATTACTCACTGAAGGCCTCCATACTTAAGATAAATTGGAAAAAGGAAAAAAAAAAAAAAAGAAAAAAATGGATGTGACAATATTTAGATTAGATTATTACTGATATAGGAATGTGACACATTTGAGATGACGTTGCGTTCAGACGAGACTAAAATCACTTATAAACTCGGTCAACAACAACCAGTAACCAGCAACCACAACCTAGTGCTGGGCGATTATGGTTAAAAAAAAAAAAAAAAAAAAAAAAAAAAAAAAAAAACTCGATTATAACCAATTTTTCCCCCCTACAAAAAGTCAAACCACAGATGACAAAAATAAAAAATACTTCATATTTTATACTTCAGAACGCGGGTCTGTGACTGAAAATACAAGCACTAAACAAGTCACAGAAGAAATTTTGAAGAAGAGATTATTATTGTTTTACATAATTCAATCACGAATCCTTACCAGAGAGTGAAGATGCTGCAGTTTTTTTAAGAAACGGCAGGCTTTACTTCTAGCTAAATACACGCTTTATCCCACCGGGTGTTTGTGTTGAGAGTGCTGAAACTCTTTTCGGTATGAGCTATGCAAAATCGTGATTACTCCATTTTGAAAATTGCATTAAAACTGTAATTCAAATTAACCATTTTTTTTGTGAAAATTGCCCAGCACTACCACAACCACTTACCATCAACCACACCCCACCATCCCATGTAAATCTAATCCTGTCTAAACAGGGCTTCGTTCACATTTATTCCCAATTTTAATCTGACCTTAAGGAAAACTATTCAGGTTAGCCAGAGCACACTCTATCTTACGAAGACAGCGCTGGACAGACAGGTGGTCAGATTTTCTGGAGGCTTTATATGAACTCTGTCACTGGCTGTCAGAACTACAGCTACACAGTCAGAGTTAATGTGATGTAGGATAGACTGCTGCCACAATCGCAGACAGAAGCTAGAAAGACGCTGCTTTGCTTGTGTCATAGACGAGAACAGGTATTTGTCAGGTTCCTGTCATCCCATACTGGGTGAAAATAAACTCTTTTAGAACTGAAAATACTAGTGGCATTAGGAGTGAAATATGATGCGCTACATTCTAAATGTCTAACAATTGATAAAATAGGTTTTAACAGTTTTCTTTACATGCAAAATCGGGGTATGACAGCAAAAGAAGAGATATGTGGTCTTAGGATAGTTGTAGAGAGCATACTCTACACAATTTAAGATTTAAGATCAATTAAGTACTTCTGTTCAAACACAAATTAAAAAATAACCATGGGACCCTTTTATAAATGTTAAAAGACAAAGTAGTAAATAGTGATGCTGCTGTATTGATTGGTACCAAGTAAAAGAGCTTCACCTGCTGCTTGCTATAGAGGCTTACGTCTTAATCAAGATCTACAATCTGCAATCCAAATTTAATCCAAGTGTGTCTAAATACTGAATTAATATCATGCTAATTATGCTATAGAGAATCCATTTGACAAGGATTAAATTAAACTGGAAGGGTTGTTTGCTCACTTTTATGGAGGCAGAATAAAGCACACACATCAACCCTTTCTTCTTTCATTTTTTTAATTGAAAATAACAATGCTAGTCATCGATTGGTAATGAAATTGGGCTTCGAAGCCCTACACACACCCACACACACTAACCTAAGTAGGTAATTTGACAATTTATTAGTTTAAAAATTAAGGAGACCTTAATAAGGCACGCACAATAATTCGATATCGGTATTTATCGTGATAAAAATGTTTAAATCATGATGATATCATTTTTGTGGTATTTCGATATGTATTATTTAAAAGTGAGCATTGATTTAGCTTGACCATTTTTATTTTTAAAGTATTATATAGTTTTTTTGTGAGAGGAGGCTTGAAAGACAAAAAAGTAATTTTCAGACAGTAGTAGGTGCAGATTTCCATTGTAGCAGTTTTTCTAAAGCTTTCGATATATCGTTATTGAAATTTTAGCGTATCGATCAAAACTGAGAATAATGTATTGCAATATAACTTGTCACATCGTCCAGTGCTAACCCTAATTAAATTAATCAGAAATGAATCACAAATAGGGGCTGCTTTCAAGCTAAAATATACCCGGTACCCGAAATTTTACATTTTAGTGCTTCCTTACTCTAAATGCTAAAAGTATATACAGTGGAGGTGTCTGAGACCAAGTTTTAGTGGGAATGCCTGCGAGCAGAGCCTTGTTAGCAGCAGATTTCACCACCACCCACTACCAAAAGCTTGCCTTCAGACATGCATTCGAGGTACACCGTTTCATTTTGCCTCAGACAGGCTTTTCATTCTGAGAAAGAGGGCAGTGAATGCACAGTGCACAGCCATTTCCTATTTGAATGACTTGAGCATTATACCCATTACTGGTCGATTTGTATCTGATCACAGAGAATCCATTTAGCCACTGAAGCTCAGGAAGAGCGACGTGTAGTATAGCAGCCCTCCATACCACAATCCTGCAGTCAAGCTGAAGCCTTATCGAATATGCTGTTTGTTCCACAGCAGCAGCTCAACCGCCCAAGGGTGACACCAAATTCACAGCAGCTCTTACCTTCAGTACAAAGTTGTCTTCAGCCTGCAGCTTCAGGTCCAGCACCGACTCTCTGACAAACTTCTCAAAGTCCAGGTCCCTCTTTCGGGGCACGTCCAGAGCAGGGAACAGGTCCCCGATCAGGCCCATGAAGACTGGCATGTCGTCCGTCACGATCTTCGGCACGTTGAAATCTCGCAGGGCCCTCATTAGCACCTGATCCTCCGGCCGCTCAGGGTCGCCTCTTTTCAGAGAGCCAGCCACCACCAGCACAGACTTTATCGCCCGCAGACCCCAGTCATAGTGGTCCTGAAACAGGAGAATGTGTCAGAAGATTTTTAGTTCTAAATAATAAATGAATACCCTCATCATAGAAAAAAAAAATACATATCATACACAGGAAATTTGGCAGTGTTAAATCAACACTGTTAGTGTTAAACTTTACACTCTCAGTGTTAATTTAACACTAGCAGTGTTGATTTAACACTGCCAAATTTCCTGTGTACATGCCAGTCAGGTTACCTTTGGTTTTAATACAAGTTTAGGCTAATAAGGTCCTGCAACCAGGGGCCCTACCTTTCATGAATGCACATTCTGGTGCACATTTTCAACAAGAATCTGCCATTTCAAGAGCTTACCTTTAAAAACAACAGAAGCATCGACAGACCTATCCACGATTAAAAATGTGTGAGATGCTATTAGACATGCTATAAACACCCACATCTACTGCTAAACCTACAGTATATATAATCAAACTGCATGGGATGGATTATATAGAGAAAATACTAGAAACCGCTATAACTCCAAGAAGCCGTCTGGCATGTTGCTTTAAGTTTGCACACTACTCAATAAATGCAGCTCAATAAATATTGGCCATATCAGTCAAAATTTAATAATATACTATTCCTGGTAACTTTTATCTTCCTTCTAAATAACATCAGACACTTGATGCATGTGAAATCAGCCACTGCTTCTTTTCAGACTGCAGCTGATGCAGCATCACTGGTTATATAGTGCACTTGGAGGTAAGCGTAGAAACCGAGCTCTGATACATGTGTTAGAGCATGGCCATTTGTGCTCTCTCTCTGACTTTGGGAAGCACTTTACTTGCATAACCACCTTTATGGCCCAATCCCATTTCTCCCCTTGGCCCTACCACTTACCCCTAACCCTTCTTTTCAAGTGTAACCCTTCCCCTTGGAACAGAGTTATGCTTCCACTAACAACAATCTCTCTCTGAACACAGAGAAGACCAAGGAGATTGTTGTGGACTTCAGGAGAACTCACACACTGCACACCCCTCTGTTCATCAACGGAACTGCTGTGGAGAGGGTGAGCAGCACCAAGTTCCTGGGTGTGCACGTCACAGAGGACCTCTCCTGGAGCACCAACTCAGCGTCACTGGCCAGGAAGGCAAATCAGCGTCTCTACTTTCTCCGCAAGCTGAGAAGAGCTGGAGCCCCCACCCCCATCATGACCACCTTCTACAGAGGGGCCATCGAGAGCATACTGACCAGCTGTTTCACCGTGTGGTACGGGGCCTGCACAGCATCCTGCGGCAGGACCCTCCAGCGCATCGTGAGAGCAGCTGAGAAGATTGTTGGCACCTCTCTCCCCTCCCTTCAGGACTTGTACAGCTCCCGCCTCACACAGAAAGCCCTCCGTCTGGCAGGAGATCCCTCTCACCCACTACACAGCTTCTTCATCCTGCTGCCATCAGGGAGGAGACTGCGGAGTCTCGGGGCAAGGACCAGCAGACTGCGAGACAGCCCCATCCATCAGGCTGTGAGGATGCTGAACTCTCTTCCTGCTCTACCCCCTATCCCAATCCTGCCCCAAGCACACACTCACTCAGCATCCTGACCCCCCCACTAATAAAGTACTGAAACTCTGCACTACAATGCACAAAGTACTGGTCCCTTCCAAACGGACTTGCACTACTGATATACTTGCACTGTCAATACACACTTTAATTCCACTTAATTAAACTGTGAACTTTAAGGACTTACGCACCCATTCACTTTACCAGCCTTAAGCTATATACCATATACCGTATTTGCACTACTGTTATTTACTATTTTTACTGTCATTCCATCTCAATCACCATCAATATTGCACTATTGTCTTACGTATGTTTATTGTGTCTTGCTGTATTGAACATATAGTGTCTCCCACTCTTTTATATTATAATTATATATCTATTTTTACTTATTTACTTATATTTATATATCTATTCCTCCCCCACACCACTGCACCTTGTTTTTGTCTCATGTATGTCTATTTGTGTCCCTGCTGTATTGTACACATAGTGTCTCCCATTCTCCTTTATTATATCTATTATCTGTACTTGCTGTAAAATTGGGAAGGAGAGTAACGTAATTTCAATTCTCTGTATGTCCTTTACATATGCAGTATTGACAATAAAACTACTTGACTTGACTTGAATTGGGACAACCCTTTTACGCACCCGATACGTCATCAGAAGCGCTAAAGTTCAGTAACCTAGCCGTGATGGATAACTAGTTTATTTAATGCATTGTTTGTCTTCAGAAAGAGGAGAGATGATGCAGAAATTAATTATTATAGTCTATTCTCTAATTCCTCTGTGATGGGAAACTGAAATTAGCTTTGATTAGCTTTTATATTATTTTTCCGTTCCGTCTGCACTATTTAAAGGTGGAAAGGAAAAGTTAGCTAGCTAACTAGCTACTGAGACAAAGTACTAGATATTTTTTTTAATGCTTGTTATGAAGAACTTGGCCATAAAACATTAAAACTACTTATTAAACTATGGTAATGTATAGTGATAATTGTCACGTTTAACAAGGAAAATACTTACATTTGTGGGTTTCTTTGGTCGCTTGTTCTGCCATCTTACCAGTGATTCTCATTCAGTTTAAAGGGCTAACAACCCCTATCCCTTCCCCCAACCTACCCCTTCAGCCTAACAAGAATCGGGACACCCTTACCCTTTTGCGCGCGCACGCAAAACAGAGGGGTAGGGATAAGTGGAAGGGGCCAAGGGGTGAAATGGGATTGGGCCTTAGTTTTCTTTAGGAAATACATATAGATATATTTTCCTAGTTAATTTATGAAACTACATTAGAAAAGTCCAGCAATATCAAGCGGTAATTCTAGGCATCTCTTTTTGCAAGCTGCTTGATCTTAAAGCCTACACGCACACGAATCCTCTAAATGGGAAATTATTATGGCTTTCGTACTATTTATTGTACCGTACAGAATTACAGAGCTTCTTTTTTTGAGAAATATTTGGGTGTTATAATAATGCAGGCTATAACTGTCATAACAACCAAATGTTCTTTCTGCAACTGTCAAAATATGGCCTTTATAGAAAACGGAAAGAGGTAGAAAAGGCCATTAGATGAAACACTGCACTCCAAAGGATAATGTTTCAACAATTAGAATGGCCTGCTAGTCTCTCTCTCTCTCTCTCTCTCTCTATTAAAACTGACTCTATTAATATGTGGAATGATTGAGATGGTTGGAATGTCTATCCACTATTGCCTTACAATCTACAGTCTTTGAGTGATCCTCTTAACTTACTCAGTGTATCCATACACACGGAGCTCCACTAGCTCATGAGTCATTAATTACCTTGTATTGCAGTTTGAACTTAGATTTATATTATACTTGGGCAGTGAGGATGTAATCAGGCTGCTAATTGGCCCAACTGATCTGATTACCTTCCACCAGAAATGCTGTGTATGGATGATTTCCCAGGTTATTCCATGCTATTTTAATCCCAATCCAGTTCTGAGTCTTGTTTTTAACAAAATTGTGAAAATTCAGAAGGCCATTTGGCGTCTACCTGGTGTAAGACACTATTAATGCACATTACACTGCCCAGCAGGCAGCACTGAAAAGAAGAATTCTCAGAAGATAAATTAAAGGCTTGAGTTGAAGTCTATATGATATCTGAAACCATTTATAGCAATTAAAGAAATGCTCTGTTGTTCTGGCAGGAGAACCTAAACAGCAATAAAGAACTGAGTAGAAGCTAAGGCTAACGCTAAAACACACTCCCTATAAACTTGGTTATTTCAACAAATATCATTCCAAAATGTGTATCATTACAGACACTTAACTGCAGTGATTTAAATGATCTCATAGCTGAATCTTAGAGAAGCTCAGAGAAGAGAGTCAGACTGAATTATGAGATAGTAAACGAACTATAACATAGTAATAAAAAAAATAAATAAACTATTGAATCAGTGTGCCTGTATTATTTATACAAAAAAAAAAAAGATCCGATTGGCATGCTGATACTCAGTATCAAAATACTTTTTCAAGAGATTTTTTTTTTCATATAATAGACTATTTAAACTTGGAATTGAATTCTGTATTGAACTGAACTGACCCGAGTTTAAATTTCTTGTAGTAGATAAGCATTACGGGAGGTTAAATGCGCTTTACCTGTTTGGACAGCAGCTCCTTGCAGAGTTGATAGAGAGTGATGAATTTCCTTGCCAGCAGTCTGGCCTCAATAAAGCCCTCTGCTACCAGCATGATCTCACAGATCAGCTCAAAGTCTGGCACTACCATGGCACAGGGCCTGCAGAAGAGTAAAGTGAGAAATGCTGCTTAAAAAAAAGGCGACTGTGTAAAACAGACAAAAACAACAATGAACAGTTTCAGCAGTGGCTCCCTGCTCATAAAATACCCAAACTATTTTAATTTTAATACTTTGCTACTACTGATTTTAAGAGAAATTCAAGAATCTACTGATTATTTTGAGCACTGATTATACTATATATTATACTACATATGAAATATCACATGTCACAATGCAGAAACTATTGTCCTGTCCCATGAATTTTGCCTCGTCCTATAAAAGCATTTGGCATATGCATGTGGGGTTTCCTGCATTGCATATGAAGTCAACTGCCTGTTCATATGGACAATTCTAGCAAGATACCCCCAGTCACAATCATTACTATTCACTGCACTGTCCACTGTGGGTAGTAATGTCTCCCATCACTTATACCTGCTTTAAATGGGTCACTGCACGGAGGAACGTTAAATACATGTCCACACAACTTTCACTCATCTGGCAACCACCATCAGACCTTACTTGAACTTTACTTGAATTCACAATGCCTGATCATGAGCATTGGCCAGTGTTCAGCCTTATTCACAAGATAACACCTCACAACTTACACACACAGGTGAAGAAATCAATTTAAATACATAAAAAAAATAAACTGAATAAATGAATAAATAGAATAAATGTTCACAGCACAAGCACACTCAGTGTCAAACAGCTCGCTTGTTCTCTGATTTCCTAGATCAAATTAAACTCTAAACAGTGCTGGGACTCCAGAACTGGAAGCAAGAATAAAACCAGTTTGCGCAGATGGTCTTTTGATAGAGTTTCATCATCATCGTTTATTCAGCATGCAGTGCTTGCAGAGATCTGAACAAAGAACTTTTCCCAGTTACCTTGACTACTCTAAGACATTCCCACACTTACCGAAAAAGTGCTTTGAGATTCTCAGGCAGCTCCGTCCTGCCAGCGTAGCCCGGATTCATGGTGATGAATATTCCCACTGAAGGGAACAGGTTTATCTCCTCACCCATGAAGTTAAAGCGCTTCTTCTTGTCTCGAATGGCATCCTGGATACTTTTAACCTGGTAACAGCACAAATTCAGTATGCTATACAGATGCTGTGATTATAAAAATATTATAAACATTCTTATTGATACTGACTGAGGAGATCAGTGATCATCTTTAACAAGTAGCTGTTTTTTTATGTTGGTATATATGTTTTAAGGACAAACCAGTGGATTGGGATTGGATCCACTGATATTTTAAAGGTCTTCTTCCAATAAAATCCAATTTTTCTTGTTGAAATGTATTTCTTGTGAAATACTGATGAGTTCATGGCCTCTCCCACCTTGGCTTGGGAACACTCAAAGGCAGTGCTAAAGCCTTGCAGCAGAGCAAACACTGTCTATCCAGCTCTATACAATAGGAAAACAAGGTTTGACAAGGTAGCCCAACTCGACAGAACATCGGTCAAAGTTGGCACCGCTCATGACGAATTTTATGATATAGAGCGGATACTGGGGCTTTGACATGGTGAAAATGCCCAGCAACGAATTACCAAGAAGTAAGAGTTCAGTAGTGTTAGTTTAGTCGAAAGAAATATCAAATTTTTCACAAAAAAAACTGCTCACATGTTTAAAATGAATAAAAAAAATTATGAAATAAGACCATTAATGAATAAAATCTTGGCTATTGTAGGTTCATGTCTATTTTTTTTTTTTTTTTTCATTTTTAGACCTATATTTGTTGCTACTTGTCTTGCTATATTATATGTATTGTAAATTAACATACTTCACAACTAGCTGAAAATGTGCATTTACAATATTTATATCTGCTTAAATGTCTAAAATGTGGAGCAAAATAAGTAGTGTTCTAGGCACCATGATTGCATCAATTTTGTATGAGTTCCTCTTGAGACCAGTCTAGTAACTGCTCTGAATTTTACCAAGAAAACATCCAAAAGTCAAAGTTCATATAAAGTTTAGTTGTCAAAGATTTGGGTCAAAGAGCACTGCAGCGTTTCTAGATCATGTTGACATGGCTTTCTTTTTTTTTAATGATACAGCTTTAACTTGCATTTGTGAATTGCATGATAAATTGTGGTCTATGCAGTAATTTCCAGTAAAGAATCATGACTAATTTTAACGCAGTACCTGATATTAAAGTACATACTTGGGACATACTTTAATATCAGGTAACTTTTTTTTCATAGATTACAGAGCCTCTCTAAAACATTTCTTTATAGACAGTTATGCAAGTTAATTCACCCTACTGCAGCTGTTTTTATAAGAGCCACTTACCCTTGTTAGCCTTCTGTTGGCCCATCCTTTTTTGTGTTGCATGAAATAGTAAAAACCTAAAAAAGGCTCATTTTCAACATCTGATGTGTATTCTAAGTTTTTATTTTGAATGTAATGCAAGTATATTTATTTACATTTTCCATAGAGTACCAACTTCACAACAGTTCTAGCAGCACAGTAGTCGTATTATGTAAATGCTTTTATATGTTTATATGTCTGAACAGATTTTTTCAGCAACAAGAAAAAGATGACATCCATTGTTAAATCTCCTGCATTCTTTGCTTTCAATCTTTCTCAGTTGAAAAATGTCTGAAATGCTTTTCATTCTGAAAATGCAGAGTTTAGGTTTAATTAGACACTGGTCAGGGAGAGTAACTGAGACGGAGGTGGGACAAACAGGGCAGAGCAGCCAGTGCGTAGCAATCTGTGCTATCTCTTCATCTGCAACGTCTCGAGACTGCACTTGGGAGCCCGTTTGATCTCAGACAGTTGTGGCAAATTCGGCTGAGAGTCGGCTGAATATTCAATGAGGAGACCATCAGATGGAAATAAATTCCCCATTACATATTCCACCTGTGCTGCCGTGTACTGGAAATGGTGCGATGTTTGCTAAATGTAAAATTATGCAGGGTAAACTGGTCCTCGCTGCGCTGCAGATGTGTCTCGGCTACTCGAGTGGCAGATAAACTGTGACATTCCGACCACACATTAGGAATGTGTCACATTTGGCATGCGGCTGATTTGAGAAGATTGCGGGGATTAAGATATGTGGACCCAAATCTCAGAAATTCTACATATTTTATCTTATAGGAACCAAATCCCAGACATTTAACATATTATCTCATTTGAACCATGTGTCAAACACAAGCCCTGTGGGCCGGATGTCTAGCCCACAATCCATTGCACTACAATCCCCAGCATGCACTGCAACATGTTGTGCACTCCGACCTCCCTTTCCCAACAATAGCGGTCACATGCAGTCTTGCTAACTTAGCAATTTTATCACTAGATTTAGCAACTTTTCAGACCCATCTTGCTAAACAAAGCAGCACATTCCAGGTTGCCAGATGTAGTGCAAATATCCAGCCCAAAATCTGTCCCTTCTAAACCCACTGTTCAGAATCTAAATCTAACCCAATATCTTGTTAAAAAAACTTGTTATAAATAGTAAAATAATCTCAGGGTACTACTCTTTAAACTTTGTTTTAGGAAGCATTTTGTTTACAAGGGCATTATAATGAGTATTGCGGTAATCTTTCAAAGCATCCAATATCCTCTTATATATATAAAAAAAGCCCAATTTAGCAAGAAACCTGCAAACCTGGCAACTCTGAGCTCATTGAGACTGAGGGGTCCTAGCAGTTCAGATGTTGACAACCAAATTTGAATTAAAAAAAATAGAATAAACATACAGCAAAGATGATAAAATATATATATATATATAGTAGGCAGGCAAGCAGAGAGAAATGTTTAAAATACCTATCTTCTGAGAACATTTAACAGGTAGCTGTATAAAAAAATATATAAGAAGTTCTACTTCAAGTAGCTCTTACAGTGATATGTTTTGAATAAAGAATGGGCAGTTAGATTTGTACAGCAAAATGTTGTTTAAAAATGAATGTACATGTTCTCTGACCCCTGGCTTTAGGATTTATTAATAAAACCCCTTTATGTGGAGTCTGACACCCTATTACAGGCAAACAACTCCGCTAAGCCCAGACAACCTGTCTGCAAGGCTAGCAGGTAACAGCAGTGGATCAGTGCGAGAGCACGGAAGCCTGGGGACAGAGGGCTAAGTGTGGTTTGAAAGGAATTCGGCTTCCTTAAAGCTGAATTCAGGAAAGCGGAAAAGTATTAAATAAAATTGCCTCTTGAATCTCTAGACTATTAGCGTTTAAGAGGAAAACAAAGCACTCCATATTTAGAGCCCATTTAGCAATAGTGCGGTGCCTCCCGTGGTAATTGGCAGTGGCGGGCTAATTTGTCTCAATATTGATACGTCTGCAGTTCCTTCTGTTCGCCTTTGCCTGAGCGAAAGGAAAATTGATTCTATCTTGGATTCGCAGGGATAAAACTTCAATGGTGTGTATCTTCCCCTCGTGACAGCTGTTGGGCCTACATGATGCCTGCCAGACGGAAGTGACGTCTGACGAGAACCCAGGCACCTCAGCTCCAGGGTTCTGGCTGTGTGTGAATTGTTCTTGGACGTTTTTTTTATTTATTTATTTACCCGCCCTCCTCACAAGAGTGCCACGAAAAGAAAAAGTAGATTCAATATTCATCACAGCACAGGAACGCCCATTCACTCCTCTGACATTTCCATGATTCAAAAAGAAAGCGAGAGAGAGAGAGTGAGAGAGAGGAAGAGGGAGAAAGCGAAAGAGCGGTGGTGGCGGCAGCGTCAGCGGTTAAAGAGAGACTCCCTCGCTTTCATGCACAGCTATCTCTGAGTCACTCGCTCCAGGGATGCACCATTAAACCTGTTCAGCTGCACAATGCTGAGCCTCGGATAAACGCTCTGCCATATACCAAGCTCGCTCATTATCATGCTCATCACTGTCAACTTAACCATCATCATGGGTAAGTTATGCACACTCATCATTGTCAACTCCACCATCTTCCGGGGTAAATTCCGGGGTATTTAGGCGTGGTTAGATCCACACAATCAAGTGATTAAGATGCAGACAGTGTGTTATTCCACTAGAGTACGCCACATAAAGCAATGACGTAAAGGACAAACAGACACATTAGCATGCTAAAAGCTAATGTGTACATAATGGGCCATTACAGTTGTCAAGTGCGAACAAAAGGTGGAATTTAGTAGTGCTGAGAATCACTCAAGGCCCCAGGAAAGGATATTGCAATGCGACTTGAATCACAACCCGAAAAGCATCCAATTTCTCATTGGAAAAAATGACTATGTTAGCTAAGTACTATGCTAAATAGGATACTGGATATAAGTTCAAGGGTGTACTCTCAAGAGGGGTATCCGCTAAAGGTTTGACAATGACTGCTCAGTGTTTTTGAGGATAATTCCAACTGTCGATAGGCCATATAAACTTTTTTCAGGTAAAATTTAATGATGCATCATTGTGCAGGGCTACTGCAATGTTATATACATTGTCTCTAAAAATAAAATGCACTTCAATGGTGCTAAAATACAGCTCTGGAAAAATAAAAATAAGAGACCACTTCAGTTTCTGAATCAGTTTCTCTAATTTAGCTATTTATAGGTATATGCTTAAGTAAAATTAACATTATTATTGTTTTATTCTATAAACTAGAGACCATTTTTTTCCAATATTTCCAAAAATATTGTCATTTAGAGCATTTACTTGCAGAAAATGAGAAATGGCTGAAATAACAAAAAAGATGCAGAACTTTCAGGCCTCAAAAAATGCAAAGAAAACAAATTCATATTCATCAAGTTTTAGAAGTTCAGAAATCAATATTTAGTGGAATAACCCTGGTTTTTAATCACAGTTTTTATGGATCTTGACATGTTCTCTTCCACCAGTCTTACACACTGCTTTTGGATAGCTTTATCCCACTCCTGGTGCAAAAAATTCAAGCAGTTCAGCTTGGTTTGATCGCTTGTGATCATCTATCTTACTCTTGATTATATTCCAGAGGTTTTCAATTTGGTAAAATCAAAGAAACTCATCATTTTTAAGTGGTATAGAGATGTATATGTAGCGTGTCCGCTGCAATGTTAAAAATGTTATTTAAATGAATATCATTTTTACATTGCACAGATCTTCTGTTTCTAATAAAAATGGAGCCAAAGAACTTTTGAAATAGTAGTAACCCAACAGGCTCAATTAAGCTCAGTATATTTTTTTCTAAAAATGACTGTAAATAACTAATATAATAAACTTAAGCCTCAGAGTATCATTATTATTTCCCCTGTAAAGATTGTGATACTGCACTGTAGCACTATGTTTCCCCAGCTCTAGAATTTATCACACTGGTGGGCTGTTGTATCTGTGACAAGTTCACTTATTTTGTTGTGCTACTGCATCCAACTGAGTGTGAAACGCACCGCATGAATCAGAGCTGAATGTTGGAGTGCGGCCGTGCAGCTAGCATGGCGCTAATGCGAGGTGAAGACTCTGACAGCTGGCTCACCTGCACGGCAACCACAGACAGCACTTCCACAGAGATCCGGTTGAACTCGTCGAAGCAGCCCCAGGCGCCCGTTTGGGCCAGGCCTTTGTAGATGTTTCCACAGGACTGCGGGAGAGATGAAGGGAGAGAAGAGGCGAGAGAGAGAGAGAGAGAGAGAGAGAGAGAGAGAGAGAGAGAGAGTGAGACAGCGGGGACGGCTATGTGCTTGTTAGAGTCTAAAACACATCATTTCAGAGAGGGTGACAGTGACTGACGGGCTGAGCCGTGACAACTGAATTATACAGTTCAACGTTTCTCTTTAAAGATCTGACTCACAGGACTTGAGTCACAGCAACTCCGCATAATTCGCACTCCTGCGATGGCCAATAAACCTCGGCTTTCTGCGAGGAGGATTAATGTTGGGTAATAATCATGTATTCCTTCTACACTGTATGGACAAAAGTATTGGGACACCTGTTCTTCTGCTGTTTCTTGTGAAATCAGGGATATTTTAGAAACCAGGTAAATCAGGAGTTTAACCTGCTCTGTCTGGAGATGAGTCAAAGTTAGCATTACATTAGCATCTACTGGTCACAACCAGGCCTGATTACTGCCAAAATGGGTGCTGATTCATTCTTAATACTGCAGCGACACTGGCATGAGTGAATCAGACACAGCAGTGCTGCTGGAGATTTTAAACACGACGGCATCACTGTTGGCCCTACCCAGATCAGTGAAATGTGGCATGTTGATTCAGTGGAAGAGCAGACACCCACTGACCACTGTAGCCAGGCCTGTGCCCACAGGTGCTGCCAATCAGGTGTCAATCAGCACCTGGGGGTACCAGAAGCTCAAAACAAGTGTTACAACAATAACAACAGCAAAATAGTTGGCAATAGTTAAGAAGATTTTCCTCATTTTTAACCACCCACATTCTTAGCTCTGCTACAAAAAGGGACATTAAAAAGTTTTGATATATTGCCAAGAAACATTGTTAAAATAAATAAAATAATCAACAAAACACAAATTACCCTACTTTTTGGGTCATGTTTTAGATTAGAGGATTATCAACAAAAACTGTGCAGCATCAGATAAACTTATCAGTCTCTTTTTTTTTTTGTTTACATCTACAAGGTGGAGCATCTAAGAAGAAGTGTCTAATAGAGTGGACAGTGAGTGGACAGTGTTTCCAGGACTGCTGTGTTTAATCTACATTTTCAAGAATCTAACACAACACCACCATGTCAGTGTTACTGTAGTGCTAAGAATGACCACCCAAATAATAGCTGCTCTGTTGTGGTTCTATGGGGTCCTGGTTTGCAGAGTGTATTCAATATGTATTTCAAACCTGACATCTTCACACTGTCCTTACGCAACCAGTACAGCCTCTCTGAAAGTACTGAACACAGAAACGTCCAGTCGCACTACAGAGAGAACACTTTCTGACAAGAGCTGACCACGAGATGAATTGTAGGTGTCTGTGATGTTAAAGCTAGAGTGGCTTATTTTGCTTTTCCCTCACTTTGCTCTCGCTAGCACCTCTCGCTTTCTCCTTTCTCTCTCTCTCTCTCTATCTCTTTCTGTCGGTCTCTCTCTCTCTCTCTCTCTCTGTCGGTCTCTCTCTCTGACAGCTTGCTGCAGGCTACAGCCAGGGCCAGTAATGATGCGGCAGCCTCGGTAGGCAGGTACAAGCTGGATGAGGAGATTAGAGCCGCGTCTCTATTGACCACCATATTATATGGGTTTTTTTTCCTCCCGTAACCGGCAGACAAATACAGGGGCGGACTACAGATGAGGCCGGAATACTGAGGAGATAGTTGACACGGCTTAGGAGGTAAATAAGCCTAGCCATCAGAGCCTTACTAATCTTCCAGCCCCCATGTTGAGAGAGGACAGCTTTGCTTAGCTTAATACACCGCTCATAAGATGATGGACGGAGTAAGGCAGCATAAAGGGAAACGAATATATATAGAGAAAGACAGAGAGAGAGAGAGAGAGAGAGAGACAGAGAGGCAAAAAAAAAAAACATTTTTGAAAGAGACTTAGTCCTCGTCCACATGTATCCAGATATTTCTAAAACATAGCTTTTTATTAGCCTCTCATCCACGCACTGTAGATGCACAACAGGGAAGAGTTCTAGGCTGTATACAAAGGGTCCTTCACTTTGTAAAAGTATTCTTTCACATAGCAAACAAGAAAGGCAGCCTACCTTGAATGCAGAATAGTCTTTGGAACGTACCTACTGTGTATACATTACACTTTGCAATACTAGAAGGTGATCCCAAGTAAGTACAAATTGAATGGCTAAATATGGAGCATTTGAACTAAATCATGGTTAACAAATGTCTGATCATTTCCTGAACACAGAACAATATTGAATGTTTAAATACAGTAGAAATAATGTTTTAAAGCTTTTCAACTACAGTTAAATGTCTTGTCAGGTATTTTTCACAGAGCTGATACAGATTGTCTGATACAGTCGCTGTTGTCCAATAAACAAACTTTAAACTTACAGCAAATGCACAAACTTAGTTTCAGCACTACAATTCCCAGAATGCATCTGCCCATGTAACATGTCTGGACTCGGCCACACACAAACCATTTTTAAGCCTGATACAGTCTCGGTAGTCAAAAAACTTGCCAATTATGCTTATAATCAAAAGACAAACTTCCAAACTACAATTCCCAGAATGCATCTTTCAGACTTTTTTGCTATTAATTTAGTTTTCAATTATAAAGGACAGATTGAGAGTTTAGTTTGTTGTTTTACATCATTTGGAAATGAAACTGATACATGTACATTTAGATAAATGGTAAGGAAGCATGAAATAATGGATATATCTAAAGCAAACATGAACCTCACTCACCATGTTAAATGTGCTGTGGGTAATTTGCATAACAATATATATTAAAGTGCATTGTGGGGGATTGAGAGCCCAGGTTCCCTTACTTAAAAAAAAACTCCTGCATCAGCTCAACAAACAACAGCAGCAATGTGTATCTAATAGTGCTTCTAGTCCCCAGAACCCATTTGCAGAAAGAAAAATAAATGAAGGAGAAGCTTTCTTTTGCTTTTTAGCAAACTATATCATTACAACTTTAAAAAATTGACGGAATATGCTTGACAAGTAGTGGAGATTTTACATTTTTAAAACTGTTTTTCACCCAAATTCATTGCTGACTCTGATCTTTTTAATATTTTACAATCATTTTCTGATATAATGAGGGAAATAAGAAGGGGAAAGGCTGTCTATAAACCAGCTCTGATTTTCATTGTTTACATATCCCTTTTTTTAAAAATCCAGATTCATGTGAACAGAGCCTCCATCATTTTTGTAAACTGAGATAATAAACCTGAAATGTTCTGAAAAATACTTGGTGCTGCGTGGATCCCCATCAACTGGCTCTTTTACCTTGTAGTCCATCTGCTCCGAGCAGTTGAACACATAGACCATGATGCCAAGTGCTCGGCCCAAGTCCTTCGTGGTCTCCGTTTTCCCCGTTCCGGCTGGACCAGCTGGGGCTCCACTCATAGTGAGGTGCAGTGACTGGGTCAGGGTGATGTAACATCTGTGTGCGTGTGGACAAACAGCAACAATAAAACACACACATAGACACACAAATTCAAACACAATACAAATACAGAGCAATTGGATTTCAGTCAACCTAAATGCACTCTCTTTCAAGCTCACATTGCTCAACTTTCCTGCAGTCTGCAGTCAGTATTGATAGGGATCTTTCAATCTTTCTAGGTGCTAAAATCTAATGTAGGCTGATGCTGAGACATGCTTAAAGACAATATCAATCATTTAAATTACTTTGAGACTCAAATTCTGTTAAATTAAATTGTGATGTTCATTGATATCTTTACATGTCAATGTTTAATTCATAATCCTGTTTATACCACAATTTATACCACTATGTTAATGTTGGACATCCAACTACGTATGGCTCTTATAACTGATTGGAACTGACATTCAGGTGGGGTGATTTTTTTTTCTTCCTTTTGTAGAACGATGTGTTGCTGAATCTTTCAGTAAAAATAAGAAATTAACCTGGTCAGGTTTTATCCATGTTTAAGTGCAGTAGGTGCTTATAAAACTCAAATTTGTCGCAATGTTGTGTGGACCTTTATATAAGTGCTTTTTAGCCCTCTCAATAATTTTTCCAGCCATCACTGAGCGTAAACAAAAATGTGCTTACAAAGAACCGCATGCCATTACATTTGCAATTAAATGCTTTTTAAAACCCTGCTCTTAATTACTAAAAAAAGCCTAATTGTGCAGTTTATGTTGATGCAAAAAAATTGCTTTTTTTAATGTATATTATGGAACTTCTGAGGCTCATCACATAATGAAGCCATCTGCACTGGTAGCATTCCTCAGCACATTCATCTCCACGTGGATGAAAGCCAGAGCTCTGACATGGTCAACAGAGCATTGCCGAAACTACGAAAGCCCCGCCATATGCTCGGCAAGACGCGGTGCCATTGATTTCTCCATCAAAGACGCCTGTCTCCGCTTTGTTGTTGTTTCAAAGACATCCAGAGACCGTTTGGGGCACTTTCGTATAAACAGCTTGCCAAGGAGCTTCGGCAACCTGCTGTTTGCTTTGAGCAGGAGAGTGTTTAATGGGACACTCACTTTCCTTAATGCTTTACACCCACCTCAGCCCACTGATGGGCCGGATAACACTTTAAGAGAATTTGGAAACATCCCTGCAGTAGGACATCATTACCACAACGGCGAAAATAGTTCAAACTCAGACAGATTTAGACTTTTTATAACTCTAACTAATTTGACCAGAATTTGACCATTTGTGATGGACATTTTCAACCAAGACTTCTGTGGTGTCAGAAGTTTTGAAGCTTTGCTACAGTTTATAGGGATAAAGCAGCATTATGTAGCATGTTTACCTTAAAATAAAAACTAGAAACTAATCATTATCATGTTGGACTGACTTATAGTCCAACATGTATAAATAGAAAGAAAGAAATGAACATCTGCTAATGCACTATATCACTTTGGTGGAGCTGCACAATACCTCTTGTAAGAACTCTGTGAGTGCTGCGTAAATGGTCATGTTTTTTTTTTTTTTTAAACAAATTTTTCCCCAATTTGGCAGAGCTAATCAACCCACCCGCTTACTTAAGACTGCCTCATTACGCAAGATAATCCTAAAACTAAGGAAATCACAGGATCTTAAGCTATGATACATCAGTCAACAGACAACTGGATCAGACAGCATCACTGTGGGAGTAATAAAGGGAGACAGCTCCACCTACCCACCCAGAAAGAGCATGACCAATTGTGCTCTCCTGGGCTCCATCTGCTGATGGTGAAGCAGCATGACTGTGGATATGAACGTGGATTACTATTTAAGGTAGAACAAGAAAATTTAGCCTCCTAAACTAATTGTATTTTTTTATGCTGTGGAAAAAAAGAGGTACGATACACTGATACTACATGAAACTAATATAATAGAACGGTTATCATTTTTAATAAAAAAAAATGCTGCATTTGTTGGTTTGTTTGGTCACTTGAGCAGCCATCTTGCCTTCATTCTGAAAACCCTCTGTTTTATGTGTGGCAAGGGGTGAATAAATGGGATTAGGCCTTAATTTTGCTATGTATAGGTATATGTTTGATTAAAATTAACATTGTCGTTTTTATTCTATAAACTACAGACAACATTTCTCCCAAATTCCAAATAAAAATATTGTCAAGATGCAGAGCTTTCAGATCTCAAATATTGCAAAGAAAACAAGTTCATATTCATAAAGTTTTAAGAGTTCAGAAATTAATATTTGGTGAAATAACCCTTGTTCCTTCATCACAGTTTTTATGCATCTGGGCATGTTCTCCTCCACCAGTCTTACACACTGCTTTTGGATAACTTTATGCCACTCCTGGTGCAAAATTCAAGCAGTTCAGCTTGATTTGATGGCTTGTGACATTCATCCTCCTCTTTAGTTGTGTTTAATTCAGGGATGTAGGGAGACCCAACATCCCCCCAAAAAATAAAATAATAAAGCTGCTTTAATGTAACTGCTTTGTGTTAACTTGTGCAAGATGTCAACCTCCTTCCAACCTGAAATGCATCAGTCTCCACTGAGTTTCCTCACCTGTCTGTGAGCGGTGTGATGACGAGACGTGGCGTGTTGCCCAGGTACTCGTAGGAGTAGAGGAACTGGGCGTCACAGATGTTGGCGAAGCAGTGTTTCTCACGCTCGTCCCAGCGGTGGCGCAACTGAGACAGCCACACAAAGGCCTGAGAGTTCTCCACCTGAGAGTGAGGAAACAGCACAGACTCAGCTATAACACGCCCCTCACGGCGAGGGAGATGATTACGGAGGATTAGCGTGGGAGAATGTAACACCTGAGCAGTACGAAGGAAATTATCCAGTGTCTAAGCCACTCTCTTCACTTCACTTTCATTAGGATTTCTTTTTGACTTAATAACAGCCATTCAAGTGAATCCAGAATATGAGAAATCGCAGGGGAATGACACACCAGAACTATTTTGCTAAGAAGGCAAATAATATTGCATGCATCTTTCTTAATGAAAAAGTATTCCAAAGTCCCCAAGCTAAAAAGCTAATGTACCGCTGACTTTCCTTTGGTTAATGAATATCACACTCTATGTGCTGACTGGGTGAGAATACAGAATGACAGTGCAAACAGTATAGTGGTTAAAGGACAGGTAGGTGAAAGACATACAGGGACCATATGTAGGACATTGTGATTTCTGTGATGCAGAGAACACTGACTTTGGGAAATAATAAAACAGATTTTATTGGACTCTATGTATCTCTGTATCTGTCTTTACTTTTCCCTAAGGTTCATATCATATTGGGTAGCTTTTGGTCAATAAGTGTTGATAATATTAAAAATTTATATTAATATTTAAATAAGTGCCAATATTTTGGTTATTATCATACCATTCATGTGCCATACTGTTCATGCCTTTATTTGTTTACTCTTTTTGAATTATTACTATAATCTACAGATATATAAAAAGGTAGAAAACAACTGTACTTAACCGACTACACTATTAAAAAGTTTGTTCAGGAAAAGGGTGCAAACACTCCAGTTTGGTCAAGTTTTGGATTTGACTTTTGGATTTTTATAACTGGAAGTTAACTATGATACTATATTTTTTTTGTAAGATAATACAAGCATTATAAATGATTAGGTAATATTTTAACCAGTTTTAGTACATAATTAAATTTGAAAACAAATGTTTGGGGACCTGTGGCTAAATTATGTTTGTTTTTTAGGAGATCATTTTACTACATAATTACTGTTTATATGAGGTATAAGATATGAATTCTACATGTTAGGGAAGAGGGACTAATTTTGTTTTTTTTTTGTGGTTTTCTATTATTATTTAGCAAATCCTTTAGATTCAGAACATATCTATTGTATAGAATTGTTAGCTTGTATTAAATTACGAAAAAAACAAGTTCGTTTAAACTGTTCCACCTTCCTGTATATAATAATATATTCATCTAAACGGATTCAGTTCAAACTCTCTAAGGATGATGGCAATACCTTCTGAGCGATGATCTTTGCCACCACGTCTCTGGCGTGGACGTCTATGGTGCAGATGGTCATGACCTTCTGCCTGTCTCCAGGGCTGAGCTGCCCAATCAGCATAGTGATGAGGGTGTTGAGTTGGCTGACTTGTTTCTTATAGTACTCCTTCATTGCATTCTCATAGCCTTCTTCCAGCCTGGAGAAGGCCAAACCCACATCAGATGTCCACCAGATCTGAGTACAAGTGAGAGCAACCTGCAAAGCACACATGAAACACACACACAGGTGCACACACACACACACAAAAGCATCAAAGCCTGCACCCTGGCATCCACCTTCCAGCTGAACATTTCACAGAAATACAGAAGCTGCTGAATTTATTGCATCACATAAAAGATAAGTTCAACAGCTACTGTCTATAAAACATTTAACACACTGCAATAAATATTTCTCACTATCTTAATTCCACAGTATGTTTCCTGCTCTTTCATAAATATTCTCTCATTCAAGGCGCAATGTGCCTGCGGGTGTTTACAAGCTGCGTTTGATTCGCCACCGAACAATAGCAGGCAGGGATTTCATACCTGAGCAGGATAATCAAACAGCCACTGTTCCCTGGGCTTATCTTCATAGGCTACAACCGCTTCCGTCATCTCGTGCCGCACGGTAGCCCGCATTGTGTCTAGAACTCGATTCAGCCACATTTCAACCTGAAAAGAAAAAAAAAAGAACAGCTATTATGCTTTACTGGAACATTTCATTACCAATAGATAGAACATTTCAATTACTCACACCTCAAGGTGTATATTGGTCCCTACCTTTGCTGTGGACTAAAAATATATAGATTTGTTTTTACTTGGAACCAATTTTGCATGTGCCCTACTGTTCATGCCTTTATTTGTTTACTCTTTTTGAATTATTACTATAATCTACAAATATATAAAAAGGTAGAAAACAACTGTACTTAACCGACTACACTATTAAAAAGTTTGTTCGGGAAAAGGGTGCAAACACTCCAGTTTGGTCAAGTTTTGGATTTGACTTTTGGATTTTTATAACTGGAAGTTAACTATGATACTATATATTTTTTTGTAAGATAATAAAAGCATTATAAATGATTAGGTAATATTTTAACCAGTTTTAGTACATAATTGAATTTGAAAACAAATGTTTGGGGACCTGTGGCTAAATTATGTTTGTTTTTTTTAGGAGATCATTTTACTACATAATTACTGTTTATATGAGGTATAAGATATGAATTCTACATGTTAGGGAAGAGGGACTAATTTTGTTTTTTATTTGTGGTTTTCTATTATTATTTAGCAAATCCTTTAGATTCAGAACATATCTATTGTATAGAATTGTTAGCTTGTATTAAATTACGAAAAAAACAAGTTCGTTTAAACTGTTCCACCTTCCTGTATATAATAATATATTCATCTAAACGGATTCAGTTCAAACTCTCTAAGGAAAAAAAAAGAACAGCTATTATGCTTTACTGGAACATTTCATTACCATTAGATAGAACATTTCAATTACTCACACCTCAAGGTGTATATTGGTCCCTACCTTTGCTGTGGACTAAAAATATATAGATTTGTTTTTACTTGGAACCAATTTTGCATTCAATAATTTAGAACCAATAAAGACTCTTAAGGAAGGGTGTGCAACACATAATGAGTCATACCTCCCACTTGTGTATGAAAATTCTGTGTGGGGGTCCACTATAAAGTAGATGCATGTTAGATGCTCATTTCATCTTTATTTGATGCAGTTTTGCTGGTACTTGCACTATTGCTGTATACACTGATGTGCCAAAATCATGGGATAGTTATGTAAACAGAACATGCAGTGTTATCTGAGGGCTTGATGATGCCAACACCCAGTTGTGAGGTGTTATCTGTTAATAGGGCTAAACACTGACCAGCAAGTAAATTCCTTTAATTTCCCCAAAAATCGACAGTGCCCCTTTTAAGCCAGTGCACCTTATGTATGAATTTTACCAGTCAGGATGTAAGGAGCAGTAAAGCCACTCCACTGAAGTACAGCGTTATTCAGGAGTTTCAGTTTACTTATCTAGCACCGGGGCTGGAGTAGCATTAGCATTAGCTGCTGACCGCTATTTCCCCGTTCATTAACTAGTATAATCAGCCTATAGCATGCTCCTAACCCCGGCTAGCAGGAGCAGCATTAGCATTACACATTAACCACGCTAGCTCTTTTGCTCTTCAGAGGTGAGTATATCGGTCTGTAGCCTGCTGCTAACCCTGGCTAGTACTGCCTTAGAGGGGTTACCGCTAGCAGTTAGCCACTAATGCTAATGCTCCAGCCTTAGTGCTGGAGAAATTTGTGAATCTAAGCTTACTGTAAATAAACGGAAGCGCTTTACTCACCCAAATAAACAGTTTTCAGGAGAGAAATCTATGTAGATTTACATCCAGCACTCATTTGACTTTAAAAGAAAGTGTTTTTTTTTTTTTTTTACAGTTTTGTTTCATAGCTTAGCTTTACTCAACTTAGTTAGCTTCCCCTACCACCACCCAGCAGCTAGACCTGCTAAATAAGAAGTTCCTTATAGTATCTCTTAAAATGCACCTTATAATCCGGTGTGCCTTATGTATGAAAATAGGCCAGAAAATAGACTTTCATTCATAGTGTGCCTTATAATATGGTGCACCTTATAGTGCACATTAGTGTCATGTGTGTACCGGAAATATATAAGTCATAGAATGTACTACCACCCACTGTGATAGCTGTGCACTGGGGGGTAATGATGGGGGGTAATTAGGGTGACAAGTGGCATCTTACTAGAATTGTCTATGCGATGCTTGCAGAAATCCTATTCGTATTCATATTAAATGCAGGAGGGCTCCACATGCATATCCCAGAGGTCAGGGCAAGATTCTTTCACTGGACATGGTTCTAAATCTGTCTTAATGACGTTTGGCATGTCAGTGTATTGCAAATGCTGTGCTTCACTCATTTTACAATGGCAGATTAGCACACAGGTTTATATATGTTCTGTATATATGTATACAAGCACCCAAGTTGCTTAATCCAATGTTCACGCTAAAATAGGAGATTTGTGCTCTTCTGAAAAGGCTTTACAAAATATTTAGTTGCTTCACATAGTTCTTTAAGAACTGCCACAGAAAAAATACTTTTGGTTCTATAAATAACCACCATATTTTTACAGGAGGTATTTGTAAATGTATTTTTGTCATGGTTATCACTCACACAGAACCATTCAAACCTGTATTATTAAGAGTCTACCCCCTTACTGACCCTTGTTGGTTTACATGGTGACATAAGGGTGAGGTAAGGCTTCTCTAGAGTGTCCATCATATCAGTAATACTTTTTTTGCGGTAGCTGTTTGACAATATTGACAAAATAGTCAATATAAAAAAAAAATGTTTTATTCTAAGCCAAAATTTAACCCTAATCAAATAATCAGGATATAATCCTAATGGGTACCACTTTAAAAATAACGCTCCTTTATAATGGGTTTATAAATAGTCTATAAAGAAGTTTATTAATAGTTAATAATTAGGTTGTAAACACTTTATAAACCAATAATAATTAGTTGAAACACATAAAACATATCCTAGTCAGCAATAACATATCTAATAAAATAATATGGAAAGTCAGTTTAGTTATTAAATGTTATTTTATGTTAATATACACCACCTTTAATCCTAGATTAATCTGAGTAGGTAAAGTTAATAACAGAAATGTTAATGCTGACTGATGAAACAGACAAATTAAGATAAGCATCCAGAAAGATCTGAGGTTTAACAGTATAAACGAATGTGAAATTTGGCAAATGACAGGTCACTGTTTTCTATTAAACTTTCTATTTATGTGTTGTAACTTCTCATTAATGGTTTGTAAAGTATTTATTACCTAATTAATAACATAACATTATTATTATGTTTAATCCTAACTATTTATTAACTATTTATAAACCCTTTATAAAGAAGCCTTCTTTTAAAGTGGTACCTCCTAATGTTATTCATTCATTAATCAATGCATAACAATCTGTATATCTAAGAAATTGACTCCAGTCTACAGTATTCCACGAGACAGGGGCTGTCTTGGCACTCATTTAAAAACAGGAGCAGTAACTACTGCTAATGAACTTCCAATTCATTTTCCATCAAGCGACTCTAAATATGCTGAGAGTGTGATTTTTATGGACGATCAGTTTTAAGGCACATGGTAGAAGTGAACTGAAGTACCTGGCCGGTGCAGTCACAGGGTTCATTGAATGGAACGTACTCCTCCTCCTTACTGAACATCCCGATGCCCGTCTTACTAGGCTTGCCATCGGCATCGGTTTCAAACTTCATCTTCGCTGTGTTGTCAAATAACTTGGACAGGTGTCTCTGAACCTGGAGATAGATGACAGTAGAGTGGAATATAGTAAAGGCTTCTGTGTTTGTTTAGAAACGTTTACACAAGGCTGATCAAAATGTTAGGAAATTTGTCTTTGAGTCAACCTTGCATGCAAGCAGTGAGCAACACTGCCATCTGGAGTATGAAGCAAGATGCTGCACTGAGAGCATGTCCTTAAAAGTCCAGCTTAAACAATGCAGACAGTAGTACAGCACTAAATAAATGCACAGTATATGTCCAAATAAAACATATAGATTACAATATTTATATATAGCAGCTGCCATGCAAAAATCCAAAACATACTGGGTCTCTAAACTGTCCACTCTACTGGAGAAACCTGGAGAAAAAAAGTTAATATTCATAAAGTTTTAAGAGCTCAGAAATCAATATTTGGTGGATTAACCTTGGTTTTTAATCATAGTTTTCATGCATCTTGGCATGTTCTCCTCCACCAGTCTTAAACACTGCTTTTGGATAACTTTATGCCACTCCTGGTGCAAAGATTCAAGTAGTTCAGCTTGGTTTGATGGCTTGTGGGCATCCATCTTCCCCTCTTGATTAAATTCCAAAGGTTTTCAATTAGGTAAAATCAAAGAAAATCATAATTTTTAAGAGGTCTCTTATTTTTTTTCCCCAGAGCTGTATATAGTTTACACACACATACACACATAGACAGATACATACATACATACACGGACAAATTATATGTATATAAGTATGAAATTAGTTTTTAGTAAAAAGATAAAAATAAGAATGAACTAAATTGAAGTATATTCCAAAAAATATATAAATAAAGCAAAATGCATATATGGTATAATATATTATTTAGCAAAACCCATCTATTTATTATACTTTTAAGTTCTTCTTGATAGTTGTTCGTAATGGTCCATTCACAACTAATAAAAAAAAACACTGGAAAAACAACTAAAAGAGATAAAAAAAAGAGTTTTTCTTTTAGCATCATGATTATAATAAATTGACTGACTTATTAAGAAGGTGAATGTTAATAATATCAAGTAACTGATCATGTTTTAATAACATATCTGTTAAATAAGTTGAATTACCTGTAGTAGCCCATTGTTCCAATCATGTTTAAATCAAATAATCCTAAATAAAATCATTCCAGTTCTTAATAAGAACCATTTTATTAACAATTTTGCTTGTGTGCATGGTGTACCTGATGAGGGTCAGTGCCATTGGACAGAATATCCAGCAGGTCAGCAGAGGAGATGAAATAGAACCTGGGAAAAGCCAGGCGTTTGGTGTCCAGATACTCAGCCAAAGCCTTCTCACAAAGAGCCAGCCTGCAAGAAAAATCATCCTGACCATCAAGCTGTCATTGCTGAGAGGTTGCAAGTGTGTGTGTGTGTGTGTGTGTAGGTTACAAGATCATAGTTGTGTGGAAACACAGACTGAAATATGGTCCACAGATTCAAGCAATATAACACTATGAATGGTTCCATCACACCACATTAATTTCCCCACATACTTCACTGCTGTGAGAAAGTGAGGCACTCTAAACAAAATCAGAAAAAAAGAAAAAAATATGAAAAGAGCATAAAAAACAAGCTGCGAACCTGCCCTGAATGTCCTCCAGTCTGCTGTAGAGCCCGGGTTTATTGGTGGCCTCCACAACGTTGGGCGTTTTATGTGCATCATAAGCCAGCTCTTTGAAATCTGTATCAATTCCTTCAAAGCGCTTGGAATCCTGCAGAGATGTTCGTGAGGGAATAGCTCAAATGAATTTTTATTTCCCAGCGGAGCAAAAATAACTGACATTATTAACAAACATCTGTTTTTCTGCCTATTAGAATACCATGATAATTATCTCAGCGCGTTCAGCCAAAAGCAAGATAAGACAAACATTTTCATCTCTGATCTAAATCTATGAATGCAGTGCCAGTGGGTAGGACAAGATGCTTCTCGAGTCAGTAAGGGCCTCATTTGAGCTAGGCCAGCTCTTCATTACAGGCATCTGGTTCGCTCATTGATAACAGATACATTCTGAAGTGCATTCATATTTTCTGTTTTGATTGATGTTGCGCATTTGCACAGACGTTGTTATACAGTCTTATGCAAAGGTTTGGGCACGCCTGGTCAGACTGCATGTGTTCAGATCCTCTGACAGGGGCACATTGCTGCAGTTTGTAAAGCAAAAACACTGTTTAGTAGCTTCATTTAACAGAATACAAAAATATATTTATATTAACTTAAGAACATATCAAGAAATGATGTGTAAAGTACATTATTTAATCACTTTTTTTGCCCATGTTAAATTTTTCATCAAGGGTGCCCAAAAACAACCCCTTATGCAGTGGCTGCCAATAACTTATAATAATAGTTTGGTGACACCAATTTACTATACTGGAGCTAAATGGCTAATAAAGCTAATGATCTCAAACAGACTTGCTCATGTAGTTTCTACAAAAGTGCAATTTAAACTGCATAAATGTTTCATGGTGGCTGCTAGCCAAAACATAGTCTATATGCTAGTACTGTTTTAGCTATATAGCTTTAAACCACTTTTATAGATAACAGTGCTGATTCCTTATTTTACTGCTCCAAAAACACCAGTACCTAACTTTCCATAAAAGTTAATGCAGAGGAATTACATTACATTTTATTATATTATTTTTTTGAAGTGTTTCTATTTTAAAGGTTCAAACAATGTGAATCACAACTGTAATAATAAAACCATGCAGAATTAACTAATATATATATATATATATATATATATATATATATATATATATATATATATATATATACACTGCTCAAAAAATAAAGGGAACACTCAAATAACACAATATAACTCCAAGTAAATCAAACTTCTGTGAAATTAAACTGTCCACTTAGGAAGCAACACTGATTGACAATCAATTTCACCTGCTGTTGTGCAAATGGAATAGACAACAGGTGGAAATTATTGGCAATTAGCAAGACACACTCAATAAAGGAGTGGTTCTGCAGGTGGGGACCACAGACCACTTCTCAGAACCTATGCTGTCTGGCTGATGTTTTGGTCAGTTTTGAATGTTGGTGGTGCTTTCACACTCGTGGTAGCATGAGACGGACTCTACAACCCACACAAGTGGCTCAGGTAGTGCAGCTCATCCAGGATGGCACATCAATGCGAGCTGTGGCAAGAAGGTTTGCTGTGTCTGTCAGCGTAGTGTCCAGAGGCTGGAGGCGCTACCAGGGGACAGGCCAGTACACCAGGAGACGTGGAGGAGGCCGTAGGAGGGCAACAACCCAGCAGCAGGACCGCTACCTCCGCCTTTGTGCAAGAAGGAACAGGAGGAGCACTGCCAGAGCCCTGCAAAATGACCTCCAGCAGGCCACAAATGTGCATGTGTCTGCACAAACGGTTAGAAACCGACTCCATGAGGATGGTATGAGGGCCCGACGTCCACAGATGGGGGTTGTGCTCACAGCCCAACACCGTGCAGGACGCTTGGCATTTGCCAGAGAACACCAGGATTGGCAAATTCGCCACTGGCGCCTTGTGCTCTTCACAGATGAAAGCAGGTTCATACTGAGCACATGACAGACGTGACAGAGTCTGGAGAAGCCGTGGAGAGCGGTCTGCTGCCTGCAACATCCTTCAGCATGACCGGTTTGGCAGTGGGTAAGTAATGGTGTGAGGTGGCATTTCTTTGGAGGGCCGCACAGCCCTCCATGTGCTCACCAGAGGTAGCCTGACTGCCATTAGGTACTGAGATGAGATCCTCAGACCCCTTGTGAGACCATATGCTGGTGCGGTTGGCCCTGGGTTCCTCCTAATGCAGGACAATGCTAGACCTCATGTGGCTGGAGTGTGTCAGCAGTTCCTGCAAGATGAAGGCATTGAAGCTATGGACTGGCCCGCCCGTTCCCCAGACCTGAATCCGATTGAGCACATCTGGGACATCATGTCTCGCTCCATCCACCAACGTCACGTTGCACCACAGACTGTCCAGGAGTTGGCGGATGCTTTAGTCCAGGTCTGGGAGGAGATCCCTCAGGAGACCATCCGCCACCTCATCAGGAGCATGCCCAGGCGTTGTAGGGAGGTCATACAGGCACGTGTAGGCCACACACAATACTGAGCCTCATTTTGACTTGTTTTAAGGACATTACATTAAAGTTGGATCAGCCTGTAGTGTGTTTTTTCACTTTAATTTTGTGTGTGGCTCCAAATCCAGGCCTCCATTGGTTAATAAATTTGATTTCCATTGATGATTTTTGTGTGAGTTGTCAGCACATTCAACTTTGTACAGAACAAAGTATTCAATGAGAATATTTCATTCATTCAGATCTAGGATGTGTTATTTGAGTGTTCCCTTTATTTTTTCGAGCAGTGTATATCAGAAAAGCATTTACCTCAGGTAACTGTGAGCGAATGTCTTCTGAGCCAATGAAAATGCTCTCCAGGTGTGACCAGGTTCTCTGCACCTCAAACCAGATAGAGATGACCGAGTCGGCCACAGACAGTCTCTTCTGCCATGATGACACTTCTTCCAGAAAGAAGGCAACGTGCTTGGAGGACATGAGGTTCTGCAGCTGCACCTGTTTTTTTTAATGATATGAAATAAAAAAAAGCTGTAAAGGTTCTTAATATTTAAAAATATAAAAAACATCACAAATGTCTATTAAAAACAAACAAAAAAAATCATTTGTATAGGTAATTTTTTCTATGACCTTTACTTGTATGAGTTCTGTCTTTCAGACTATATTAGACGTGAATTATTCTTACCTGGTTGTCTTCAAGTGTCTCAACCAGGTCCTCATCTGATTTAAGAAGAGGAACACTAGTCCTTGGGTGAGACTCGTAGCCAAACTCCATCGCTGTCCACGTAGCGTCCAGCTCAGTCAGCACCTTCTCCATGCCCATCTCCTTCACAGCTCTGTCCACGATAGCCCTCACCTCATCCTCGAAGTGGTGCAGGTTGAGGTTCAGCAGGTCAGTCAGCGTGGTGTCCTCGTCCATGCTGAAGCGGACCCCCGTGGCCGTCATCAGCTGCTGCCAGTGTCTGGGCCGGATGGCCGGGTTCTGGAGCTCGGCTATAGCACGAAGGGATGTCAGGGTGTTCTTCACGGTGCTGTCGAGACCGCAGAAGGCATCCCACGCTCGGGCCTCTTTATCTAGCAAGCGCAGCTCTTTGGAGAAACGCTTGCACTCTAACTCCATCTCTTCCACGTTGATCTCTCTCCACGGGGTGGTCCGCCATGCTTCAAGATTAAACCGGACCACTGAGACCACGTCCCAGAGTTCTTTGAGAATCGACACCTCTTTACGACACTGTTTGAGTTGTTTGTAGTCAGGGATGTTGACTTCAAACAGGCCAGCTGACTCAATGAGTTTCGCCATGATGGACTCCATCTCCTGAATCTGTTTGTGGGTGGTGTCCAACATCTCGTACGGGTTTACAATGTCAAACCTGAGAGAACAATAAAAAAAAAAAAAGACAAAAAAACACCACCATATAAACAAAAGTGTGTCTGCTAATTTATTAGTTCTCTCACATTTAGGAGTATTAAAAATAGCTTATCTTACAGCAGCCATAAAATCCATTTTAAAATTACGTTTGGAGGAGAAAATTTGGTAACACTTTCTATGAATGTCAACTCTATTAGACTCTATAAAACACATTAATAACATTTTATAATGCTTTCATAAGGCATTATAAACATGCATAACCCATTATAGCCATGTTTATTAAGCATTATGACATAATAAGCTGTGCTTATAATATATGTGTTAAAATAGTATATATCTATTTTAATAATCTAGTCCCACAAAGTCTGTCACTGTACTTGGGGTGCACAAAGACCTGTTATAATACATTATAATGGACTATTACTGATAATATACTTAAGACAAATATAATTCATATGTTAAAAATATATTTAGAGTATTATATTGGTTGAGTTTCTTGCTATTGACGTATAACATTATAAACAGCTATTAATGCAGTATGATCACAATTCATGATGCATAATAAACATGGCAATGATGGATTATACATTTTATAAATATGTATAGCCATGTTAATAATGCCTTATGAATGCATTATAATGGGCTAAGAGTATGTTTATAGAGTCTTATAGAGATGACATTCATAGAAAGTGTTACCGAAAATTCTTTTAAATTCTTATACTTTTTTTCTTGAGGGCCACTGCCAGATTACATCGTGCTAAAAGCAGCTAAAATCTGATACTGGTCAGAAGCTATCCTGAAATAATCTGATGAATGGGTATTTATTACATAGTCTTATGTAGGGGTGCTTTGTGTGTGTGTATGTAAATTTTTATGTAGGCGGATGTATGTGGATGTCTGCTATATATATTTAGAATATTTTATTTATTTGTTTTTTTTTTTACTCTTGATGGAGGGGTGTGTGCAAAATGTGTTGGGTTATTCATAGTGTTTTAATTGTGTGTCTATATGTACCTGTTCTTTGGAAAAAAGGAAAAAACTAATATATATTCACAAAAAAAAAAAGCTTATCCTGCTTTTGTTAGAGTAACTGTCACTGTTGTCTATTGTAATCTAATCTAATCTCAGAAAGAGAAAAACAGAGGATGGAGAACCATCCTTCCAGAGAACACAGTTCTGTCCCACTGCTCCAAAGGCTCAACACTGGCTTCTACTGGCAATACTTTTTTACAGGGGCTATACAAGCTGTGTGTATGTGAATTTGCACATCTCTGTCAGCAATGAATGCAACTTAAGTAATTGAGCACATTAATTAGAAGCTGTCTACAACAATTTATAAAATAAATTAATTACAAATTAAAATAAACAGCCCGTTTACAAGCATATGGCCATCCAGCCTTCCACACTTTAGCCCCACACAATTCATGAAGCCATTAAAATGTTTCAGCAAGGACCTCCTTTTGTTTTTAATTGAGTAGGTTAATCATAGCAGAGGCCTTTTATATGCATAAACCTTAAAGGTACAGTACAAAAAAACAAAAAAAATCACATTCTTGTTCGTATTTGCTATTTAGAATAAAGGTTCTGATATGTGTTTTTCTTATGACATTGGCATAAAGAGGTTGATAATAAAGCCCTGTGTGTCTTACCTGAATGGACCATTTTTGCGAAAGTGTTCTCTGAATTTGAACTGTTCCACGTCAAATGTGGCGCATTTCCTGCGTAGGTTAGCGACTTCACTGGCCTGCAGCGGAGCCACATGCTGCTTCACCACTACGGCTTGCTTCTTCATGTTAATCCACTTTTCTGGAAGCTCCTACACATGACGAGAAAGATACACATCCATTAGACTAATAAAAAAACAATGCTAATCTGATTTCATAGTCTTTTGCAAGTTCTTTGTTACTGTCCATAGAGAATGCTGTCCTCTGTAGAGCCCTCCAGAGGGACTGTTTTTTTGTTCACTCACATTTCCACACATACAGTAGTCCCACAAGTTCTCAGTACTGTTTAAATCTGGTGACTGTGTTGTGTTGTGCTGTATTGCACATATAACTATCCCTATAGTTGAATATTCTATCAATTGTTGAAACAAATATGAACCAGTTACATATCAAATAAAATGTTGTGTGCATTTGCTAACTAACAAGACAGACAATAAAGAACAAATTATTCACAAAATTATTTTACTGTCAAAACAGACAAAAGACAAATCAAGAATTATCGAATCAAATAATCAGAAATAAAATATAACAAAACTACGTTTTCTATGAATCCAGTTTTTCCATCATTTTTCAGGTTAACCAAATTAAAATTGAGACAAATACAAGACATTTATTTTAGCTTATAGTTTTTAAATTATGTGTTAGTCCTCTGTTTGTATTCCGATATGGCATGTATTTTCAATTGCATTTGTGACTTATTTTAGACACAGTCTCAATGCCAAAATATTACACTGTTTAGACCAGTGTTTAGAAACGTATGGTACTACTTATTTATTTGTATTATCATAAAGGAGTTAATTCATTCTTGAGCATGATTTATTACAAGATTTCAGCTTTTTATACTTTGCATGTTTTTATAAAATGCTCATATGAGAGATGATCTGTATGCTTTCGGTTCAGCTCTGGGTTAAGATGAGGTAATTATTACTGTAAAAAGTAAGAGAAGTACTAAAAGTATATTCTACTCTGTTTTGGTTCAACTTTTGCAATTATTTATGATCCATAGGCCCCTGGAACAGTTAGGGTTAGGGTTAGGGTTAGGGTTAGGCATAATTACATCACCAATTAATTGACTATTAAATATTTGGCAACTAGTCTGCTCATTGATTTTAGTTGATTCCATCAATTAGACATTGCACCCCTATATCTCGTCAATTCTTTTTTAAACTACAAGTGTATCTACTAGCTTCAGCAATCACTAAACATTTCTAATGTTCTAATGAAATGTCTGTGCTATCTGAAGTGTTTACCTTCATTTAACGTGTGTATCTATTAAATTAACACTTAAGCTGCTACCGCGGCTCAGTAGTATCTGCGTTTGAGAGATTTTATGAAGGCACTTACCTCAAGCTGTTTGTACACCACATCTGGCAGTTCCTGCTCATACGTCTTCAGGAGATCAATGGTGTGCTGCAGCGGCTCAAACATTTCATCTGTGGCGCCCTGCCTCTCTTTCACTGCCATTAAGTGGCCCATAACCTTTACCAGGCCAGCGTAATCCCCCTC
This sequence comes from Astyanax mexicanus, assembly GCF_023375975.1. Lineage (NCBI taxonomy): Eukaryota > Metazoa > Chordata > Actinopteri > Characiformes > Acestrorhamphidae > Astyanax > Astyanax mexicanus. The sequence goes on from NC_064422.1 coordinate 27,172,915, forward strand.
CTCTACTTTTATACCGAGACCACCCTCAGTGCACTTAATAAATTCCTCCAGCTCTGACAGACTATAGAAGAGAAGACAAATACAAAGTGTCATCAAACACAAGTGACAGGCAAATCAATTCATGCATATACACTATAAGTAAATAATACAATGCCCATAAAAAGGAAATAGGAGATAGTTAAATGATTAAAACGACCAGTAAACATTATTCAAAAGTATAGGTAGGATAGGAGAACTGATTGTAAAATTAATTCTCTGAAAATGCATGAATATTATGCAGGGGTCAGCAATTAAGTTTAGCTGCGGGCCAGATATTTTACAAGCCATTACGTGGCGGCCACAAAAGAAAAGTGTAATGAGATGGGGTGCTACAGACTAGTAGCTCTGCAGCCCAGAGGATTGTTAAACCCAATTGCAAAACAGTTGAATTCCATTTAGGTAAATCCAAGAAGAAAGGGAAAAAAAATAAACAAACAAACACACTTCCTTTTCACGCGGGTCCAATACACTACCGCTTCCCAGGCTAGTGAATTGGGACACTTCCGGGGAAAAAAAACAGCCTTATAAGCTATACCTTATATAGTTGTACCCACCTGGCAAGATGTGGACATCCTAGTGTCTGTCCACAAGGCTCTGAGCCTGCTAGTGGGCTTAAGCATAACTCCCTTATTCTGTCACTTATGAGTAAAGAGAAAGCTTTAAGTGTAGCAGAAAGTGATTTGATTTATATTGTGATACATATCGATATCGGCTGTTATGGAAAACTATATTGTGATTTTTTTCCAGATTTTTTGCCCAGCCCTAGCGTATGAACATGGATATGATTTCTGCCAGAGTCACTTGCTTGTGTTTGCACAGACAATTCTAGCCAGACACCATCAGTCATAGTCACCACCACCACCCACTATGCTGTCTACAGTGGGAGGTAATGCCCTCTTTAATGTATTCCCGGTACATGACATGACACAGCATAGCTTTGTAAATGGTATGGCCCATCCATATTACAGCCACTTATCAGGCTTTTCTCAAACTCTATGATGTTAATTCACGTCACCATGCTATGAACATGCTGGCTCCACATGCAGCGTGATAACACCTCACAGCTTATAGAGGTGTGGACGTTCCCAAGCATTGCTTTAGTTGACACTTCATAATCAGTTTATATACTGCTAACCCAAACTGTTGGCAAATTAGTGAATCTATATAAGATTCAAGGTATTACACTGCATTTATTCACTGATATACAGTCTGACTAATTTGGCTTTAAATGCTCTACATTACCTGTTTGTTACGTGATCGATAAGATGCTGTTTGAACATGAGGCTCCACTTTTTGATGATGTTGAGCAGAGCACTCTTAAAGGCCCGGGCGTCCACCCTCATCCAGCCCTCGAACACATGAACAGGCTCGAGCTTCTGCACTTCTTCATACATCCTCTCATAGGAGTCCACTTGTTCTCGAAAGCGCTCCAGAGTGGGAGGGTCCTCCGGAACCCCTTCATCAGCATGAGCCTCGATCTCCTCGGTTGTGAGAACGTGGCCATAAAGCAGGAACTGCCTCATAAACTCCTTTCTGTCGTCGACATAGAGGTAGGCGTAGCGTTCAAACGCGTTCCGGTGCTCGCAGCACTGCGCCATGACCCTGTGCACACGCTCCATTAGCAGCTGACGCATGTCTGCAAGGTCCGCCATGTCCTCCATATCAGCCTGTAAAAACACATCATCGAAAGCTGAATGCAATGTGAGGAATTTATGCAGAGAGAAGATGAGCTGGATAAGGAAGAAGTTCTTGTGCAGGACAGTAGCAGGAAAATGCTAATAAAAAATATACATATATTTCTTACATTTACTTTTATTTCCCCACTACCTAAGTACTAATTTTGTAACCAAGTCCTTTTTTCTGCTCAACTTTCAACATTTCATTAGTTTATTGAAAGAAAAGGTGGGACGGGGCAATTTATGGCTAGTTAAGGCTAAAAAAAAATAAATAATGATTTTAAAACAAGTGACTGTAATCATGATTTGGTACAAAGGAAGAATCCTTGATTTAAGAATCTTTGTAATCACTGATAGCTGTGTATATTTTAAGAAATATACTACAGATGAAAATTAGCTTTGTGAAGTCTTTGAAGAGCAAAAAAAGAACCATCCTATGTTGAACACCTGTGCGAAGTTACATTCACAAATACCACTTAAAATTGGCAAAACAGAAGCCAGAAATTGTGTTTACTTCATACATATCAACAAAACATCAACAAATATATATTTTTCAACAATATAACGCAAGACCACATGCTCCACACATTACAAATGCAAGGCTGTGCAAGACTGAAAAGCTTTTATATGAAAAGAGTTTATTTAATAGAGTAAATACATTTGAAAATGACCTGATAGTGTGGAAAGCTGCTATGTTCAGCCAGCCTTGGCACTAGAGAGGAAATCCTGTACACATCGTTGATGAGGCTCTCCACTAAGTCATAGAAGCCATCAGAAGCCCCAAACTCCAGAGATGGATGAAACACCAAATCATGAACCTGCAGGTCTAGCTGAGCTTCAAAGAGAGGAGCCAATCCAGGCTTCTGGTCTGCAGCAGAACATTGAGAGGGATTTATAGAAAAAGAATTACAATTTGTCTCCAAATCATAGTTTTAAAGCCCAAGAAGAATGTATTCCTAGCTAATATAATTCAAGCTTAAATGTAGCTTAAGTGTGAAATATGAATCATACCTGTATTGTCCAAAAAGAACTTTAGGGAACTATCGATGCTGTTGAAGAAGCCGTCTATGACCATTTCATCAATGTATTCCACATACGACCTCCATTCATCTGAGGAAGGGTCGGCTTTGAAAAGTGACAAGTTATTCTAAAATGAAGAAGAAAAGAAGATTAAAACTAAATAATAGATTTTAGATGTTCACCATCTGAACATTTGTCACAGTAAAGGCTTTCCAGAGGGTTTATTTCCATCACTGACCTTCAGTAACAAATGGATCTTTGCCCCGGAGGTACGGAACTGGCCATAGGTTTTCTCCAAGCGCTCTGGTCTGTCCTCCAGGTTGAGTAAAGAGTCATTTTTTCCATCTTTCCTCTCAAAGACAGGATTAGCCCACGTCTTCATGATGCTCTGGATCTCGTCCACATTGTCTTTGGTTTTCTGCAGTCTCTTTTCAAGGTCATGTACTGCTTCACGAACACCCTGAATGTACTCCCAGATTCCTAGAACAACAACGATTAACTCGATTGAGTAAAATGACAAAGATTTAAAGATATCATGTAGGTCAACTTTTCAGAACATCAGCCAAATTAATATTAAAGGTCTTTAAACAATTACTGAATGTACTGTGAGCATTTTTACCAATTACAGATGTCCCCAAAGCAAAATAAATCCAAAAGTACTTGTAACTCCCATTTTACATAAGATTTTAGGTTTGTGCAGAAGAATCTATAGCATTATTCAGGTTATGTACCATTGCTTGTCCAGTTGATCGTGTCCTCAGCCTCTTTGAGCTGAAGATCAATTGTTCTCAGCTGGTCCTGGATCAGAGGAAACTCCACCTCCAGCACTGTCCCAATCACCTTGTTGTACCAGCCTACCATTAGATCCAGGTTGGCCACGTACTGCCACAGCAGCTCCTTGTTGGAGTAAATATCTGCTGTGAGGTCTGGAATATCTTCAGATTCTCTGGCCTTAAGGTACTTAACCTCTCTCAGCACTGACACCAACTACAGGAGAGAAAAAAAAAACACATCTGAATGTACTGATTCAACTGCATTGATTTTGGACAGTCAGAAGTGATTGTTACAATATTAACAAAGATTAACATGATTACTTTGATTAACAGTGATCTGCACTGGTCTAAATGTTGACATAGAGAGAAAGCTGTTTGGGGAACAGAAGCCAGCTGAACTGAAAAGCCTGGAGGGAATTAAGTCACTTTGACTTATGGGTGAATGATGGGAAGGTAACTAAGGCTCACACGGTCTGAAGGCTTAAAGCTGAAGTGACAGTTTTAGAAGACTGCTGGATGGGTACACAGATCAGGGAATTCATTTTGTGAAGGAATGAAGGCCTCCCATTTTTAGGAGACACTGGAGGCACCCATTGGACACCCTGGGGAGCAAAGAGTCTAGAAGCAAGGAGGGCTGCTCAGTGCTGGGAGAGAGAGGACAGTTCCTTCCATCCTGAAATGTGAACACTGAGTTCCATGTTGCAAAAGACCAGAGGGAAATACAGAGGGGAAAAAAACAGGGCTTAGCTGTGGGAAAAGGGACAAGGCAGGAGCAGTTTACATGCGAACAGAGTGAAGGGGGGGTCTTGTTTTATTAATAATCTAATAAATAGAGACATTTATTTTCATGAAGAACTGAAATAAAACAGTTTGGTCAAAACTAAAACTGTATAGTGAAAACAAAATGTTTTTTCTTTGCTGTTTTTCATTTATTTTGACCCCATTTCAGCATTGTATAATATTAAATAGCCTACATGTATCTTGCTTTCATGAAAAAGTAATCACAACATTTTAATTTAAATAATACAGTGCTTTTACTATATATTTTATATAATAAAAAAAAAACATTTAATTAAGGAATAAGAAAAAGCTGCCGGGCTCTGCCAGGTTTAATGCCGTTTAGCGTTTAACTTAACTGCTAATGGTTGGCTTAAAACATTCAAATGTATGAAATAATGCCACATGAACTCTCTGAGCTGGATTACTCGCTGAGTTGATGACAGAGTGAAGTCCCTGCATGAGCTCAGTCTTTACATTGCTCTGTGGCTAAAGGGAGCCCAGTCTGTTTCTAGCTATAAGCTAACTTTGACACATCTAATCTGTGTTCAGTATAAATTATTTGATATTTTCACTTCACTTTCACTTCAACCGGAAATATGTGGAAATCAAAAATGTGAAAAAACTATCAAGCAATCAAAAAAAACAAACACTTTCTGTGTTTGGTCAAATCTTTTTGGTTGCCAAATATTTGGTGCATTCCTAATCATTATAATTGTTCTCATACCAAATGCCCATCAGTGTATAATGGTCTCAGGTGTCTAGTCCTTTCAATCTCTCAAATTCTAAGACCAGTACTCAGCTGATTTGGCCATTTGGGAGCTCATTTGCAGTTTAGTAAACGGCGACTATACTGGAAACCATAGTCACTATGCCCAATGTTAAAAATATTATGAAACACATTCCAACCTCAACTGCACATGAAACATCTTTAATAACACAGTTATTTGTACCTGAGGGTTGAAGTTAACGGTGATGAGTGTGGTGGTTGGGTCTCTGGAGATCAGCGGCTGGTTGAGATTATACTGAGACTTCTCCCCCACAGACTCTGTCCATCTATCATACAGCTTAGAGGTGTACCTAAAAGATTAAGGACACAGGGAAATTAGTGAAATATGGTACTGGAGAAAAATAAAATCATCTCTTATAAATAACTGGATTTTTTTAAAATAAAAATGATGATTCAAAAACACTTAACACTGCTATGAATATTTTAACAGTGTAACTCAGTTGGAAACCCTATATATGTGCCCAATAAATTAGAACTTCTAGACACACTTCTAACTGTACACACTAGACCTATCTGCACCTGACGATTATCTTCTGTTGATTATTCTAACAATTGATTTGTAATTTAATCGATTGACCATTTTAGTGTTTAGTGTTTCTAAAAAGGGTTTCATCCAATGAAAATTTCAGTTTTTCCACAATTTAGGGCAGTTTTGTTGACGAGTCCCCCAAGCCCAAATGCACTACAGCTCCGGAAAAAAATAAGAGGCCACTCAAAAATGATGAGTTTTACAAAAAACTAATAAACCTCTGGAATATAATCAAGAGGAAGATAGATGATCACAAGCCATCAAACCAAACTGAACTGCTTGAATTTTTGCACCAGGAGTGGCATAAAGTTATCCAAAAGCAGTGTGTAAGACTGGTGGAGGAGAACATGCCATGAAAACTGTGATTAAAAAACAGGGTTATTCCACCAAATATTGATTTCTGAACTCTTAAAACCTTATAGTATGAACTTGTTTTTTTTTTCTTTGCATTATTGGAGGTCTAAAAGCTCTGCATGTTTTCTTTTATTTTAGACATTTCTCATTTTTTTTGTAAATAAATGCTCTAAATGACAATATTTTTATTTGGAATTTGGGGAAAATGTTCGTTGTCCGTAGTTTATAGAATAAAACAACAATGTTTATTGTACTCAAACATATACCTACAAATAGCAAAAGCAAAGAAACTGATTCAGAAACTGAAGTGGTCTACTGTACACCTATATATGTGGAGAATCTAGAATAAACTGAAATTAATTAAGTGACTTTTAATGATCTAGATCATGATTCTAGAAGACGTCATCCCTTTCTGTAAAACTAAACACATGCCAAGTATTTAAATTCAATATTGCTAAATGTAGGAAGCATTCAAGCAGCGGCAATGCAGAACGGAAGCAAAGAACAAAAACACATTTATTATAAGCGGGGAAGGGATTGCGCCTGGCGCCCGACTGCAATCTCGTTGGAATCCTATCATGAGGGCCAGCGTACTCTTCATTGGAATTCTACACACTGGATGCGGGGTTAATTGTCTTATTGCAGTTGCAGCACAGAGTCCCAAGAAATCAAGCAGCTCCATGGGTACACATAAATCATAAGGCTCTGTGTCAAGAAGTAATAACTAGAGATGCCCCGTAATAGCCCTAACTAGATTGCTTGTGTAATACTAGTGATTACCATCATCTAACGAGAGAGCTTAATTTTTGACTGGAGAGAATACAGGTCCGTTCCGGCTGCAATTCATTTGATGTTAATCAGAAGGGAAAGTATGCAACGTGAAGTGTATGCGTTTTTGGGCGCAAAAAAAAATGTGAGGCACATGAGAACATTTAGAGCTGCAGAGCTGTTGGACTTTGAGCGCTACTGAAGCAACTGAGCGGGCTTGAGAAAATGAGACCCCTGTGTAATAATCTACAAACACTGGCTTTTCAAATGAGCAAATAAATCATGTTAGGGACTGCATGTCTCAATTCAATTCCTCTGTACTTCTTTCCACCACCTTTGCTTCAGGGCTTATGCAAGAACATATGTCTACCTTGCAATAAAATAAAAGTTTATTATGTACTGTAATAGTCTAAGTATTAAGATGTTGTCAGTGTGCCAAATGGGGGCAGGAATGATAAAGAAAACAACAACAACACCTATGAAGGATGAACTTCTCAATACCTCTCTCGCATCCTCAATGAGAAAACACTAACACACAAACAAATGCTCCCAGCCACGAGCAGCAAGGCACGCAATAATAATGGAGAAAACATCAAACATAAGCCTTCATAAATGCCATCGCAATTATCTTTCTTATACAAGCTCTTTAGTGACTCACTGTTTGAGCAGAAGCATCATTGCGTCATATTTCTGTGTGACTTTCACCCCTTCCTCCGATTCCATACATCTAAAAAAAAAAAAAAAAAAAAATGAACAAAAGAACAAGGCTAATGAAACATACAGTGTAATAACAACAGTACGCTTAACGCACAGCAATTTATCATATCAGGGATGTTTTTAAAGCAAGCTACAAGCAGCACTCCAACAGAGCACTCACGGATGAGTAACGTATCTGAAGCTGTTGTACGTGGTCTGTATTCGTTCCTGCAGTTGCTGGGCCCATCTCAGTCCACCCGCTACAACCGGCATGTTCTTATTGACAGGGCTGTAACCTGGGAGGGCAACAATGAAGAGATTTGTAAAGAGTACTTCGACCCCAATCTAGCCCTGTGTGATAAAGTGTTTGCCCCCTAAAATTCCCAAAAAATGACTTTGTAACCTTTTCCAGACTGACAGATGATCAGTGATGTGTTTTAAAAACTCTTTAGATTCGTAACGTGTTGTTTTTTGAGATCCAAATAAAATGTATAATTATTTTTTTTATCAGATTTAGGGCTCCAAACTTGTGTAAATGCATTATCATGCCACTGTTTTTATTATATCCATGCCACAAAATAGCCTAAAATGTTTGTTGCATACATTTCTAAGACCATATAGAGTCCAGGTCCAGTGAGCAGGCTAAGGTTGAAAGTTTCATTGTATTCAACTCAATTTACTGTTGATAAAATGTGGGTGGATCTTTCACGTTTACTGAAACCTCTTATGGTCCACATTTACATAAAGTCTATCTTACCAAGCTCCTCTTCGCTCTGAATGTGTTTTTTGTACAAGGTTCTGCAGTTATTGAGCTCCTTGTCAAACATTGTGATCAGCACAGGGTACTTCTTCTGAGAATCAGCTGCTATCAGAGGACGCTCCAGCAGACTGCCAAACATGTCCAGAACCTGCAAAAACAAAGTCACTCATAGCAATATGGCAGTACTATGGTACTATATGGTATTATGGCACAAACCTTTTGGTAACTGAAAATATTAGGCAAAATATGTGTGTTTGAATAAGCAAAAAATAACTTACACCAGACTATAACTACTTCATTTCAAGTCTTAATTAATATTTCAGTGCTTCCTATAACATTAGGACTTTTTCCAGCAGCTCTACATTTCCACACACTGCTATAAATAGAGCAGGCAGGGAGTGTGGGAGAGAGCTGTCTGGGAGAGCCACTCTAAAATGTATAACTGTTTTTTCACTAAATGTAATTCACACTTAAACATTGAAATGTGGCAAAAAAGAGTGTTAAAACTCAATTTACTACGCCATTTGAAACAGTTCGTTTTTGCAAGTCCATCATGGATGGCATTAGAAAGCATAAAAATATAATGCTTGATTTATTACAAAAACATCAAAAAGGAAGATACTCATTTTACAAATGTCAATGCTAGATGCTCTACCAAGAGAATCTCTAAACAAACTACCCAAACTTCTGACCAATAGAATGTGTCAATTCATTTATCACACTCGATATCAGTTCAGTGGCTACCTCTTTGCAAACAGCTGAAGCGCACAAGCGGTGCAGGGCTAAGACAGCTGAGTTTACCAAAACACTAACTGCCTTTCTTTGTATAAATTACAGTTGCATGTGACCAATTTACTGAAGTAAATCCATGAGGAAAATAGCACTGCTGAGGTACATTTATCTTTAGAATGGCATTTCTGTGGTAACTATCTAGGTAGCTAGTTAAATGTCGGACTGGAACAGCAGCTTAAATAAATTTAAGACTAAAGTGGCACTGCTAAAGTAAATTCATGATTAGAATATCACTGTTAAGGAAAATTCGCTTTTCTTTTAATAATTTGGGTCATCCTTAAGCAGTTTATACTTTAAAAACGTTCACTGGACCATATTTAGAATCTATTCTTATCAACAGGCTTTACAAATCTATTCTTGTACAGGTGATGTTAAACTTGTAGAACCTCTAAAAACACATTTTTCCAGACTAGTACATCCAAAAAACGTTTTCATGACACAAGCACCAAGAATTCAAATCAGAAATTTTCTATGCAATGTGTGTTTCAGTTCATGCTTTCTTAATACAAATCTGTCATGGTCTGTAACATGTGCACAGACCAATCGTAAAATTCAGGCTGCATTTCTGACAGTTTAATTATACAGATAGGAGGAATTCATACGAGATCAACAAAAAACAGAAATGACAGATTGTGTGTGTGTGTGTGTGTGTGTGTGAAGTCTAAGTGACTCTTTTACAATCAGAAGCATCTGTGCTAGTCAAAGCTTTATCTCCCTAATATGGATTTCAGAACATGGATCTGTTTTTGTGTGATACACAACACTGTCACTCACCTTGAAGGCATGCTCCAGGTTGCAAGAGTCATCAAAAGCCTGACAGAAAATTGCACCAAGGCGTCGATCTGTGTCTTCCAACTTGTGTTTAAAGTCATTGAAATCTGCCTCGAACTCCTGCAAGAATTGCTCTGTTTAGTAAGTGAATTGAGTGAGTATTGGAGTATCTAATCCACTTAGCTGCAAGTCATCTACTTACCAAATTACAAACATCTAGGCAGTCATAAGACTTCTCTGCAAATGTTTTAAATCTCTCCTGAAACTCTTCATGCAACCACACAACCTGCTGACTGAGTGATCTTCCACGAACACCTCCAAACTCCAGCTTCTCAAGCTTCATCATATCCACCACAGCCAGCAGCAAAGCCTGGAGACAAGAGAAATCAACCAAATCACATGTAGATCTCCCCTCGTCACTCTGATCAACAGTGCAATGCTAGCCAGTGCTAGCATCTATTAGCTGAAGTAAGTGACATTTAGTTAGTATTGTCCTTAAAGTAGCTTCAGCTGCCCAGTGATGTAGCACTAGCTGCAGTTTAAAAATAAAGGTTTATGTTGTTGGCCTTATTTATTCGAATTGGTGCTTATTTTTTAAATTTTGTTAGGCAAGTTTGTTTCATAATGAAAATGAGACATAAGCTGTATCTGGATGTGATTAGTTTCTCAGGGGGACGTCTGTAAAAAAATATTTCACACTTCCTCTCAGGGATAAAACTCTTGCACCCAGATTGCAATTGGAAAAAACAGGAGGACCAGTAAGTTGACATCGAGTTCAGTAGCTCCTCCATTTCCACTCGCTGTTGTGTTTACGTGGATCTCCATGGAAACACGCACCCAACCAAAGTATAATTACAGTGCATGGCAGTGGACAAATAGCTATTTTATTAAACACGAGCTGACAAAACTCAAAGACGTGCGTCCGAACGGGACTAAAATTACCGTAGGACCACAGAGTTTAGCGAAAACAGTAGGTATTTCAACCTGTAATTTTCTCAGAGGACGTCTGAGAAAAACACATACATGGTCATTCCGGGTTGGGAATAAAATCACAGAGCAGCCCCCAAAAAGAGAAAATTACCCCAGGACCCCCTAAGAAACTAATCCCGTCCGGATAGGGCTATAGTAACATTTGATAATGAGAACCATGATCAAAGTATTGCAATTTTTTATCAATGAATAAAAACTAAATAATAATGTACAAAAACTGATAAATTCTTCCTTTTTATCTTTCTTGTAATTAGCCCACACTAAACCACATTTTGCCCCTTACCATGCTCATATTTTAACAATTTAACAACTAAATCTTTTTCTGTACACTTTCTGGACAGAACTAGAACAGAAAACAAACTACAATCGTTAAATAGAAGTCCTAATCTTCCCATTTCCCTGAGTACACTTAATCAACACAGCCTGAATTGCCTCTGCGGACACCATCTATAAAGTAAACAATTTTTTTTTAATGTAGGGAAGAAAAAAAAAACACATTAAAAAGGACCCTAATAGTGTTTATTATTAAGGCTTGAAACCTACAATATGCAAAAATCTGCTTAATATATAAAATCAATCTAAACTAACCTAGTTCACGAATGCACAACCTCTAGAGACATATGAACACCCACCACCCAAATACCACCTTTATATTTATGGAGGCAGATACTGTTTTTACTTTGATGTGATGCTTCATTCTGTTTCATTAATGTTGATAAAAGATAGGCCAATGTTTCATCTTACAAAAATGTTTCTAAAACGTACTAAAGCTACCTTTTAGTTAAAAGAATAAAAGCTTCACGTAATCACCTGCCAAAATTAACACTGCTAGCCTTCTCCCTTTCAACACTGGTAGCAGTGTGAGATAAGGGGAATCCTAAATAGTGGGATGGACACAGAAAAATTGGCAATAAACAAGAAAATCCCTATATAGCAAAATTGAAATGCATACATGTTGGTATATCCAACATATTGTTTTAATCCATTGTTATTTATGTTTGTTACAGTAGTAAGTATTTTAATTGTGGCCCTTATTGTGAAGTGTTAGAGAATGTAAAATATGTTGAAAAAATTATTTTAATATATATTGTCCTTATTCAAACTGCCAAAATATCACTGTTGATTCACTGAGCAGGCAAACCTGAAACGTAATTTTTTTTCTGAGATTTCAAGTTAGAAAAAAAATTAGATACTGTACATTTGATATATCAATATCAGAAAACAGATTACAGAGCAATCCTAAGAAATCATAAAGCTACAGCAGCTCACTATCAAGATCCCAGCACTTCTTGACCTTGCCCTGCCATATGATACTGCTGCACTCACCTCAATCATCTTTAATCTCTCCATGAAGCGGTCCAGCCCGGCAAATACCATGAAAGAAGAGAAGTCCCAGGGCTTGACCTCCATTCCATTTCTCTGGTACTGACTCAGGCTGTTGCGTTTGTCCTCAAAGACACTCTTGAAGTGCATAAGCACGTCCAGGGTAGTCTGCACATGAGCAAGGCTCTCTGCCACATCACCTTTCAAAATGTCTTCAGGGTTCAGATGGCTGCGAGCCTTTATATGTGTATATAAATACACACACAAGACATTTCAAAACATCAAAAGAGAGACCTTTATAATATATTATGCAGGTTTCATGTTATACAAGAGAAGAAAAGGGTGCTTAACTTTAAAGGCAAACCAAGAAATCTTCAGAAACCTTTTTGAGATATATGAAGATATTTTTTCATAAATATAAAGAGATTATATTTCAAGCCGTGTTGACTTCTTTATACATTTTTTTTTTCTTCAAAATGTTCACCCTAAGTAATACACAGTGAAGGATTGGAAATTATATTGAAAACAATGACTTTCCAAAATTCAGTACTCATAAAATGCTATTTATTTACCCTGCATGCCTTTTAAATTGCCTAACATGCCTTTTAATTGACACTTTCTTCGCATGTTCAGAACAGTGCAGAATGTACCTGCTGAATGAAGAGGTTGCAGAACTCCTGAAGGAGAACGATCACTCTGGCTGGAGTGTTGTAGTGCTTAGAGTTGGCCCACACTAGACAAACTGTGTGCATGAGAGGGGCAATCCTTTCTTTCACATTACTGAACTCAGTGCTCTCCAGATCTTCAGTAAGTCGTTGCAGAGGTTTCAGGAACAAATTGATGTCCGTCGCTTCTTCCAGAGCTACATTAAAGGAACCCAACAGTTACGTCAACAGGATTTGTGCAACTGACCCCTTCAACAATAGTAAAATTCTTTGTACATTTTGGATGTTTACCTCTTTCAACATCCTGTACCATGTTTCTATAAGCAGGATAGTAGCTGCTCTCTATTACGTCCAGAAGTTGTGCCATCTTGGTCACTTTAGGTGACTTGAATTGGTCATTTATGCACTGCAGGTCTGCATATCTATTGGGAAAGCACAATAAACACAATATTACCAGTGAACAAAAGTAGGAAATAGAGTTTTTATGTAAGAGCAACACCCTGCACTGACCTGTTTTTCCAAAAGTTCAGCTCCACTTGCGGTGTGGGATTTGTGCCTTCCAGTAGTGGCTCGGATGAATCTCTCTTGAGGACACCATGGATCTGATGACTCCAGTCAATCACCATAGATTCAATAGAGTGGATGATGCTTTTATCGACCAGCTCTCCTCTGCAGTGTTGAGAAAAAATAAACACATTAATGTTTTTATGACTATGGTCTGTGCTTCTACAATAAAGCAGACAATACAAAGACAATACTTGTTTTACACACAATCTCTGAGTGGACACACACAACCTGAAATATAGTGATGATAGCTTGGTGTGCACACACACACACACAACCATGTTAAAGTGATTAAATAATTGTCCTTCTTTTTCTTTTTGACATTTCATAAACATATAAAAGCACCAACCAAGTCAATGTCTCCATGTATCTGCAAGATCATTGATTAAGGTGAGATATATACTGTGAGTGAATTTGTACGTGTGTCAATATGAAATAGGAGACCTGTTATTATTATTATGCTCTGATTTTATCCTATCCTAAATATTTCTCCTGAGACCTGACATTAGTGTGAGATATGCTGTGATTTTCAAGACCTGTAGTGTATATCCAGCTTATGTTTTTCACACCTATTAAACAGTGTGAAATGTGGTCTTTTTTATTTGAAACATGAAAGTCAGCAAATGGTAGTTTTATGTTTTAGTGGATGTCAGTGTAAAGAAGTTTGATTCCAATTCATTTGAGTTTTTCTATCTGTGCATTCATCACAAAATTTAAGACCAAAAGGAAGATCCAAAAAAAAAGTGGAGAGGCACTTAGGTGCAATTATACCAACCACCAACCCTGATCTCTGGAAAAACACTGGAAATAAATACCCCTGATCTAAAGTCTAAAAAGTAACATTACAGGTACTCTTAAGTTAACTTCAAACAGGCATGCCTAAACTTTGGAGTTTCACTCTGAGAAGTCAGTCAGGAGAAAAGAGCGAAAGCATCTTGGCTGAGAAAAGCCTCTGAGGCAGATAGCTGTTGTTCTTTTAATGGATTTCAGCTCTGCTATAACTCATGATATAGCAGCATCAGTTCCAGCTTCAGCAGACACTTTTAAGCTTGCTGTAGAACAGGCGCCAGGCAAAAAACACAAAGGAAAAAAGGAACAAAAAGACAGAAAGCTTGTTTCAGGAAAGCTGTACAAGTCTACATCCTGAAAATGGTTCTTCAAAAGGTTCGTTATGAAAGGAATGGTTCTATACAGAACCATGACACAAAGAACTATCTGAATGGCTTAAGCTGCATCACCTTAAGACCAAAGACGGATTTAGACTCAAAATTAAATAGGATGCCAGCGGAGTCGTTTGTCTGTACTTTGTATTACGTATTTTTGTGCATATTTTCTGAAAGTTTACGCATAGACAGAACAGAGCACAGAACAGAGAGTATCACTGAAAGTAATGAGGGCAACGTAGTCAATAGTTTAAATGAAATGCATATTAGGGTGCTTTTATTCCTACCTTGTTTGGTCTGGAACAAAATAGTAGGTGTAAACAACAATTCAACTGAACCATGGTCCAGTTTATTACGTAGTGTAAAAGCACATTTCTACGAACAACAGGAAGAAAAAGAATGGTGTTGTGAAGAAATCCGACTCCCCTTTTTATGCATGAGTGTCTTTTTATGCTTGTGATTGAGGTATAAAATAAATGGGGGGATCGGTTACACTCATTCTGCTGCATGACACACAAGCACTTGGATGGCATTAAAATTGGATACAACACCTATATACACAATTAGCAAAACTAACAACATTCTACAAAACAACTAATGTGAAGTATATAAGGAGATGCAGCATATGTAGGTGATTACAACAGGGAGTATTACATTTTTTTTTAGACCTCTCACTAAACTGCAGTGTAAACCCAAACCTAACTGGACAAAATGTATAATGTACCAAATGTATAATGCAACAAACACATAGTCTGCATTTGATCCAGACTGTCCTTAAGGCCCTCAAGTTTAATTTATGTGTAAGAGAGTATAAATGAGGCTTAATACAAAACGGTTGGCAACCACAGCCATACAAACAACTTTGCACAAGTTCCAACAGCCACAGGACAAATGATTTAATAGATTAGATGACTATTAAGCTCCCTGGACAATTCATTAGTCACACTAAATTAGTTCCCTTGTCTTATTAAGTGTGCAAATCCAGTCAGGTAAGGATTACACAGTCTCTTGAGATCTTTTGTACCATTTTAGCCTCACTCTTCTCTCTGTGTGCTTCATGTCTAAGCTGAACACTAGCATTGACAGGACTGACAGTGACAGGGTGCCAAAATCTAACAGGCTAGCTGGAAGGTGAATCCAGTTCGCGAAAAAGTGGAATAATCTCAAGATGTGAGCCTATCTTTCTAAAAGCAACATCATAGTTAATGTTAATGACACTCAAATACAAACAACAAGCCTTTTATATATTTAAAAAAAGTAGCAGATTCTCAGTCTTACCTCTTTTCTTTCTCAGATGCAGCATGTTCAATTCTCTCTGATCCTGGAGGAAGAGGAAGGACAGTTTTTCCTTTGGCTTGTCCCACCACCACAGACACACTGGTCCTCAGGACATGTGCATGTCGCATGAGGTCCTCAGACACAACACATGGCCAGTGAAAGTGATTTTTTGTGTTGCACAGAACTGGAACCACAACCTGCAGGACAGGGAAAAGTGCAAACTCAGAGCAGATGTTGAGACAGGAGCATATTGTAACTAAAGCCTTCAGATACGCCTCTACAGATTGTTTATGGACCAGTGTGGTCATGGTGTTTAAGTAGGAGGCCTGACTTGATAGAGTTTTTTTTTTTTTTTTTTTTTTTTTGTGGACAATAAATCTTCCACGATATTATTGTCATTTTAAGATGGACTTAATTATAATAGAATAACATAACAAAGCATTACATTTCATACCCTTTACAATAAGTTGATAATATAATTATCATGACAGGCCTATCAGGCAGCCTGATCAAACATGGTCATGTTGGCCATCCTGCTTGGTTTGTTTGGTCCTGTTTTTTTTTTGTTTGTTTGTTTGTTTTTTTTATTTACTTTTCTTTACTCAAACAAAATCAGAGAAACTGATTCAGAAACTGAAGTGGTCTCTTTTTTTTTTTTTTTTAGAACTGTGTGTTTTTCACCCCAGCCGTACTAGCTACATATAGACAAAAATATTGGGACATCTGCTCATTCGTTGTTGTTTCAAACAAAATCAAGACAAAAGGTACATCCTGGATTTAATCATTGTCTACAAAATAATTGTAGTTAATTATCTAATTATCTAACTAGCTGCCCAGGCCAGACTTGTTTAAACTGGTGTGAGGATTTGATGCTATCCAGCAACAACGTGGCCAAACTCCTCCCAAAAGTATAGGATGCATTTTGTTTTGTGCCAGAACTCACAATGACGACAAAACAACAAAAATAAGTGTAGTTGGAAGCATTTTTGACCAAAACCAGTTAGATTAATTCTACAGTAACTACAGTCACTGACATGCAATTTGCACAGAGTGTGAAGTTTAGCTATCCAGCTGCCATTCACCTGCTAGTGAGAGAGTTCATTAGCATACAATGGAATCAAAACACAAAGCTCAACCGCCTATTTAGCTTAGCTAGCGCTAGCTAGCAAGTTAGCAATTATACTTAATTAACGAACAAGCTAGTTGGCTAGCTAGGTAGCTAGTTAACTTATTTAACGTATATTTTCGCAAGTCTAGTTGACCTGCTGGCTCAACAAAATAACAAATAAGCCAATGACCAACAAGTGAGCGAGCTAGCTGTTAGTTAACGCCGGCTAAATTAACGTTAATTAGACAAGCTAACGTAGCTGGCTAGTTAGTCTAACTAGCTAACCTGCATAACTTATACAAGGCAACTACTCGCGTAAGTTAAGTCAAAAATTAACGTTACCTCTTCCACAAACGCTGGTAATTGCTCCAAGGGAGGGCCGCACATGGTTCCGAAGTATACATTAGTCTTTACAGAGTCTGGGGTCAGACTGGTCTGCCCTCGTTTGATAAAATAAACCGCTTTATTCTTTTGAGAGACCGCAAAGTCCACAGCGGGTATCAGCTGTCCAGCGGCGGTCAGAGAGATCACCAGGGTCGTGTGGTCAGATTTATCCAAGAAGTCCTGAATCACCTGTTTCTGCTCCTCCACTGCCAGACATTTCTGCCAGCGGTCTGGTTTGAGTCTCAGGGTTTTGAGGACACGTTCCTGTAAGAAATGCAGTCTCTGGTCACCTGCTGAAGACTCCTCTTCTTCCATGTTTATCTGAGGTTCTGGAGCTGCTCTCCGAGGACTGGGAGAAGTTAATGGGAGAAGTTGTGAGTGACTCGTTGTCCTCGCTGGTCTCCACGGTAACGCAGTGTTTGCATTAATGGGACGTGTTGCTCTGGGGCTTCACACACAGCACTGCTTAGATACTGTGTTTAGACTCTTTATTTGACCCATTGGAGTCTCTTTCACCTTTTAGTGTAGTTTTATTGGCTCTAATACTGTCAGACTAAAGAACAGATTAATTTATAGCTTTGGAAAAAAAAAAAAGAGACCACTTCAGTTTCTGAATCAGTTTCTCTGATTTTGCAATTTATAGGTATATGTTTGAGTAAAATGAACATTGTTCTTTTATTTTATAAACTACGGACAACATTATCCTAAATTCCAAATACAAATATCTTCATTTAGAGCATTTATTTGGAGGAAATTAGAAATGGCTGAAATAACAAAAAAGACCTCAAATAATGCAAAGAAAATAAATTTATATTCATAACGTTTTAAATATTCAGAAATCAATATTTAGTGGAACAACCCTGTTTCTAATCACATTTTACATGCACCTTGGCATGTTCTCCTCCACCAGTCTTACACACTGCTTTTGGATAACTTTATGCCACTCTTTGTGCAAAACCAAGCAGTTCAGCTTAGTTTTATGGCTTGTAATCATCCATCTTCCTCTTGATTATATTCCAGAGTTTTTCAGTTTGGTAAAATCAAAGAAACTCATACATTTTAAGTGGTCTTTTATTTTTTCCAGAGCTGTATATACAAATACAAAACCTCAAAGTACAGAAACAAACATCTACACACTAAAATCTGATACACACTTCTTCTACCCACAGGTGTTTGTCATTATCAATTAACACACTTCTGCCCCATGACTTTTTTATGTCACTGTATATTTTAGCATATAGCCAGCCCCTGAACTCTTTCCAGATATTTTTTTAATCAATAGTTTTTATAGGACAAATCACATCGCATACAATCTAATTGCTTTGAATGACATAAAATGAAATATGATATAGATACAGTAATAATAACCAACTCAACTAAAACAGAAAAAACATCCCTAACTCACAAAACTTTACTGTAAAAGAGGTGGATGTAGATCTTGTTTAACCTCAGTCTCCTTTAATGAATAATATTAGGAAAATCCAGATCTTGTCATATAATTTAAGTTTATCCTTCAACATATTTTTTCTCCAAATTTAATATATTTGTCATTTCTGCAATCCACTGCCTAATCGATGATACTCGATTGTGACCTATTTTGGAATTATATATATATTAAAAAAAGGTTAGTACATTCAATATTTTTACAGATACAGTACCAGTCTAAAGTTTGTACACACCTTCTAATAACGACATGTTTAAAATAAAAATATATATGTAAAGCATTTTAATAGATAAAAGCGATATTTGTCGGTGCAGCCCCTCCCTCTCCTCACAGTAATCTTATCATTACACCTCAATCTCAGGTGCGACAGCACCTGTGTTAGGACTTGAGTTTGAATCTGTTTTGGAACCTATGTTCGGACCTGTTGGACCTGTGTTTGGACTTGTGTTCGGACCTGTATTTAGACCTGAGTTCGAGCCTGTGTTTAGACCTGAGTTCGGGCCTGTGTTAAGACCTGTGTTTAGACCTGTGTTTGTACCTGTTTTTATGGAGGTGAAAGGCATGAAGGAAGCTTTGGAGCGGAAAAGAGAAAAAAAGTGTCCGAGAGATGGAGCTCGCGCGTTGTTTGCAGGTAGGACAATGTTTAAATAACAATTTTTATTTTGTAACATTTAGCGCTTGTGCGCATGCCTGTGCTCCTGCCAGCTAACACCATCGTAAACACGCTTTACAGCGTTAGCTTCTACTAGTCATGCTCAGACTAAAGTGCTCTGCTGTTAGTAATTGATGCTGACTGGCTAAACTACTTGTTTTATAAGTATACATTTCTTCTTTTGGGTAAATATGATTAAATATGCTTAATAGTTTAGTGCACAGTAATTCTGTGGTCACCTGATGTACCACATTAAAATGATTTGTTTATTACCTGTGGTGGACCACTAGTGGAATTTGAGGGGGATTTTTACTTCATGACCAAATAAACATGTTCTATTTAAATTATTATGTCTTTCAAAATAAATTTTCTTTTACTTTATATTATTTATTTAAACCTATATAAAATACACAACTACAAGAAAGTCAGCTGCTGTCAAATCAGTTTGTATTTCAGTAGATACTGTTCACTGAATTTTACTGAATATGATTTAAAATCTTTCAGAGAATTTGTTTGACTCGGTTCTGCCAAAATGAAGACACATTTTTGTTCCATGCTTCTAAGCATTTTTAGGCTGAGGTCAGTTGGCTGTGGTTAGGAAAGGAGCTTGACTAAATGTCACATGTAAATGTACGTACGCTATATGGGCAAACATGTTGGGCACCTGCTCATTCATTGTTTTTTCATGTAATTTTGGAGTAATCTAAAGATTGCTGTGGGAATTCTGATTGTTACAGATTCCTGGTAAAGTAGTGTTATTAATAACGTTACCATGATGTTGGATGATCACCATCCCAAGCTAACAATATCTTTCCAAATGTCCTGTATGGGCCCAATGGCATTAGGTATGATACCAATGGGTTCATATTTACCTGCTCCAGAGTGTTCTATTCTATTGGCAGTACTTCACTACAGGGACTTCACAAGCAATTTAAGTAGCCACATGCATTCAGTGGTGGCATTCAAATTTGAACATATAGTTTGTATATTTAAACCAGATATGTAGACAAGATGATGGGAGTTAAAGAGACATGATTAAAAGTATAACAGGCTGTACCAAATTATCGTGACTGTAAAAACACTGACAGTAAATCAGTTTGAACACACTAATATTTTATACAGTTTTGAAATCCTGTCCAGATACATTATTTAGACCCCACAAAATGGACAATTCCAGTAAAAATAGGACATATATTCATGTAGGGCCTAGTCTTTATTTCTGTTCTTCCACCAAGAAATATAGGCCTACTTTTACAACAGATATAATCTGCAGTAACTATATGTTGCCATTGGAGGGCACTAGAAGAGTGCACAGCATAATGACATTGATAAGAGTGCAGTATACTTACTCTGAAGTGTCTTATGATTTTAGATCACCTCTTTCTTCTGTATCTTCTCAGTGGTTTTTCCTTATCATATATTTTCCTTTCTTTAAGGTTCTGAATTCCCAGGGTCCACTACCAATCAGGGTGTTCCACTCTATCAAACAGACGTAAAAGCCTTTTGTTTTACTCAGCAGCATTTATAACACTCTTGGCAGAAGAAAACACAAAGTATTTGTTTATACACCGTTTGTACAAATTGAATTATCAGTAGCATAATGTGAAATGTTTCTCTTTTGTTCCAGTTCAAAGAGGGACGTGACCTCTGGCTGAGCATGGAAGGCCGCGGTTCGAGGGAGCGTGCAGGCGGCTCAGGAACCGAGGAGATTTGGGCCTTGGCTTTGAAGATTAGCATGACAGACCAAAGGCAGCCATCGAGGTCAGTCTTTCCATTTGCAAATCAAAGCCATCCTGCCACAGTGATGGGAGCGTGCTGTTAGTAACGGCTCGCGGGGTGGCTATCCGGAAGCTTACGTCTGTCTCCAGCATTGAAGTTATTTACATGATATGATACCAATTTTTGTGAAATAGAGGAAATCACAAACAAAGAAAAAACAATTAGCTTTTAAGGTAAAATTAAATAAATGATCAAAATTATGGATATTTTACATGGTTTAAAAGGGTACTTGGGCCAAAATAAAAAATTAAACCGTCACTACGTTTACTGTAAACATCTTTACTCACCTCCTCCAGTGAACCGGCAGTAGTGTCTGGTAGCGGCTGTGCCTTTGTATTGGCCATAACTATCACAAAACAGGGGTTACAGTTCAATATACATTGCAGCATATAGCGATACTGTAAGCAAGGCGATATATTGCAATTGTTTAAATCAAATTTTGGGGAAAAAAAACACTATCATACTTATAAATTCAAATGATCAAAAATTGTTATTTTACAAGACTGTATTATTAGTTTACATGTAAAAATGGTGGTGGTTCATTTTGTGTTGTGTTTAAACTAGATAAGGATAGTGCAGTATATTTTTGACAGTTTTTTTTTTGTAAAATTTGATTTAAATAACCACAATATATCACCTTGCTTACAGTATTGCAGAATGTTGCAGTATATTGACATGTATCTCCTGTATTTACAATACATATCATAAAACCAGGTTCTTGCCATTTAATGTAATGTGGAGAGAACAATGATGAATCATGAATTCTGTCAAACTAGTGATGCTGAGGGTTATGCCTCACAATATCACAATAGTCACATTATCGACATATTGAATTGTATCAAATATGAACATAACCATTAGTTTTTTGCTGACCTCAATATTGCCTGTTGTTTTAAGTTAGTGAGAAAAAACTATTAACATATTAATAAACTGGTATATTGACTTGGTTTAAAAACAGTAGTTTTGATTTATGTATAATTTTATTTATTTTGGATATTTTAAACATTTAAAATTCAAATTCCAATGAATGATGGTGATTTCAATGGTATTATGATATATCCCAATATATTATTGCATATGATATGACATGGCACAGCCCATTTTTAGTATTATTAATTTATCAGTGGTATATAATGCTTTTAAAACGACAATAAAATCATTTATCACACTTATTTCTGGGACAGTATATTGTCATATTTGCCTGCAATGGTTGACATTACTGGGGCTACTGAGGGAGGCAATACAGTGATTCAAAATACTATATATGCCAAATAATAGCATAGTGAAAACGTTTTCATTCATTTTGATGTTTTCAGTTTGCAATCTAAGTCCTTTCCAGTTTGAAATCTGGACAACTATTGTATCCTTTGATGTTTTTACCTTTTTTTGACATGAAAAATGTTCTGAATAATTTTACTCAAGGCAATATATACATCGCCTATGACAACATTACCCTAACTAATTATCAGCTAAAGCCTCTGGCCACACAGCTATGAAAACACAGTCGTCAGTGTACCTCAGTCCTTCTGAACTTCCATTTGCAGCTGTAGCCCCCAAACCAAAGCCCTCGGTCCAAACATCTGCTTCTCTGTTCAGTTTGTAGCTGTGGTCCGTACTTTTGAATGGAAATTTCAAGGAGAGCGAAGCATCGAATTAACATCTGAAACACTGCAAACAAAAACAACTGCGTTTCTGTATTTTCTGTATTTTCCGTTCTGAGTACACAACTCGGGGGAAGATGCCAGACACCCTTAACCCGCAACAGTGAGTGTACTGAGTGATATACAGCTTTTATTGCATTTTCTGGTAGCCTTTGATTTACAATCCGAAGAATGTGCGATTGTGGTCACACATTTCCATGTTGTTAATGCTGTAGCTCTGTTTTGCAACGTCTATTTCTGGAGACAGCGGGGCATTATTTTAGGATGCTTCTTGGCCTGCTACTCTAACTCAGACTGAAGTAACAATGGCCTTCTTTCACCATAAATGTAGACAAAACAAAGCACAGCCCATTCAACTAACTCAAATATCCCACTTAGGCCATTACAAACAAATGAGCAAAGAGCCGTATAGACTCATTGTTTACCGAAAATCAATTACTCTTAAATAAATAAGCGTGCCTGCTGTCATTTGTTTCCCTTAATCTATTGCATGTTTTATTTTGCTATCCGACTTTTTCGTATATGACCTCGTGTTGAAGCATCAGCATGGATATTCATTTGTTTGCTGTAATTCAAACCAGCTTTGTTGCATCCATATAGTTGCTTCTAAGTAGACGCAGTATTCCCCACGGCGCTATAGATAGCAGTTTTGTTTCGAGAGTAGACAGATATTTGAACAGTGCGAGCAGAGAGTCGCAGATGACAAAGATCCCTAATTTCCCCCCTCAGCTCAGTGTGAGTAAAAATTTGGAATACTGAGCTTAGCAGAATTAAAGTATTATCTTTGTACAACTGACAGCTGATCAGGTCCAGGGCCATTTACCATTTGTAACCAATGGAGGGGGCTAAAACAACACCTCTGCGATAAAAACCTTCAAGGAATAACAGATTGGCTTGGCTGTACATGTGTTCTTTAGAAATAGCCTCAGCCCTCTGGGAGCATTCACATAGCTCACATTTATACATCCCTTTCACTCCTGCAAACACACTTCTACAGTGTAATTTAGGGCCTCGCTCTTATGACACTGAACAATTCACGTGCATGGAAGTGGAAGTTGAATCCCCTCAATGAAAAGAGCTTGTTTAATGCTGGTAGCCTACTTAAGCATAATTGCTAACATAACTGACCTCAAATTCCTCCACGACCCAGACGTGAATGAAACGACACACCGTCTGCTGCCATATTGAGTTAAGACAGGTCTGAGTGTGTGGTGAAGTTTGCAAGGAGAGCTGTAATACCATTGTGTAGAATAAGTATGAACAGTAATACAGTATTTTAGATTTCATTAGGGAACCTTAGACAATAAAAACGTTTATAATCCCTGTATACATAGAGTATAATGTGTACTGTTTTTGTGGTTTAGGTGAAACTATAATAGAAAAATTCAAAATCAAAAAAGTGTCTGCGTTATTTGACTGAAATAATGTTTTTAGGACATTATATGTGTCAAGAAATTCTAAAAAAAAAAAAAAAATCATTTCTTTCTTAATTATTATTAACACACACTTTTATTTTCACTCATCCATGTCAGAGGAAAACAACAAATGACATGCAGACTTATGTTTTGGTCTTTTGGATTTTCTTCTGATTTTTTGGCTACAAACTCTGACCCAACACAGGAATATCTTTGTGCAGTCCTGGATGGTCTGTGGCCTCATGTAGCACACAGCACATAGCATAACAGTAGTACCTAGAAAGTGTAGGAGATAAACTTTCTTAGTAATGATGATAAAGTTTGAATAGTATCAGATTACTGTTCACAAATTGAACTAATACACGTAAGCTAAAGTATTTGCCCCCTTACAAATTAATTTTGTTTTTGTTATTTTGTTATACTAATTATCAAACAAAACCAACTTTATATATCAGACATAGATAACTTGAGTAAATATAAAAACACTTTTTGAATGATACATTTATTTATTAAGTGAACTATACAAAAACTATACAAACCAGTCTATTCCTTTGTGAAATAGTTTTTGCCCCTTAAGTCTAATACCTTGGTTCTGCCACACTTGTCAATAACAACTGCAATCAATTTGAGTCTTTCTCATCGCTGTAGAGCAATTTTGGTCCACAGTTCTTTACAGAATTGTTTAATTCAACCACATTGTCTGGAAAAGGAAGCCACCACAAGCCTAGTGTTTTTACTGGCTGTTTGGAAGATTGATGTGTAGGCTTATATTCCAATTTTTCTCTTTTAATCTCCTGTATCTAATATTGGCACATTTTGTAAAACTGTTTTAGAGCTGTATCATAAAAAGTTTGGGCTACGCTAAGGAATGAAGTGATTGACAGTCTTTACTGGAAGAGACTCTGAAGATCTGGAGCTCTGATTCTGGTTATTATGTGACATAGTGGCACTCGCATGAACTGCACTTTTGCAGTTTTTTTTGAAGACCATATCAGTCAAACTTTGTCTGTGAAAATAGGGTGAGTTTGGCTTCGTCTCTTGTCTCTTCAGTGCAGACTCTGCTTGCAAAATTGACAACATGGTGTGACCACACTTTCTACCGTCATTGTATTTTCCTATTTGAACATCCCCTGGGAACTATATTTTGACCCAAAACACAAGTTCTAATTCTAACCCCTGACATTTAAAAGTGATGCACCTCTGACTGCTGTTTTAGATTGAGCTGTCACAATTCATTTATAAACATTCTGTTAAAAACCCATTGTGCTGTGGGTTGTGTGAACATTTTACTATTGTTTGGGTCGAGATGTGGGGCGTGACGTCATGACGTGTAATTGGTCTCTCTCTCTCTCTCTTTTAGCACAGGACACCTCCGCCTCCTCACGGGCAACCAGTAAAGCTGCCCCGTTGAGTGAGACCTGCCGTAATGGCTTTTGTTTCCATGTCCGCACTACAGCATGTCAGGGCTATTTCTGTCCTAGCCGTCCTCCACGGGGGCTCGACACGTTAGGACTGGGTAGGAGGAGGAGGGGAAGGGGAGGCAGGCCCTGCCAGCATGAGAACGCCTGATAAAATGCCTGGAGGAAGTCAGCGCTGTTTATCTGCGCCCTGGCATGGCTGCTCTGGCCGTTGAAATATGTTGCATGGCAAATAGCTGCAAATAGTTCTGCGACGCGCTATCTTAACCGGCTCCTTTTAAACACAAGCGCAGGGCTCTGGAACATTGGTGGTTTCGAGCGCTTCGGGCCATGACTGGACAATTTTCATACTTTCACGCTTTGGTGAATGGCCAAGACCAACATGCTGAAGCAGGGCTCACTCCGAAACAGGATATTGGGTTAGAAATGGCCGTCTTGGGACCGTCAATATGACACAAATAACAGATTTACTTTACACTTTCGCTGATCTAATGGAAGCCCTTGCCGATTTCACACACATAAAACCTTTAGCTGATTCTTGCGGTGCTTGAATAGGTCTGAGGGTTTCTCGCTTACGGCGCACATTAAAACGCTGTGCTGAAAGCAAGTGCTGCGGTGTAAAAGTTAAAGCTGTCGTAAGCTATTTGGGAAATTCCAGTAAATGGCCTGTGCTTTAACTCATTGACAGAAAAATATGAAATTAATATTGCCATCAACACTCAAAACGCACATAAAACAAACCTAAATGGTTTAATAGGGTGAAGTCAGGGCTCCACCTGAGTCCACCAGTCAAGTCTGAAACATTGCTTGCTGATAACTCGGTTTGACTTTGAGACATGATGCAACACCCGACGATAACATACAAGACCCTGGCCTGCTGGACGGAGCTGGAGATCCAAAGAGCATTAGCGTCACAGCCCAGGGGTCCTACACTGGCAGGTGCTGCGATTGTAGAATTGGAGTCTTCTTTCAGATTCTCTCTGCATTATGTCAATAGAAGCATGGCGAAGACTTTATTAGATTCTAAACGAGCGGCAGTCTTGTGTGAACGACTGCCCATCATGTGCCAAATGGTTGCGAGGAAATGTTTTACAAGACGTTGGCACATACAGTACATGAACTTATTTTTCTTGGCAAACAACCTCCCTCTACTTTCAACCTGTGCCCATCTCCAACATGTTAATCAATTTCATTTCCTTCAACAGACCATGCTTGAGGCCAGTAGGGCTGAAGCGTGCCATTACTTTCTACAGGGTCTATAAAGGTAAACATTCTACAGAGCAGATAGTTCGTCATACAACGCTTCTTCATCATTGTTGCACCCTTTATCAAAACCATCAGTGGTTCATGGTTCTTGCTTGCATTGTGCTCTGGGTGTACCTTCTTTTTTAAGTGCCCTGCAATGACATTAACTATCATTCTGCCTTTTTGTTCAAATAGGGATATTGGGGGGAAAAAAAGATGACTGATTTTAATACTTAAAAATCTTTAATACTGTATAAAAGGTACAGATGTTCTGTATAAGGTTTGCCTCTCTCCTTTGAAAAGTAGGACTCTTCATGGAAAATGACCTGCTTCCATTCCGGTTTTGTCTTTGTGGAGACAAACATAGAATCTGTGTGTGGAGGCCCTGTGGTCAGCACCAATATAAACAGAACAGGTGTCACACTCTGATGCTCTGTTTCAACAGGATAATGCTCATCATCAGTACTCCACACCTACTGCACAATCTGCAGAAATGTTCAAGCTGCATTGGATGAATTATCGCAGGACACCATTAGGAACCTCAACAACTCCATGGCAAGACATCTGGCATCTTATTTTACACAAGAATAAACTGACCAAATAGTGAAGGATGTATTCCCTGTTTGAGTCTTGGTTTCTGTCAGGGTTTCTTTCTTGCTTCTGTTGCTATTGAATTGCTCAAAAGAGGTTTAGCTCAGGTCTCTGTAAAGCTGTGACAGCACAATATGAACACCTGGCAACAATAACAAGATTGGCATGGCTAGATACTGATAACACCTGGTTACAATAAATAGAAGGCGAGAATCTCTTGAATTAGAATCAGCAGCTGCATTCCAAAGCCTAGGCCACAGCTAAGTTAGGATGCCTTTCTCAGCCACTACGTCATTAAAGGCTGTTACACAGTAAAGGACCTTTACAAATACAGCCTCTATATGCAGGCAGCATTCAGAGCAATGAATATGTCCTACCAGGCTCTTGTTTACTTACACATCTTACAATATTGATACATTTATAATTTGAGAGTCTGAGAGTTCTGGGAGACTGTACGCTAAAGCTCTATTTACTCTGTGCACATACACCAAAATACAAGAAATAAAAGTAAACAGAGCCTTGAAAATGGTTAAAAGTTATGCTTTTGAGGCAAAGTTTGTTTTAAGGCATGTTGCAACGCACTGCATTGTCCCCCACAAGTTCTGTCACAAGTTCGGTGCCTTTGTAAGAGACGCCATGGGTATCGTCACCATCCAGCTTTGTCTGGCTGTTCCATATGTGTGAAGAATAAGCTACTAAGAATAAGTCTTCACAGTACAGTCTTACATAGGACCACAGCTAAGGTGTCCACTCTGACAAGGTTATTTAATCGACCTTTAGTCAGACGCAACATGTTAATATTACCACGATTTTAGGGGAACCAGATCCCTCCCTGGCCGGCTGCCCACATCTCTGAAATCAAAATCCCCAACCGCAAACCATGCAAATATTTATCTCAAATGATTTGTTTGAGATCATCCAAACCGTTCTATTGATCAACCTTGCTTACTTTGTAACAAGAAATAGTTCAAACCGTGAAAAGTTCTGCCGAGAAAACAAAGTTACTTGGTTTGAAAAATGGCCGAGCAAGTTGGCTCTGAAGTAAAGCTAGAAATGTATAAGTGAATGCCACGAAAAACAATATGTGATCTAACCTGGCCAATATCAAACTAAGAAAAGTCCTGATTGTGTGGAAAAGCGGAGGGAATGCATAGTTTCATATGTGAGAGGCCTTTATGTTAGAATCTCAGCCGGACCAGGTCTCAGCCCTGACAAGGGTCCCGGCGGGTTTCAACTTGCCGTGACACCTTACCTGTAATATATGAGTGCAATTGACGTCCGCATTACCTAAGCCAAGGAGTGGACTTCAGCAATGGGGCTGATGTTTTTACTCCCTGAACTCCCTGTAACAGCCATGTAATCAGCCCCAATTAGAGCTCAATTAAAGAGAGGAATTTGCTCATGAGGTCACCGTGGAGAATGTTCCTGGAATCATCCCAGTTTAAAGTTTTATAAATCAATTTTGGATCTATAACAAAGATCCCTGCTTGGAATGGCGGCAAGGCTCAGAAGCTTTCCTCATCTCGAGAGGTAAAACCTGGGCCAGTTGGAGGTGAAGCTGTGGTGTGCATGTGTAGGCTGTCTCCACGGTATGGAGCTGCAGTCTGGAAGAAAGGCTAGACTGAAGGATTCAGCAGGGAAGAAATTAACACAGTCTTAACAAAGGCTAGTAGTTTACAAGATCTACTAGCTTATTTAGTAATAAGGTAAATCTAGTCGCCAGTATTTAACTAGAAGTTATTGCCCATTATGTGCAAAATTGTTATTTAGTGGTTGGTTCCTAGAAGATCATTAGGAGTCCAGTAGTATTGTGATAAATATGGGCAACAGTAGTCAGGCAGCTGTAATAAATATTGCAGTGGTTGTGATCCAATTTTCACATTGCTTGTTGATTGCCAGAGGCCTTTAGCACGTCTGCAAGCTAAAGACAGCGATTCATTTATTCTCCAGTCTGTGCCCGTCACTTTGCACTTCTTATTGGGTGCAATAAGACAGCAATGAGACTTCCTGTAAAATCAACACAATTCATCACACTAGAGCAATGCTAGATTAGTGTGTGCAGGCCTTAAGGAGAGACACTGACAAAATGACAAATTGCATCCCAACCGCAGTGTTTGGAAAATGTGACCGTGGTTAGCTGAACGAGCATAAAAGTAGATGTTTCTCGTAAAAAAACGGAATCACAGAAGACACCCTTGCGGCCATGCATGTGATTCAAAACAGGCACTTAGATAAATGAATGATTTTAACCCCTTAAACCCTTTAACTCTTATAGTCATGTAAAAAAAACTTTTTTAACATTTAAGCTTCATTTGAAAAACACTGAAATGATGCAATACAGTATAACTAGAATCGAACTTTCTTATGAGGTAAAGGGTAGGACACCCAATGTCTATAATAACTCCCAGCTCCCTCTGACACTGAAAAAAAATCTCAATTTCAGGTTTTCCTATAATCCTATTCTGACATGGACTGAAAGAATGCTTCATCCACTTCTTAACGTTTGATGTTTAGGGCCAGAAATGAACCCAAATACATAAACACAAACACAGATTGCAATACATGGTCAATGTTCACCAAATGGACAGTCCTGCTGGACAGACACTATGCATTTTTATGTTACCACCAACAGCAGTGCTCAGAGGAGGGTTATAGAGAACAAATCATACCGTATGTCAACAGGATAAGGCTTTTTAAGATTTAGGGTTTTCCTAAATGCATCAGAATCTAATTTTTGGCTTTTTAAGTAGTATTCTCACAAGAAAAAAAAAAGTTATATTTTACAAATGCTTTAAAAGCCATTTTTCAGTTTTATTTAGTTACTTATAGTACTTTCATCTCTCAATATACGAAGTTTAAATTTCAGTATAAGAACATTTTTCATACAGTACCAGTTTGGACACATCCCTTCTCATTGAATGTTTTTTTTTCTTTATTTTTACTGTTTTCTACATTTGTAGATTAACATTAAGGACCTCAAAACTATAATGGAATGCATATGCAATTATGAAGTAAACAGAAAAGGCAAAAATTATTTTATACTTTAGATTCTTCAAATTAGCCATTTTTGTTTTAATGCCAATTTTGCTCACTCTTGGCATTAACCTCTCAGTCGGTTTCATAAAGAAGAATCTGGAAATGTTCTCCAACTGTCTTAAAGCAGTTCCTAGAGGTGTTGAGCACTAGAGCACTAGAAGGAACTGCTTTTCCTTCTCTCTGCTTGTCCAAAACCACCTGGGTTGGGTTTTTAGGTCAGTCTACTGCCTAATTGATAGTTTTTATTTCTTTAATATTTATCCACAATGTGCTAAATAATAAAAATACAGCAAATAATAATGAGAATGTGTGTCCAAACTGTTAACTGGTACTGTACATATTTATACATGTTCTAAGAATTTGTTCTACATGCATTCCCATTTGTCTTGCCTTACTTTAACCATAACCATAGTACTTTTTGTGTCTGAATTTTTACTTCTATAGTTATTCTACTGCTAATTTGTTAATTGTGCTATCCGGTTCAATTCATGCAGTTGCCAAGTGAATATTTAGTAGGCTTTTTTATGGTTAATACATAAGACACTTGGAAACCTTGAGCTGTAATGTGTTTGGTATTGTAGGAACTTGAGTGCTTTAGTCTTGTTTGTCCCCCTTGTTCTCGCTCTTATGTTCCTCTTTCCCTATTGCTGATGCATATAGGAAGAGTGACCCAAATACTTGTTTTTGTCTTTGTTTATTCTTTATCTCTCACTGTTCTCAGTGTGTGCTCACTGTATGGCACTGGGTGTGTGCTCAGTTACTAGTGTATTTGAATGTGTTCACTTCACAGATTGGTTAAAGGTGGAGATCAAATTCCATTGGTGGTTAGCATGGTTGTCTTCTCTTTGGGTCTTTGGGTTGTTGTTTCAAAGTTAGTACAATGTAAAAATCTGAACTGTCCCAGACAAAATAATGTCAAACACATAAAAAACAAAGACTTTAAGCAGAACATCATTTAGATCCCACAGAGAGGAAATGATTCATTCTTCTGTCAAATTGTGTGTCGCCATTCACACCACCGTATGACAACACAGCACTGTGGTCCTGGAAGATCGCTAGATGGTGAGATACCAACAGTTTCAGGCTGGTCCATGTCCTTTACCCTCCGGTTTCTCAGTAACTTGGGTAAAGTAAATTTGGGGCGAGTGTATATGCCTGCAGGAGTATACTGTTTATTTAAAGTCCTCTGGCTCTGAGTTATGGCTCTTAATGATTACTCAGATGCCCCGTTGCAGGGCTATTGTAGCGCTGGTGCCTCTAAACAGGCTCGCTGGTGTTTATTTGAATTTTCCATTTTATATTGCCACGTGTCATTTGCTTGTTTACAGTTTATGGCTGGTGATTGATCGTTTCCTTCACCCTTTCTGCTGCTAAGGGCACGTACCACGCAGACTCACTCACGACGGGTGTTGCTGTGAAAAGACGACAGGAGAAGATACTGAAGCATCAGCGAGGAATTCCCTCACCTTATAGCAGAGGCGCAATTGTCTATAGTTTCCCTCTGGGACGTTTTCACACTCACGTTAATGGATAGAATCGACTTAAATATGAGTTATAAAACAAATGACCTTCTGTTCTCCCTGGAATCACCTGTAGATAATGGAACCGTTTGACATGCACAGTGTATTAACTTTCACTCAAGCCTGGATGCCCATAAATATACACTCTTAGAGGTGCCAAAAAGGATTCTTTGGAGTGATGCCACAGAAGAACCACTTTTGGTCTGCTGAAGAACTGTTCAATTGAGTCTTCTCTGTTTATTTATTTTGTAAAAGTTTCATCCATTGAGAATTCCTTCAGAAGGAATCACTTAAAAGTGGTTCTTCTGTAGCTTCTCTGTAAATTGGGAACATGTAAGAGAGTTTAACTAAATATAAACACTTGTTTTAAAATGATAACAGTGATCATACTTTAAATTAGTACACTGTAAAAATTCTCACATTTACAGAAAATGACAGTTACTGACATTTTAGCCAATTCATTTATCATGGTTTAGTGTGCAATGCAAACCTTCTTCTTCTTCTAGGTGAGGTACAGTACCAGTCAAAAATATGGACACCCCCTTTTTATTCATTTCATTCATATTTTCTACACTGCAAATGAACATGAAAAAAATAAAGCTATGAAGTAAATTGTAGTAAATAAAGTGTCAAACACAGAGTATATTTCAGTTTTCTTCTAGGTTCTTCGAAGTAGACACATTTTGCTTTGCTGACAGCTTTGCACACTATTGACGTTCTCTCAGTCGCTTCATAAGGCAGTTACCTGTAATAGTTCTACAACAGAATTCAAGGAATTCCCAGACATGCTGAGCACTTATTGGCTGCTTTTCTTATGTAGAGAAAACTCACCTTCTCTTTCACACAAAATAAAATATATTTTGTATTATGTTTACTGTTGATGTAAAAGTTTGCATAACCGCCAACAGGAATGCACTATGGGTTTGTGCGCTGCTGTGTGTCAAGGTGTGCGTAAAAAAGGGGGAGGGGGGTATACTTGCATTGGGCACGCAGTCGCTCATGCAGCCTGTATGTTTATTACAAATTTTTCCCCCTCAAATGCAGTTTGGAAATTATGTATTGGGCCTTTTTTAGAGAGCAGTTCAGGTAGAAACGCTTTAAAAGGTGGAGCTAAACTGCTATAGACTGAATACGTGTTTAAACTGTATTTTAAGTGTGTTTTGTAATATCATAAAAATAATCAATTCCAAACAGTCTCTCAGTTTCCACATATTAACATTGTCTGTGTAGCCCATCCCGCTGGTTATCTTCCTCAGATATTTCTTATCTATCTCTTTGTATAAGAAGCCCCTTTGTTTCAGTGTGCAGTTCGTTGTTGGTTGTTTCCAGTTTCTGTTTGTTCTGTTGTTCTTTTTCTAGTTAATTCCTAAAAGTTTGTTGTGATTGTTTTATGCTGTATCTTGCATCGTAATTTACTAATTATTTTACTTGCAGTTGGGTAGCCATTTAGCATTACCTCAGGAATAAATACATTATAGAATACAGCATTACCATCCACAGCTTGTGGTAATGATGATGGCCGGCAGCATCTGGCTAGAATTGTCCATGTGAACAGACAAGTGACTCTGGCTGTAACATCCACATCCGCATTAAGTGCAGGAGGCATAACGTGCATATCCTGCAGGTCACTGCAGCACTCTATCTTTTGTGGGACATGGCAAAAATCATGGGACGTTTCATCATGTTTCCCTACTTGAGGGATCAAACCTGCTAACAGTAGTGTATGTCTATAGGTTTCTTCTCTACAAATCAGCAAAAATTATCACATAACGTATTCCATTTAGAAACCATTTATAAACATTATCAAGCTTTTTTTTTCCTTCTTCAATCTCTATTTAATCATCATTAACATGACTTCAGATTCCACCGCAGACTAAGACATTGCAGCATTCTGTTCTTGCAGGTTTGCAGCTTCATGATAAAATCAGAAACAACTCTCACCAAATTTATTACAGTACATTCTTCCAAATAGTGAGTTAAAAGACAAACTGAAGAATGTAAACATTTCTGGTTCTCCAGGCCCAAAGGGGAAAAAAAAAAAAAAAAAAAACGCTTTAAAAAGACAGACTTGGCAAGATCCCGGGTTGTCAAGCAGAGTGTTTTTGGAATGCTATTTATTATTGTTCTGTATTGTCTAGTTTGACTGTGAAAGTACAGTAGTTAAGACCTCGGAACAGTTTGGAGACAAATGGCAAATAGTCTTTTGTAAGCAGTGTGGCCCCGGCCTGCGTAAAGATGACCCTCTAGATTTAGAACAACAGCTCTGTGTTTATGTTGGCACGCCAAGAATACACTTCATATTCTGTTGACATATTGAAGTCACAACTACATGATGTTTAGACACCCCAGAGAAAGCTGAAAGCAGAGCGTCTCTTTTATTCAGCACTGTTTGTCATAAACCTTTTAAACGCTCCATATCGCGCACGGCCGAGCTCGCGTGTTCCGACCTATCAGAACTCGTGAGCGGATTGTGTATTGTTCTGGTAGAGAAATTATATCAGTGAGATACGGCCCCAGCATGTTTAACTGTCTCTAACTTTTTTTTCTGCTCTTTTTTCAAAAATCGCCTACAGTAACAATGATTACACAGAGTTTATTTAGCTTGTGTTTTGCTTTATTTAAAGCATTTTAAAATGAGGAAGAAATGGAACATTTGATGCAGCAAAAAACGCTAAAAAAATATTGAGCCTGCAGGTTACTTTAGAGAGTTAGAGTATAAGGACTTAGTAAATAAATTGGAGTTATAAAATGTTCCTTTTTTTTGAAGCACTGCAGCATTTATTAACAGCCTCATGCAGTCTGATGACCCGTTAATGGTTTAGCCTAATTGTAATCAAATTCTGAACATTAAAATTTCCATCACTTTAAGATTTTGTTTTAGCTACTACTGTAAAGTGATTAAAATATTTGAAATTATTTAATCTTATTTAATTACATGCTCTGAATCACTCATCCATTTTTGCTAAGAAAGTATTTTAAACTGTACAATTCAAATGTGTAGCTGAGAACCAATAAAAAAATTAACATCAGTCAGTAAAAGATGCTGTTAATACTGTAGATCTCTTACAACACTAGACCAGGTTTTATAATTTGATGCACCTTTTTATTCACCTACACATTACAAAACACATGGTCAAACATGTCAGAGTTTATTTTCAGGAAACTCTAGATTTTAGAGAACTCTCTTTTTTTTTTTTACATTATTAGCTGAAATATGTTTCTCTGTAATAATAAACTAGATCAACTCTGCTTAAAATGTTAAAAAATGACACGCAGATACTAACAGAATTTATATATTTGACCATATTTTTATCAAAAGTTAAAATAAAAAAACTATGTTCTTTATTTTAGTGTATTTGTTTACATTAATGTAAGCTGACTAATAATTAAAATAACCCCAAAATGGCAAATTAGCAATAACTTCTAACTGCTAAATGGCGATGCTAACTGTTTTCTAAGCTGAATTAATGGCTGGTGCTTGGTGCTGTGTTAGTTAGATTTGTAGGTTCTGGGGGTTGATTTGATATATATGTATTATGGCTTTAGTTCTCTCCAGTCTTTAGTCTTTAGTTCTAGACATCAGAACACCGGAATGCAGGGTGTGAGTAAAGGGATTTTGTGTGTAATATTTTACATTACACTTATCACCTGTAATATCAAGCACCTTTAAGTAAGCCTGCAACTACACACTCATTTTGACCAAAGCCTATAGTCTGCAGGAAGTGGATTACATGAGTGGGAAATGTCAGTTAGTGGGAAATGGACTATGAATGGGAGCTGTATTAATAAATATTAATGACTAATTAATAAATACCTGGTTATATTAACATACAATACAACTTAAGTACGTTTTTGTCTTCTTTCAGAAATTGTTGATATGATACTTTGTTATGCAGATAATTTTGTTGTAAAAAATGCTTTTTTAACTGTTTACGGCTTTACTGCCTTTGTCTTGCACATGTGGTACAGAGTTCTCAAGGTGAGGACTGTATTAAATATTCTGGTCCACATCTTGATCCACAGGACGTAGCTGGATCTGCTAAATAGCCAAAACCACTAGAATGTCAACAGCGTATTCAACAGCTCATCTGACATTGATCACAGATTCCTAACCCAGCGTTTTATCTCATGTCCAAGGCTTGAACACATTAATTCTCCCCAGTCAAGGTAATTGTTCCTCTTGCATGAAATGAATTTACCTTCACAATACCACTAAACACATTTCCAAGACATGAGATTGACATTATAAGTTCCCGAACCATCATTTCAGAACATTGTTTCCAAGAAAGGTGGTGGTCTGTGAGAGGAAATATAATAAGCCGATGTTATTTTAACTGTAGGGCCTGTTGAAGCATTTGGAATCCATTGATCATCCCTTAAGAAGGAAAGCAACTCATTATTCCGAATGACGCAAATTAAAAACAGACATCACAAGCTCGCACAAATAGGTCTGACCAGCGGCGTTCCTCTTTCACATGTTTATTTTAGAGATAGTGGGCAACTGGGGCAACTCAGTTGTTTCTCTTGTCTGAATTTTCATCAGAAGCAGCAAGTACTATCATGGCATCTGTGGTTAATTCCAGAGGACAGCGCTGTGAACGGCTCCTGCTGTTCTTCATCCCAGCAGAAGATGTTCTTGTGATATCCTAAAACAGCATGTTGCTCAATAACCATGGTATGCTCCACCAGCCTAGAACGTTAGCGTTAACCCTAGGGTCAAATCCAGTTATTCGCCAGAGAACATATAATGTCCAGCTGCTCCACAAACTTCAGAGTTAGCAGCTCAGAAAATGAGGCTTGCTCTCACAGCCTACAACATAGAGGCAGGGCAGTAATCAATAGATATGATCTACACATTTACTTAAGCTAGCCTGGGGGTAATCTCTACACACAATATGCAATTTCCAGTCATTCAGACTTATTGTGTATTTACACTGTTCACACAGGGCTGTGTCTCTATAATGTAATTTTAGCTTTACAGATAGTTGTGGCTTCTGCAAAGCATCAGGTATTATCAGGCACTATTCTCAGACACCCATAATTAGCATCACACTGTAGATCCTTTGTTGTTCTTTAGGAGTTGCGGTCCCCAGGTTCAGAACCCCCATTCTAACACATAGGCTCTTGAAAAAATTCTTAAAAATGTGCATGGCATAATAATATATGGATATACATTTTTTAAGCACATCAAATTACATTAAATATTGTTTTACAATTTTCCCCCAATGGTTAAGTAAAAACTGAAAGTTTCGATTTTTATGTTTAATTGAAAGGAACAACAGCAATCAGACGTAACCATCCAAAAGTTGAACATTTTTATTCATAAGAATTGTTTTTAGCTCAGTCAATATTAATTTATTCAATATTTAGTGTAATTAAAATTTCAGTTTTTATTCCGTCATCTTGGCATAAACAAATTACTTTCTATATAAATAAATTGATTTGCCCTTTGTATATGACCTGAAAGTATGTGTGTAACATGAACAGATACAGATACATTTGCATGTTGTATTTACTAATTAAGCCAGTAAAAAAAGACTTAAAGGTTTAAATTTGAAAATATATATATTTCAAAGGGGTCAATTTAACCTACGACATGACATGAATGTTAACAATTTTGTGTCAATGGATGAAGGAACAGATTTGATTTTAAGTGATTGTTTGTCATATATTGTAGTCTTATTTCAGAAGCTTAATTATTTATGCATTTATTTAAATACATTAAGCAAACAAAGTAGTATAATAACTAAACACATGGTCATAAAATGTTTTAAAACCAAATTTTTACGTGAAACTTAAATTGTAGAACTCACTTTTAGCGTAGTGTAAAAACAACTTATAAAATTCAGAGGCAATAATTGACAGAAAATGCAGAGGCAGGGAAGCTCTGCTTCCTGTGAGAAATCATATTTGGAAACTGTTTTTAGGCGAATAGAAAAATTGTTAACATGAATTGACATTAAAATAATCAAATTTATTGACTTATTTGAGTTTGTGACTTCATTATGAGATGTTCACACAGTGTAGAGGGAAGCTGGTCACTGTGAATGGTGTAATAATGGATGTGGTTTTGATATGACAGGAACAGAATGATCTAAAGATGTTGGAACAAAGGCCTGTTGACATCATTGCTTTAGTTTTTTTTTCGTATTCTGATGTGGGCAATTTTCTTGTCCGCTCTGGTAGTTTAAGTGCTGTGTAGGTTGATGTAGAGTTTGTGACGTTTTGATAGGGCTATCAGGAAACACTATAATAAAGACCCCGTCTCACTCCCCTCCTATTGTGACCTGTATTAATGGCAGTATGTTTCCAGTTTATCGTGGTGTAATATAGCTGGGAAGGAATCATCTCTCTTATTGTTGCTGTTACAGTTCATGCTGGGATCAGTGCGACTCCCCAGCAGTCTCTCTTGGCATCGGATGACACACCACTCACTGCAGTGCTCAGTCAAAAAGGCAAAAACTGACATCATGGCTGGTGCACAGTCCAAATATAGTACATGAGCACTACGTTCTGCCTAAGTTTAGTGTGTGATGTCATCATTACCGCATTACAACAGCCCAAGCTCGCTCTTTTCTTTAAAACAGATTACGGAAGAAGTGGTGGAACAGCGGTACTGGAACAACTTCCCAAAAATGTAGCGTGAACCTATGTTGGAAAAATGCTCGGAAGTCAGGTGGACTTTCTGAATGATTTTCTGACTTACTAACTAAACAATTATATATAATATAACCAAACGATTAAACTGTCTTTATGGGAATGTCCTAAAACAAATGTGTAAAATGTAATTAAGCCGAATTGTTTTCTTGTGAGGAAGACGTTCTCAACACCTTTAAATCAGTTACAACAAAAACAACTCAAATTAGGATCAGGTGCAGTCCATCAGCTGAAAATGATTAGAGCATTGTTAGAGAGGATTCTGGAGAAGCCTCTCTTATTTAAACCTCAGAGTTTTAGGCTGACGTTCAGACTCCCAGCCCAAATCTGATTGTTGCCATATACAGATTGATTTTTGACAGTGTAGACAGCAACAAAAAAAAATAAAAGAATTTTTTTTTGTATTAGTATTCAGGTAGAATTCTGATTGTGTGGGATTGTATAATTGTACAGATTTGTACAGCTGTGTCTCAGTCTGGATTCTCTGTCTGTATTTCAGAATCTTTTGCTTTATAAGCACACACAAAAAAAACAATAATAACATCACATCACAGCTGATGTGATGTTATTATTGTTTTTTTGTGTGTGCTTATAAAGCAAAAGATTCTGAAATACAGACACCCTTCTAATTACTGACACCTACAATATTTCCTTAAAACAGCAACTCATGCAGATAGGTTTGTCTGGACACACAAATTTGATGTAATCACTAGCTACAAAAAGTAGATGACGACTTGTTCTTTTTTTAAATTTAAGCTCAAGAATTAATTTAATAAAAAAAAAAATTATTACCGAGTTTTTTTTTATTTTTATTCCAGACCCTCCTGATTGAAATTCAAAAGAAATATTTTTTAGAATGGGATAAAATTATCTCACGCTTAATCTGGCATGGAAAAAAGCCCAGAGTATGTTTTAAAACATTACAGTTACCAGAAGAAAGAGGAGAACGGGCCCTACCATCATTAAGAAATTCTTATTGGGTAACTCAGATTAGATGAATAGTGTGCTGGTGTAATCCAAAATATCAGGCACAGTAAAATCTATGGAGAATATTACTACTCATAATATCTCTATACAGGCTAAATTAGCAGATAGAGAAATTAACGACCCATGGGTGAAACGAACATTGAGGACGTGAAACAATGTTGTTAGAAAATATAAATTGACAGACCGTATTAAAATTCAGAATTTCCATTAAATAGACTAGATAACAGATTTAAAATATGGGTAATAAAGGGAATTCCAAAGGGATTTTTGTTCCATAGTAGAGAAAGGAGAAATGATGACTTTTTAAACACTAAAAGAATGTTTCTTATTCGAGAACAAGATACTTTAAGGTAACTTCTGGTTTGAAGGTATCTGTTAAACAAAAAGTAAAGACAAAGTACAGAATCACTTGCAATAAACAGTTTGCTCTTGGTATTTGGAGTCTGGAAAGAAGTTTTAAAAAGATCTCAGTACCATTACAAATCAGTCTTCACTGTGGAAAATTATTTACAAGTGGAGAACACATTGTGAGAAGGTTCTTGCAAGGTCAGCATTAGAGCAGACCTCCAGATGAGTAAAGATTTCCCCAACATCTAAAATATGATGACAGGACCTACAGGTACAGTAGCTCTCAACACACTTGACTTTAAAGTACAGTATCTGTCCCCAGTTTCTTGAGAGGTGTGCATGAAGGAAACCCTTTCTGACTCAGCATTTACCTAGCACATGGAATTAATGCTGCATTCCACTTGAACTAAGTTCTAATTGGGAATTTGGGGAATTTTTAAATTGGAACTTCCCCACAATATGGTTTTCCTACTCCTGAAAAATCAGGCTCATCTCAAAATCCAAGATGGCTGCACTGCACATAAACCGTAGTGAAAATAGTAGCAGTATTTTACAGTTTATTATAACTTCTGACTGTTTGTGTGTCATTACATATCAG
This sequence comes from Astyanax mexicanus, assembly GCF_023375975.1. Taxonomy (NCBI): domain Eukaryota; kingdom Metazoa; phylum Chordata; class Actinopteri; order Characiformes; family Acestrorhamphidae; genus Astyanax; species Astyanax mexicanus. Next base: position 27,213,486 of record NC_064422.1, read on the forward strand.
TCATACCCACAGTTCCACCTAACTGGGACATAAATTGTGGGACATATTGCTAGAATCGCCATAAACACCAGTAAAGGTTGTGGTAATATAGTGTACAGTTATCTGAATGTTTAACTGGAATGCCATTAACTGACACATGACTTCATTCCCAGCTCTAACGTTCGACTTCCGAGATAAATGGAACGCAGCATAAATCTTCTTACATTGACTTTTATTGAAAGTTAACAAGGTTTTTTCCTTCTCCTGTAAAGTCGTCGTATTGAAGATACAAGGTTTTAGCTCGACTGCCACTAAGTTACATGAAACATCTGTCCTGAAAGTCAGAACCACCTCAAACAGAGCAGCAGTCACTTCATGTTTCCAGCAAATACCAGACTGATCCAGAAGTACTTGTCTGAAAACATAGCTTTGAAATTGGTTTGTGCGTTTGATTCTTTTAGGACTGGTTATGCCAAACAATCTGTCACAACTTTTCTGTTTGATGTCTATGAATGACCTTTCATCGCGAGGCAGCTCCACAAATCCATCATTCTAAATTGAAACAGCTGGAATGGACTTGCTGGCTTGGAGTTCCTTTGTTTGAAACAATTCGGATTAGTTCATGTAGACATATGAGGTATACTCTATATCTTAATTAAACCATAATATTTATACGTCAGTCAGTGTCTGCATTAGTTTTGGCCTCGCAAGCAAACTTGTTCAGTCTAAGGCTGAGTTTTTTTTAGGGTCTCTGACAAGGAAATAACCGGCGTGTGTTCAGGCACGAGACCTTTCCTTCTTCTTACTGTTGTGTACAGGGTGGTCCGTTCATTGTTCTGAGGATATCAGCTGCTTAAGGAAATTAGGAGTGGGGCTTGATTTTCTGCTCTTTTTCAAAGAGGCAGTTGGTTTTTATCTGACGAGGGTACATGTGGTTGGTTGCTCCATTGTATTTCTAAAAAAAATTCAAATGCACAAACAATTATTTTTATTTAGAAACCCAAATCCAATATTTAAGCTAAGATTTTAACTTGTGTCTGGGAGTGGCTTTTTCTTGCTGTATTTCAGACCTGTGTCACATTTCCAAAAAAGTTGGGATAGTAAAGCATTTACCACATTGTAAAGTTGCCATTCCTTCTCACAACACTTAAATTGCCATCTTATATCTCATCCATGATTTCTATAAACACCAGTAATTAACAGACCTGCTCTAGTGACTGGATTACCCATCAAGTTCTTAGAGTTTTTACTGAACTGTAAAATCTGCTTTTAGCTACAGTGCACCAGCGAGCTGAAATGAGGGTAACACTAAAACTCAGCTCACTGGTGTCAATACTCAATTTAAACTTTTAATATTTAACCACCTTCAGTCAGCCTGTAACTGTTTTAATTAGGGTTTTTTTTTACCTTGTTATTTATTTTAATTATTTTGTCTGTGTTAATTTATCAAATTTTATGTTTTACCTTTGTGTTTTAGCCCTCTTATTTAATTTATTTTATTCATTTCATCCATTTATTTGTTTTGTTACTGCTTTTACTTTTGGCCTTTTACCTTTTTATTTTTATTTATTTCTCCCTTTTATTTTATATATATATATATATATATATATATATATATATATATATATATATAATTTTTTTTTTTTTTTTTTTTACTTATTATTGTTTATTTTAGTTCCATCATTTACTTTTTTTTTTTTTTTTTAGAATTGTGGTTATTTTAGTCTTTAGTATTTCTTTAACTGTGTTTATATTTTATTATTCTATATATTTATCTCTGTTTTATTTCTCTACATTTTAACGTGTTTGCATATCCTTTTATCTTTAATTATTTTATTTTTTCTTAATTACATCTTACATTGTTTGCTTGTTTTTATCATTTAAACTTAATTTTCAATCCCTTTAATTTTATGTAAGTTCGGCTACACTGAAAATGAGGGTTACCCTCAATGTAATAACCGAGTGGAAATAAATGATTTGTTTTAGGTCCCATTCTTCTAGCAAACCTGTTTTAAGTTTAAATAAAGTCATTTTCTCCACACATTCTCTATTGGGGACAGGTCAGGACAGCAGGCGAGCCATTCCAGTACTCAGACCCTCTTCTTCCACAGTGTATATTTCTCTAAAGCCCTATCCGGATCGGATTAGTTTCTCAGGGGGACGTCTGTGAAAAAAAAATCACTCTTTTACTCAGTGATAAATACTCTTGTATCTAAATTGCAATTATCGTGTTCAGTAGCTCCTCCATTTCCACTTCCTGTTGTGTTTACATAGATATCTGTGGAAACGCGTGTCTGAAGTGTAATTGTGGTGCGGGCAGTGCACAAATAGCTATTTTATTGAACGCGAGGTAACGAAACTTAGAGGTGTGCCCCCGGACAGGACTAAAATTATTGCAGGACCACGGAGTTCAGTGAAAAAGAGTAGATAATTCAATACTTACTTAATTCTAGAATACTCATTTGTCTGACCACAATATGTCTTTCACTTTGTGTGATGGCCATTTAGCAAACCTATTTATAACAGGAGATGTGAATATGTGAATGATTGTCAATGAGACGTGGTTATCTATAAAATGTTGGCTCACCAGTGGCAACTCTTATCCACCATCCATCCAAACTCCAGCAATGTAAATAGCACTACACTAAGTTGAACCACTACAACTAAATCCTGTTTGTCTGAGCAAGCAAAAACACCATTAACCCTCCATAAAATAATATAAACACCCCAGATAACTTACCTTAAAACAATGTGGAGAGGGCACCCACTAAACATGCTAAGAGCTCCCCTGAGAGCTTCTAAGCCCCCCCCCCCCAATTCAGAATAAGCCTCCTAATATTATTGGAACAGAGAATAATAACAGACAACGAAGGCCTTATTCACTGCTGTTGTTCATTTTCCTGTGTACTCATCAATTTAGCCTTCTCCTAAATGTAAAAGTCGCATAAACAGCTGATCTGAGTGTCCTGACTGAGTCACTTGCTGTAAATCAGACATTTATCTTTATCTGTGGCACATATGACGCAAAAGATCAGATTTGTGGACACTTTAACTCTTTGTCTGAATGGAGGATTTGTAATCAACTGTAGTTTAATCTTTTTAACAATTAATATAATAGATGTTCCAATATAGAAGATCCATTCCCAAAGATAATAAATATTTAAACAGGCAAATACCCATTTAAGCATCCCAATTGTTATTTTATAAGCCCTCTTTTATAAGGAACTGTTGCAAACTGTTCTTGGCTTGAATGTGTGGTTTTGTAGAAAACTTTAGTTGCTATGTAGAACCTTTAAATTCTTTGTAGCTTCCTTAACATTCAACTTTTTACCTTTTTTAAGAACAAAAGTAGCTCTTCCATGCTGTGCTTCCAACAAACCATTTTTTGACTTTATTTTTTGTGTCTTAGTTATCTTTGGGACAGAGATCAAGATGAATGTATGTTAATAATGCAGTGACAGTCTTGTGTAAGTAAAAAAAAAAAAAGGGTTTGACCTCCTCCACTCCTTGCAGGTCTGAGGTAATAGAGTGCCTCCACGTACGTACGTATTCCCCTGCTTAATAAAGTGATGGCAGTAAAGAGTAGTTGGGACTGTGGGAGCAGTCTGGGAGGAGAGAAGTTGTGTGTGTGTGCCTGTGTGTGTGTGTGTGTGTGCTGCCGCTCTGCGCCTCGGTGAGTGTGTGTGCTGCAGGAAGCCGGATCCAGGCAGGGCGAGCCTCCTCTTTACCTCCTCTGTGACCATGAACACATACAGTGAGTACTGAACCTCCTTACCTGTGCTTCTCTAGCGCTCAGCTCTGCTCAGACTGGCCTCTGCTTCTTCACGCCTGTGCTGAGAGAGAAATCAAAGCAGGCAGGCCGTGTTTAAGCCTCGCTGTTATGACTGGATGTGAAACAACATTTCTTATCGCTCAAAAGCCTGATGATTTAGGACCTAACAAACGCTATAAGTCCTTGAACAGTGTCCAGATCAGTTCTCACAACAGTGGGGGATTGATGTATGGGCATCGTTGCACTGGGCTGGCTTTACTGACAAACCTGTAGAAGAACTGTAGTGTTTTATTTATCATTAATTACTGTACACAGACTTGTACAGTAAGGAGAAACGGCTTCATTGCTAAGGTCAGTCAGAAATTGATGTTTGAATGGAAATGTCCATTTTTGTGTCCAATGTATGGTAACACTTTGTGTGTGTTCATAATGCATTAAATAGCATACATAGTACCTTGTAATGACTAAGGGTGGAACAAATCATGATGAATTCTATTGTATTTATTTGCAATACATTTATCAATATGAGGCGTCAGATATCAATATTTAACTTTTAAAATTTACTAAATTTACTGCTTCCTTACTTCACAATTGGATGTCTAATTCTGTAAAACTGATACAAATAAGTCTACAATTCCTGGTATTAGCTAATTTAGGAGTATTTTATCCTCTTCAGTAGCACAGCTTTGTGAAGTATCGTTGAGAATTGTCTTACAATATATCAAGTATCACAGTATGATAAGTGATGTATGATGAAAATATCATATCGGGAGATGCCCAGTGATTTCCACCGCTAGTGTTAACGGTCATAACTTGGGTACCTATAGCAGCATAAATAATAATATATTTCATGTAGCATGCATAATATCTTACATTGACTGTCCTAAGTTGACATAATAACTAATAAGTACTTACACTGGTTACTTACTTGCTTTTTAATGTAATTCCTATCACTATCACTGCAAGTCTATGACAAACAGTATAAGGTATTCAGCATGCTACTGTATAAAATGTATTATACATTCATATGCATTCAAAATGCTTTACGAATTCAGGATTGGTAGGAAGTGTTACCCAGTTAATTTATATTTTTTAATAAAATTAACACTTTTTAATAATTCTGTTTTTTTTTTAAGTTAAAACTTTGGAGACTATTTAATCAATTTTATTTTTATTTTTTTTACCAATTATTTAGTATTTCAAGCACTGCAGAAGTGCTCATCCTCACAGTGACAGCAGGGGTATACAATAGGGGTGGACAATATGGCCCATAAATAATATATTTTATGGTATTTTCACGATAATAATACTCTTGGCGATATGACAAAACATTGAATATTAAAAAAAATCTAAATAAAAATACAGTTCTTGAAATGAAAACAAAATGAAAATGATTAAAAAAATGAATTTTATTATTGCATACGAATTGATATGGCCCACCTCTAACTGAGCTATTAAAAAATACAAGAATTGTATCAGATTTATAACAGAAGTCATTGATCCAAATTTTTATAATACTAGTAATGCACTCCAAATATCTCCATATATCAGGATTAAAGTAAAATAAATTATACTGGACAGATTGTATCTGTCTCTAGTAGATATATAATGGGGAATGAGAACAGTGTGATTTTTTTTGTTTTGTTTTGTTTGTTTTTAATAAAGCTACTGTCACTGGTGTTCACTACTGTCACTGGTTAGCTATTGTCACTGGTGCTAGCTGCCGTCACTTGTGCTAGCTGCCATCACTTGTGCTAGCTGCCATCACTTGTGCCAGCTGCCGTCACCTGTGCTAGCTGCCGTCACCTGTGCTAGCTGCCGTCACCTGTGCTAGCTGCCGTCACCTGTGCTAGCTGCCGTCACTGGTGCTAGCTGCCGTCACTGGTGCTAGCTGCCGTCACTGGTGCTAGCTGCCGTCATTGGTGCTAGCTGCCGTCACTGGTGCTAGACATGGTCACTGGTACTAGACACGGTCACTGGTGCTAGCTAGTGTTACAGGTTCTAGCTTCTGTCACTGGTGTTAGCTAGCTACAGTCACTGGTGTTAGCTAGCTACAGTCACTGGGGCTAACTAGCTACTGTCACTGGTGCTAGATACTTTCACTGGTGCTAGATACTGTCACAGTAGCTTCATCTAAGTTCAGAATTGAACATTTTTCTATTCCATAAGTGGATGTTTCTGTAGAATGTCACATTCAGCAGGAATGAGATGTAGAAGATTGAGAACATCGGTCTGAAAGTGTTAAAATGTGGTCAGATGACGGGCAGGCAGAGTGAGGGGAGTGATTATAGACATAATCATTATCGAAAAACAAACCCCGCTGAGAGCATATTGATGTTGACGAGAAAAAAAAATAACTTTCACACACTCTGCTCCAGAATGGTGATTAACTGATATTAAAAGTCTAGGGCTGCGCTCTCACAGTGACACATGGTGTTTAGATGTCTCTTGGCAAGGCTCGGCCTTCTGGGGATTTTTGGTGTGTGATGTAAATGAATATTCAAAATAAGATTATTAGTCAAAAAAAAGAACTTGGGGGAACGCGGCAAACTTTTGGCAGAGGCGAGCAGGCCAGTGCCTGAAAGCCGTCAGCTTGGTAACAAGAAGATTGGTTGTTTATAGAACTTGAGATGTTCAGAAGGAACATATCTTCAGGGCCGATCCCAGGAGCCAGGCCTAATTAGAAACAAATGCTTGAAATTGACTTCAGTGGAGCCACGGATCTCTTTATGTTCTTTGGCAAATTGCTCGCCTTTTGTCAGCTGTAGTCGGTGGCTCATCCCTCCCCAGTCCATTGCATTTTAAATGTGCTTCATAGATGCCGACACTGGGGAGTCCCCCTACCTCCTTCGTATAAGTCCTGGCCTAGTAAACACAGTTAAAACACACTTGTTGAGCTCAGGCTGGTTTTGATTACGCTCTCTTTCAAGTGTTTGCTGCTTGTCCTATGGCCTTCTAGAAACATTACATCATGGAGGAGCTTGGTCAAGCCTGAGGAACAAAAAGAATTCAACTTCCCCCAACTCAATTGTTTCACCAATTTAAGTTGACACAATAATCATGTTTGTCTGACCAAAGTACAAGACATTTTAGAAACCGCTGGTATTTGATGAAAAGTGGCACATGTCTCACATATGTAGACTCAAGTGTATTCAGCTTAATATTGGCCTCAGTCTGCTGTATCTGCGTATGACCAGATCTATTACTCTAGACAACAGTATTGACATGCTGCCCAGTACCCAGTGATTAGTGAAACCCCAAACCAACCTTTTAACTTTTAACTCAAAACATACTTAGACTAGACATGAGCTCTTAATCCATATGGGGACGCATGGACCTCTCCCAGGTACATCCAGGTCTTTAGAAATGCTTTTTAAGAGCCTTTTCTAATTTTAATCTCTCGACTCAAACACAATTTGCCCATTCACCGTTGGAGAAGTCTTTTATCCGGGTTCACTTACTTTTTCTAGCCTGCACAATGCATTTTATTTTACTGTTTTAGCTAATTTGAAGACTAACAGCACCACTGTTTTTTGAGTCATCTAGATTATGTGTCATCTAATATTGTGTGTAATTGTGTGAATGATCAGATCACATTGTATTTACTGATGCAAAAATCTTTTTCTAGCCTTTTTCAGTACCAGACAAAAAAGAGAAAATTAAATGATCTTAGTAAACAAAAAAGTGTTAAACAAGACAGATGATTAAATAGTATATCACTGTTCATCACTGTCCTATGAAAAACACTTATCTCCATTTTTGTCGATTTTTAGTTTACTGCATAATTTGAACAGACAAACTGTCCCAAAATTTCCTGATGACCAGACCAATAGAAACCCTTCAAAATATCCTGAAATAAACTCTTTTTACATTTACTTCCACTGAAACTTTACAAGGTTTCTTCTCTCTCCTGTAAAGTTGCTGTTTTGGAGATAAGTGTTTTTCATTGGACAGCGATGATATACTTTAAATATGGAGGTTAAGGTTGGAAAACCTTTGTATTTATTTAGAGAAGAAGTAAGAACATTTTCATTAAATTTTCTTTTGTCTTCTGTTTCTGCTGAATTAAAATATCCTCACTGTTTGTGCTATTTAAATTGTGTATAGAAATGTCAGTATATAGTACTTATGAATTACATAAAGAGCCATGAGGCTTTAAAATTTTGAAATTTTCTCTATTTTTGTCTATTTGATTGACATTGCATTTCAGTTGTTTGTTGTTTCTTTCTTTTGGCTGCCATTACAAGACCTCAGGTCAATATTTCTCATGTATAATCAGGAGAAGACTTTATTAATGTCCGACTTCATTACAGCAGGTGAAGCAGAGTAAAGTTTCTAGGTAAATAACAGCTGTGTTTTAGCAGCTAAACCTAATGGAAAGACTACACAGCGACATGAGCACTTCAGACTAAATACTCACTAAATTAATCATAATTTATCAGCCTGGAAGAAATTAATATGAGAGTCGAGGCACCTGCTCTGTGTAGAATATGAAAATCTTGATTCAGAGTAAAATCAGTTTATAGCAGGTCTAACTCTACAAGGTTATTTAGCCTTCAAACATCCTTTACATATAGCTTTACATATTTCACTGTCAACTAAAAACCTTGCATCACCAAAGGGCCAACTTTTCCTACTTTCAGTGGAGGTCAAGTTATTTCCAGGCATTTTTATTGGTCCATTCATCATGAAATTTTGGAACCATTCAAATAACGACATCAAATCAAGTCAAAAAAGTAAAAAATGGGAACAATTAAGAGACTAAGATGAATATAAATCGAATCTTTTAGGTGGGGTCCCCCATTGTAGGCATCACCACTTTAAGATATATATATATATATATTTAAGATATTGCCAAATCAGATATTCATAAATGGACGTAACATCAATTCATACAGAAGATCTACCACCTCTATCATTTTTTGGTGGCACTCCTAGCACACTATTATCTAACAACATTATACTTGAAATTACTTAAATAGATGCTTGCAAATTGTTACATAATTTTTGCAGGTAGATCCAGTGTTAAGAATGTAGAATATGAATGATAGAGGACATTTACAAATGAGAACGTACATGTGAAAAATGTCCAGCCCTGCCAGCTTGTTGGTACTCTCAAAGAGAGTGGAAAAATTCTCGACTCGCTCTCGTCTCACTCTCTCACTCTTGGCATGGATGGATATCATTTTTCATAGCCATTTTGCTGTAGCTGCACAACAGTCTGCAGCAGTGCTGTATCATCTGCCCAGCTGTCTGTACACCTGGCTTTAACTCACCTCCGACTGCCTGTAGCCCTCTGGTTTCCAAAACCTGACCGAGTCTCTTACAGACAGACGGCCAACATTAGATACTGCAGAGTTTACGTAGGACGTACCAGCATCAGAGTATCAGATCCCACTGAAATTTGACATTTTTTACCTTAAAAAGAGTCATCATCACTCACTTATTCATTTATTTCATTAGGAATTGAGAAATTATAAAAAAATTATAAAGACTGAGATTATATACAGCATTTAACATTCAATTAAATGCCCATCACTTTGGCATAGACAGTGGATGTCTTGTAATATGTAATAATTATACTGTTCTTTCCAAAAATGTGTGCACTGGAAAAATATATGATATAAAGGTTATGATGTAACAACAAAGCAGAGTGATATATACAGCATGATAAGTGGCAACAATTGATAAATAAGAAATCCTCTAGAGGAAACAAACTTGACAACCTCTTTTCAGGTGGACATTTAACATACATGAATCATGTATATAGGGCTTTCAATGTTTCTTTAAACTATAAAAAGTAATTAAGATTGGTTAGTTCTCAAAAAACTGCATTATTTGTCATTCTATAAAATATGAAGCCAGCAAATATTTTTGCTTAATGAACAAAGTTCCCCTTCAGAATTTTTTATTTTACTTTCAAAGAAAAAAAATCAGGGAAACATGACTGATTTAGGATTTTTCATTACCTACTTTTGTTTAGCAAACTTAAATATATATATATATATTATTAAATGTCAATAATAAATTGACAGATAACAGAGGAAATTGTATTGTTTTATTCTTTAATTCATTAAAATTAAATATCTCCAAAAAAGTGACCATATAAGCAGAGGCAATGCAAGAGTGAACACTGTAGTCTGCTGTACTCAGACAACATAAGCCCTATCCGGACGGGTTTAATTTCTTAGGGGGTCCTGGGGTAATTTTCTCTTTTATGGAGGGTCCTCTGTGATTTTATTCCAGTTCGGAACGACCATTTATATGTTTTTCTCAGACGTCCTCTAAGAAAATTACAGGCTGAATTACCTACTGTTTTTGATCCCTTTCTGACCAGCATTCAACCATCTAGCTGATTGTTTGCAGTTATACTTATAAATTGAGGCCTTCATTACTCCACCTACTTTCTTCCACCACCATGTTTAACAGTTGGTGCAGTGTTCTTAAAGTTGAATTCCTAATCTTTACTCATCCCAACATACATCCACTCATTGTGACTAAACTGATGTATTGCTCACAGAGCATATTTAGTTTTAAAGATGGGAACCTATATTTAGCATATGCGTATGGCCTGTTTCTCTAGAAAATCAAAACATGGCTGTGTTCTGTAGAAATTTGTCAGACCTATGCTGAGGTGATGAGTCATAACTGATTGAGTTTAGAACAAACCCTTTTTCTCCGCAAAGAACAAAAAAACAAAACACATTCCCCTCTCGCATGCACACATCTGAGTGCACAACGCTCGTCCAAAAGAAACAACCAACAGAAATAGGTTTTGGTCTATTTTGGTCTGCCTCAGTGCGTATTTTTAGGGAAAAAATGACATGCACAGTATTGAATTGCAGAACGGTAAGGTCAGACATTAGAGTTTTTTTCTTTATTTCCTTTACGCTGTGATTCATAAATGGTATGTGATGACATAACTGCTGTTTCTTGTGTTCCTGATAAGTACTGGTATACACTACTCAAGTGTGAAATTACGCTTGTTTTTATTTCTATAGTTACAGACTGCAGTCCTTCTGTTTCTCTGTATACTTTATTATACTTTGTCATTCCACCCTGTTCTTTAATGATCAGGAGTTCACAGGATCAAAACAGAACAAGTATTATTTGGGTGGTGGATCATTCTCAGCACTGCAGTGACATTTAGAAAGCATCTATAAGGCATTTTCAACATGGCTATGTGTGTGTGTGTGTGTATAATATGCAGCTCTGGGGGAAAAAAAAATAAGAGATCATGTCAGTTTCTGAATCAGTTTCTCTTATTTATTTATAAATATATGTTTGATTTATTTGCAGAAAAAGAGAAATGGCTGAAATAACAAAAAAGATGCAGAGCTTTCAGACCTCAAATAGTGTGAATAAAACAAGTTCATATTCATAAAGTTTTAAGAGTTTAGAAATCAATATTTGGTGGAATAACACTGGTTTTTAATTACAGTTTTAATGCATCTTGGCATGTTCTCCTCCACCAGTCTTACACACTTCTTTTGGATAACTTTATGCCACCTCTGGTGCAAAGATTCAAGCAGTTTTCAAGTTTCAAGCTTGGTTTGATGGCTTATGATCATCCATCTTTATGAAAACATTAAAATGTTGACAGACAATGAATGTATTCATAGAGGCATATAGAAAAATAAATCTAAAGTAAGATCCACGTAAACACAACAGCGAATGGAAATGCAAGAGCTACTGAACTCAATGCCATGTGACCAGCCTAAAAACTCACTGGTCCTCCTGTTTTTGCAATTGCAGTCCGGATGCAAGAGTTTTATCACTGAGTAGAAGTGTGAAATATTTTTTAGAGACGTCCCCATGAGAAACTAATCCTGTCCGGATAGGGCGTTAGTCACACTTTGTAGTGGTAAAAATAAATCTAAAGTAAATCTAAAGTAAATGCAAATCTTTAAATTATCATAGGAAAAATCATGGAATTGCACGATTCTCATCTGCAGGTAAAATGGACAAGAATAGATACTTAAAATCCTCAAAAAGTCTCTTTTTGAGCAGAGGATTAAAAAGAAGATAATTAATTTAACATTTTACAAAATTTACCATATAATAACTATAAAAAAAGAAGTACTGAATAATTTCTTTAGCTACTGGGGTTAATGTTAGACACAGCAGTCAGTTTGGCTCTCTCAGCTCGTCTTATGAAGGACTGTGCCCTGGTATTTGTGCCCTGTTGTGGTTGGCTGGTGTGGTTCTGGAAGTCTGATGGGATCCGGGACTGAAGCACGTTCTGTGAAGTGTTTTTACAGCGTGTTAAAATTCATCTCTCTCTGTTTACTTTTTAGCAGTAATATAGGAAGGAAATGGTTTACTGTGTGTTGGTGCAGAAGAGGATGTGTTCCTAAACGGACTAATAGTTCACTTATGATTAATGAAAGCTGTTTGACGACAAAACAGCGGATGCCTGTTCAAACAGAAGATTATCTATTGTCTGTGAGCAGCGGGTAACTTCAGCAGTGAGGTACCTGGGAGCATGAGTAAGATGTAGGATAGCTATAAGAAGCTGTTAAGAAGATGAATTCAGACCCTACAGCCCTAAACGTTAATAACCGTGTAAATATGATGCAGATAAACAGACTTTCCTTAGTTAATGTTGTAGGAATCCTTTCTCTAGAATAGAAATATATACGATGACTCAGATTATATACTATACACTTCTGTTCAGACCACACCCCCTTTTCTTTTAGTTCAGATCATGTCTTTCTCTGGGGTGAATCTGACAACTTTTCACAACCCCAAGTCAGAAATAGTTTTACTGAAAATAAAACAGGCGGTGTTTCTTTTCTTCTTTCTATGATTTGATTTCAACTTCATTTTATTTATTAATAAACATCCATTCCTGCATGTCAGGCCTTCAAAACATTCCAATTAAAAAAAGATGTGACAAGGCTGGGGGATGAGTGGTCCAGCGGCAGCTAAACGCTCCCACTATGATTGAAAGATTGCTGTTTCAAATCCTGTTCATGCAGCTTGCCATCAGCTGCCGGAGCCCTGAGAGAGCACAATTGTCTTAACTATCTCTGGATTGGTAGATGGTGCACTATCTCTCTACATCACTCTAAATAGGCAACAAGGCATCTGTGAGCTGATGTATCGGAACCAAGTCGCTGTGTTTTCCTCCGAGCGCGATGTGATGCTACTCGGCAATGCTGCAGTTCAAAAAGAGGCAGTGGCTGACTTCAGGAGGACGCATGTGCTGGTCTTCACCCTCCTGGTGTTGGGGCATCACTATTGATATGGGAAGTCCTAATAATAAAGGGGGGGAGAAAATGAGAATAAAAAAAGTGGGACGAGGCTGATTTAGGACTAAGAACGAGTCCTATATATAACATAATTTGAAACAAGTGGTATCAACAGGTAATCATGATCAGTATTCACAAGCCAAATGATCTCCAGTTTGTAACAAAGGTGTTTTTTTTTTTTTTTACAGAAAATGTTCCTAAAGGTAGATTGGAAAGAATTTGCACAGTATAATGGTTTAAAAAATAGTTTGTAATGTTTTCAGAAGTAATCAGAGAAAGTAATTTCAGTGTAAAAGGTCAAGGGCGCAAGTCCAATTCAAAGATGAAAAGCACTAATTAGACTTATCAAAGATCAGCCCAAAGACCAGCGTTTGTCATAAAATGGGGGTGTGTCAGTACTAGAGGTGTGACATATCAGATCATATGCAATAATATCACCAACATTTTTATTAATAATATTATTATACCCTGAAATATCGAGGCATATCACCCACCCCTACTTATCACATCAATATACTCCTTTTTTTTTGTTGCTGTTTTAAGCAAAATAAAAAAATCACATTTGTTATCATTTCCCATTATATATCTACTAGAAACAGATTATATCTGTCTAGTATAATTTATTTTACTTTAATCCTGGAAATATGGAGATATATAAAGTGCATTATTAGTATCATGACATTCTGGATCATTGACTTCTGTTACAAATCTGAAAAATGTTTTATATTTTTTAATGTCTCAGTTAGGGGTGTGCCATATCATATCGTATGCAGTAATAACATTTCATTTTCATTTTTGTTGCAGTAGTGTGTTCTTGAAAAAAAATGATTGACTCCATGTTTTGTCATATCGCCAAAAGTATTGTTATTACAGAAATACAATAAAATATTGTGATATTATTTTAGGGCCATATCGCCCACCCCTAGTCAGTACATTTTAGCAGTATCTGGAAAGATGAACCTGCTGGAGTCCCCAGATTGGCCCTTCTATGAATAGTCTGAGCATTAGCTTCTGGACATTTTTTTTGGCATTTGATTAAATTTTTTCAGGAAAAAGTTGTATGATGCGTAAAGGTTTTGTGGTTTTGGAATTGGCCTGTTTTACAGCTTTTTTTTTAAAAGAAACTTCACTTTTAAAAGTCAGAGAACATCTACGTAACCCTTGGCCTGCTCTTGTGTTAGTGTTAGCTTGCTTTTATTTTACATTTTATTTAACTTATGCTTCTAGTGTATTTATAATAAATAATGTATAGGTTTAGTAATTGTCTGCATAAATTGAAAAGTCTCTTGAATTTGGACTTAGAAAAAGTATATAGTTTTAATTTTTGTTTTCTCAGAGCATTTGGTGAGTTCTAATAAAACTATACTTTAATAGCAGACTAAATGGAGGACTCAATATGTGGCGGAGTGTGAACAGCATCTGAATCCAGTTAATTGTCTCACTTGGACATAAGGCTAACGGCGATCATGCTCTGAAATGCAATATGAAACGAGCCTACACCAGAGTATTAAATTAAAACAAGTGAATCCAATTACAGCTAATCAGAGCCAGCTGCTTCAGCTACAAATGTATAACATGCAGGCCAGATAGTAATACAAGAAGGCCTTCTGTGCGTGTGTGCGTGTGCGTGTGTGTGTGTGTGTGTGTGTGTGTGTGCGCGCGCTGTATAATGTGTGGGTAATCACTCTTGTAATTATAACCATTCATTGCATGATTTTAAAGTATACAAATACAGTTACGTGCTGTGCTTCTTACGCCACATTTGCCTCAGTGCCTTGTTGTTTTGGTGTTGATTTGTGATATCACAATATGTTTCTTTAATTTACTGAAAGATGGAAAGATCCTGTTTAATACCAGCATCCTCAAACCCCTCTTATCCGCTTGTTTATTTACATACGCTGAATGAATTCATTTGCAACACTGCTAATAGTAAATTTTTCCTGGATAAACAAACTGTTTGAAAACATTTGGATTCAGTTATCAAGGGGATGTAATATCCTAACAAAGTTATTTCTTCTATTAATAAACATGACCGTTTCATGCTACGGGAATGAGGCCTGCAGCACAAAGTATGTTGAAAGATGACATTTTACAGTAAAGTCCTGTTGTTTTTTTAATTCTGTAAACAGCATTTTGTGATTAGGGGTGGATTAGGCATACTCAAAGAGATGAATCCCTTTCTTTTGTTGCTCATCCAATATTACTGTGTCAGACTTTCATCCAGCAAATGGCTTATCTTGCTCATTCAGTGAAATGACTTGTTGCTAAAGTTGAGACAACAGCCCCCACAGTTAATGGTTAATAGCGAATTAGGTTCTCCGTGCATTCAGACAGCCCTCTGTGTGGGGTTTATATATTACACATACCTCAGCAGAAGCTGTTGGTCAAGTTTAAGTATTAAGAACCGAGGCAGAAGAGAGATATGCAAAGTAGAAAAGAGGACATGTAGTGATCATCTGTATTATCTGTTGTTGTGCTAGCAGATTACTAAGCTATGAAGTCCAGCAGTATAGAGTATATTTCAGAACATTTTATTATTTAAACAATAAACTGGACTTATCCATGTTAGTGTCTGAGAATTAATTGTTAAAGTATGAATGGCAGTTTATATTAAAGTAATTGTATAAACCAGAGAAAACTTAGCACTGTGTGAGATGTAAACTAATTGATGATAAATAAATTACGTATGAGCAAGAAATTCTACAACTATCGGTATTAAAGTTATGCCAAAGAGGACAGGCTCTTGTAATGAGTAGGTGTGGGACAATATTGGAAAAATATTAATATCATGATATATTGTATTGTTTTACACGATACGTTATTGATATATGACATCAAATACAGGTATCGTTATTAGGGCTGGGTTTTGAAATTCGTTAACAAAAAGGCACAGTCAGAAATGTCTTGGTACTACTGAGTGCCGAAAAGGTCTAAAAAAATAAATAAATAAATAAATAAATAAATGGTGCCTGTTTTCGATACTTTGCATGAATCTCTCTCTCTCTCTCTCTCTCTCTCTCTCTCTTTCTCTCTCTTTCTCCCTCTCCCTCTCCCTCTTTAGAAATGTTAAATCTCTAACCACACTACTCCATCATTACTCTCCCCCTCACAATAATACAGAATGTTTAAGTTATTGACACCACTAATATAAATATAATTTAATTTTGCCAATTTAATGCTGATATTTCTTAAAAAGAACTCATAAAACTGAAATGCATCCAGTAATATGCTTTGGGAAAACAACAAGACTCAAAAGTATGATAGTCTCTCATGGTGATTTGTATGAGAATGAAATTATTCATGTCGGCTGTTAAATAAATACGTTTTGTAAGAATAATTAACGTTTTTTGTTTATTTTTTGGGTTAGAATTTGGAAAAAAAGTTGGTACCGAAAAGTATCGTTTGGGTATCGGTATCGAATTCAAAGTATAGTACTGGTATCAAAAATTATTTTAACGATACCCAGCCCTAATTGTTATTGAAATGTAGGTGCTCTAAAGACTTATGGTACGGTCTTATTACTCCATGTGGTGACGCTAATCTAATGAATAGGTCTTGTGATATAATATTAGTACTATTGTCAATAACTTTTTCTAGTGTGCATAATAATCTGTTGAGCCTTTTTGTTGTAAGTACTGTTTATTAATGTACACTTATTTTAAAGTGTTGACAAGACACACATGAGTGTTCTCAAGCTATGCCCAGGTAACAGACTGGAGGTTGTAGGCAGGGTTGAAAGATGTAGAAATTGGTTTTTATTTTGTGTGGTATAAACATGGGGGTTGTGACCCCCAAGGTGGACCTAACACTGCCCCTGGGGGGTCGCAAGGGTGATGCTAAACATTGTATGTGACTGGAACTCTTGAAGCTTGTCAAAGTGCAGTTCAAACAATGATGAACAGAGAATTACAACCACCATCTTTACTGACCGTGCAATTCGCAGCTTGGTTTAGGGTGTGTCTTTGCTATCAAAACAATGAGAAAAGTATGCTTTAAAGCTTGTACTAAGTCTCCTAATTAAACATGGGTGTGTTTTGGGCACAATGTGAAATAAAGCCATCAGTGTGTCACTTGCCTTTCCCTTTAAGAGCCAGGTGTGCTATGACTTTGGCAAATTGTTATATCAGCTCGTTCACGCTGTGAAGCTGTGAAGGTGTAACAAGCGAGATAATTTACTGTCAAGATAACAATAAACATCTGACTGTTGATGTCCAAGTTGTTTTCAGTCAGTGGTGCACCTGTGTTTTCTGTTGACAAAATAGCAATACGCACAACTTATTTCAAGATCGCTACAACAACTTATTTCAAGACCACTACAACTTTTTTCAAGTGTAGATATATTTACAGTCTCCACTGCTATTCAAACGATGCAGGCGTAAGGCATGAAAATAGACTGTTTTCAGTGTGTAAAGTAGCAATGACCATCACGACTCTCCTTGCACAGGGAGTAAGATTGGGCTCATAGTGTTAATTTAACAGGAACCCTATTGATTAAGTACTGGTTATTTTGATGTGTGTCCAACACTAATAAACACGTGCGAAAATGTTTGTTAGCCTGCCATCTCAAAAAAAAGCTGTCACTGTAGAGGAATTCTTAAGTGTATTGGCATTTCCTAGTAAGACTCTTAAGTGGACCTCAGCTTATTCAAATTTCATTTGCTTGTGTTTTTATAAACACCAAACATTCCACACACATCACACCCGCACCTATTCGACTGAACTGACCTCCTGTTCCAGAATTAACAAGGTAGAAAAATTCTGTTTCTACAGACTAATATCTGAGAGGTCCTGCAGTTGTACACACTGCCTCACCCTTAGGTCCCCCTTTCAGTTATTTAGTGCTTGGACCCCCAGACTTGCAATCCCATTCTTGATTCTTGGGTGTTCTTTGTTTCCTCTATTTAGGCCTGGACTAGATCATTAATTCAGCTCTTGTCCTTCTATCCTCTCTCCATTCTGGGAAAGAATTGTAATTGTAAAGTGACTTTGAGCGTGAGAAAGACTCTATATAAATGAAAGGATTATTATAGTCTGCTTGCCATTAACATAAACCCTATCTAATCCCTGCCTGAAAGGCGAGGGGACCGCACGAAGTGGACAATGAGAAGATAAAGGCGAGGGATGTTTCTTTTTAATTGGATAGTGAATGTTGAATAGAGCGAGTGTTATCATTAATTGGTGCCAGATCAGTGTGAAGGCTCGTCGCAGAACATGAATATCTCACCACACCCCCCGAAGATAGGGCCAGATTGATGATCAGGCCTTTGACGAGGGGTGAGAAAAGTGGTTCTGGTGTATTAGAGAAGCAGGACACTAACAGGGCCAAGAATAATACATGCTGCAGTATAGGGCAAATCCAGGGTTGCAGCACTGACTCATATTCAGATGAAGTTCACGTCTGAGATCAATATAAATATCTGTGACCCTTCTGAATCATCAGTGTGTGAAATGGCAGGCCTGCGGAATGCGAGTGTCACTTCAGCCCTGACCGAAAGAGCATCGGAGTGAGTCGTGAGCTGCATGCAGCGAGCGCGAGTTTGTTTGTTGCTTCGTCTGTGTTTTGTGGAGTCTCCAGTGGCCTCCCAAATCCTCCAGGGGTTTGTGTTTTTGAATTATTGCCCATAAATTCCTACGAGTTGAAGTAACAATATTGTTTTGTCTCATGTTTCCCTGCAACTCAGAATAAGGCCCAGAAAGGCCTGCTCCAGGATGAATATTGCTAAAAAAGTATAGCCATTAGGACCGAGAGGAGGTTTTTATACAGGAGCTATTTCAAGATGGGGACTCTACTTTGCTTTAAATGAAACGACCTGCTCGGTTTCTCCGATAAAAGTGGTTTGAACTGAATGAAGCATGGCAAGAGGCTTTATGAGGCGACAGGTCGTTTAGACAGATTGCGTGGATGACCTCAGCTGAGAGTCTGGAACCGAGATGCTCTTTCCATTTCAGTGAGGAGGTGTGATGTAGAGCTTTGAAAAAAAATGTCAAATGGATTCAGTAGTCATACTTCTAAAGAACAGTTTGAAGAGCTTTAAGAATAGGCAAACCAGGGCAATGAGTGGTCCAGTGGTCTAAAGCTTCACATGTATCGGAGGAAGCATGTGCTAGCCTTCACCCTCCTGGTGTGTTGGGGCAATAATAAATACAGCCACAACACAACGGTGAAAAAGTTTGAAGGGGTATGATATCAATAATATGTTTTTGAGGAATACCTGGAATATAAAATGAAAATAACTTTTCATTAGGATTCATTTTCATTATTCGCAATAAAACAACTTTACAGTCATATTTGATCCACTTATGTATCTAATGCATAAGCAGCATTTGTTAATGTAACTCTATATTTTAGTGCTTGACAAATGTTTGTACGGTGGCCAAGAAGGATCATACGCACTGCAAATTGAAAAGAGCTGCACAAAATACATCCATCAAATTGACAACGCAGGCACTGCAAACAGAGAAATACAGCCAAAACAAAATGGAAGTGAGACACAACACAACAGAATTTCCCGAGGGGACCCTAAAAGATGCTGTACTCCTAAACTACATCTTTATTAACATTCAGTGAAGCAGCCCTTTTACTATGCATAGAACCGTGGTAATCACTGTTAACAAACATAACTTATTTTTCAGAAGTTCGGTTGCCACTAATAGTCCTCTGAACACACAGCGAAATCCGAGATGTTACTTTTAGGGCCCCCTGGAGAAATTCTGTTGTGTTGTGTCGCACTTCTGTTGTGTTTTGGCTGTATTTGCAGTGCCTGTGTTGTCAATTTGATGGATATATTTTGTGCTCTTGCAGCTCTTTTCAATTTGCAGTGCGTTTGGGCTTTCTTGGCCACCATACAAACATTTATCAAGCACTAAAATATAGATCTACATTAACAAATGCTGCTAAACCATTAATTGCACAAGTTGTTTTATTGTGAATAATGACTATGAATCATATTGAAAAGTTATTTTCATTTAATATTCCAGGTATTCCTTAACAACATATTATTGATATCATGCCACTAGATTTTTTATTACCAAGCTTCCATAGGTGGGACAAAAATGACCTGCATTTAATTCCTATACAATTTTATGCAGAATTATTTAACAATATTATAAATATTTTTTGATCTACATATGAAAGAGTGAAGAGTACAATTATTTATGAATCTAATGGTTAAAACTTATTCTAACCATTTCTAGAGGTGACATCAAGTATATAGTATTCTGAGATGCAGAAAAGTACATTGAGATCTTTAAGATATAGATACCGGGGATGTTCATGCTTTTTCAACAAGGCAATGGAAAACCACATGCTGTTTTTATACCTACATCTCTCTCTCTCTCTCTCTCTCTCTCTCTCTCTCTCTCTCTCTCTCTCTCTCTCTCTCTCTCTCTCTCTTATCTCTCTCAATTTTTTTTTTTATTTAAAATAGCTTTATTTGCATTTTTCTGTCAAAGCAATGAAACAAATACTTAATATGCAAAAGGTAAAAAATAACAATATATTTAAAATATATACGTTAACATACCTTACATATAAAAGTACGTCATACAGTTACATAGATATAAAAAAATTATAAATTAATAAGAATCTATAACCCTGTAAATAGTTGTAATAGCTGTAAAAGCTTCTTCTCTGAGAACAACTCCGAGTTTATCACTATCGGATAGAGATGGGAATGCAGGATCGATCTTATTAAACTGCTGAATGTACAGGTCTGGTGGGCAGTATAGGAGGAAGTCTCTCTCTCTCTCTCTCTCTCTCTCTCTCTCTCTCTCTCACTCTCTCTCTCTGAAGGCGTCCCTGCCCTTCAACCTACCAGGTTGTTAAAAATCTTTCTGTATGTCTACAGTCATACAATTACATTTCCCACTAAGACCATACAGACTAAAGACATGGACCAGACTAGCAAACTGTTCAATTAATTAGCTTATTGGCCCACATAAGCAACAATCTTTTAGCTACATTTTATATTGAATGCGTGAACCTTCATTATCAGCATTTGTTTTCTTTTCACAGTGAAATATATGGGCACCTGTATTGACTGTTTTAATTAATATTTAAAGCAAGTAAAGTGTATTTGTGTTTATTTGCATGCATCTGTAAAGCCTGCACTCTGACAGTGATGAAGCGAGTGTCATTTTACCACTTCCCTCTTCACTCTGTCACACACAACACTGACATTTCCTCTTTATCATACACTCTGAATGCACACACAAATACACACACACTCTCACACAAAATACACTCAAACAAAACACACACACACAAATGCGTGCATCATGCCCCTGGTCCAGTATTCAGGCTAAGATAACCCACAAACTGCAGACTCTCCTGGCCAGCGAGGTTCCGCTCGTAGTAAGTTGCACGCTACAGTTTGTTTGTATATCTGTTTAGAGCGTTTTGGCATTATCAGTGGTCAATCAGTCATGCACATTTTGTTCTTAAATCGTGTTTGGAAAGTTCTGCCTTTTCCCTTCAGCGCTGTGGTAATGATGTATCATTCTGCTTATGCAAATGGCTAAACATCTGTTTTACCCATGTTGAGCTTGAGTGTGCATTGTGTGCAGCTCTGTTGATTTAAGACTTGCAGACTACAACAGTTTGTTTAGCATGTAAAGCCTGTGTAACAGAAATGTCACAGAGCCAGACAGTGCATTACAATTACTCATCTGAACTTAAACGTGTGTCTGGGAAGGCATGAGAACACAGCCGCTGAATCTGAAACGCCAGGCTTTACAATAAGACGGGCTCTATGATTTCTGCAATGCAGAGAACATATCTGGAAATATACAAAAGTGCCAAGTTAGGACTAAAAACAAAGCTAGGATTATTCTGACAATACTGCGCATGCAGATGTGCACTAGCTGCAGATATACCAGTAGCTTAAAAATAATGTAGTTTTAACTGTAAAATTCAGACCACATCATTACCCCAACAATTTAAATGTATCTAAAAAACAACCTTTCTGTGAGTTTTGCAAACATACTATAGACAATAGACAATGAAGATGCACTTTAAAGCAACAGTTGGTAAGTTTTGGGGATTTGAGGATACAAAAAAATATGATATTTTTATTGTAGAGCTCTGAAAAAAATGAAGAGACCACTTCAGTTTCTGAATCAGTTTTTCTGATTTTTCTATTTATAGGTATATGTTTGAGTAAATTGAACATTGTTGTTTTATTCAATAAACTACGGACATCATTTCTCTAAAAATAGTGTCATTTAGAGCATTTATTTGCAGAAAATATTAGCAGATCTCAATTAATGCAAAGAAAACAAGTTAATATTCATAAAGTTTTAAGAGTTCAGAAATCAATAACCCTGTTTTAATCACAGTTTTCATGCATCATGGCGTGTTCTCCTCCACCAGTCTTACACACTGCTTTTGGATAATTTTATGCCACTCCTGGTGTAAAAATTCAAGCAGTTCAGCTTGGTTTGATGGCTTGTGATCATCCACCTTCCTCTTGATTATATTCCAAAGGTTTTCAATTTGGTAAAATCAAAGAAACTCATCATTTTTTAGGGGTCTCCAAACATGTGCTTGGTTTTTGCTGGATGTATTTCACTTATTTTTAAATGGTGCACAACAAAGCTATGAGTGCTTCTATCTGCAATTTTGTGGAGAAACTGTTAAATTAAACTATGTATTTTATAAATTAATTAAACGTATGTATTATATAAACATCTATATTTATATTTTCGCAATCAATACAAATTTCAGTAATTTCATCTTGCTATTTTTTGTATTAATGTAACTGATAATGCATATTCCCTTAAAGTTAAACTTAAAAAAAGTAAAAAAGTAAAAAAAATAAAATAAATGCACCTTAAACTTAAATTTATCGTAACGGCTGATTGTTGTATCATTTTACTTTGTGTATTTTTTATGGTTTTATGCTTCAGTAAAGATCTGAAGATTTCCTCTGAAAGCTCTATTACATTCTAAACTGCAGGATGAGCAAAGAGGGTGGACCCAATATACTAAAGGGAAGCAGCATGTGTGTGTATAATAGAAATAGATAACAGGAAAACACTAATATGGTCAGAATAGTCAGAATTGATACTGTGGAAGATAAATATTGCTATTGTTTCAAAACATAAAAGGTTTTCCAGAGGTGTACAGTATTCAGATTATTCCTTAAGATATTAAAACATTGTTTTCTCTTATCTCTTTCTACAGAAATGATTCTTCATCCACTACAATAATTTCCCAGATGATTTCTTAATAATGAGGGATTCACACTGACATGGCTGAAGTCCTTCCAACAAAAGCGCTGAAAACATTTGCTGCTCTGACGTGTCCGAGAACAACTGGGAGTCTCAGTAACCTCAGTCTGGGTGAAAAACGAGTTGAAGAAGAAAGGCGTTATCAGACCTTCAACCAAAAAGCAACACACCAACTCCCTGAGCGTCTATCTGTGAAGAGATGATCCTCAGCACTGCCCAGTTTAGATGAAACTTCTCAGGTAGGACATTTGTATCACTCCGCTAACTCTGTTAGCCTAGTTCTGCTTTCTTGCTTAAGATTGTCTTTAATGTTGAATATTTTATGTTGTTCTTTGATTTAGAAATGGTAAGTAGTTCTGACATAATAACTGTATTTGTTTGTAGGTAATAAAGTACAAAAAATAATTGAGATAAACGATATTATTGAGATTTTGAGACAGTTGTATTACAATTATTAAAATTCTAATATAATAGCATTAATTTGTTACAAAATCTGACATTGAAATCGACCCATTGTTTGTGTTAATAGACTATCATTGCTAAGAAAAAACATAATTTGACATACAGAAGTCAAGGTTATTTCCATATATTGTATGATAAATCGGTACTGTAATTATCGTGAGAGACGTGCTACATGCTCATTTTCCTTTACTGGTTCCCATCAATGCAAACTTTAATGGGCTGCATAACAAATCCTAGCCTAGGCCTAGCATAGCCTCGCTTTTTCCCTCAGCATAGATACCTGCAGCAGCGATTGCTCTGATTGGCTGTCATTCCTTATCCGGTCATTGTAATGATAGCTGATAGTTTGATTTACTCATTTACCCAACCTTTTTATTCTAGAGCATTTTTAAATATAGATTTGAACAATAAAAAATCATAATAATTTAGATCTTTAAATATTTAGAACAAATCTCAAATGACGAGATATTTTTGTATTTCTTTTTTTTTTTTTTTTTTTTTTTTTTGCATTTTAAAAATCATGTATGGATTTCTGTGTTTTTAAAATACGCATTTATTCAGACAAAGTTTCTGGAGCAAATTTTGAATTAATTTCTTAAGGGTTATTAAAGGTGTTTGTTGTGCAGGTTTAAGACCAGGTGGACTCATTAGTTTAGATCATGTAGCACATTAACAATATCATTTTGACTTCATTTTTCATATTTAAACATGCACTTTTTTAACGTATGTTTACAGATCTTTGCAAAGATTTGTACAAGGGTTAGTTGTAGTAAAAATAAGTGATTCTGGATTGAGCATAGGTACACGCATATACTGTTTAAGCTTTACTGAATTATATTTTGGCTATTTTAGCTTTAATTAAGCAGTTTATTATTTGTGTCCATACCTTCACTTAAATACAGTCTATATATGCTTCTCCCACCTCTTATGGTTGTAACAAACAGTGTATCATACCATATATATATGATGATATTTTGTTTGGCAATACTGTATCTATTTAAAAGAAAAACACAATATTGTTTTTTAATTATTAGTTTACATGTAAATATTGGTGTCAGACTGTGGTCTCCAAGAGGAGATCTATACTTTTAACTGATGCTGTCAGCCTTTTAAGACTTATGCTACATTCACATTATCAGGCTGAAGTGAATCAAATCAAATTTTTTGCTCAATGTGGCTCAGATCTGATTTTTTCATGGCTGTGTGAACGTGCCAAATCCGATTTATTTATGTTTATTTTTTTAGGCACTTTCATATGTGGTCTTAAGTCGGATACATATCGAAAACATGGACATGCAACATGAATGTAAACGGTCAAATTGGAATGCATGTGTCTTTTTGCTTTTACGCATGCTCTATGTGCTTCTCTCGTATCTACACATCTCTTGGTGCAGCTGTGCAGCTATAGCTGCAAAAAACAGCAAAAGCAAACCACCTGGCCTCACCTCACCTCCTCAACCTGAGTATTCACTTCAGACCAGCTGTTTTCTCTCCACTCCAACAAAAGGTGCTCCACATATGAGCTGCTAACACATCCATTTCACCTTATAAAGCTACAAGTCGTCTCTCAAATGTGTATTTTTTTTTGTTGGTGGTGAAGAAGGCAACGTTTATACACGTATATGTGTGCACATGAAAGTGACCTGTATCTGTGTGTAATGTGAACAAATCTGTCTCTGAAACGCCTCACATTTGTGAATGTGAACCGTCCAGATAGCCAAATCCAATCTGAGCAAAAAATCGGATTTGTCCAATGTGGCTTGTAATATGAACAAAGCCTAAGTCCTCTAATCTGATTACAGTTTTCTTTATTATTATATTTTTATCAACAAAAGCCTTGTGCCTCATAAGGGCATGTACCTAATGTACTTTGTTGGAGATGCTAGGTTTTGTGGTCAGGAAACCTGGACTAAAGCATCAAAGGGAAGAGGTGAGATGAAGATAAGTCTAGCAAACATCAGCAGAGTGTAATAAGTTTATTCTGCTGCTGTGCACTTAATGCTTTAAGTTGTCATTATAGATTCCGCATGGCAGTTGCTTTTATGACGGGGATTAACACGGATTGAGTTCATATCAAATAATTTCACCTCTGTAAAGAAATGCTTTAGAGCATTTTACATTTGCATGGCTGAGCGTGGTCATGTTCTTTCTCCACACCGTCCAGCTGACCGTCTGGTGGCCTGTCTGTGTCCAGCATTAGGATCCTGGCTGATGTTACGTTTATGCAAATGCGATTTCTGGATTGTGTAGAGTTTGACGTAGTTGTTAACGTGAGGAATAAGTATTTTTCTCTTTGTGGTTTGAAATCATTTGCTTGGATAAGCAGTAAGCTCATTAAACATCTGTTTGTGGTCGGACGACAACTTTGCTTCCTCCAGATATGCAGTAAATATTTTGGTGAAAGAATACACTACAGGCAACATCAGTGTACACGTGATACGTGTGTTTACGTGCGCTAAAAGAATGCAGAAGAGGTGTATGAAGAATGCAAAAGTGTTTCAGTGAATGTTAGTGTAATGTAGTGTAATGTAATCTTCTTTTCACATTTCTGTTTTGTTTTAGTTTTTTTTACCTACATGTAAAAGTCAAATAACACATTTAGATTGCTTGTAAGGGAATTCTTTATTCCTGTATAAACACACCTGGACAGAGCAGAGTAATTCATCATTGTAGGTTTATGTGAAAAAATGTGAACCCACAAAATAACCTTTATTAACCTATATTAACAATATTGGAGGTAATATTGCTAAACATAAAACTGAATACATGCCCTTTCAGAAGAACTGGTAAAATGTAATTAATAAAAATGTAGATTTCTGCGAAAGAAAAATTTCGCTACATTTGGAATCCGGTGCATTAGACTAAGGTGCTGCCACTATGATAGAGAGATTACTGGTTCGAATCCTGTTCATGCAGCTTGCCATCAGCTACTGGAGCCCTGAGAGAGCACAATTAGCTTTGGGTGAGTGGGTATAAGGCACTCTTTCCCCACTTCACTTCAAAGGGTGATGTCAATCAACACAAGGCATCTGTGAGCTGATGTATCGGAACTGAATCGCTGCTCTTTCCTCCGAGTGCACTGTGATGCTACTCGGCAATGCACTGGCTGGCTTCACATGTATCAGAGGAGGCATGTGCTAGTCTTCACCCTCCTGGTGTTGGGGCATCACTAGTGATAGGGGGAGTCCTAATGAGTGGGTTGGGTAATTGGCCTTGTTAATTGGGGAGAAAATGGAATAAAAAAAATTATTTATAGAAATAAAAAAAGGATTTTGGAGGAGCATTATCATGTTGCATGATTTAGTTGCATCGTCTTACATTTTCCCCCATCACCCTCTGACACACAACAGTTATAAAAAGTATATTCTATGATGGAGAACTTGTCAGGTACATAAATTATACATATATTTCTATAGATATTTTTTAAAAGCATGTCAAATCCTTATTTCTCAGAATGTTTGTACATTCTCAACAGTTTATATTCAGATCGTTTAGAACAAAAAGCATATAGTCAGCAGATGTTCTAAGCCTGCAACTGTAGCTGTATTTGAATAACCTTTCATATCTTTAATATTTACGACGCATGCTTTTATAACAGGGCTGCATAGAGAGTTTAAGTGCAGTGTCCATGAAGGGAAAACATGTGTAATGTTAGCGGTCTTGGCTGCTTTCCTTACATTCTGCCAAAATCAGCTGCTCCCCCTTCGCAGAGATGAAAACAAACATGCAATCATGCAGTGGTCGGATGTGATATGCGTAGTATATGCACCCTAATTACTCATAATCATGAAATCTTAACTGGTGCAGAGCGTTTACTGTTCTGGTGATTAGACAACTTGTTTTCTCACTATACAGCATATACAGTACATAAGCATTCAAACGGATAGTTAACTACAGTGGTGTGTGAAAGTTTGAGCACCCCAGATCATTTTCAGGATTTTTCTTAAGTCATTGGTTGTTTGGATCAGCAATTTCAGATAAATATATTATATAGCAGACGAACATAGTGATATTTGAAAGTGAAATGAAGTTTATAGGATTTACAGAAAGAGTGCAATAATTATTTAAACAAAATTAGGCAGGTGCATGAATGTGGGCACCTTTGTAATTTCATTGATCTGAATTCCTTTAGCACTAATTATTGGAACAAAAATTTGTTTGGTAAGCTCATTGACCCTTGATCTATATATACAGGCACTGTGAGGAACATAGTGAGGAAATGGAAGACCACAGGCACAGTTCTAGTTAAGACCTGATGTGGCAGACCAATAAAATTCTCAGATAAGCAGAGGAGAAGGATGGTGAGAACAGTCATAGTCAACCCACAGACCAGGTCGAAAGACCTGCTGTAGATGGAGCCACTGTGCATCGTTGAACTATTCAGTGCACTTTACACAAGGAGAGGCTGTATGGGAGAGTAATGCACAAGAAGCCTTTTCTGTGCACAAACAGAGTCGCTTGAGGTATGCTAAAGCTAAAGTACATTTAAACAAGCCAACTTAATTTTGAAATAAGGTGCTGTGGACTGATGAAACTAAAATTGAGTTATTTGGAGGAAAAAGAACACAGCATTTCAAGACAAACACTTGCTGTCCACAGTAAAATTTGGTGGTGGTTTATCATGCTGTGGAGCTGTGTGGTCTTAGCAGGTACTGGGAATCTTGTTAAAATTAAGGGTCACATGGATTTCAGTCAAAATCAGCAGATCCTTGAGAACAATGTTCAAGAATCAGTGAGAAAGTTTAGGTTGCGCGGTTCTGGATACTTCAAGACAACCACCCTAAACACAGCTCAAAATCTACTAAAGCATTGATGCAGAAGAACAAGTACAACGTTCTGGAATGATCATCTCAGTCCCCAGACCTGAATATGATTAAAAATCTGTGGTGTGATTTAAAGCGGGCTGTTCATGCTTAGAAACCATCAAACCTCACTAAACTGGAGATCTTTTGTAAAGGGGAATGGTATAAAATACCTTCAACCAGAAGCCAGTCTCTCATTGGAAGCTATAGGATGCATTTAGAGTCTGTTATTTGCTGTTATTACTGCAAAAGGAGAATCTACTAAAAATGGATGTAGAAACTTTATTTTACTTCTTAAATATCACTGGGTTCATCTGCTATATGATCTATTTAATTGAAATTGCTGATCTGAACAACCAAGGATTTAAAAATGAAATTTCTAAAAATGATCAAGGGTGCCCAAACTTTTTCATACCACTGTAGATGATGAACTAATTTCCAAAAGGACATTAAGGTTGTAAAATATTATTTTCAGCATTGTATGTATGATTTTTTTTTTTTTTTGGTGAAACCAATGAAACCAAGGGGTTTGAGCTCTCCATTAAGGTTTAGCATTGTTATTTTCATTGTTAAAAAAAAAAAGGCTAAGAAAGATCAACCTTAAACCCATAGCTATGTTCAGAATCGCTCTCTCCCAGCTAATAGTTTTTGTTAGTATTCTTTTTCTGAACATCATAATTAATGTTGTTAGAATGTTCGGCCCGTCAAGTTTTCTGGATGTTCTTTACAAAATGTTTCTTAACATTTGTAAACATTATACTAACATTGTTGCAACATCACTTGTGTCTGTGTTTTAATTTTTAGTTTTGCAAATGTTAATTTTAACGTTTTTATAACGTTTTTTAACGTTTTAGTATTTATCTAGCTGGGGGCTTTATGTGAGAAACATTTTAATGCAATCCATTATTACATCACATGTTTTCAGAACATTCTTATAACATTGTTTCTGTAATGTTACAGAATATCACATTTTATTTTACAATATTATTGAATATAGTATTGATATGGCCCTAGGGGTGGGCGATATGGCCCTGAAATAATATCACGATTTTTCAGGATATTTTTGTAATAATGATATTCTTGGCAATATGATTACATACAATATGATATGGCACCCCATATCATAAATAGAGTTTTAACCAGTTTGAACAGAAATCAAAGTTCAAACATGAATCTAATAATGCACTCCATGTATACTGGACTGAAGTAAAATAAATAATAGTGGACAGATATAAATAGTGTGAAATGGTCCTGATGGTCCTAAAATATCACTATATTCAATGGTATTTTTGCGATAAATATATTTTAAAAATGTTTGCAATATTATTGTGTATGAAATGATATATATGGGACACCCCTACACTAAATAATCAACCCTGTAATGGCAGAGGCTTGACAGAATGTAACAGGTATAATAATAACACTAGATCCATATATTCTAAAACAAAAAAAAAGTTCAATAACTCCTCTATTATTATCTGCCAAATTTTCAAATTTCAAAAACATTTTAGGTATTTAAGAGATGTTTTATTCAGTTAAAATTTTAAGTAGGAAATTAGGAGTAGAAAACGATGGTGGTCATCATCACTGGGTGGTGAATCAGTCCCGGAGGCCTTAGTCATCCCTGCACCTCTTCTGTTCATCAGATAGCACGTTTCCAACGTTCACAAAGAGTGCTTTAATTACCCCGAACTCTGAGCTGTGTGATGTGTGTGACTCACGCTGCCCTGTGCGTCTCTGGCAGTCTGCACGGCTTAAGTGCAATGTCCATTTGCCGGCCACTAGGATTAATAACTGTTATGGCAACAAATGACCTCATGGTTCAGTGGCTTTAGATGATATTTCCTGTTGAATGCTGCGTGGTTCCTTTGTGGCTGTATCTGTGGCTGAATGATTCGTTAGAGCTCGGGATGATAATTGAGCAGCGAGTTTGTGATACTCCTCATTAACTGGGTCTCAAAGACAGTGTGAAGGTCACTGCTATAAATGATTATTAAAGCATTAATAAGTGTTGTGTGTTCAAATTAAAATGTAGTATTTCATTTTTTTGGTATAAATCCTGAAGCCATTTAGTGGACCTTTTTCTGTTTACTAAAACATCCAAATAATCTGATTAATTCTGGACTCTAGTTCTTAGATGTTTATAGGTCCTTTTAGGTGTAATTGTTTAGTTTGTTTATTAATTTTATATAACATTTAGGTTAGAGCAGATGACTGCAAGGAATATTCCTATAGCCTTGCTTTCTCTGGGTGAGTAGATGGTGATGTGTCTCCCCAAATCACTCCAAAGGATGATGTCGATCAGCACAAGGCGTCTGTGAGCTGATGTATTAGAACCGAGTCGCTGCGTTTTCCTCCGAGTGTGCTGTGATGCTACTCAGCAATTCTTCATCAGCAGCAGTTCAAAAAGGGACAGTGGCTGCCGGTGCATGTATCGGAGGAGGGATGTGCTAGTCTTCACCCTCCTGGTGTTGGGGCATCACTAGTGATGGGGGGAGTCCTAATGAGTGGGTTGAGTAATTGGCCGTGTAAACAGGGGAGAAAATGGGATAAAAAAATTAGAGATAAAATTATAGAATAAAAGAGATGATCAGTGATTTCTAAGGTGAACATCTACAGATATTTAGATCCACTATAAATAAAGTGGAAAAAAAAACTGAATTCAGGTTTTAGTCTTCAGTGAAAGTCTGTTGATGATCTACTGTATGTTTAAATGCTTATACATCACTGTTATGTAGTTTAAATTACTAAGAGTCTTATTGTGGTTACTTAAATTTTATTTAAAAGGAACCACTCAAAATTAAGTGTAACCATTCCATTCCAACTCCACAACTAACAGAACCAAATTAACTGTATTGTTATTTATTGTTATTTATTGTTATTTAATATCATTTCCATATCTGTAAATCAACTGCCCTTTACATTGTCTGTACATATATTTCATAGCATTTAGAACAATAGAGATGGTCTAAAATGACATGCAATAAATATTCATTAACTTAATGTTCTGTACAAAGTTAACAACATTTGTAAAACTTCCATTTCAAAGATATAACATTATACACTGATGTTAAACTACTCTGGGTGAGAAATTACAGATGATAAAAGGTATTGATAATGCTATGAAAAGCATTAAGTCTTGATTAAATAATCAGTTTTTTATATAACACGCTGACTCTCTGAACAGCTCTTTTAAAAATATTGGTGTGTAGGTCAGACCCCAGCACTTGCACCTGTGAGTTATCTGGGTGTCTTCCAAGTAGCTTTCCTTTCCAAGTTGAAGAAAGGGGAAAGTCTGTCTGTTTTTGAGGGAAAAAGCAGTCAGATGGAGGGCAGGGAAAATGAGAATGGAGAATGGAAAAAGGATGAAAACAGAGCTGCTGGAGTTAAAGCACTGCAGTTGGACTTTCTAACTTTCTGGGCATTCTAACTTACTGATGTGACAAACAAGTGAGGACAGCTGATTAATATTAGAAATATGGAATATGCTGTCTACAGTTTAATCATGCTCACTAGCAGGTGCTTCTAGAAGTCATTTCCGCTGATGCCTCTTCAGATGTTATTTCTTACTACTGTTACGCTCTATAATATAATGCTGTGGTTATTTCTTAACAAACTCTGCCAGTGGAAAGTTAGGTTAGCCAGCAGCAGTTTTGGGTTCGGTTCCCAGCACTGGCTGGGCAAGACATTAAAACTATATATGTTATTATTATTTATCTTTATTGTTATAGTGTTAAGGCATTTTGTTAAACTATTTTTTTTTGTTTTTGCTTTCAACTGCTGCCTTACAGAGGCAGAGTACAAAAAAATATCTGTACTTAAATGAAAATCTGTTTCATTTAAAAAAAGTTTTAATATTGCGATGACTTTAATTCCAATGAGAGGGATCATCTCTGGTGAATCTCTGGTGAAAATCCTGCCATGGAAAATCTTACAATTGATTCTTGTGGAATTGGCCAATAGAAAATACTAATTGTTTACATGGACGTTCTTGTTGATTATTTCCCATCAAACCAACATGTTAAAATTCTTGAATGTGACCCCCAGGCTTTTTAAACTTCATTATTCATCACGGCTTCAGTGTGACCGCAGCCGTTAACACCACCACCCCTCCCCATCCTGTAACATTGTGTGGCTTTAGTGGCTTTAGTAAACAAATGCTGTCATCAGAGAGGAGTTCAGCACAGCTATGTCCCCTGTACTACCCTGCAGTGATTTCCTGCTAAACTGCGTTTAAGGAGCCCTTATCACGTGGGAACAAGTGTGCTTATCTGATGATATCAGTCTGTGGCGGCAAAAAAACATCAATTTCATGCTACAGCTTTACTTGTCAATTTGAGCACTCGAGAGGCAAGCGTCTCAAAGAAGAAGAAGAATAATAGGGCCACAGTGACCCGAATACAGTCCAGGAAAATTGCACCGTTTCACACCATATCTCTGCGTGTTTATCATGTTTCTTCACCTCGCTAGGAATTTAAGGTGTTCTTTTGTGAGCCTGTTATCACGTAACGCTCGAGAGATTAATAAAACAAGATGATTTAATGACGGCCTCTTATCTCTGTCTCGTAATGTAATAAAAGGTTGGGAAAGTGCTGGGCATGGTCTGATGCTTAGCTCAGGTGTTAAATACACAAACTAAACGCAGACGAGTTGAACTTCGAGCATTATAATGAGGGATCGCTCCAACGCTGGCAAAGTTTTACTTCATTTCCTACCTGATATTCAGAAGCTCCATTTTCAGAATGTCAAAATAAGCTCTCATATTGCATAACATACCAGGCTTCTGGGAATTCTGGTACTTTTAAACCAAGTCCCTGCTGAGTTGTGGCCTCCCAGCCCTATATATGCTCACGTCTCCTCCTCCTGCTTTCTGCAGCATCGTCTGTTTGTGTTGGCATGTTTCTTGATTGATAGTAATTACATGAACCAACTCTCTGATATTAGTCGTGTGAACGCTCTTATCACAGTGCATTATCTTAATCACAGCATCATTATTAATTACTTGTTTTTCCATAAGCTCTATAAGATCTCTGCATGCCCACGGCTGCTATTAGTACTATACATTAGTCTAGACGTGACCCAGGTCCTGTTTTTCAAATGAAGTCAAATGAAATTTTTTTGCATCATTCAGAATGCATTCATTTTAGATTTTTATGTCAAAACCAAAGCTATGAATAATGGCATGTTACATCTCAGCTTTCCAGTCAGATTTCTCAGATTAACGGTCATCGCTCGGTCCCTCACCAGGTTCAGGTGACTTTTGCCTTTTTCAAGCTCAAGCAGCAGTCGTGTTTTTAACCGCCCAGTATCAGGAGACCCATAAGACTGTTTTAAACGCACTTAAACATCCCCCCGCTTTCTCCACGTCTGTTTTTGTTTGCATTTCTCACATTCTCTGCACTGAAACAGCTCTGTAGTTATTAACGTCAGACTGAGTGCTGTAGAACCCATGAAGTCACCCTTTCCTCTGCTGGAAAGGTAACTAAAAAAAAAAAAGTTTAGAACTGCTGTTTCTTTTGAGAACTTCCACCCAATTATTTTTGTCCCATGTGACACCGATTTGTCATTTGTGTGGCAGTCTGAATGGCAACCAACTCCTTAGATCTTACATCTTGATTTTAAATCTAATACATACAGCTCTGAAAAAAAATGAGACCTCTTTAGTTTCTGAATCATTTTTGAATCTGATTTTGCTATTTATAGGTATATGTTTGAGTAAAATGAACCTTGTTGTTTTATTCTATAAACTACAGACAACATTTCTCCCAAATTCCAAATAAAAACATCATCATTAAGAGCATTTATTTGCAGAAAATGAGAAATGGCTGAAATAACAGAAAAGATGCAGAGCTTTCAGACCTCAAATAAGGCAAAGAAAACAAGTTCAT
The DNA here is from genome assembly GCF_023375975.1 of Astyanax mexicanus. NCBI lineage: Eukaryota > Metazoa > Chordata > Actinopteri > Characiformes > Acestrorhamphidae > Astyanax > Astyanax mexicanus. The sequence goes on from NC_064422.1 coordinate 27,247,873, forward strand.
ATTCATAAAGTTTTAAGGGTTCAGAAATCAATATTTGGTGGAATAACACTTGTTTTTAATCACAGTTTTCTTGCATCTTTGCATGTTCTCCTCCACCAGATTTACACACTGCTTTTGGATAACTTTATTCCACTCCTCAAGCAGTTCAGCTTGATTTCATGGCTTGTGATCATCCATCTTCCTCTTGATTATATTCCAAAGGTTCAATTTGGTATAATCAAAGAAACTCATCATTGGTCTCTTAAAATCCACAACTTCGAAATATTTTGACTAATAATATCAAAAGGCTTGTCCTGCAAGCTTTCTAACTTAAAAACTAGGTTTAAGAAAACATGGGAAACTCATTGTTAGCTCCTCTGATGGATGAAACTGAAACTTCAGCAGCAGTTCCAGTACTGGTCCAGGTACTAAAAATGCATATTAGAAAAAAACAAAGCCCTTTTGAATAAGGTTAGTTCTATGCAGTGAAACAAATAAGAGACAAAAAAGTTTTGTTTCTCTGAAGAACCTCTTAACAACAGTTTATGAAGAGCCAAAACTTACATTTACACCCTTGTTAAAGGATAAGAAACCTCTACATACCTACAGAACCATGCATCAAATCAAATCAAATCAAATTTATTTGTATAGCGCTTTTTACAACAGGTGTTGGCACAAAGCAGCTTTACAGAAACATGATTACAGGACAAAGAATCAGGCAAAACATTACACATAGAAAATACAGAATACAGAACCCCCAGTGAGTGCGGAGGCAAGGAAAAACTCCCTCAGAGCTGCGGGAGGAGGAAGAAACCTTGGGAGGACCAAGACTCACATTAAAGGGGGGACCATCCTACCACTGGTCAAACGGCTTTTAAATTAAAATTTAAAAAGTCTTTTATACATCCATATAGGTTTTATGTACTCAGGAGTGTAATAGCGCCACTAATGGCTTGGATGTAATCTGTAGTGGAGAGTAAGATGGTCGATGAGCAGCTGATCTGTGGTGGTGGTGGAGAAGAGCTGACTTCAGAAACTTCCATCAGTCTGGCCGGACAGGAGACGCGAGAGCCTGAGGGTCCAACATCGGTATCGGGTCAGACAGGTGGGCAGTCAGTAACTCGGAGGAAAGCAGAGAGATGGAATTAGTTTTGACTGGATTTATGCAAAACTGAGAATATTAAAACATTATCAGAGTGTGGCAAGTGACTCCGGCAGAACTGAATAAAACAGCCTAACTAAAGGCAGAGAGCCAGAAGGTAACATAGACATGGAGGCACCCTGAAACACCAGCATCCACCCACTCCACCGTCCACAAACCTGAGTGACCGTGTGCAGTGGGAGAACAACAGCACCAGCATCTCAGTTTACCACAATTTCCTCTGTCCATGAACCCCTGAATCTGCAGCCTTATCTAAAGGGAAAAACATTAATTACCAAAAGCTAAACTAAACAAGTAAGTTTTCAGTCTAGACTTAAAGATTGAGACTGTGTCTGAGTCCCGAACATATTCGGGGAGATTATTCCAGAGTTGAGGCGCTTTATAACCTTGAAAACCTTTTTTTTTTTTTTAATATTATGGTTTTATTGCCTTACTTGTTTTAAAAGAATTTACTCTACGGCACCATCAAATGCTTCTGGAGCAGCTTTTTCAAGTTCCTTTGCTTGGTTCATTTTAGGTCAGACTTGAAGTATGCTTCTCACTGCAGCTCCACTAAATGTCAGTCAGTGACTCACACAGAAGTGGGCAGTCGAAACTCAAGTACTTCACTGGAATATTCTTATGTACTATTCAATGGAACCTAGAAAATATGAACAGATGTTGTTGGTGTAGTGATTCTTATTTTGGTTTACAATACTGTTAAATATTTTATTAATATTCCTATGTATTTTGTGTACAGTCATATGCAAATTTTTGTTCACAAAGTAATGCACATTTAAATGTGACTAGTGTTTAATATTAAAGTTTAAACAAATAGATGTGCACAAATGTGCCGTATTTATTTATTTATGTAGAGGACTTGTTTCACTTATTTTTACATTAAAAAAATCTTTTTGTTTTCTTTTTTTTTCTTTTTTTGTCTTATTCCTGAAATTGCAATAAAAACGTTTTTTTTTCTGTGTAATCCAAATTAAAATAATTAATGTGTCAAATAATTTTTTACATTAAAATTAGACCTGAGGTAAATATGTTCATTTCAAATGTGCAAAGTAGAGATTAAATCAATCAGTAAATAAATTAATTAAAATTAAAATATCTTGCCCCATGTTGCGTTACTAGTATTATTTACATTTAAATCATGAAAACATAAAATATCAGCCAGGTTGGGGAGAAGTAAAAGTGTTATGTAAAATTAATAATTTAGGTGCGTAAATTTACCTATCCAGCTCTGCTTTTCTGTAAAGCTTTACATTATTTTTTGGATATATATATATGATATATATGTTTTTTTTAGCGTAAATGTCCTAATAAAAGGTCAGTCCTGTGGGAAAAACCTCTGCCAAGTTTTCTTACATTATCTTGTAGGATTCATTCTGGATTCATTCGTTTTTGCAGAACTCTTTCATAGTTTAGTGAAATTCTTAAGGGCCGTTAAATAATGTCTCTAGCTAGCGCTAATCCTTTGCATTAATCAGTGTTATGTTTAAAGGCTTCTATTAAAGAAACTCTTTAAGAACCATCTGTTAAGTGTGTACTCTAGGAACACTGTCCTGTATCTGTTACAGAATGAGTAATTCCACATTAAATCCATTACACATTTCGCACTTATCATTTATTTGCCGGACTGAGAGATAGGTAGGAGATAGCCGTGTCACAGACAGAGGGGAAACTAGTTTAGAATCGAGAATCCTTCCTCTTTCCAGTGATCATAAAGAGCCTGCCAGTAATCTAAACACACATACACAGTGTACAATATTCAGCTTTGTTGTCCAGAGAAGAAAACCATTCCTCTTCTATGGTTTATAGTAAGAGAAACAGAATAAGCTGGTGGAACATTCCTCTCTGCTTAGCTGAAGACAGAGAGTGTCTTTGGACGTGTCAGGTAATGTCTGCACTGGATTTAACAGGAAGGTGATTTGTGGCTTTGGGGCGCTTTGATGCAGATTCATTTTTTTTTAGGTTGACTGATAAGGTGTCAGTTCTAGTTATGCTAGTTGTCAGATGTGTAAACTCGAGTTGCACATTTGATGCCTTGTAACTCGACATTAACTTTTCTTACCTTCACTGACTTGGAATGGGACTTGGACTGTAAGACTTAAACATACTTGACAATCATATTTTTTAAATAATTAATTTCAAAATGTGAAATAATAAGATTAAATAGCATAACTGTTCCGTACTGTATCACTGTAAAGACAGCTGCACACACTGGATGCTCATTTCACACCAAACTCAGACACATGACAGCCCACACTGATCTGCATGCAATACTCTCCAACAATAACAAGTGTAGATGTTCACAGTGGTTGCACTCATTATGCAGCAAATCAGTGGTAACATGATCATGAAGTGCATAAATATGTGTTGGGTCTACTTTTCATTTGTGACTTATGCCATGTGTGGCATTTCTAGCAATTTCTACGCAGAAACAATACAGAATGCAGTACTCTAGTTGACTGTACAGTGTATAAGCCAATAAACAATTATTAAACAGCTGTATAATTACATTTTCACAGGAGCAATGCTGCAAGATTACCTTGTACAAGTAGACACAGAGTTTTGGTTACCTTGGTGACTTGACAAGAATGGGAAATTTAAGACTTGGGACTTGACTTGAGACTTGCCTGTAAAGACATGGGACTTGAGTGTCAAGACTTGGGAATTAAGTGTCAAGACTTGACTCAGGAACTAAGTGTTAAGACATGGGACTTGAGTATGAAGACTTGGGACTTGGCTCAGGAATTGAGCGATAAGACATGGGCCTTGAGTGTCGAGACAAGGGACTTAAGTGTCAAGACTTGATCCAGGACTTGAGGGTCAAGACATGGGAACTGACCCAGGAATTGAGTGTCAAGACATGGGGCCTGAGTGTCAAGACATGGGGCCTGAGTGTCAAGACATGGGGCCTGAGTGTCAAGACATGGGGCCTGAGTGTCAAGACATGGGGCCTGAGTGTCAAGATTTGATCCAGGACTTGAGTGTCAAGACATGGGACTTGACTCAGGAATTGAGTGTCAAGACTTTGGCCTTGAGTGCCAAGACATGGGGCCTGAGTGTCAAGATTTGATCCAGGACTTGAGTGTCAAGACATGGGGCCTGAGTGTCAAGACATGGGGCCTGAGTGTCAAGACATGGGACTTGACTCAGGAATTGAGTGTCAAGACTTTGGCCTTGAGTGCCAAGACATGGGGCCTGAGTGTCAGGGCCTGGGACTTGACTCAGGAATTGAGTGTCAAGACTTGGGCCTTGAGTATCAAGACTTGACCCAGGAATTGAGTGCCAAGACAAGAGACTAACTTGTTACTTGCAACTTTGCGAATTGTCTCCACTTCTGTTGCTTGTATTTGTATTTCTGTTGCTCTTTTCACAATTACAGCTCTTTCAATTAGTGGTGTAAACTCATAGCAGTCTTACTATAGTAACCTACTGACAGCTCAGAAACACAGAAGCTATGGAGATGACCTAACAATGCCTTTAAAAATGATTGAGCGTGGGGCGCTGCCTCTCCCCTCCGCGTGATGACTGTATCATGGAACAGCATCAAAAACAAGGTTCAGAGGTTCATCAACAAGTGCTGGAGAAGAATAATGCGCTTCAGGTGGTGCTAGAAGCTTGGTGCTCCAGCTTCCAGCCCCCAGGTCTATGGGAAAGTTCTTGACAGGAGGAAGGAGACACAGCATGTCCTGTACTGTAGCATAAAAAAGCTGGACAAAGACCTGCCGGCCATAAATCTGCAAAAGCTGCTACCTGCACAAAGCTCAAAGCTGAGCAGAATGAAAGAACTAGAGCCAGGCTAATGAATGCATTCTAAGAAAAAGACTTACCTAAGGAGGATCTTATGACAACCAGTAAGAAGTTCATAAAAGTGTACTAAAAACAATATTTCATATTTCAAATATTAAATAAAAGCATTTTCTAAGAAAGGCTTTCCTTGTTATCTAACGTTCAGTCCAACGTGGGTTCTTTAGGAAAGACAGGTGGCATTCAAAAAAAAATAATCCATGCAAATAATATGATAAAGGCAGTAATCCAATCAGTGCATTTACACACACTTAAAATATTAATCTTATTTTTTGGGGTCCTAATAGTATGCAATGTTTCTCTACTTACAGTGTTCTCAAGTTTTTTTCTTACTGAAGATGTACCATCAAGGGTTACAGCGCAATTTGTAACAATTTTATGATAAATGGACTGTAAAAATGCTCGGAAATCACTTTTATATCGACTTCCACTGAAAGAGTTTTTTTTTCTTTTGATGTTCTCATTTTAGAAATGCAGGGCATTAATGTGATGTTATTTTTAGAACATGAATTGTTCTGCAGTGTTCAATATTTGAAAAATAAAAGACTACTTAAAAATGATTTTCTTTGATTTTACCAAACTCAAAACCTTTGATATATTTTCAAGAGAAAGATGAATAATCACCAGCTCTGAGCCACAGCTCTAACTACAGAGCCACAGCTTTGATTTTTGCATCAGAAGTGGCATAAAGTTATCCAAAAGCAGTGTGTAAGACTGGTGGAGGAGAACATGCTTTATTTCACAAAGTTATTCCACCAAATATTGGTTTCTGAACTCTTATGAATATGAACTTGTTTTCTTTGCATTATTTAAGGTTTGAAAGCTCTGCCTTTTTCATTGTTGTGACCATTTCTCATTTTATCACTAGTTTATTTTTTTCTTAAGAAGCTAGTGGTTTAATGTCCTACATTTACACTTAAAAGCACTGAGTCTTTACTCTAGTCCAGTTCATCACTGAATCACGTAACAGCCTGTGTTACAGCACTGTTTGATTACAGAGGAAACTGTTTGTTCCACAAAGCTCTGAAGTTTTATTCCGTTGCTTTGTCTTCAGTATTTGTATTGTTTTTATCATATCTACTGTTATCTACTGTACTTTCATTTTTCTATTCTGATCTTCCATAAAAAGGAACAAATGCGTGACCCTGTGTAGTTAAAAGCCCGTCTGGCCATTAAAGAATAGATTTGGCATAAATTCTGTCAATTTTTCCATTTTATCAGGCCTCTCTCTTGTAAGCCTCCGTGTATCTGGGCAAGACCTGCCCACCCAAGTAGCCTTGCAAGCTATGACAATCTGGGACTCTTGTCTCTCCAGCATATCTTGAGCGACCTCAAAGTAAATACACTCCCTTTCTGTAGAAGCATGGAAACTTATTATTACTCCAGATGCCTTAACCATTCACTTCTTAAGCCTACAAATTTAGAATCCACATGCACGACACAACAATGAGTTATTGGGCGATTATGAATAACTAACTCTGCAGTGGAAAAAGGGTCTTGTAGCCAACTGATACATCCCCTTCCCCAGCAAGAGAGCTGCACTTTCAGATGCAGCAGAAGGTGAGCCCTGCCTAATGTTTATCAGGTGTTTGTTGCTGAGTTCTTTATGCCATATCGCTCTGACATTAAGATGGGAATGCTCTTCCAAACCGGCCAAACTCACAAAAACATCAGGTTTTTGTTTATTTAAAAAAATGTATTCATCAGGCTCAGGTTTTCCCTTATCAGAACAAATAAGCAGAAACAAGACACGCATGGTGTGGGCTTCTTTATTTAATTTTTCACAGGATGTTATCTGTAGATCTTTCTCCATCTTTCTTTATTTGCAGAAATGCTTGCTAAAAATTACTAAAGGAGCTATGGCTCTCAGAATGATGCCTTAACCTCTTATGGAACAGCTTGTGTTCCTCACTCATGTAAATTACATTTACATTTACTGCATTTGGAAGATACTCTCATCTGGAGAAACTTGCTTTTGACTAATGTTAACAATTTAGGTTAATGTTAATGATAGGAGTCTTGTCCAAGAATATCATTGGATAAGAATGGAAGACCTGTCTAAGCAGGGAAACAAACTCAAACCCTGCTATGGGAAGGTGGTGGTGTTATCTGCTACATTATGTTATATTGAAGCTTTTGGAAATGGATGAAATAAAGCAGTAATACTGAAAATTTTGCGGAGAATGTAGCTAATAGTTCAAGCAAAACACAGCCATATATATGTAAACAGTATATTACAGTATTGTAAACTATAGTACTGTATATTATCACAACGTCCTCCACTGTCACTAAAATTGTTGTCAAAGACTTTTGACTCTGAGTTCTCATTTAGTGAATATACTGCTTGACATCCATTCCAACATAAAAAATGCATCAAAGTATGTGGGAAGGATGAAAATTTATGATAAAAAACAAAAAAGAATTTAAAGGTTGACACGTATCCATCTATTCTTTAACAAAGGACTCACATCCACCACTGATGATCCACCACCAGATCACCTGCCTTCTAATTGTATTCACCCATTCCCAGCTATCCCCTATGTGTTCACATGTTAATTGCTGAGTATTGTTTGCAGTTCTCCCATCTTTACAAAGAGTTTTACATTGTCTTGTTTTCTCAGCATATTGAGATTGTTTTTGCTTTGTCTTTTTGCTTCAGTCAGTCACCTTTCTGACTACTTGGGATGTTTCCCTCCAAAAGTATTGGAACAGTGAGGGTTTGACATTAAAAGATGAATATCATTATCTTGCTGCATGATTAAGGATGTCAGTTTTATTGCATCTTTTTTAAATTGGAAAATAAAATGTCCCTGTGAGACTTTTGAGTTCATCCAGTTGGATTGCCAGACCTATCTCTGATCATTTTTTTTTTTTTTACCTCTTTTTGTGATGTACACCTGCGTACGCATACTTTTAGAACACGTTAGAAAAAATGAAACAAAACTATAATGATCCAACATATTGGCAAAAGTATGGCAAAAGTATGTGAACCATTGCTTTCAGTAGCTTTTGTGATTCCCCTTTGCAGCAATACCTGGAACTAAATGTTTACCTGACTTGTGTGCTGGGTCATTGTCTTGCTGCATGACCTTCTTTTCTTAAGATTCAGTTTGTGCCTTGAAACACTTCCACGAGTGTGTGTTCTAAAGAGTTTTTTTTTATATATATAAATCAGGCTCCGCCCACTGACACCTGATTGTTATTCCATTGATTCAACACACCTGACTCTAATTTCACCTTCAACCTAACTGCTAATCTTAGAGATTCAAATACATTTGCCTCTCACAAATATGTAATATTGGATCATTTTTCTCAATAAATTAATAACCAAGTATTATATGTTTGTCAATTGTTTATTTTGATACTCTTTGTCTACTTTTAGGACGTGTAAAATCTGATGATGGTTTAGGTCATATTTATGCGGATATATAGAAAATTCTAAAGCGTTTCTCAAGCACTATTTTATGTTTGTTGTATATGGCTTTTAGGTAAATCCATATACGATATACATATATGATGTATCATTAAAGGTATGATCAGTATGATCTTATTGGCTGTTTGTGCCTTTTCCAAAACTGCACAACTTATTTGCTCTAATCTAGATGTGCAGAGCTTTAGGCAGTGTAGGTGAATTTTTTTTTTTTTTTTTTGTGGCATTGTAAAAACAATTTTACTGTTCTCATATTCAGTTTTGACTCATGTTTTCAAACTTTTAAGTTTCATAGCTAAAGCATATTTCAGTTTATGCCATAAAATGTTGAGTCCCAGGGGTAGTGTTATTACAAGCTCAGACAAAATAGATGTTTACACGTGCCTGATATCTTTTTTTTTATATCCATACAGACGGTTTGAAAAGGTTCCCATGACGGAGCCATTCCAGCAGTCTGGGCGTGTCCTGCCAGCTCTTTATTTTAAACCCTAAACTCATGGGAAAGCTATTTCTGGACTTGTCCCTCGGACACTGAAAATACTGCCAGTTGTTTATGAACAGGTGCAGCGGTCAGAATGAACCAGGAATAGATTATTAAATAAACACACATCAAAACATAGGGGGAATATCCATAGGGATATATGTTTAAGTTATGGTGTATTTGCTTCTTTTTGTCACTTTTTGCAGCCAGTGTGATTTTTCAGGACTGTGTTCTCAGTGCTGTGAATGTAATAGGAACAGACTGTGGTTCGCTGCTGTCGAGTGAAGCGCAGAAGTGGGGGACGCTGCTGCTCAGTGACCACTGTAGCTCAGCAGGGTCTTAGAATACAGGCAGGCTTGCTTGCTTGTATTGGAATTATAAACAGTGAAATACCAGTGTCGTCAGGAGGATGTCTATGTGGTTTCTACCCCACACGTTTAAGAACCTTGCGGAAACCTGCTGGACATAAATCAGCCTGCATGCCGTCGCACTCTCATTCATTTGAAGCTCGTTCTTTTGAGAGCGGGTGAAACAAAATCACTAATTCTGCTTGATCTCCCGTATCGGAGTGCAAGTTATGTTTGCATACACTGATCAAGCATAACATTATGACCACCTGACTCTTTTCAGCTGTTTTTTTTAGCTACAGTAAGCATACAGGAGCACTGTGTAACTTTGTAGGATCTGTAGTACTTTTGTTTTCTGCATACTTTACTATCCTCCTTTTACCATGTTCTTCAATGGTAATGACTCACCATAAACAGAACAAAACAGCTATATTGTATACTGACATGGTGGTGGTGTGTTAGTATGGGTTGCACTGGGACAAGTAGCTCAGTCACAGTTGGAGTTGCTGTTGGTGTTTTAAGAGCATTTTCACACTTGTAGTTCATTTCTCTGGTCAAAATTGATTGAGTTCATTTACTTGGAGAGTTTTCCACTTTGTTTTGGCTTGTTTTCACACAGAGACTAACCTAAAAGCAACTAAATGTAACCCAACAAACCACACAAGCATGTTCTCTCCTCTGATTGGTCAGAGCTGTCTGGCACAAGAGCAAGACAGTAAATGTTGCAAGAAAGTTCTGTGTTCTAGAATAGCGCTGTGTTTATCTGTGTTTGTACAGTATAAAATACTGTATTTTTCTCACTATAAGGCGCACCGTATTATAAGGCGCACTTTCAATGAACGTCTAGTTTTCTGGTCTATTTTCATAAATAAGGCGCACTGGATTATAATGTGCATTTTAAGAGACTATAAGGAACTTCTAATTCAGCAAGTCTCACCGCTGGGTGGTGGTGGAGGTAGCTAACTAAGTTAAGTAAAGCTAAGCTAAGTAAACAAAACGAGTGCTGAATTTTATTCTACACAGATTTATCTTCTGCAAACTGTGTAATTGGGTGAGTAAAGCGCTTTCGTTTATTTACAGTAAGCTTATATTACCAAATTTCTCCAGCATTAAGGCTGGAGCATTAGCATTAGCAGCTAACCACTAGCTACATTCTGCAGTCCGATAATACTCACATTTGAACGGCGAAAGAGCTAGCGCCTTTAACGGGTAATGTTGTTGTTATTATATAGCTCCAGCAATGCTAGCCGGGGTTAGGATAAGGCTACAGGCCTATAATACTCACCACTTAACGTGGAAATAGCGGTTAGCAGCTAATACAAATGCTACTCCAGCCCTGGGGCTGAAGAACTAAACTGACACTCCTGTATACTCTGCACTTCGGCAGAGTGGCTTTACTTCTCCTTACAACCTGACTGGTAAAATTCATACATAAGGTGCACTGCATTAAAAGGAGCACTTAGGATTTTTGGGAAAATTTAAAGTGTTTTAAGGGTGCATTATAGTGTGAAGAATACGGTATATAGGGAAACAGTACTGGACTGTACACTATCAAGTATTCTATATATGCGTAGTGGAGCTTAAAAATGGATATACGTCTATAGAAGCAAGGAGATCATACTCATACTGTTATGCTATATGTTAAGGTATAATGTGTATATGCACAGCTGCTGACTGGAGGGATACTTCCATATCCTTATGTGGATTCTACTCCCATATCTATTCTATTATAGGCAGGTTTCTTAAAGACAGTTTATCTTCTCTTGCTTTCTTAGAAGCAAAACATGTTGCAGAACATGCGTGATGCCCCTAACAGACAGACCTAGCGAGGGAGAGGGAAAGAGAGAAAGAAAGAAGGGAAGGGAACGAGAGAGAGAGAGAGAGTGAGACGGTGCGGGTGAGTGAATGAGTGGGCAGAGTCTCTGGGAGCTGGCCGACCCATGTGACACTCCCTGCCCCGCTTTGTTTTTCCCACACAAACTGACATGACAAGGGCTTAATCTTCAGCTGCAGCACATTCAAAAAGCAGGGGTTTTGTTTTCAAATTAATACTTGTCTAAAGATTTGATTTATAGGCCAGGCCAGGGCAGCATATTTGCTTATAAGGTTGCCAGTCGTCCATGGCGATACTACAAGCGCTAGAAAAGGTTACCTAAACATCACGATGTACCACAACAAACGTCCCAATAAACTTTATAGAGGGCAGCTTGAAATGGCCTACCAGAAGCTGTTGCATTTTGAAGAGCTGTTGAGAGATGATGCGTGCCCTTAATAATCACAGAGTACATGTACAAACCTAGTTCCAAAAAAGATTGAACGCTGTGTGAAATAAAAATAAATATAAATAACAAATAAAGCAGTTTGTTTTATCAACAGTAGAATATAGAACAGGTAAAAAAATAGAAAATTAGAAACATAGAAACAGGCTGGAAAAAGAGCATTTTAGAGAATCAGAGTTTTTCAAAAGCAAAGATTGGAAAAGATTTACTCATCTGTAAAAAAAAAAAGTCAAACAAACAACAGTGGAACAAATGCAGAAAAATGTTCCCCTATGTGCAATTTCAATGCCTGAGATATCCCTCCATTTACAGTAGCCTACATATTATTAAATAATATTAAAGGCTTAGGGTTGTGCTGAGCAGTAATATCCTCATGTGTTAGATTCTGAAATGAACAAAAATGTATGATTCAGACATCATAAAAAGTGTTACAAAATGCCACAAAATGTACTGCTCCCAGTATGGATCAACTGAACAATGATTTGGTTTGTTTGCATCATGAAAACAATTTATGATATACGTTTCAATGTCCAAAATGTCCATCTTTACTATGCTAGCAGTGTGATAAATTATCCAGCTACGGTTAGCGAACCTTACTGAAGCTCAATGATCACCTGTTCAGCTGAAACATAGCCAGCTCACCCGTTTCCTTGGCTGCATGCAATGTGTGCATTCTGTTGTTTATATCTGGCAAACCTGGGTGTGGAAATGGGACTGGGGGAATGGTGGTGGGCAGGTTTGGAGGTCACAACCCGTACAGATTACTGTGATGCACCACTCGGTTTAAATAAGAAAATATACTGGCTGTAGCTCTCCTGACAGGAGATTACAGTGCTTAAACTTAGCACGTCTCTCTAAAACATCTTGATCATGTGGTGATCATGGGTTACTACAGAAAATATTATACTTGATGGTCCAATTATAATTATAAATAATTTATTTTTACACAGTATGAATTTTCTTACTTTTTAAAAAAATATATGCTTATATTATTATGTATGATACAGTAATATGGCACACCCCTAGTTCCCACTCTATTTCTTTTTTTTTCTTCAGTGTGGAGTTAACCCAAAATGAGTGAGTATTTACACTAAACAGGAAGCAGAGTTTGCCGTTTCCCTGAGAATGTTGATGTGTGAAACCAGATGTAGCTTTCCCCTGAGACCTTAAATATCACTCTAATTCTGGTCCCCTCTTACACTAGTAAGATCTGGTGAGATGATAAAATTTCTGCTTGTGTATTGGCCTGGTGTACCAGCCCTGGCATTCTGGTATTCTGGCATGGTCTCCCTCCTCTGAAGTGGCCCATCTGGGCCTGAGCTCCCACAGGAGGACCAGAGAACGCTAGGCCTGTTTGTTTCCCAGCCACCATCCCACCGGCCATCCCTCTGCACTACTACTGCCCTTTACCGCCCAGTCCTGTGTTCAACCTAAAGGGGTTTCCCCCTCTGCTTCCTTCCCCAGAAGACTAGTCTGGCCTGGATCCAAGGGCCGTTTGTTTTTGGGCCTTTTTTTGCCATCCTTACGCTCTGGGCAGCTAAAAATAAGAGTCCACACAGTGTGAAGGACCACAGTGAACCTAGTTTAAGTGGGATTGATTTAAATTCTATACATAAAGTGGTGATTTGTCGGTCCCCTGCCTCCAAGTCCTCGCGGTATTGTCCTCCCTTTTGAGAATAATGATGGGAATTCCCATACATTTTTAAAAAGTCCTCCTGGAGGCTGATAAGACCTTATATCCCAGAATCTGTTCAATCCCAGAAGTGTGTCCACTGTCCTCAAATATTTCTCCAGTGATGGATGCATTTTTTAAGATCTACGCAAGATACTGAAAAATAGTTATTTCTAAGAATATTTTTCTTACGTAAAGATTTTGCCCCAAGCTGCCAACAGCATCCAGATCGTAGATACAATCCCAAAGGATCCCTCTGCATCCAGAAAGCTGGGAACAGTTAAGAGTAACCCAGAAGCATGTCGTTACTGACAGGGACCGGGACATAAATCTCCAGCAATGGCTCATCAAGTCATAACAGTCACCAACTCAACAACAATCCAGACTCCCAGAATCTGACCACAAATTCCGCTTGGCCCGGGACTCGCCGCGGTTCCAGGCTGGATGCAGCAGACGGAGGTATGTGGGTACGGAACGTAGAGTCATTAGTCTCCGAGGCCTGTGGAAGAGAGCAGGAGAGAGTGTTCCCACTCTGGATCCGGGCAGGAAGCCTCCCCTGCATTTCTTGGCGGCCCGTTGACCCCCGTGGCGCAAAGGACGCGGCGAGGCTCCATCAGATAGGACTGAGCGAGACAGTGTTTTCACTCCGTAAGACTGAAACAGCAATCGCCACAGGCCAATTACCAACTCCAGTACTCATCCATCTGAAAGGTCCCTGTGCACTGATGATCATGAGGCTGGGATTTTACACAGTTGAAGGGCTTTACTTTAGAGACTCGATTAGAGAGTAAATTTCTCCAGACAGGAGAGGACATAGCGTCCTTTAGGGTGTAACAGATGAGAGCCCTACTTTATTAGGATAGTCCTCCAAACACTATGAAAAATAAAGGTAGCAAAATGTTCATTAGAGCAATTCTATTTCAGAAAATTTAATTTTTATGGTTATTATTACTATAATGCTATCTAATAATATTTAATGATACAAATATTATAATACAAATATTCTAATATTTGTGATCATTTTTTTTGTGGTGTAACTGGTCATGCAGTTTTTGATCTAATGTGATCTGAGAATGTATACTGTATCATTTTTGATCAGATGCATGACACATGATTTTTATATAAATGTATAGTGCACATCCACCTGCTGTAATTCTGCTAGACCAAAACCAACTGATTTAGATATACTACCTCTGGGCAGGCCAACAAAAGAAAGTGTACTGTCAGAAATTTTGATTATCTACACTTTACTGGAGTAATTATTTTTCAAACTAATTTTTACTTCTACTACTAACATTTTCACACAGTTTTCTGTATTTTCTTCTCTTTCTACTACATTTAAAAATAGCCCTGTAGCCTCCTATTTTATTTCAGCTTGTTTTCATTCTAGCTTCTTGTCATTTAAAAAAATATTTGGAATCAATCACAAATCTCTTCATCCAGACCGAGTGAATTTATTTGTGGTTGGATAAAAAGTATTAACATATTCCATTCCCTATTGGTTTATATGATCTATCACACCTGCACACGTCACACCCCCCACACTCCAGCAAGAACCTAGCAGACGTATGTAGCCTAAGATGAAGATGATCCGTGCAGAGACTCAAGAGAACATGATAACCATTAAAATGTATTTTGGGAAGACTGGGTAGTGCACTATAGGGGCTCCTGTGGCACGGCCTAAGCTTTTATCCATATTGGCAATTTTCCTCATAACATTACTTGTACTTTAATACTTAAAGTAAATAGTGACACTTTTGGACTGTTACTGATATTAGTTGTACTTTACTAGTTGATACTAGTTGAGTTGATACTAGTAGTATTTTAATTATAGATAATAGAAGTATTCTACCTGAGTAATGAATGTGCATACTTTAGACACATTTGGCCCCTACCAAATCCCAGCTTCCACATTGCCTGACATGTAACTGCATGACTGATAGGCTGGTCCTATTTGCATGTAAAGTCTACTGACTCCTTACACCATTCTTCAGAGAGCCAAGCTAAAATTTCAACAACATAAAAGTAAAAAATTAAAAAGCTCACCTAGCATGAATGGACATAGCATGAATATATCAGGATTTTACTTGTGAAAAGATTTAATGCCACACATCCTCTGACTTCGAAGATATTCTTTGAAGCTAAATAAACAATGTACAGAACTTCCTCATTCATATCTCAGTGCTTGCTAGCAGCTCAACTGAGAGTTGGGGCCTGAGGGTTGGGGAAGATGTTAAAATTAATCAAAATGACAAAAAAAGCAACAACAGGGCATGCAGACTATTTTTTATTGAGTTCAAAATTGCAAATCTAGTCATACAGTACTGTTCAAAGCTTTGGGCACCAAAGCAAATTACACTAATCCATTTATCTCAGCAGTATGAGTGTTTTTACCTGAAAAGCACCACATATGATCTGAACGTATGCAAATGAACATACATACGGCAAACGTAACACGGAATATGTTATATCTTGTGAGCCAAGCTAAAGAAAAAAGTGTAGTTCCAGATTTCTCCTGGATGCCCTCAGCCAGCATGTGTATATGTTCACTTCCGTCAGCAGCTCACCTGATTTACCAAACTCACCAATTTACCAAACCAGGTGTTGATATGATGAAAACTAGAAATAACTCTATTAAAATCAAATGAGGAGAGATTAGGAGATGTTTTAAGGTTTAATGTTAAAGCACTGCTTTTAGTAAATTTGCTAAGTTTGTATTTATGGTAATGCTAGTGTTTTACTGAGATAATAAACACTTACTTTACAAATAAGAAGCTTTTTCTTTACTGAAATTCCCACAGAGGCCTAAAACATTTGCACAATACTGTATATAGATGTGTGGAAGGTTCATATTTGTTCATGGTAATCTGCTTTTGACATTTAAGCTTTTTTTTTTTTTTTACCTTGTTGTTATTAACCTGTCACACTTGTGGAGTCTCTGGTAAAAATGCAACATTATTAACCATCCAAAGGCACTGCCTCATGTGCTTACTACTCCTTCATACTGTATATATCAGCTTTAAAGCACACAAGCACATCAAGAACTCTCTCTTATAAGCATCAGGCCCCGGGATGTCCACCTTATAGTCATCTCCACTTATAACAAAGTTATGTCTGTTTTCTTAAAGGACATGCATGCTGCTCTGCTGCCCTCAGAAAGATCCATCCCCTCTGGGGTAAAAACAGCTCGCCCATCTATCGCCTGGGGCCTCTGCTCGGGGTGGAGGTGGGGGGCGGGTGGCTGAGGGGTCTGTTGAAAATCCTGGGGGCATGGAGGGGATTAACACGGACAGCTTCTGGCCCGGGCTGCTCAGCGTGTGCTGCATAATTGAATTTCATGCTTGGGCCTCTCTTCTGAAGTCGTGTACCAAAGCAGTCATTTGAAAAGAAAGCTATTAGTCAAAGGCCTCGGCAAAGCCGTGGCTTTTGGTGTAGGAAGTCAGAGATTATGAGGCAGCGGCCATCAGTGAAGTCGTCAAAACATGACAGTCTCGCTCCGTAACGAGGGGGACAACACACACAGCACAGAAATAATAAATATCCCCTG
The DNA here is from genome assembly GCF_023375975.1 of Astyanax mexicanus. Taxonomy (NCBI): domain Eukaryota; kingdom Metazoa; phylum Chordata; class Actinopteri; order Characiformes; family Acestrorhamphidae; genus Astyanax; species Astyanax mexicanus. Next base: position 27,264,571 of record NC_064422.1, read on the forward strand.
CAGAGCCTGTGCTGCTTCTGTTTCACAGCCATTAATGCTTCCTGTAGCTTTATCTCGGAGTAACTGACTGATAATACATGTTTAAATGCCTCGCAGTGCAAGTGACCCTTTAGATGTTTTCTCTACCTGTTGGAATACCTAAATGGAATCATTGCTTAATTATTCAGTTTACAATTTTCAAAAATGCCAAAGGTGAAACCTTGTCAATAAAATAAAAAATATATAATGTAAAAAAGAGATAATAAGTGCATAAATATTCATTCACCTTTAAAGATGACTAACTGACTAATTCAAAAGAAGTCATTTAATCGGCTATTCTAGTAGCCTCAAACATGAAGAAATTATAATCACCTGAGGGCATGATCATTCCGCCCCCATGTTCAACAGGTGGACAGGTATTCTTTTTGTGAAAATGTTCATAATTTTTCATCATCATGTAGCTTTATCTTTGAGTAACTGACTTATAATACATGTTTGAATGCTTTGCAGTACAAAAAAACCCTTTAGATGTTTTCTCTACCTTCATTGCTTAATAATTAATAATTAAGCTTTTTGACAAGAATTTACAAAAAAAGGTCAAAACTTCCACAGAAAGTTTTATATATATATATATATATATATATATATATATATATATATGTGTGTGTGTGTAAAATAAAGAATAATAAGTGCCTTTAAAGTTGACTAACTGACTAATTTAAAATAAGTAATTTAATCGTCTATTCTAGTAGTCTCATAAAAGTAATAATTGGTGAAATTAAAATCTCCTGAGAGCATGATCATTCCACCCCCATGTTTTACAGTTGGACAGATATATATATATATATATTTTTTATCATTTCTTTTTTTCACAGTAGAGGAAATGCATACAGTGTAAGTAGCACAAAACACATTGAGTCTGATTTGTTTTATTGAAATTTGATACATATGTGATTCGGAAAAATGGGACTTAGTCTAAACAGCCAGATCAGAATTAGTTTTTCATGTCAAAGAGAAGAAGAAACAAAGGTGGTGAGGAAAAATAGACACGAGTAGACAAAATGAACAACAGCTGTGAATAAGGGTTACAGTGGCAGGATAATGTATTAACAGAGCTCATATATGTTTGGACCTGTGTCTCTGTTTCAATATTATTAGAAGTCTTGTGGTGTCACAACCACTCTGTTTCTAATGAAATGACCAAATGCAGCCACATGACTTGACTTCAGAAAATAAAAAACTTAAAACTTAAGTTTAAAGAAAGCAGTTACACAAACCAAAGAAGTGTCTGTAGCTGAATTAATCTTAGCTTAATCCAATTCTCAGTGATAAGCCCAGATGTTAGCCTGAACTTTTTAAAACCTCCTGTGATTCTGGCAAGGATGAAACTGAAAATTAACGTAAAGCAATGCTCTTCTGCACATGAGCATCAGTATCACAGTGCAAACTGTTCAGGCTTATGTCAGATATGGGTCTCATTAAAAAGATAATGTTAACAGCCTAAAATAAACTGGTGAGAAATCAGATTTGGGCCATGATCACCTGCTATGTGTGAATGTAGTCTTACTCTCACAATCTGACATCAGATCTGATTAATACAAAAAATAATAATAGTAGATTAACAAGACTTGTAATGTGAATTCTTTATAGTGTACTAAGGTTTTGAATTTTGTTTTATCTTTCTGTTGTATTTTACGTTTAGCACTTTAGCTTCTTCCTCACAGTGTCTCAGTAGAACAGAGTTTTACTGTTTCTTTTTTCTAAATACTGGAACACTTTGGAATGAGTAGTAAACTTTTCACTGTGGCTGGAGAAATAAGTAGAGCACGCGTCCCGTCTGCCTGCCAGCGAGTCGTGCGTACGCCTCACACTCATGTGAAGCCTCTGAGGTCTTCGCTGTTGAGTGGACGCTCTCAAGCTGTCAGAAGAGCTGGGATGAGTCATGCTTTTTTAAAGCACTGACATCACGATCCAGGACCTCAGCGTCTCAGTGCCTCGGCTCCATGCACTGAGCCGTTCAGACTTTACAGCTCTGAAAAAAAAATTAATAGAATCAGTTTCTCTGATTTCTGATTTATAGGTATATGTTTGAGTAAAATGAACATTGTTGTTTTTGTTTTCTAAAAACTACAGACATTTCTTCCAAATTCCAAATAAGAATATTGATTATATTCCAGTGGTTTTCAATTTGGTAAAATCAAAGAAACTTATCATTTTTTCCAGAGCTATATATGAGGCAGTGTGGAAGTAGGAGTAGAAAAAGCACAGCACATCTTGGTGTACATTTCTGATTTCATCATTGGTTCAGAGCTCTCAAAATCCATTCCTTCCATTTCCAGAAATGATCTGGAATACTGACTCGCCTGACCGCAATACATGCTTCCACTGAGTGACAGCTCTCTCAAGATGCCTCAGAGCTCAGAGAAGTTGTTGCAGCTTCAGGACATGGTTAGCACAAAGATTCTGTTTTGCACAGTAAAGTTAATCTCCATCAGCCAGTGTTTAATGATGGTTTTTGATACGGTTTGTCTGAGGAATTGGAAATCATGGGCGTGTTCATTAAATTTCTTCTAGATTCCCTTCAATGGTTTAATAAAAGTATGCACTATATAGGGATAAGTTGGCAAATCTCTGCCAATCAATTTCAGTTATTCTATCATGTATGTGTTACTCACTGAGGATTATTTCTCTTTGTTTGGTCCTCAAAAACAGTGGATACTGTTTTTTTTTGTGTGTTTTTTTTTCAAATCGTGTTTAAAACCATTAGTTTATAATCACATCATTTTATGTTTTTCAACTTAATACTGTCTCTAAATGGTCCACATCCCAGCTTTTTAGTAGATGTGGTTTAAGCCTTAAAGCAGGAATGGACGTATATTAACATATGAAAAAAAGGTTGAGCCGAAAACATGAACTATACAATACCAGTCAAAAGTTTGGGCTCACCTTCTCATTAAGTGTTTTATTTTTATTTTTTCCTACATTGTAAACATAATCTTGAAGTCATCCAGACTATAAATGCTATGATCAGATAAGGAATAATGTAATAAACGTAAAAGTGCTAAACCAAACCAAAATATTTAGGTGGGCTCTAATCTGCAGCAGAAGTATCTTTTGATCTTCCTTTCCTGGGGTTGTCCTGATGAGAGCCAGTTTCATCATAACGTTTCGATGGTCTTTGCGACTGCACTTGAGGATACTTTGAAAAAGTTCTTGAATTTTTCAGATTGACTGACCTTCATTTCTTGAAGTAATTATTTTCTTTATGTAATTGAGGAGAACAAATACTCAAATAGGGCTATTCACTGCATACCAACTCTACCCTATCAAAACAAAAACTGAGCTAATGATGCTCTCAAACACATTAAGAGGGAAAAAAATTAAGTAATTAACAAGTTCAGCACAGCTGTTAAATGAAAGCCGTTCCAGGTGAGCACTATGTTGAGAGTTAAATGACCCTAGCAAAAGAAAAGGAAACTTTTAGGTGTCCTAAGGATTGTTTTTCTGAAGGACAATTCTATTTGTAGTTTTTATTATAATAGGTTGCTGGTATCCAATAAAAATATGTAACTTAGGTTGTGTTCAGGAAGGTAGGGTTTGTGTTTTGGATTTTTAGAAAAATGAACATACAGAAGACATCATTGAAGATTTTTTTTTTTACATGGTTTCATACAGTATTTTTTTGATGCTCTGTTGAAACTGTTACACCAATATTAGCAAGAATATACCTGTGGATTTTATAAGCAGTGATTAAAATCTGTTCTGAGTTATGTTTGAATTATTGGAGAATCTTAATGGTAGTGTACAGGTTCTGTGTGCTGTTTAAAATGCTTATGTTGTCAGTGATCCAGAGCACGGCATTCTGGGCTGCACTTCTGGTTGCAGTGGAAAATCTGATCAGTCCAGTATAAACATGTATGTTTTTGCTGATTTGATGTGTAATTTTACAGTCCTCATTTTGAAACATTACTGTAACTGATCTTATCATAATTGCCTTATCAAAGTCAATCTGGAAAAGTAATAGCAGATAACTGACAAACGGGTTGAGTTATTTGTTGGGCTTATATGGATTAAAAGCCTCTGGTACAGTATATTCCAGAAAGTCCAGTATATTCCAGAAAGTCTGTTTTTGAATGCAGATGCACTGCAGAAGCCTGAAGCGTATTCAGTATTGTGATTCATTTTTCTTTTTCTTTCTACAGCCCAAAAATACAGTAATTGTGTTAGTTTAGTTCTGCAGAATCTAGGAAAATAAATGGCTCTGAGTTCACCCAGGCAGAATAGCTGTCTTCCACTTTCACCGTCCCATATCCCACAGTTTACAGATACCGCCTTATTCAGTAGACCACAGCACAAATAAAGGGCCAGCTACTACACCAGCTGCTTCCTCCTAGAGTGATGTAAAATGAAATGTTTCCAGTGTAAGAGCTTTACAGAAAATGTAGAGGCCTATGAAAGTAATATGTTAAAAAGAATGCTTTATATGGGCTTCAGCAAATCATGAAAGCTCAAAAACTTCAATGGAAAATAGGAAATGCGTCAGGTTTATAAATCAAGCTCTTACACAGAATTTCTCCAGGTTAGTCACTGAATGAGCTGCAAAAAAGAAACAGAATGGTTTTAATGATGAATTTACACCATCAAATGCAGCTGTGAAAGTCATAACACGAAACAGTGTAGAAAAATGAAAGTTTTAATGGAAACAGACTTTGATAGGGGCCGTCAGGAAGACGTTGTAGGTCAGCTTTCACCTCCTCTGTTTGTTGAATGTGGAATAATGAAATAAATCAGCTTGAGGAGCGGCTTTGCTCTGGCCTTTTAGCTCACGCTAAAGAAACGCCGTAAAATCCACCACATCTTACTTTACAAGTTGGCCATGAGTGATCCGACTGAAAATAATGATCCTTCTGGGTCTTACATTTGTTTGAATTATGCGCCCTGTGTAAACCTCCGCTCGGCCACACAAAAGCTGCGGGTGTTTTTGCGCCGTATTTAAACGGATTTCGCGGCTTGTTGTATTAGGTGTTGCGTTAATACGGAACTTTGTCTTGACTGCTCGCTGTTAATTTGACCTTTCGCTGGAAACCGCAGAGGCCTTTATTCGCCAGATGTGTTTTGTCTGTTAGAAAAGGACATGACAACAGAACCTGTGCCTGACTTCATACACTATACAGTACGTCCAAATGTTTTGTAGCCACCTGCTCACCCAGTGACTCTTCTGAAATCAGCAGTATTAATACAAAGAGACCTTTTCCCGGATTTCTTACAGTAACAGGCTCTACTCATTTCCTGGATCTGGTCATGTTGATTCCACTCACTTTAACAATGTTTTAAATACAGACTGGCTCCTCCAAACTCCTCTCTAACCATGTTCTGATCATCTGCAGCTCATCATGTGCTGCTCCTCAGTTTGGTTTAAGTTTAAATAATTAATTTTAGTAACAAAAATGGTGGTGTCAACTTTTTCTAATGAGAATTGATTCAGTCCTATTCAGGCATATCGGAGTGTCATTTTGAGTATCTCAAAATACTGAAAGTGTCCGTTTGGGTATCTCCAATTGTCATGTTGCGCATCTTTAAGTGTTTCTTTAGACATATCCAAGTCTTGAGGCATCTACATGTCTTTTTTTTTTTTTTGTTTCTCCAAGAATCCAAGTGTCCTTTTCTTACTCTTCAAGTTGCCTTTGGACATCTTTAGGTGTCCTGTCGGGCGTCTTCCAGTGTCCTTATTTCTTTTGGGGCATCTCCAAGTGTCCTTTTGGCGTCTCCAAGTGTCTTTTTGGCCATCTCCAAGTGTCCTTTCGGGCATCTCCAAGTGTCCTTTCGGGCGTCTCCAAGTGTCCTTTCGGGCGTCTCCAAGTGTCCTTTCGGGCGTCTCCAAGTGTCCTTTCGGGCGTCTCCAAGTGTCCTTTCGGGCATCTCCAAGTGTCCTTTCGGGCGTCTCCAAGTGTCATTTTGGGCATCTCCAGGGGTCCCTTTTGGCTTCTCCAAGTGTCTTTTTGGGCATCTCTAAGTGTCCTTTTTTATAATCTCTAAAAGTCCCTTTTGCATCTCAAGTGTCCTTTCGGGCGTCTCCAAGTGTCCTTTCGGGCGTCTCCAAGTGTCCTTTCGGGCGTCTCCAAGTGTCCTTTCGGGCGTCTCCAAGTGTCCTTTCAGGCGTCTCCAAGTGTCCTTTTTGCGTCTCCAAGTGTCCTTTTGCCCATCTCCAAGTGTCCTTTTGCCCATCTCCAAGTTTCCCTTTTGGCATCTCAAAGTGTCTTTTTGAGCATCTCCAAGTGTCCTTTTGGCCATCTCCCAGTTTCCCTTTGGGCATCTCCAAGTGTCATTTTGGGCATCTCCAGGGGTCCCTTTTGGCTTCTCCAAGTGTCTTTTTGGGCGTCTCCAAGTGTCCTTTTTTATAATCTCTAAAAGTCCCTTTTGCATCTCAAGTGTCCTTTCGGGCGTCTCCAAGTGTCCTTTCGGGCGTCTCCAAGTGTCCTTTCGGGCGTCTCCAAGTGTCCTTTCGGGCGTCTCCAAGTGTCCTTTCGGGCGTCTCCAAGTGTCCTTTTGGGAGTCTCCAAGTGTCCCTTTGGGCATCTCCAAGTGTCATTTTGGGCATCTCCAGGGGTCCCTTTTGGCTTCTCCAAGTGTCTTTTTGGGCGTCTCTAAGTGTCCTTTTTTATAATCTCTAAAAGTCCCTTTTGCATCTCCAAGTGTCCCTTTGGGCACCTCTGAGTGTCCCTTTGGCATCTACAGGTGTCCTATTGGGCATCTTCAAGGGTCCCTTTTGGCGTCTCCAAGGGTCTTTTTGGGCGTCTCCAAGTGTCTTTTTTTCACATCTCTAAATGTCCTTTTGGGCATCTCCAGGTGTCCTTTTGGCGTCTCCAAGTGTCCTTTTTTGCATCTCTAAATGCCTTTTTGGGCATCTCCAAGGGTCCCTTTGGGCATCTCCATGTGTAATTTTGGCGTCTCCAAGTGTCCTTTTGGGCATCTGAGTGACCTTTTGGGAGTCTCAAAGTGTCCTTTTGGGCATCTCCAAGTGTCCTTTTGGGCATCTCCAAGTGTCCTTTTGGGCATCTCCAAATGTCATTTTGGGCATCTCCAGGTGTCCTTTTGGCATCTCCAAGGGTCCCTTTGGGCATCTCCAAGTGTCCTTTTGGGCATCTCCAAGTGTCCTTTTGGGCATCTCCAAATGTCATTTTGGGCATCTCCAGGTGTCCTTTTGGCATCTCCAAGGGTCCCTTTTGGGCATCTCCAATGGTCCCATTTGGAGTCTCCAAGTGTTCTTTTGGTATCTCGAAGTGTCCTTTTGGGCGTCTCGAAGTGTCCTTTTGGGCGTCTCGAAGTGTCCTTTTGGGCGTCTCGAAGTGTCCTTTTGGGCGTCTCCAAGTGTCCTTTTGGGCGTCTCCAAGTGTCCTTTTGGGCGTCTCCAAGTGTCGCTTTGGGCATCTCCAGGTGCTCTTTTGGGTATCTCCAAATGTCCTTTTGGGCATTTCCAAATGTCCTTTTGGGCATCTCCAGGTGTTCTTTTGGTGTCCCTTTGGGCATTTCCAAGTCTCATTTTGGTCACCTCCAGATGTCATTTTGGGCATCTCCTGTTGTCCCTTTGGGCATCCAAATGTCCTTTCGGGCGTCTCCAAGTCTCCTTTTGGTCACCTTCAGATGTCCTTTTGGGCATCTCCAAATGTCCTTTTGGGTGTCTCCAAGTGTCCTTTTCCGCACATTTTACCTATATGTTATTCATTTGAAATAAATACACAGCTGTTGGTGCTATTGGTCAGTTATCAGCTGGAGGCTGTAGCTCACCGATTTAAAACAGAACTATAAATCATGCTGTTTTGGTTGGATTGACACCATTTACTGGCAGCATACAGCTTGTCTAATACTGATAACTCCTCATTTACTGATAACAGGTACTTTATGATAATAGCTTCTTCTTCAAATGCTGGAGCCCGAATATAACTGCTAAACCATTTAAGGTGGAATGAAACCATTAAATAAGAACCTGGCAAGTAACAAACCATTTTTTTATGTATTTAAAATGTGTTTTTATATATTCATATCAGGAATTGCAATGGAATGTGGTACGTAATGTTGTGATTAAATGTAATAAATGTTTACTTTTGGAGTTACAAGTGGAACTTCAGTGAAGTTACATTTGTATCCAGATATTTAGAGTAAAATGTTGGGATAGGCCAACAAAAGACTAGAAAAGGGGTTCTAATAAAAAGGCCGTGTCACAAGGAGCAATTTACTGCTACCTCTCATGACTGGGTATAACAAGAGCATTTTAGAGAGGCAGAGTCTCTCAGAAACAAAGATGGGCAGTGGTTCACCAATTTGCAAAAAAGTAAATGTTCCTTAACATAAAATTTGGATCATCAGAAGTTTCAAAGATTCTGGAGAAATTACTCTGTGCTAGGGGGACAGGAACTACAGACAATAATGAATGCTGGTGATCTTCGGGCCCTCAGGTGGCACTGCATTAAACAGGTGTGATTCTGTACTGGAAATCACTGCATGGACTCAAACACTTACAGAAATCATTGTCTATACAACTGGGGTGGTATATCAATAAAAACAAGTTTGAGATCTTTATCATGAATCATAAATAACCTAATCTAATTATTATCTTCATTAGTCCTTGGGTTAAAGATAAAACCTGCTGGAAAGCAACTCTCCATTAGGGAAGCTGGTGACCACTGGTGTATGATCAGTTTCTTTTATAGCAACACAGTATATTGAGCCATGTCTTTGACATTATACTGCACACTGTTTTAACGGCAGTTCATATGAAATGAATATCCCAGTCAGAAGAGGACCTGGTGCTTGGTCTCCATTAAGAAGGTCACGTTTTCTGTCTGAAACCGAGGCCTGTTTATTTTGTGCCAGAGGACATGGTCAGTGTGCAGGCCTCTCGCTTGTGTCTGGGAGTATTATATGGAACAGTGGCTCTGACCCTGCACACACAGAGCCAGGCAGCACATGACACAATCTCATATTAATAAGTGACACAGGCTCAGTCGCCTCCAGTCCAGGTTCTGTTCTGGATTCTGTAGCACTGAAAGTGAAGTTATTACATTTCTTGTTTTTAGAACTATTGGAAAATTCTCAGAATTGTGACTTGTTTCATTTGGTCATTAACTGTCCACAGTGTTGTCAAATTTGCAACCAGTGTGCTCACATTCATGACCGGAGACTAGGGTTTCCCTGCAGAAAATTGGTTAGTCAAACTGTCTTTATTGACCGAGTGTGTGTGTGTGTGTGTGTTTTCGTTGAGGTACAGCCTATAGGAGACTCTCTCTTGCCCTTCCTCTCTCTCTCACCCTTTCTCTATCTCTCAATATGTTTAGGAAAACATTTATGTAGTTTAAGCAGTTAAAGTAATGCTGCTGTTTTTTTTTTTGTTTGTTTTAATAAAGCACCACAATCATGCTCATTGTTTGTTCCAACAAGATCCAAAACATGGATCCTCTCAGGATGACAGTAGGAAAGAACCCTGGTTTAAAGCATTTAATAAAAGTGCCCCATTCCAACATTTAATTCCAAAAAAACAAAACTTTGTTATGATGAAGATTCATTGTTATTTTGAGTTTAATAAAGGTGCAGCTATATAGAATGCCCTGCCTCTTTATTTTTATTCCACCAAGCCTACCAAAAACATATCGCAATTATACTGAACTGTGGGGTTTATACTGAAGTGTGAACTAGGGGTGTACCCTTGCACCCCTAGTTTGTCCAAAATCTATGTATTTGTGTAAAAAATTAATCAACATTTTCGTCCAGTTACAGTACGGGAACCTAACTCTGCTCGCTGACACACTAAAGCAACTACAGTTAATTTAACCCCCAAGCCCAGACCAGAAAATAAATGAAATTGTCCAGAGCGCTTGGTAAGACAAAGTACGTATAATACAAAAAATTCTTGCATATGGTCTGTTCAAGCCTGTCAATCACTTCATATCTGAGTAGAACCTCTTTCTTTTTATATAGCAGAAAAATGTTTTAAAAAAACTTGGTGAAATTAAAGCTTGTGACAATATTATCACAGCAAAAACTGTTGGTATTAGACCTTGGAGGTGTTCAGTCATTTTAACATATGGGGATGGGTGTGGCTGCGCATCACACCGCAACCAGCCAGGAACGATGCTAGACTTGGGGTGGCTTCAGTTTTAATTGACATTTTCCTGTGCCTACGTTTTCTGTGCTTTACTTGTTTTTACTACTCTACCTGCAATAACAGTTTTGATCAGCATAACCAGTATAACTTGTGTAGGAAATGTTTTCACCTCGATGACCAACCGTTTTCTGCATGGCTCCTGTTTATTGTGAATCTACCCTTCAGTACGGCACAGTTTACGAAATGGGAGTCTATTACCTACAATAGGCTAACATGTGATGTGTGTAGGATGGAATTCAGTGACCTAGTAGCACAAAGTTGACACAGCATCGCAAGACATTCTATTAAGCAGTTAAAAGCTTTTTTATCAAGTGCTGGAATGAACATTAGGATGTTTTATATGACACGGCCACCAGCTAGAGAGGAAGTACCCAAAATATGCCAGAGCGTAGTATGAACAGTCTTCCAGCACTGTTGTTTTACCTCAGGAAACTATGCTAAGTAGCTATGCTAGTCAGGGGGCTGTGTTTTTCAGTGAGGTATGTTGGCTCAGGGGAGTTAGCACGTGTTTTTGTTTTGTTTTGTTTTGTTTAGTTTTTTCTCTCAAAGCGTTTTGTTCTCAATCCACACACACAGTGCTCCAGCTTGTGAAAGCTGCGGGGGTCCTAGGGTGCTGAATCCCCAGTGATTTCACGTCGGATTGAACTCTACCGGCGCTGGAGCTTTGCTTGTGTTGGAGGTCGAACACAAATCAAGTGAAAAGAGCAGGACAGATAAGATGGCTCTGCACACGTCAGAATGTTCTTTTATTTCCACACAAAGACTGTTAAACATGTGTGACAGCCATTTTTTATTGGTCTGTGTGTGTACACACACATTATCCCCACAAAATACTGTGTGAATTGTCTTTCCGAGGTCAGTCTTGAACTCTGTGTTCTTTGTTTGTTTGACGCAGCTGAAGTGATAAGAAGCATACAGCTAGAGAAGAATCTATAAGGTCTTATGCTTATAAGGCAGTGTGTCAGTGTTTTAGGGGTGCTGGTGTGGAGCTAGCCTGCTTGCTATCAAGAAACAGAGCAATCTAGGTTTAAAGCTACTCCAGTAAGAACACTCACTCCACAGAGTGTTCCACAGAGTAAGAGCGATGGCAGTGACCTCGCTGTTACTTGTTCCTGTCTGGAATGTCACATTTTTTACTGTTTACTAATCACAGCCTTTTGCCAATTAGACAAACAAGCTCACCATATTAGTCCCGAGGTATTTAGGCCTTTCTAAATTTACATGTATAAATCTTCCTTTGCGAAGTGCGGCCGCTCTGTTAGTGTGCACTTGAAACAACATGCTCAAATGATCATTACATCACTTGTTCAAAGGTCAGTAAAGCCTATCAGTGCACAATCAAAACATTCCGTGAGTAATCAGTGAAAATGAGAACTATGACGAAACAACATTAAAGGCTAACAGAGGGAGAGATTCCCTTTTAGAGTAGAATAAAGCAAATATCATCAAACGCATTTAAATTCATGAACATGGACCTATTTGTCTTAAAGTGTAGCTGCAAGGCTAACCATGCAGGATGTGAAGAACAGTCTAGAAGATTTTACTTATAAGTATCAAAGTTGTTACCTCAGATTAGGGGTGGGCGATATGGCTCTAAAATAATATCACGATATTTCAGGGTATTTTTGCGATAACGATATACTTGGCAATATAGGAAAACAGACAAATAATTCATTAATTTCTGGAATATAGTATAATAGTATAACAGTATAATCATAATGTGGCAAAATAAATAATATAGAATAAAATGACATAATTCAGCAAAAAATATTGCAGAATATTTTCATGCATATAAACTACAAGCAAAAACTATAAACTAAAACAATTATACAATAAATACACTTAAAGCATCACAGTAAATAATGGACTAATTTTAAGACAAACCATCCCTATTATCACAATATGGATTTTTAATATCATGATATTTCTATGTCACAATATATTGTATATGATATAATATTGCCCACCCCAATTTAGATCCTATTCTTCATAGCCAGGCTAATCGAATCTATAGCCTCATCTAACACTGTATTATTTATTATATGGCACACCACTTTTTTTTAGGTTCTGCTATTTTGTAGTGGTGTCTTGTGCAGAATTCCACAAAGCAGTGCAATATGCTGTGTTCATCGCCCCCACTGTTGTCTTTCGTGGACGTCCAGTTTTTTCTGAGTTACCGAGCTCACTACTATGCTCTATTTTCCCGCAGAATGTACCAAATTGTTGATTTGGCCACTCCTTATATTTGTTGATATAATATCTAAACTTGCATCATCCAATCTTCTCAATATCCATCAACAATTTATAAAGCCACAAATGTTTTAAAGTTTGTTCAGTAAGGATCCATTTTCAAAGCTCTTCCTGCAGACCGGATGGTAACTTTTGAACTGATGAGAAGCATAAGAGTGAGCTTCTTATAGAAGTTGGTTCTTCCGTTGATCCCTCAATAAATGAGGCTTACTGGACTAAGATTCTGAAATCTTCTGAAATGCCAGCCACTGGTACAGCTGACTGCAAAATCTTCTCCTTGTATTTATATGTGTAAGCTCTGGTATTTCGCATGGATTAGTTATCAGGAATCTGCAAATCCTAAGTTTTACAAAAAGGGAAGCGAAACAGCTCGTTGAATATTGTTCAGTATCTTTATTCATTGGGTAGTGACAGTAGAATCTGTGGATGACAGTCACGTGTTTATACATAAAAGAACTTTATTTGTTTTACATTAAATGCTTCATATATTCACACAGTAAAGAACTTAATTACAGAATAAAAAAATTAGATGTGAGCATGGTGTGAGGTTATACCTGACTGCACTGCATCTTGGGATGGGCAATATTGAAGGATGGAAAATGTACTCTTCTATACCCTGATGTACCAAAAGTCATTGGATAGCAGTATGTTAACTGAGTGTTAAGTGTCAGGCTGTTCATGCATTTTGAGATTGTACGATAAACAGCTGTGGGGAAAAAATTAAGAGACCACTTCAGTTTTGGAATCAGTTTCTCTGATTTTGCTGTTTATAGGTATATGTTTGAGTAAAATGAACATTGTTGTTTTATTCTATAAATTACGGACTACATTTCTCCCAGAGCCAAATAAAATTGTCATTTAGAGCATTTAGTGCGTTTATTTGCAGAAAATGAGAAATGGCTGAAATAACAAAAAAGATGCAGAGCTTTCACATCTGAAATAATGCAAAGAAAACAAGTTCATATCATAAAGTTTTAAGAGTTCAGAAATCAATATTTGGTGGAATAACCCTGCTTTTTTATCACAGTTGTCCTGCATCTTGGCATGTTCTCTTCCACCAGTCTTACATGCTGCTTTTGGATAACTTTATGCCACTCCTGGTGCAAAAAGTCAAGCAAGTTTGTTTTGATGGCTCGTGATCGTCTATCTTCCTCTTGAATATATTCCAGAGGTTTTCAATTTGGTAAAAACAAATGAATCTCTATTTTTTCCAGAGCTGTATATCAATAATCTTTCATAGCAGTTGCTGTTGACATATTTGGTTGAAATGTATTTCAGTGTTAACACATTAACACAAATTAGTAGCCATGTAAAAAATAGCATCAGTACTGTGGAGTTCAGATGGTAGATTAATGTTTTCTTTATGCTGAAATATGCATTAAATCTCATAACTTTAATACCTATACCTCAGGTTTCCACCTCCCAAAAATATACAGAATTACCAGCATTTTGACTTTTTAAATGTGATTTTATTCATTATTAATTGCAAAATAATGTTGTGATTGGTGCAATTATTTTTTAGCGATTAAAAGGCTTTAGACTAGATGAAGTAAAGATGTGATTACTTGTGACTAATCACAGACAGTTTTTGGTCATCAATTGACACCACTATTATTCACCCTTACAGTCACAGTAAGAATCTATATAACACGTCATTATATCACTGACCCTGGCTGCACAAAGCACAAATCCTAACCTGAGATAGGAGTGTTCAGTACGAATGCTGGAACGAGTCCCTGAGCCAACAAGGATGACAAACTTCTGCTCTCTTCAAAGGTCAGCGGCTTCTTTCTTCTTTTCTCTTCACCTTCATTCCTGGAAGATATTGATATTTATAAGGGAGGACTGATAGTGAAATTTCACCGACTTTTCTAGTCATGGTCCTCGTCAAAGGCCCAGCGAAAGTCTGCAGAGAGACACTCCTGTATTGTGTCATATAAATGTTTGTCTGTTGGAATGCGCTGCTGTGCATCACCGCATTGCCTGTGCTTTTCCATTTTCTCTGCTTGTGAAAGGTCATCTGAAGCATGCTGTTCTTCACCGTGGGCTACTGGCTTCATCCAGCTAATTATCCTGCTCATGGAAAGTGTCTGTGTATACAGTTCTATCTCAAACACACACACACACAATCCAGCCACCTCTGATAGTACTTGAGTATTCTACTCTCGTGCATCTCATTTACAACAATGGTTCATTAAGAAGTGGGTACTTCAGAGAACTTTGAAGAGATTCAGTTTGATGTCAGTTATTATACTCATACCCATATGGTTAAAGCAGTCTGCTAGATAACTTTTTTAACAGATATAAAATTTTAAATTTTAATATATGTCCATGCTTGATATATGATTAAAACTGCAAACCTTAAAAAGCATCCTAGCCTTAAACTTAATAAACATAATTTATTGTATTAATTCTTATTCTATACCTTAGCTTTATCAATATGACAATATATGACTAGGTATTATTTTTATCCATCAGTTTGCATCCATATCTGTATCAGTATCAGCTCCTACGTTCTTAAAAATCAAGGTTCTAAAAAGCGTTCGAGTGATGCCATAAAACAGGGGTCGGCAATTAAGTTTGGCCACGGGCTAGATATTTTCCAAGCCATTACGTGGAGGGCCACAAAAAATTGTTTTGGAAAATGAATTGTAATGAGATGTAGGGTGCTACAGACTAGTAGCTCTCCAGCCCAGAGGGTTGTTGAACCCAATTGCAGAACAGTTGATTTCAAAGCAGGTTAACCTAAGAAGAAAGGAATAAATAAATAAATAATCACATTGTTCCTCTCATGAGATCGAACCTGTGGTCTCAGGGTCGCGGTTTAATACACTACTGCTGCCCCGGCTACTGAATTGGGACATAGCTGGGGGGAGAAAAGGCCCTTATAAGGATATAGGGAGCCCAAGAATGTGCAGAAAAACAAGAACAGGTGAAAAGTAAAGACGAAAGTCTCGCCGAACGCGACATAGAGACAGGGTTACATGGTTCTTCTGTGGAGGAGGACCTTAAGTTAAGTTTCTAGTCCTGGATTTTGTCGTCCTTGGTAGTTGGGACACTAATTGGCCTATCATTTACATTAACTTTCTCCTTAACTTTCATTATGAACTGAAAACTAGACGCAAGTTCCAGGTTTGAAGGGTTCTATGGGTTCTATGTTGTAGTAACATTTGTTTGGTTTCCCTTGATGCCATTCCATAGAAGAAAAATTATTGAAAGATGGTTCCTGGCTCTTGTATTTAATTGAGCTTGTATATATAAAAATATGCAATTTATGCTCAAGGTCAGAACAGAGTGTTGCTTTTGTGTGAACATTCTGAAAGTCATATGACTTCTCATTACCCATGACTTACTGTCATATTAGTCAAAGTTCTCTATTATTTTACTGTATTAGGCCATTACTCAATTTTATAAGCAGTTTGTTTCTCGTAACTACTCTTGCGTTCTTGCATGTCTTGTCTGTTGTTGTGTGATTTAGTCAGCCAGAGAAACATACGGTCCTCTTTTGAGTTTCAATTTCTCTCAAGGTTTCTTCTTCTACTTCTGGGGGAGTTTTTCGGCCACTCTCATCACTGACTTGTTTAAAGGAGGCTTAGGCCTGGATCTATGGCAACCTGCTTTTTGACAATGATAATACTTTTTTGTATTGAATTGAAAGCAGTACAATGCTCTAAACTGGTCTGCCTTCTATGCCCTTTTTAAGATTAATAAGCTCACCAGCTTGTTCTTTCTTCTTGATGATATTCCACACAGAGACTTCAGTCATTTTAAGGTTTGATCAATGTCTCTAATTTTTTTATTAAAGAGATTTAAGCTTTTGATATTTTAATTGGTACGTTTCTTGTCCTCTTGATGATTTCAGCTTTTGTGATTTTCATTGGTGCATCTCTTGTCCTCTCTGATTTCAGCTCTTGTGATTTTCATTGGTACATCTCTTGTCCATCTCAATGATTTTAGCTTTTGTGATTTTCATTGGTACATCTCTTGTCCTCTTGATGATTTCAGCTCTTGTGATTTTCATTGGTACATCTCTTGTCCTCTCGATGATTTCAGCTTTTGTGATTTTCATTGGTGCATCTCTTGTCCTCTTGATGATTTCAGCTCTTGTGATTTTCATTGGTACATCTCTTGTCCTCTTAATAGTTTCAGCTCTTGTGATTTTCATTGGTACATCTCTTGTCCTCTTGATGATTTCAGCTCTTGTGATTTTCATTGGTACATCTCTTGTCCTCTTAATAGTTTCAGCTCTTGTGATTTTCATTGGTACATCTCTTGTCCTCTTGATGATTTCAGCTCTTGTGAGAGGCAGCTCTTGTCCTCTTAATGGTTTCAGCTCTTGTGATTTTCATTGGTACATCTCTTGTCCTCTTGATGATTTCAGCTCTTGTGATTTTCATTGGTACATCTCTTGTCCTCTTAATGGTTTCAGCTCTTGTGATTTTCATTGGTACATCTCTTGTCCTCTTAATGGTTTCAGCTCTTGTGATTTTCATTGGTACATCTCTTCTCCTCTTGAGGATTTCACCTTTGGTGATTTTCAGTGGTACATCTCTTGTCCTCTTAAAGATTTCATGTTTTTGTGATTTTCATTGGTACGTCTCTTGTCCTCTTGTAGAGCATTGTCTACGACAGACTTCAAAGTTGTTTGAATGCTTAGAAGCAAGCCTAGGTATCTTATGCCTGCAGTAATGAAGCAGTGGCGCTCTACAATAATATGGTATGTTTATATTTGGAGAGTTTAAAAGCTTTAAATTCTTATTCTTTTTCTTGTCAAAAACACAAACTGACATGCATTTCTCCCTTAAGATTTCTAGACTTTTCTTTTATGCATGCACGGCCAGTGAAACACATATAAACCTCCAAACCTCGGTCTACCAGACGGAGTGATTGACAGTGACAATGTAACCTCATGATTTGTTATGGTCACTTTAGTAGAATGACCATGCCGCAGTAATCTGTTAAGAGCTTAGGTCATGCTAGAAGTGCTTGAGGCAGGTTCATAGAACTGCCAATTCTGTGCAGAACGCGAGCCTTTAGAGACTAGAGCAGGCAGAGAATGTGCTGCGTGCCACTCATCATTACCATCACCCTGCTGCTGTTTCCTGACCCATTCCGCTCTGTTTATTCAAGTACATTTGAATTGAAAGTGGATTACTTCACCAGTTAAAGATGGAGCCTGAGGGCTTTTATAGACTCAGGCACAGCCATTGCCAATGAGTCAAGGATTTGTAATGTAGTACCGTGAAATATAGCGAGATATTTATAATTACCTGTGGCAGAGATATTAAGCAGTCCAGGATGTGTGAGTGATTTTGTACAAATATGTCTGGATTTATTTATTATAAGCATTTATTTGTTCAAATAGAAAATAGATTTTCTTAATGAAGCCCAATATTTTTTATCCTAACCCAAACTTTTAGTATGTTTTATCATATGAAAGTCCAGACCAGAGTTTGCACTAAAGTTGATGTGTTTGTTACGTTGTATAGTGTATATTTGGTCCAGTTTAGTTTTGGTTTCACTCTGCAGTTTAGTCAGTGTATGTGGGCTGTGTCTCCCTTTGTCTTACACTGATTGGTTTGTGAGAGAAGCTTTTTTGTAATTGGTCTAAACCTCTTATAAAAGTGCTTTCACATTGCAAACAATCCAGACCGAGACCATCTTCTTTTGGTCAGACCAAATTGTGGTCCTTTGGTCTGGATCCTACACTGGGGCATCTTTTACTCCTGTTATTTCTGTTTGGCCCAAAATAAAAAAGTCAGAAAATACCCCAAAAACAAGGTAGGTTCATTACAGTAAATCGGTGGAAAGTGGAAGTCTGCAGTTCCATCTGGTTGGTGGAACAAACTTACTCTGGACTTCCAGGGAGGAGATTGAAGTTCAGTCAGAGTTTGCAGACTTTAAGCAACTCTTCAGTGACTGTTCAGACACCCACGGACATTTTATTCTTCAGGCCATGAATGGTTGGTCAATCTGCACCATACGTACTGTACACCAATCAGCCTCACTTTAGCAGCACTGCCTGCTGTGGTATCTATATGAACAAACAAACAACTCTTCCAGAAATCAGATCCTTTCTGGCAAGTCATTATATTACAAAAGTACATTTATATATTTAGCAAATGCTTAGAGTTCAGACTTTTCCTTAAACTTACTTACTATAGAAATACTGAAAGCGATCAATTGATATATATATATGTATTTAAGTTTATTTAATGACTGCACTTTTCACAGACATACAGCTCTGGAAAAAAATGAGACTACTTAAAAATGAGTTTCTTTGATTTTACCAAATTGAAAACCTCTGCTTGACTTTTTGCACCAGGAGTGGCCTAAAGTTATCCAAAAGCAGTGTGTAAGACTGGAGAAACATACGGTTGGTGGAGGAGAACATGCCAAGATGCATGAAAACTGTAATTAAAAACCAGGGTTATTCCACCAAATATGGATTTCTGAACTCTTAGAACTTTATGATGATGAACTTGTTTTCTTGGCACTATTTTAGGTCTGAAAGCTTTTTTGTTATTTCAGACATTTTTCATTTTCTGCAAATAAATGCTCTTAATAACAATATTTTTCTTTGGAATTTGGGAGAACTCTTGTCCGTAGTTTATAGAATAAAACAGCAATGTTCATTTTACTTAAACACATATAGAAACTGAAGTGGCATCTTATTTTTTTTTTTTTCCAGAGCTGTATATTTTGACCACTGGCAAGAAAAACAGAAGCTAGCATTCACCCTCTATATCCTTTCGATAACCTTTGCTTGCCCTATTGTCATCCTTAATAGTACAATCATCGAAGGTATTTGAAAACTCATCACGTAACATAGTCCAGTGGACAGATATACTGGTCACATTCACGTTTTGTCATTCAAAAGCAAATACATTTCCTTTGTTTTGGTTGTGAATCAAGTGGCTTTTAATAGTGCTGCTACAGATTCGCTGTAACAGTAAAAGTGTAGGAAGGAGATGCTACTCGCAGTCAAATGTGTTTACACAAACGTATCCCATCACTTGAAGGGCTCTCTTAGTCGAGCGCTGCATTCTTCTGAACAAGGATCATGTAGATGATGAGGATCACGTCACCATACACAATGAACCTCACAGTAACTAATGATCACATTTACCTGTTTTTAGATAATTGCTTTGTTTTTGTTTTGGATTTTTTCTCATATGCAGCTTTCATTTACTGCTTTAAGCTCAAGTGGCTCTGATGTTTTAAGCTGTTGTTTAGGTTGTCCTAAGCTTCTGCAGGTGTGCTGTATCAAATATTGCTCCTAACCAGACTGAAGAAGAGGCAGAGGATGCCCTTCCTGTGATAGGACATTTAGTCAGCAATAGGACTTCTTTCTTTAACAGAGAAATTTGGTGAAATGCACATATTTCAAACTTCCCACCATACTTTACTTTGCCATACTTTAAATATTGAATTATTAATAAAAGTTTTTTGCTATATTTTTTGTTACATTTATCTTTTGCATTAGTATAAAATAAAAGTGTAATATAAATGTTATTCATTGCATTTCTCTCTATACATGCAGCTTCTTTGGCCATGACATTTAGTAAATAGATGATAACAAATTATGTGTTTGTTTTATTATATAGATTTGGTCTGGTTAGGTTTGGTTTCACAGTGCAGTTTAGTGAAGTCACAAAAAAACTATGTCTGTCTGTCATCAGCTACATGGCATCTATCTCTCTCTCTGTGTGACACTGCCTATTTTTTTTTTTTTAAAGGAATACGTCAGTACGTGGGCATGTTATCAATTTGGCGAGTTGTCTTGCCATATGATTCAGGTGATCTGAACTAAGATCCACTCATTTGGTCATTCTTACCAAACTGTAAGAAATCTGAAGTTCATGTATGAGTAGTTATGTTTTTTAAGAACTGAGTGAGACCTGGACGCTATTTGGAGCAGGAAAGTGAAGTGCCACCTAGGGGTGGGCGATATGGCTCTAAAATATTATCACGATATTTCAGGGTATTTTTGCGATAACGATATACTTGGCGATATAGGAAAACAAAACAATAATTAATTAATTTCAGGAATATTGTATAAGAGTAAAACAGCATAATCATAATGTGGCAAAATAAATAATATAGAATAAAGTAATATAATGCAGCAAATAATATTGCAGAATATTAAGTGCATGCATATAAACTGCAAGCTAAAATAATTATACAATAAATACACCTAAAGCTTCACAGTAAATAATAGACTACTTTTAAGACATAACAGCCCTATTATCACGATATGGATTTTTAATATCACGATATTTCTGTGTCACGATATATTGTATACGATATAATATTGCCCACCCCTAGTGCCAAGTCATTTTGAACTCCTAATGCTGTTGTTGCCTCATGACTACAATCTTTTAATTGTTGCTTTAAGCATGCATAAGATAATCTGTATGCGCAAATGTTTGTGGACACCCCTTCTAATGTCATCTGTAGAGAAGTATTACGAATAAATTAGGACACCAGATTATGGAGGAGATTAATATGAACCTGTAGGCACAGGCATGGGTTAGAGGGTGTGAAGTTACCTGGCATTGATCTACGGAGCAGTGGAACCTGGATTCTCTGCAAAGATAGGGAGATTGAAGAAACTATAGATAAGGGTGATAATCCACCATCCTGACCTCACTAACAGTTATTTTGTTGTTGAATGCAATCAAATCCTTACATCATGTCTACAAAATCTAGTAAAAAGTCTTATCTGGACTTTACAGAAGTTACTCTCAACAAAACCAAGATAAAATCTTTTTTTATTACCTTAATTTCAGGAGAAACGATGAATAAGCAGTTATCTTAGTCTTTTTATATATAATCAGCTCTGGAAAAATGAACAACTTGAGTTCATGAATCAGTTTCTCTGATTTTGCTATTTATAGGTATATGTTTGAGTAAAATTAACATTGTTTTTATTACAATTTTTTATTAACTACAGACAACCTTTCTCCCAAATTCCAAATAGAAATATTCTTATTTAGAGCATTTATTTGCAGAAAATGAGAAATGGCAGAAATATCAAATCACAATGTTCATGCATCATGGCATGTTCTCCTCCACCAGTCTTACACACTGCTTTTGGATAACTTTATGCCACTCCTGGTGCAAGAATTCAAGCAGTTCAGCTTGGTTTGGTGGATTGTGATTGTCCATTTGTCTCTTGGTTATATTCCAGAGGTTTTCAATATGGTAAAATAAAAGAAACCCATTATTTCAAAGTAAAACTCTTCATTCAAAGTGCTGTGACTTAATCCCTGCCTGGGACGCTAATCTATAGTGTATCTATAATTTAAACCAGATTAAATAAAGCGCAATCAGATCTTCACCACAGTGGTGAACAAAAGGAAGCTCTGAAAAATGTGGAAACGCATGAATGGAAATTCATGCAGAAGATTCCAGGGAGGTCCCCTGTGTTTTGCTTGTGACGGGTATGGTGCGTTAAAGGTTGTCACACAAACCTGAGGAGAAGTACACCCACTATAAACTTTCCGGGAGCTTTTTAAACACTGCCTGTGCCAGCCCAGAGAGCCAGAGCCGAACCAGGGAGCTTCAGCAAAAATGTCACACATACACACACACACACACACTTGCATGCATGTACACACTCGCACACGCACGTACACACATACACACACACACACACACGCCTCTCGCCAGCCTCACGGGAGATTATATGGTTTCTTTGTATTTATATTACCTTATGTATTTAGATTACATGGCTTCTCTCTATTTCACAAGTTAAACACACACAGCATTATTCATGGAGCTGCAGGGGGACCTGTAGTGTACCAGGATGATTGGTGGGCACTCACAGCCAGCCTGTGATGAAGACTGTGCCACTGGAGGTTAATACAGGACAAAAGCACTATCAGCACACCGGAGTGTGACCGCTACAGTCCTTATGGGAAAAATCAAAACACATCATTACTTACAGCGCAGGCCGCCCTGGACAAGCTATACTGATATTACGCAGTACATCATAAGAAGTAAGCACTAGAAATGCCAGTGTTTTAATTGTGTGTATGAGGAGATTTTCGTGTTTTACATTCAGGTACAAGACCAGGACATAAATGAACTATTTGGCAGTTTTCACCTTAAAATATTATTAAAGCTCACGTGCCACAGAAGAGTTTTAACTAAACACAGGAAAAAGCCACCTACATAAAGCGGGGGAAAAACAGCACGGTGTTAGTCTTTCTCGTCCCCTGCTAAGGACACACCAGGTGTTTGGACTGATGTATGAGCTGAGCATACATGTGATATCTAAAGTTAAAAAAAAAAAAACATTATAGAATTATATACTTCTAGAGCAGGGGTATTTAATTAGAATTCAGTATGGTCCAGTATACCAGGGGACTGCAATCAGCGGCCCGTGAGCCAGATGTGGCCCGCAAGCATGAAACATCTGACCCATGAGGATGTTTGAACTATGAATATATATTTTTTATATAATAATAATAAAATGCTTCTCTGGCCAGATTTTGTGTACATTCCTCCCCTGTCTCTCTCTCTCGCGCTCGGCGTGTCTTTAGTTTCCGTTCTCATTTTACCGCCTGTTCTCGGGCTCCCTATCTCTTCATAAAGGCATTTTTTCCCGGCCGTGTCCCAATTCACTAGCCGAGGCAGCCGCATCTGCACAGAGCGCCGCAAAACACATACAACCATAAAGACAAGAAAAGTTCCGCTGCTTTAAATGAACACTGTAAGAATTAAATTTATCTGAGTAGTTTTTGGGTTTGCATCCACATTGGACAACGTCTGGGTCCGGACCCGGACCGGGGTCCGCCTGTTAGTGACCTCTGCTCTAGAGTATAGATGCTAAATGTGAAGTAGTCCGATACGTGACACTGCATAAAATCTTTACATTTGCTACATTAAGCTTAATGTGCCTACGCAAGAACCTCAAGAATCCAGGTTTGTAGTTGTAGCAGGTCCTCAAAATTTGTATTACTTTACTTGCATCCAAACTCTAAGTTAAATGTAAATGAATCTCCGTGCTGACCCCACACCTAACTTTAATAGTAAACTTAACCTTAACTATTATACAACCTTAAATCCTAACACTAACCATTTGCCTAAAACTTAATTCTAACCCTTATTCTAGCTCTTGAAGGTAAATGATTGACTGCACAGTTCCAATCTTAAGAAATCAAAACATTTGGAGCCATTCTTAAGAAACTATAATATGTGAACATGCAACGTAAAGAAAATGTACTTGAATGGCTTATAGGCTTCAAAAATATATTTAAGCTAAAGGCATTGTAAGTAGTAGCAGCAGTACGAGGAGTGAAAAGAAAATTAATATTTACCACTGCTCTCACCGCCCTAACATAGCATTAGAAATCCCATAGAGCACAAGCTAAAACTAGCCCTATTTTAACTGTGGAAATTGAGTCAGTAAGTGCCAGAGGTGGAAGGTAAAAAAAATACATTCACTCACATTACTGTAATTGAGTAGATTTTATTAGTAATTTGTCATTTTTAAAGTAGTTTTTAAAATAGGTAATTTTACTTTTACTCAAGTACATTTTGACACAAGTAATTTTCTTCGCTACATTGGAAAACTCGTTGGGTAGCGCAACTGAACTTTTCCCTGCAGTGTTTATTACGGTTAGCAGGAGAGACGCTGTGAATCAGCTGTGTAGCCTGGGGTCTGTGCGCACGGCTCGGGGGAACCGGTGTTCTGTCGAATTATGCTACCCATCGATATGTGCTTCTTTACAGGACTGCGCATGCGCCAACCAACATGTTATGTTTTTTTCATGTTTTTTATGATAATTCCTTAAGTTTTTATTGGGAACATTAAGCAATCTGCTTGGATGTTAAACAAAAAAAAACATGTAAATATCAGTTAAATCATAGCAATGGCAAGTTATATAATAATGAATTGTAAAACTATAAAAATACGGTTTATAGTCACCTATATGACCATAACTTTTTAACAGTAAAGAAAAAAAAATGGAAACCTGTGCCACTTGCCAATTTTATGGAGTGGTCTAAACAAATACTGCCTGAAAGGTCCAAATTATTATTTGGAATAATAGTTCATAAAAAACAACAAATAAATAAAAGTAACTACACTCTAAGAAAAGTAAGTACAGATTTGTACCCAAAAGAGTACAAAGCTTGTCGCTGGGGCTGTACCTTATATTGAGGTACAAAAAAGTACCTTTCAGTGAAAGTCCTTTTTTGTACCCATGTTTTTTGTGCCAGTAAAGATTATAAAAATTATAAACATTATCATCAACTAAATATGGCTCAAAAACTTGATGATCCAAAATTGTCTGGCTTTAAAATAAAAAATGTGCAATTTAAATATATATTGTTTATTAGTACAGTGATGCAGAATACTGAATGTACCCTTTGGCTGGTTAAATGGTACAAATCTGTACTTATTGCTGTTAGAAATGACTTTGTACTTCAGAAGGAACAAATCTGACCCTGTAAAGACCAATATTGTACATTTGTGGGTACAATTATGAAGAGTGTACCTTTGAGTACAAAAAAGTACTCATATCGTACCTCTGTTTTTTAGAGTGTATGTAACTTTTACTCTAAGTAAATCTTAAATGGAGTACTTTTTTACTTTTACTCTACTAGATTTTTAGATGGGTACTTTTACTTTTACTTAAGTAGAATTTTGGCAAAATATAAGTACCTTTACTTAATTACACTTTTTCAGTACTTTTTCCACCTCTGGTAAGTGCTAATAAGGGTCACAGTAGGCCATGGATCGAGCTAAAGGAGATTAGTTAAAAAAATGTATTAGATATAATAATTAGAATTATTAGAATTACATATTATGGATTATATGGATTAGATGGATTATACTAGGAAATAAAGCTTTTGTGTCTCTCCATAAATATCGAATCAAATAGTAATAGCCTGAAAGTCTATTGGAACGTATACCTGGTGTCCACACACACATAGCGAGAAGAACAACGCACACCTCCCACTGTTACTAAGAGCAGAAGTAAGTGAATGGACACCATTTCAATGAGGACGAGCATACCAGGCTTGATGTGCTTGCTGGCATGGCCTCTACACCCCTGCTGAAGAGCGTCCTCAGACTAATCATGAGCATAACACACACTTCAGCACCTGCATTATTCCTGCTTACTTATGAGGAGAGCTGGAACAGATTCTCTGTGTATTTAAATGGAAAGTACGAGTGTTAAAGAACAAATCTGTACTGATGTGTCAGTTACAGTCCTGCGCTTTGCCTCAGCCTGATTGACTGTACTGTGAAAGTGCGCAAAATTGCTCTACAAACCCAAACCTTTGCAAAAACAAGTGGAAAAGTATTACGTGCCGTGGACGTACAGTGCTGCGAGACGTGCCTGCAGGAACATTAGCCTCATGTGCTTCAGTGCTTACTTGAGTTATGAAGTAACACATTCTGTAGATGTTGAAATGCAAATTGTGAATTGAGATTTTTTTATATACCTCACCACAGAACAATTCCATTCAGTAGATAAGTGAGCATTCCTAACAGCTCTCAAAAGGAATTCATACGTATGTGACTACAAGGCCATGTCAGGATTCACACAGTGTGTAGTAAATATAGCTATATCCCTGTGTACATGCACAAATGAACACAGTAATTTTATGAGGTGAACGGAGAATGTTACAAATCCACCAGTATAACTTTATTAAGTGAACATAAACTTAAATTTAATCCACAGCTCAGACTAAACCTAAATTTTACATACACCTCAACCTTAACCTAAATCTAACCTACACCTCAGTGTAAACCTGAAAAAACAACTTATCAACCTAAATTTAACCTACACCTCAGCTGATCCTCAACTAAACCTAAACTGAACTCAACACAAACATAAACTTAACTGCCGCCTTAATCTAAATTTAAATTTAACCTACAGCACAACCTTAACTTAACCTAGCCTTCAACTCAAATCTAAACTTAACCTATACCTCAAAGTAGACATGAACCTAGGGTGCTTTCACACCTGAAAGTCCGGACCGTGGTCCGAACCAAGGTTCATGTGTTTGCTACATTGTATATATTTGGTACTCTTATTTTTGTTTTCACACTGGAGTTTAGGAAGCGCACCAAAGACCTTTGTGTGATACTCCTACATCCTTTCATCATCACTTATGTATCGATGTGTTTACTTAACTTGATGCTGATTGGTTTTAGAAGGACATGTGTCTGACGTTGGCGTGTTGAAATTTCAGCGGGTGGTTTATTCGGTGAAAAGCCTTTCCAGGATCAGGATAAAATGAATGAACAGATTAATTTTTTATACCAGCAGCAGCAACTTCAGGCACAGTACTCTAGGTTAGTTCAAATTCACCAAACGAACGTGCTTGTCCTGAAGCAACTGTATCCACAGCTCATTTTTCCTGCTTTTCCGGTTATTTTGAAAGGGTACTGACTGCAGCCTGCAGGAAGGCGGAGTTGGACGTCCAGTGCGTCCAGCACCGCACACTTTGTCAGCATCATGTTTTAGCTCCGCCTCTGAACGGAAGTAAACAATGTACAGGGCACTTAGCGGACTTTAAATATAATGTGCCGCGTCGTCCGGCTTAAATACTGTGTATACACTACATGCTTGTGAGACTGACAAGGCGTGGCGTGGACAAAGTGGATGGGACCGGACGCGCTGGACGTCCAACACCGCCTTCCCACAGGCTGCAGTCAGTAGTAGTTGGTTATTTTTCTTCTTGTGCTGCCGTTGTTGAGGAACGCCTGCTCAGCTTCCTGTAATCGGTCTGAAAGTTCGAACCATTGAGAAAAGTGCTTTCACACTGCAGGCGAACCGGACCATGGTTCAGAAGATCCGGACCGAGACCACCTCTCTTGGTCGGGCCAAAATCTGGTCCTTTGGTCCGGACAGTGGTTCGCGCCCCTTTTACACCTTTTCGGAAAAGTCCGAAAGTCCAGACCAAACAAGGCACGTGTGAAAGCACCCTAAATCTAATAGTCCTTAACCTAAACTTACATCTCTACCTAAACCTAACTTACACCTAAACCTAAATTTAACCCACACCCCAACTTAAATTTAAATTTTGTGCCAGCCTGTTGCTGGCATTAGGCACACAGTGACAATAGATTCATGTTTATCTGTTCATAAGAGTCGTATTCTAGCTGTACATGTGAACATTGTGCACAGAAGGGCTTTGTGAGTAATAATGTAGCTAAAAGTGTTCATCAAAGGGATGCTTATTTTTAGGGTGGCCATCTTTTTTAGTGTAGGAAGTGATGAAACTGTGGTCTGTGCAAAAATTCTAAATGTGTATCCATCCATTTTATTTATTTATGTTTTTTAATTGAACAACTGACATCTGTTGGTTATCTTCATGGTCTTTGTTTTCTAATCTCTGTTTTCTCCTGTAAAGGAACCTAACTCCAATAAACTGCAGGATGAAATGGAAGTGAGAGCGAGAATCTGACCGCAGCCTCGTGTTCCTTTTCTTTCCACATATCGGTGCGTCACAGGCTGGGTTGTGTGATCTCTTTTTAATGAGTTTTGGGTTATGACTGATAGGCTTGTGCTGCTGGTCTTTGGCTTCACCGTTAGGATGCATCTGGAGAGCTGTGAGAAGCTTGCTGATCCTCCTGCAGGGTAATATCTTAATCTGTCTTGGCATCTGTGGTCAGACAAGTGTCATGTTTTTATTCCGGGGAATTCGAGTTATTTTGCTGTTGAACTTGAGCAGGAGGAGCGTTAGAAATTTTCTTTTCTTTTCTCACCTCACAAGTGTTGATGAAGTGCCTGAGTTCAGTGACTCACTTTAAAGGATCAGGCTGCTGATTATTAAATAGTGCTAAATATTTTCAACAAGCACAAGTGGTTCAGCTGTGTTATCTAAACGTGCATTCGCTTAAGAATACTGTAATGTTCTTGTGACGTCAATCTCTCAGGAGAACTGAACTGCGGAGGAACAGTGTGCTTTAGTTAGATCATCACTCAGATTGTAGCCAGAGAAATAGTGATGAACAGATTTATATTCCTGTATTAATAATGGTTTATTTAATACACTGCATGCCGCATATCATAGTAAAGAAACTAGTATTGTGTCCCATGAGTTTTGTCATGTCTAAGGAAAGCTGTTATTTCTGCAAGCGTGGTTATCTGCTCACAAAGACAATTCTAGCCAGATGCCACTGGTCACAATCATTTTTTATGGCAAATTCCTGGTGCGACATGTTACATTGTGGATTAGAAATATTAAATAACTGAATAACTTCCAAGTAAACTGAATAAATATCCTTTTAAATATCCTATTGCCTTGCCATGAGCACACTGGCCATTGCTTAACCTCACTCACAAGGTAGCACCTTACAACATATACAACATTCCCGAGCTTTCCCCTGAAGTAATACTAGGGTTCGTGATCAGTTTCTATTCTGCTACCTCATGACTTGGCATTTCAGTGTATAAAAGTAATATTCCAGTACATATAATAGTATATCTTCGCTGTTCAATGAAAAACAAGTTTCTCCATTTTTGTTGATTTTTTTGTTTACTACATAATTTATTCACGCAAACTGTCCCTGACACTTTATCCATTTTTTTGATGCATAGACCAATATTTTTGGAATTATCCAAAATGACCTGAAATAAACTGTTTACATTTACTTACATTCAAATCTAAGAATGTTTCATCTATCTCCTGTAAAGTTGCTGTTTTGCTTTGATACATGCTTTTCATTGGACAGTGCATATAACATAAAATGAATCTGCCATTGTTCTCAACATTTGGAGGAATGAGCCAATGTAAAAATTCTAAATTAACTTACCGTATTTTTCGCACTATAACATGCACTTAAAATCCTTTAACTTTCTCAAAACTCTTCAGTGTGCCTTTTAATCCAGTGCACCTTATATATGAATTTTATCAGTCAGATTGTAAAGAGCGGTAAAGCCACTCTGCTAAAGTCCAGCGTTATACAGGAGTTTCAGTTTAGTTCTCCAGCAGTATTAGCATTAGCTGCTAACTGTGCTAAGCACTAGCTCTTTGGTTTTTCAGAGTTGAGTATTATCAGCCTGTAGCCTGCTGCTAAGCCGGGCTAGCACTGCTGGAGCAGCATTAGCATTACCCGCTAACCTCACTGACCGCTAGCTCTTTGGCTGTCCAGAGGTGAGTATTATCGGCCTGTAGCCTGCTGCTAACCCCGGCTAGGACCCAGTGGTGAGAACTGCTGAATTTAGAAGAAAAACACAGCGACACCCCTGTTCCTACTACTAGTTATTAGTTACTAGTGTTGCACAAAATGCATCTAAGAATTTGGAGTGCCTTATGTATGAAAATAGACCAGAAAATAGACGTTTATTGATAGTGTGCCTTATAGTCCTTTAACAGTGCAGTTGTTGACTAGGCTAGGTTGAGTAGCTAAGCTTGCATGGGAAATCTAGGCTGCGTTTGTAAATGCAGAACCACTCTCTTTGCACCTTCCCCAGTAAAATAAAGATTCCAGCCAGAAGAATTTGTTAAAAAAATAGTCTACACTCTAAAGCCTAGAAATGTAAACTGTTTTGCTCATTACAGTGGCTTAAATCTATGCTTGGTTTAGGCAAATAGTAGCGTGTAATGTTGACCAATTCATTTCAAGTGTCATGTAGGGTTTGGTTTAGTTGTGGCTTAGGATGTGATGTAATGAGGGCTTGCTTAGGCTTTTCAGACGCTGCACAAGCCATAAACTCTGAAAGTGGGATTAAACAATGGCTGTAAAGCAAGACCCTCTGGCTGTGTATCATTCTGATGTGTAAAACACATCCCTGAAACAATTTAAATGGGTTAACGGGTTCCTCCTAAGCTAGTCATTTTTTTCTGCGGCAGTTTCCGTGTTTCTCTTCACTCTCAAGCGAATATACTGTTGAACACAACCACGAACAAATATCCAACCTTTTTCTGTATTTATTTGGATGTTTAACCTCCCAACTTTCCCCATCAGTTTACATAGCTAATCTCGCATAAGTCACAGTGTTGGTCTGTATGCATCACCTGTCATTTGTGGCTTTTAGCAGCTTTCTAGACTAAACCACATTGGTCATAAAAAGGTAAATGCCACAAAAAGTGCCCTGTGATGTTCAGCACGTTCTACAATTAATAACCCTGCTAATGCCATTGGAGCATTTTAAGCTAATTTTAGGTTTAGAAAGGTTGGTATTTGTGGGTTCTTTGGTAGGTTATTGATTTTATGTTACACGACATGGGAAAGTGAGGCTGACTTTGGACACTGGCGATAAATATGCAACATTTTGGCTGAGACAATTTGTAATAGCAGTGTTATTGCAAGTTCTCTGAAATATGAAGGTGCCAGAAAGACTGCTTTGGAGGAATGCCATAGACCGAAGTGGGCAGTGAGGACCAGGTACCAATACAGTTTACAGATTCTCTTACTTTAAAAGACCTAATAAACCTGGCAATTAACAGGTGAGTTGCATCAGGTGAGCTTGAGCAGGTAAAACAATAAACAGTGCAAGGGTCCAAGTAAGTTTCCTAGGACCATTATTTTGAAGAGTGTACCCAGTAAATATTTTAGAAAATTCAGATTGGATTTAACTACATTAAATTAGTCACTTATGAAGTATCACTGGTTAAATTAGTTTAATTAGTCACTGGTTAAAAAGTCTGCTACTCTAAATACATGACTATTAGCTAAGTAAAATTAATAAAAGATTGAAGGAGTGCTCTCCGAAAGGCATAAAGTTACATCAGATATTTGTTCAACATTTTAAGTGACATTGCTCTAGTGATTTGTAAAAATCTATAGTGAAATAAAAGTGTGTTCACCCAAATAAATTTGCGTTCTTAGTTGTTTCAACGAGATCTTGGGCCTGAATTAATTTGTTAGAGCTATAGCTTGTCCATAAAACACTGAAATCAGTTGTGCTCTATCCTTTTGTGCACTGATACCTGTATAAAAAGCACCTTCATAAAAAAAGTCATCAGAAGAAATCATTTCTTGTATCCTCACCACAAAATTCAGCATCATATATAAGCAAGCATTTCAAAGAAACATCTATACTTAGTAGGGGTGTCACGATTCTCTAAATCCTCGATTCGATTTCATTTTCGATTTGAGGGTCACGATTCGATTTGATTCTCGATTTTCTTGTTTTTTTTTCTTGTTATTATTTTATGCCTCATAAAATTTAAATAATATATTTATTATTATTATTATTATAAATATTATAAATATTATTATTATTATTTATTAAGATATATATGGTAATGCCATCTAGTGACTTTTTTTGGTAGCAACAGTGTGCACTATTAAAACAAGCAGTTTATCAGAGCTGTGTGTGGATGGCTGGTGAAACTGCTCACTTACATGAAGCTGCAGTTCTTCATCAAACCACTAGTCGGAGCTGCAGCAGCAGCACAAGCCCCGCTCTCTTCACTCAGCCACTACTTCAGTACAGCCCAGCCACGGGCTACAGAGCTCAGCCAGTCCGTTTTTACTGTTTCTGTAAACAAATAAAGGTTTTAACCCCACTAACCGGATAATACAGCTCACTACAGTTCATCTTTCAGCCCAAGCAGCTAACAGCAGCAGGTTAGAACAGCCGACACGGAGTCACTGCTGGGATTACATTATAAACAGGTCAGTTAGCGCGCTGCTAACCTCAGGATGTTTATAACTACGGAGTTTAGTGGACACACCACGGCCACCAGGTAAGTCTTTTAAAGGCTACTGAAGACTATTAAAGGCTATTAGAGGTTATTGAAAGCATTATTGGGGGGCAGAAATCAGTACAGGCTGGTTAGATAAGTGATGTGGTGAAACTGTGACTAGCGCTGTCACAGTGATGTTTATTAACGTCATTAAAACAGATTTTGTCAGGTATTGTCTTATAAATATTTACACAACTTATATCTCTCCTGAAAAGCTTTTATTTTAGTCAGAAACACGCTTGTGTTTACTTTATCTGAGAGAAAGATGTTTTTTTAATTCAATGGAAAGCAACAGGTGTAGTCAATTATAAGTTTAAGATTTTTAATCCACCTCACTGTGATCTATAGTCAGTGTTCTCAAGTCACACTGACACACGCATTTCAGCGAGTTCACACGCTCTCACCTGCGCGCACCCACCCCTCCGTTAGATACAGATACAAAACAGTGATCACACTCCCGCCGACACTCAAAACTTGAGAGCCCTGTCTATATTTCTATAAATCCGTTTTCAGTTTCTCCTCCGTGGTTGAAAGGCAGCTGTCTCTCACACAGCAGAACTGAGGGCGGGGCTGCGCTCATGCAGCGGCTCTCTATTTAAATGAATAGGATGCGCTGTGTTGCGTAGCGCTGTGATCTGCGCTGTGATTTGCGTAGCGCGCGCGGGAGGGATCGTCGATCCTCTTTTTGACTTCGATACTCGAGACCATGACCTCATTTCGATTCGATTTCGATAAAATATCGAGATCGTGACACCCCTAATACTTAGTGTAGGCCTAATGTCAGCTCGATTAAAAAACACCACTCCGACTATAAAGCGTGGGGATGGGTGAATCATGTGTTTGTGTTGAAACCAGTGTCAGCCAGCTTTTGCACAGATAAATAGGCCAAAAATCACCAAAAAAAAAAAAAAAAAACTGTGCCCAGGCCTTTTCTTTATTTATTTATTTTTAACTGTAAAAGATGGAAGTAAACTGCAATATAGTTTGAGATAACAAATATATATCTTAAACTTTTAGAAACTTTTAAGACTTTTCGTAATCAGTACATTTTTACTTGCTACCTTATTTATAATAACTGCTATATAAAGGGAACCCGCTGCCCAAACATTTGTATACCTCTGTATTTTGATTGCGGTGGAATTTAAATTAAATCCCAATCAATTGAGCGTATATCAAAGTCAGGCAGTGACAGACTGTGCTGGTAAGATTAGACAGTACTGGATTAGACAGTGCATGTGCCATTCATTGTGCAGTGGAATGGAAAAGAGTGCAGGAATGCTGCCGGTTCCTTTTTTTCTCCTCCAGGTTGTTCTTCAGATCTTAACATTCTATTTACTAGGCATGAAAAAGCTCCTGACCTTTGAATCTGGAGCCTGCAGTCTTTTACAACGTTGTCTTGTCTGTCACTTGACAGTTGACTGCTGTAGTTCTCTCAGCTTAGCCCCAGCTTAGCAAACACTTCTGTTATATTTTCCATTAGAAAAACCTGGGGTCACCGGTATGTCTGCCTGTGCTAGCCAAAACCAGATGGGGTTTTCCTATAAACAAGTGTACAGAGAATATTTATACAGTCTATGGCACCTGACGCCATAACACTCATGACATTCTGTTTAGTAGCCAATGTTGCCATAAGTCACTTTAGAGAATTAAGTAAATATTTTCAATATAGCCATGCTATTGTTTATTATAGAATGGCAAAAGCTCTAAATCTTGCCAAATCCTCGGTTAAAAAAAAAATTCATTTAATAACAGCTTGTCCTGTGAGGTGTGCTGTTTTTCACGCCGGCACCTTTTTGTTATTCGCGGCTCTATTTACTGTGGAGTAGATGCTAAAACGCTTCTTCTGCGAGGCGTTTGAAACACATCACACACCGACCATTAGAGCCAGGCTTTCAGATTTCACCTCAGCTGCTCATAAAACCTCTGATTAGTGCATTTGCACCTCGTTTGTTAGAAATGTCACCCCACAAAATTTCACGTTTACATTCCAGTTGATTACTAGTCGCCATCCAGCTCAGCTCATCAAGTCTAGGCGCTTAATTGTTGTCTGGATACATTCAGCACTCCAGCTATTTATATCTAGATACACAATAGATATTGACCCATGATTTATTACTACATAAGTAAAAGTAAATAACTTTACATTAATCTTCTTTTTTTTTTTTAACTCCGGATGCTATTATGGTGCATCTGCCTGGCCATCACAAAAAAAAACACCTTTAGCTTTGATTGCTGCACGCTTTCACTGTGGCATTGTTTCAATAAGCTTCTACAATGTCACAAGATTTATTTCAATCCAGTGTTGCATACATTTTTATCAAGATCTTGCAGCATTGATGATGGCATAGTCTGACCACTGCACAAAACCTTCTCCAGCACATCCCAAAGATTGGTGTCCAATCCAGGTGGGAAAATGATGATCTCATGCTCCCTGAATCACTCTTTCACAATTCCATCCCAGTGAATCCTGACATTGTCATCTTGGAATTTGCCCGTATCATCAGGGAAGAAAAAATCTATTGATGAAATAACCTGGTCTATATTCAGTATATTCAGGTAGTCAGCTGACTTCATTCATTCAGCACATACTGTTGCTGAACCTAGACCTGACCACCTGCAGCATCAACCCCACATCATTTACTTACTTAAATCCAGATGGTGACTTTTTTAATATTATTATCAGAATATTGTATTTTTGCCCTTAAAAGATTTATTTCTTCCCACTACACAGAAATCAGAATTTCTCTGCTTAATCACTGGCCTTTGATGTTACAAACATGTTGAATTGTTCATGATCAACCTTAATCTGTTTCAAATATACTTTTTGGATGTCAGTGATATCAAATATTAATTTCTTAAAGAGGCACAGGTATCCCAGTAAAACAGAGTGGATAGGAACATGTTTAAATAGTTTGGTATTTTGTAAAAAAAAAAAAAAATAGCAAAAGGAATAATTAAAACTTCTACATTACTAAATAACATATTTAAAACGTTTGAAAACAAAAACATGTTTGCTTTTCAATCTTTAAAAATATTTATTCAGCTTGTCCAGGCAGCAGTGGACATGACAGAAACCCACCTATCAAAGAAAACAAATAAAATTGTATAAAATGTACTAAAAGTAAAAGTACTTTGCATTGTACTCCATTCCTCTATGTGTAATATTGCATTCATTTAGAGGAAATGTTAAAAATCTTAAAAATGTATTATTATACAGTGTTTGTATGAAATTGAAACAACTATAGTGCTGGCACAATTAATTAATTAATTAGATACTGCCCCAGTTAAAAATGCTGTATAATAATTCTCACAGCCCCAGGATCATTATATAATAAAGCGGGGAAAAGTATCCTAGTGTTAGGCTAATTCCTCCTCAGACTCATCTTGAGGCAAGTCCTGGAATAACCCCAACATAAATAAGGAAAGCAATGAAAACCTCCCATAAATTTGGCCATGGTTCAACTCAACTGGTGGTCAGCGAAGGGGGGGTTGGCGGGGGGGTGGAAGTGAGCAAAAGTGAGAGAAGAGGAAGATGATTAAAAATGACAATAGGAAAGAAAACACACGGCATAAAGCTGTTGGAAATTAATTTCTCAATGAAAGCTGCCTCCTGCTGATGACGGCTGGTCGGGGTGGCTTTGATGTGAACCTAACGACTTATTTTACAACTCCGTCCCGGAGGAGACCACCCTGCAAACTCCAGTTCTGATTAAATCAGCTGCCCTTTACAATGCTGACTCTGAGAATACAAATGAACCAACCCACCATTAAACATCAGCCCGGGCTGCCCAGCCGCCTGCCGAATTTACTACGATGACATTATGGATATGATAATCAGGGTCTGTAACAGACAGTAACAAAATTCCATTATACATCTTAACTCTCATCTGAACAGGTAACATCAAATTCTGAACATCAGAGATGCTATCGTCCTCTTTAAAGCTGCGTCTCTCGCTGTTTTACAGCAGTTCTCTGGGTGGCATCGGCGCTGTTCTGTGACATGGCACACATCTGGCATGCTTATCCGGCGACGCTGCTGTGCTCCTAACTGTCACCAGTATATAAATGGCCAGGATTCCATCTGAGAAAGGGTTTTTAAGTCTTGCCCATCAGTTAAGAGCTCATTAAAAGCCTTCTCCTGGAACAGAAGGAGGAGGTACGTAATCCTCTGGAACCGTTTTTTTTCCCTGAATTCTCTCTTATCTAGGTGTTGTAGTTTTTCCTTTGTTACTTGGTGGTGATCTCTGGGTATTCCGTAACTTAAAGCCAGTCAGCAGATTGAAAGAAATTCCATAGAATTTTTTAAGCATCTGTATAATCAAACAGCTTCAGATAAAAAAATACAAAAAATATATATGTTTGTTTGCTGTGACAACGCTCATTAAAAAAAAAACGTTCATCATTTCTTTACAGTGAAAATATAAACAGTATGAAAGTTGTGATGTCATAGATTGTGATGTCTAATATTAATTTCTTAAAGTGGTGGAATTATCCCCAGATAACAGGGTGCACATGGACATGTTTATTTTGTGAATTACTAAACATTTTTAATAATTTTAATTTCTAATAATATAGGCCCCTATGATTTCTGTGATGCAGGCAATATGGACAGAATCATTGAATTCAGTCATAAAAACAGGTTTAAGATACAAAGACAGAAATAAGCAAATTTAGTAAAAAAAATGGTGGTGTCAATCGCTTAAAAAATATGGTATTCTTCTTAAGACACCAGTTTTTAAAGTGGATATTTAAATGTAAATAAAATAAATATTGTAAGAAATGTAAAATGCAAATACATTTGTTTTATTAAAATACTAGTATATACTTGTGTGGCAAATTGGATAGAGGAAACCTTTTTTTGTACTTTATTGTGAACATCAACAACAGGACATACCGGCCGAAAGAGTCTTAGGTGTGGAGTCCGGATGCACACACAGCCCTGTCACATGGTCCTGTGCATAACCATGTGAACAGGACGCATAAATGCGCGAGGATACGTGGTCACTTTAACGCTTTAATGCTGACAGCCCTATAAAAAAATATATATATATATCTACAGTTTGTTTGCAATTAATACAAAGTTTGCTAAACAAAAAAAAAACGTGTAAAGATAATAAAACACCAACCTGAATACCTTAAATCAGTTTTCTGCATAGTAGATTCCACCAGTAAGGACATAATTTCCTCTAGAATGGCACATTTCCCTTTAAACCAGACTGACAGACTTTGTTTAGATTTTAGAGATTCAACAAAAAATTATTAAATCATCCTTTAAATGAGAATAATAGTAGACTCTGTAATGTCTACATTTTAACTATAATAAAAGCACTGATTAGTCAAGTGTCAAGAAGTATATTCACTTTGCACTGATTTGACAAATTCTGGCCTTGAAAGTAAAGAGCATTATAAGCCTGAGAGCAAAATAAATAAAATTTATACTTATGGACCAGATTGTAAAACATACTAGAAAGTCGTATTGGCTTTTATTTCATTATCAGATTAGATTTGAAATAATGTGTTGGACAGTGTCCATCGTTCAGAAAGCTCTGGTACGTTAGCAAGGCTTTTTGGCCTCCCAGATGTGCAAGAAATTGGCAGCAGGGCTTCGATAACACAAGTATTTTTACAAGCCGCAACATTTTGGGGGGAATTAATGTCCTTCAAGTCATCTAAGTGGCTTTGAAAACATAGCTTATTAAAGAAAACACAGATGTGTGTTTGCAGTGCCCTATGCGGTTTGTTGCTGTAGATGATGTACTATACATACAGAGGCCTTGGCTTGTGGAGGAGCAGGAGAAGGCCTCGTTTTTCACTGGGACACGTTGAGGGGGCTCTCAAAGCTACTGAATCGCGAGCGTGTGTGTGTGTGTGTGTTTGTGTGTGTAGCACTATCCTGAAATAGAGGCCCTAGCGAGGCCTGCACTCTGTAAATTCTGTAAATTAATAAGTTGGCTGGCGCGCTGGCTGGGAGATACATTTGTGGACTTTAAGTGAGCTTACGCTTTGTAAATAAACAGGCTCACTCTGGTTGCTGCTGAATGTCTTCCGGCTTAAATGGGTTTTAAGCAGAATCAACAGAGAGACGCCGCTTCATGTTCTCTGCAATATGGCGCAAAATCAAGGCTGTTATAAAGCTGCTGCAACAACAGGGACGAGGTTTAGCCGCTAAATGACGTAGCGAGTGGTTCAACATTTGAATGTTTGGTGAGTCAAAGCGCATTATTATGCCGGGTTGTCACTGAGCAAATGTAAAATGACGCACTGCTGCCGTTGTTCTGCATTAAATATGGCTGTCGTGTCCTGACGAGTGTGTCTTGGCAGGGTGACAGACTGTGGGTGATCTGAAAGGAAGGGGAGCGTGGCCAGGGCCATGAACGCAGTGAAGAGCGCTGAGCAGAGGCCTGAACTCATCCATGGCTGCAGGAACACAGGGAACCCCAACGGCCAGGCCGGCTCCAGGCCCACGCCGAACACACACCGAAAGAACGGTGAGTGGAGATGCTGGAAATGATGCATGGTAACGGTCTGAAGTGGTAAAAAATGGCTAAATCCTTAAGTTAACACCAAAATACCATACCATAATAAAATGCCTTGATTTTGACCATTTTGACGCTATAAACATTTAATCACAAGACTAAAGTATGGCCCACACAATGTCTATACACACAGATTATTGCAAAAAATGTAGGTATTAGAGGCAATGATTTTGTAAAGACTTGTGATAATTCAAAATAATCAGTGTATGCTTAAACCCTCTTTATTTTTACTTCTGTATAAAATCTATTTGCTTAGAGTATCTACAGCTCTGGAAAAAAATAAGAGACCACTTCAGTTTCTGAATCAGTTTCTCTGATTTTGCTATTTATAGTTATTTGTTTGAGTAAAATGAACATTTTTTTATATTCTATAAACTACAGACAACATTTCTACTAAATTCTAAATAAAATATAAAAAAAATTAGAGCATTGATTTAAATAAGAAAATAAGAAATGGCTGAAATAACAAAAAGATGCAGAGCTTTCAGCCCTTAAATAATGCAAAGAAAACAAGTTCATATTCATAAATCAAATCCATATTTGTTGGAATAACCCTGGTTTTTAATCACAGTTTTTCATGCATCTTGGCATGTGCTCCTCCACCAATCTTACACACTGCTTTTGTATAATTTATGCCACCTCTGGTGCAAAAAGTCAAGCAGTTCAGCTTAGGTAAAATCAGCTCAGGTTATACAGTGTGTACAGTTCTCACAGTACAGTTCTTTAAATGTTCCCCTTAGTCCACCCATGCAGTCTGTTCCTGCTTCATGCTGAATGTAAATGGTTGTACTGTTTATAATTGAGAATAGGCCCATGTGCAAAAACCTGCCATTGATCTGCACTGACGCGTTACTGTATGCGTGATCGGACATGGCTGGAAGCACTGGTCTGTAATCAGTGCGTGACCAGTGGTTTAATCATTATTCTGTAGCATCTAAAAGCATGAAGATTCCTCTTTAAGAAAAACTCTTATTTTGGCCAACATACATACCAGGTAAATAGGTAAGTATGCAAGGTGCCGTTTTGCCAAGTATCTCCCCGGGCCAGATAAAACAAGATTGTTTGAACATTTTATTAGAAGCAGCTGATGACTAATCCATGCTGAAATATCAGTGCGCTCCGCTTTTCCACTTCACAGTCTAATCAAACCGGCTCAAATGCCACTCGAATCACAAGGTTTTTGAGGATGAAAGTATTTGTGGAATCCTGCGATAGAAACTGTATTTTTAGCATGATGGATCCCTGGACTCCCAGCCTGAACGGTGAGAGAAATACAGCGTTTCCCACTTCACTCTAAGAGCCGCCTCAGTTTTCCATGATGTCATGTGTGTTGCTTTGGTGAAAGAAACCGAGGAGACGAATGAGCGTGAGCTTCAGTATCCTTTAGCCATTCAGCTTTTTTTCTGTTCCCCCTCTCGTTATTATTATTTTTTCCCCTCCAAATGATTCTAATGCCTTAAGAACTTGAGCGTGTAGTCCTGTTCCGCTGCCAAACCTCTAAAACCCCAATCTAAATTGAAGATAAGGCCCATGCAGTCCCGGTCTCTCTGCTTATTTACATAAAGCGTCTGGTAATTGAAGGAGCTCCTTTTTGTCTCTGTGTGTTGTGGAGTGAAGTGGCCAGGCCAGACCCCCTCTTTACTGGCCTTAAAAACATGAGCTGGGTTTGGAGTGGCTATATGCAGCAGAGGAGAATAACACTATGTAACTATAAATATTAGAGCTGAACTCTGTGAAGAACAACAGCCTCGGCCATTATGTTGTCAAAAAGTATTTTTGTAATGACCCTAGAAACGCCAATAAATGAAGGCAAAATAAGAACACGCACTTACAGTCTAGAGTGTTTATCAGCATCTTATAACTCATCTAGTCTCAAACATCACTGACCCTATTCTAGATTTTTCTTGTATTTAATTTTTTGTTTAAAGAAACAGTTTACAGAAATCAGTGCTAAATTAGAAGGAATGTGTGAAATAGCTACAGCAGTCAATTTCAAAACACTGGAAAGATAACCGATGAGACATACTCTGTGAGCTGATCAGTGAATGTATACGTTTGCAATGTTTTTATTGTTTGAAAATTATAAATGACTCTGTTAGTTTGGCTGCATTACACTGTGTGTGCTGTTGTGTTCTATACATGGTAACCCAGGGGGTGGAAGTTGGGCTGGGGGGATGGCAGTGGGCATGTTCTGAGGCTGAAATAACAAAAAAAAAGATGCAGGGCTTTCAGACCTCAAATAATGCAGAGAAAACAAGTTCATATTCATAAAGTTTTTAAGAGTTCAGAAGTCAATATTTGGTGGAATAACCCTGTTTTTAATCACAGTTTTCATGCATCTTGGCATGTTCTCCTCCACCAATCTTGCACACTGCTTTTGGATAACTTTATGCCACTCCTGGTGCAAAAATTCAAGCAGTTCAGTTTGGTTTGATGGCTTGTGATCATCCATCTTCCTCTTGATTATATTCCAGAGGTTTTTAATTTGGTAACATCGAAGAAACTCATTTTTTAGGTGATCGCTTATTTTTTTTTCTCAGAGCTGTATATTGTGAACACCTTTATTTTTAAGCTTATTTCATTAATGAAACTACACTGCTGTTCAGAAGCCTGAAACTGCACACTGCAGCTGAAAGTGATAAATGATGGATGGTGATCTTTGCTTATTTCTTCTTAATCTCATACAGCTCTATTACTTAGACTTGCTGGACCAGTGTTATGCATTAACGTGAGTGTATCAGACGTCTGCTCTTGGCCTTGAGCCAGAGACCCCTGAATGTCCTTACTCTCCCATCATGTGAACTAATCTCTTTGAGCTGGAGAGAGTGCCTCTTGTGTGTGATTTGAACAGATCATGCATATGGAGTTATCCACAACACTCTCTAGCCCTCAAGACAATCAACTCATGATGCATTTTTTCTCAAGATAATCTGCTTTATCTACGTAATATGTTGCCAACAGGTTTCACAGCTTCCCTGATCATCTGAATTAATAGACATAAGCTAAAGTCTGTAAATAAGCATTTAAAACGGTTTATAACATGATGTAGTGTAAAAACTGCAACTACAGTCATTACAGATTAGACAGATATGACAGAGTCATAAATGTGTGTTTAAATAAATGTTTACTGTACTTACATAAGCAGCTGTCTAAGTTGTGAGGTGTTATCTTGTGAGAGAGAGTTTAAGTGAGCGAGGCCTGATGGCAAATACCAGAATATATCATAATTGGAGCACAAGTAAAACATTAAGATATAGATTTAATTTAATACCAGCAAATTCTGGAAAACCCACAAATGTTTTGTCATGCCCATTTTTTGTAACTAAACTAAATATCATTAAAAAAACCTGTGAATAAGTTAAAAAAAAGAGCAGCACAAAAGCTGTTCATATAAAAGAATGGCTAAAAAGCCTGTGTAAAAGAACTAAAATATTTAAGTCATGATCATGAAGAATGCTAAACTTTTGTTTCAGCCACTTTTTTCAGTTTTATGATTTTGAAATGTTAAAAAAAAATTAACCTAAAAAGGTACCCTTGCTTAAAATGTTTTTTAAAAAAAAGTAATATTTCATCTTTAAATATATGGCTAAGGAACACTAATATAAAGTATACATATAATGCAGAATGTACAGAGGGTACAGTTTTATTGTAAATTAGTGTACTAATAAATGAGGTGGCACTCTGAATGTGGCTTAAAACACCTTGGTGGCCTGATGTGTTGAAAGAGACCACATGATGGCATCGTTCACACAAAAGAAGGCTCAGGCACCTTTTCACTCACGCTTGTGTTTACATGATGACAGTAATCGTGCCACGCTGCTTTATTTTGTGGCGATGCGGTCATAAAGTACTGACAGACTGACGCACAGTTCAGCCTTACTTTATGATTATGTTTCCAGTACAGGACTAAGTGAGGATGTCTGTCTAAGTCTTGTGTTGCTTTAAGTCATGTTTGGTCGGCTCACACTAAACATGTGTTTCAGATCAGAACCAAGTGCCCCTGTCTTCTGATGTGCTACTGTTTACCAAACAGGATCTTTCTCCAACAGGCCTCATTTTTGTTAGCTCAGTTGACAGTGGAATAAAATGCTTGTCAGGAGACTGTAAACCAAACTAGGAAAGGACTGTTAGGAATGCTGCTTTCTTGAAACATTTTAATAGCACTATCTTCACACTG
Organism: Astyanax mexicanus; assembly: GCF_023375975.1. NCBI lineage: Eukaryota > Metazoa > Chordata > Actinopteri > Characiformes > Acestrorhamphidae > Astyanax > Astyanax mexicanus. The sequence goes on from NC_064422.1 coordinate 27,307,340, forward strand.
TCCATTTCCTGAGGGACAAGGTGAGTGATTTCATCTTAAAAAAAAATAGATTAATAAATAAAGCTCCTTTCACTGCTTCAGATAAGTGCTGTAAACCACATTTTGTGGTTTTGATCTGTTTAATTAATTGGTTATTGTACACTGGCATACTGTGACGTGTCGTAGAAGAGCAGTAAGTAAATGGATTGAAATCAGGTTCACAGCGAAAACAAGAGTGTTGAAAATTCAGAGTTAAACAGCTGAGAGTTGATTTTCTCTCTCAAAGTGTAATTTTAACTCTTTCAGATTTAAATGGTGTTCAGTGTTGGAGTTATTTGACAGAGTTGAATATTTCAGTGTTAATCCCACTTAACCCAATAAATACCGGCCAACTCCACAGAGATTTAATTAAACTCCGCCCAGTTAAACACGTTATTTGCATAATGGGTGTGTCCCCCAGATCCCAACTTTCCATCAGTGTAAAATCTTGCCCACCAGGGCTACCTTCCATTGGGTATTGTGTTATATTTAGTTTAATGGTTGTTTGTCTCGCCAATATATTGTAGGCTATAAGAGCAAGTTAACATACTTTGTACAGTAAATTGTGATAAAGTGTTGGTAATGCACTAAGAAATACAGTGGAAAATTACACGCTAACCTGTCCTGAATAGTAATTAAATAATAAAAAGTCATATTAATTGACTAATCTTCTTTTCATTTATATATTTTTTAACTCTTTTCAGTTAGTGTAATGATTTAGGAAGTTAAAGAAATGTTGAGTTAAAAAGGAAATCTGGCAAGGTGTTAAATTTTACTATTTTGAAAGTGTTGATTTAACTCCAAAGAGTGTGGACTTACATAAACCCTGAAAAATAGTTAAAATCAACTCTGTGGGAGTTAATTTAACACTTGCTTTTTGCTGTGTTACGTCTTGTATATGTCATGAGGTGCTATATTGTGAGTGAGGTTGATCACTGGCCAGAAATTGAAGTGACACAAATTATCAGGATTTGTAAAGGCCTGATGGGGTTTGCAAACAATATAACATTTCTCAATTCACAGTTTTACATGTGAATCTAGCATAAATCCCATCAATATTTACATCTAACTAACATGAATAACAAATCAATGCAGAATAAGTATTTCAGCTTCTATGGAGCATGACAAAAGTCATGGGACATGATTCTAGTTCCTGTATGGTGTTTGATTCGTTCCTAAAAAGCAAATAAGCACGTTCTGTTAATTTAATGAATGTCTTACAGTGTGTTCTTCTGTATGATTTTCCAACTAATATTTTGTGATGTTTGAGTGTGAAGAATCTTTTTTAGCTAAAACAGTTTCCACATAATGTAAATGTTCCTCCAGAAACCCTTCAGTTAGAGCAGAACAGGGGTGACTAGGCACGTCACAGTAACTCCTTTTTTTGGACAACATATTGTCCCAGAGATAATTGAAGTAAACTTTGTCATTTTGCCATTTTAAGACCATTTAATTCAATTTACCTAATGATTAGATAACAGCAGGACAATGGACAATGGACTTGATTAATAATAGTTTTGGAGAGATATGTGTTTATTTCACCTGCCACAGTCAACGCTGTATGTTTAGAGGTGCCGTTTTTTTGCTTTGGTTATTGCGTGACTCACAATAAGATATATTAGTGAAGTTCATACTTAAAGCACACGCAAGAAACACAATGGACGATATCACGGTCACCAAAAAAGAGTGTTGTACAGTAAATTGAATCTAATTACTGCCTCCATGAATGCTTGATCAGTTGAAAGGGGTGTTTTAGATTTGGGATGGAGGTGTAACCTGTAGGATGGTAGCTCTCCAGGAGTAGGTTTGGTGACCCCTTATGTAGAACCTTTTAAACATTGAAAAGTTTCTCCACAGTTCTCACAGTTCTTTGCAAACATGCTTCTTCTTCTGTATCTTTGTGGTTCATATTGTTGTTAATCAAACAATGTAATTTACCTTATTTTATCATCACAGTTTGACCAGCAGTTTTATTCTAATGTATTCTTAATTCAGTTTGTTAGAGCTATGAATTGTTCAGTAATTGGTAGGGAATGCCAGGTGATGCAGAATGACTCCTCAGACTCTGTCCCAACAACCAGCAGCAACCAGTCTAACTTAGACTCTGAGAATTAAAGATTGCTTCCCACTAAGGTAATTAGAAGATAGTAAAGGGTGAAGTGAGTTAACCAGAACTTTAAAGGTCAAGATAAGATCTGTAAGATCGTACGTTGGACCTCTGGTGTCCACATTCAGCATAGGTATTAAGAAAAATCAATGGTATATATAAAGGATATATACAATCTAAGTGCAGAAAGACTCCAGACTTTAGAAAACTGTCTCAATTAATCAATCAACTGTCTACCAGCAGTATATCAGGGTTTATGTCAAAGAAATCAGTGTTTTGCCGAATTGTGAAGTCGATAATGGAAAGAAATGTCCTGAATTGATACTGATATAAGGCATGCAGGATTCTTTTGAAGCACACCATCATTTCCAAAAGGAATAAAAATATTCAAGAATGAATTCTTCGGAACATACAATCAATAGCCCTGGCCCGGCATTAAAGATCCTGATTGTTTAGTTGCTTTAATAATGATGAGGGAGCTTCCGCACAACAGCAGTGCCTTTACCTTTTTTCCTTTGTTTCATAGCCATTTCATGCGAACCAAAATGTCACCTGATCCTATCTTGAAAGTAAAATGAGGGGAGGAAGGAGGCTCTGACAAAACAATTTTTGGCTCATAGGTTCAGAAAAACACCTGCTTGAAAAAAAAAAAAAAAAAAAGGCCTTTATTGTTACAGTCTGGGGAAGGCCGAACGCTGCTGTGTGATTCTTTCATGTGAATTCCATGCTGGTGTTGCGGTGACTCTGGGTGAGAGATTACACCCATCTGTTTGAAATTGCGCAGCGAGGCGGGTGAAAATGAAGCACTTGATCTCCTAGGTTATGAAAACTCAGAGGTTACGAGAACTGCGAGAAGATGCTGAATGGAGCGACTGTGACAAAAGAGGACCAGGAAGCAACGTGATGCTGGGAAGGCCGTGAGGCTTTTCAGATTTGTTTATCAGCCAGAGAGTGACATTGTTTAATTGTAGGTGAAAATCATAATATGGCTCGTTTGATCTACTCTGCAATAACATTCGCCAAAGTTTCGAGCTGATATCCGATATCTTGCTGAAGTCTCGCGTTGAATTCGCTTCTCGTCCAAGACTACTCTGTTTACTCCGAAAGGTCTCACATAATTTATCAGCTAAGAAAATACCAAAAAAACAAAAAAAAAAGCCAAAACGTTGGTGGTAGTGTGCCAAAGCACGCTGCTGATACGATCAGTGCAAAATAAAAACAAAGATCCCGGGCCCAGCATTTTCTCATTAAGGAACAGGTGGAATGCACAGCGATGTATTATGCCTGCTGTTGTTCCACAGCTCCAGTTCATCCATGAAATTACTCACATGTACATCCATCATTTGATTTGAGCTTTGAAGGGAGCTGGTAATGAGGATTAGTTGACGGATAATGCGCTTTTTGGCCATCGGCGTCTGGCTCTCGTGTCGGTAAATATAAATAGATATTTATGGGCCAGAAGATTGAGGTATGAAATGAGATGAAGAGGAAAAGAATAAACATCGAATTTTAAAAGCGAGTGAAAAATGTTTGAAGGCCGAGTTTCTGGTGCCTCCCGGGAACTCGGGTAATTGGTATCACATTGAGTCGTATTATAGTAAAACGTTATTGAAAACTATACCCGCTCTTGAGCTCAAAAGCATAAATAAGGCATCATTACTTTTGTTGCAGCCCTGTTTTGCACATATGGCATATGTTCACTTGACTGGACATTGATAGTTGATTTTGTTGTAAGCTTTGAAAAATCCGCTCCCACAGCCAAGAGCTGTTCACCTATCTGGAATGTACAGTTGAAATTGGTTTGGAGCTCACAGCAATAAAGGGCACATTAGAGAGCCATGGCAGACCTTCACTATACTTTTCTCCTCACTCATAAGTTAATTAATTATATCTGCGCTCGGGTTTACACGTAGGAAGATGAGGTCATACGGCTGAAATGAATCTGAGGCTCGTTTAAGTGCTTTATTATAACAAATGGCTCCTTAATGGCTTATCAGACTGAACATATTTTATAGAGACATTTAAACAGACTTTAAAACTGGTGACTATCCATAGTAAGTTGTAAACCCACCATTGAAGCACATGCACACAATTTCCATTGGCTTTTTTACACGGAATAATAGATATACTTTTGTACCAACCTGGAAAAAAAAAAACTCTTAATATGTTGCACCTAAATCTTTTTTTTTTTTTTTTTTTATGAAATTATATTTATGATTTAATTAAAATCTAACATTTTGATTTAAAATTAATAAATAAAAATAATACCTAAGGATAAAAAAATAACTTGTAGTACCCGTCAAAAGTTTCTCATACAATGTTTAATTATTTATTTAATTAATTTTCTATACTGAAAATTTCTAAAGACATGAACACAATTAAAAGACACATTAAGTGTGCAAATCTGTCATCAAATCAAAGTGTGGATACTAGCTTTAATGTTTTTTAACATGATTGTACAATGTAAAAAATCCTAAAAAGAAAAACAAATTGAATGAGTAGAGGTGTTTCCAAACTTTTGACAGGTTTCATATATAAGGACAGTTTACATTTCCCAACATTGTTACAGCTTTTTTTTTGCTTTTTTTTTTTTTAATTTTGAAAAAACAAAAATCATGTTTTCTTTTACTTCTCAGTTATAGTTTTTACTTTTTACTTAATTTTGTTACTTCAGTGATACTTATGATTTTCTAATACAGACTAAAAATTCCAATTATAGCTTAATGTAGTATAAAGGTTATAAAATAGTTTAGAAAAACTAAAAAAAAAGAATTATTACTTTAATTGAATCATCTGAAGATTAATATATTTTTTATTTATTTGTCTTTATATGTTTACTTGTGTGGTAATGCAAGAATTAATGCTGTGGCATAATATCAAACTCAACAAAAAAAAAATGGTAACTTGCTCTTTCAGCCTATAACACTGAAGCCAGGGAGTCAATTACATCATTACATTAAAATGTACACGAGTAGCTAAGACAAGGAGAACTGGGGGGAGGGACTTCACAGTGATGTTGATCCAGTGGGTGGTCATGCTCTATATGCAAATAGTATTGCCAGGAGCCAATTGGAATTTGTTGGAATGGCTGAGAGAAAAACTCCAGGAGAAATGATCTGATGTGATGTTATGACCTCCGGGGTAAAGTTAAAGTATTATTTTTTATAATTTATTCATAAGAGATTTAGTAATTAATGCACTTTAAATCAATAACATAGTCGTTTTTACAAAGCTGCTGTGCTACACCAACTCTAACCTAAAGCCTGAGCATCAAACACACATCTCAAGTGAAAACATTTCTCCTAATCGAAAGCAGCTGAATGAACCTAGAGATTTAAACATCTAATGTTTTCCTTCCCCCTGAGGACATGTAGTCACCACAGAGCTATAAATACATACACACCACCCCACACACACACACAAACATACAGCAATTCATTTCACACCTTCTGATGAGCCCTAAGCCAAGGTCCTTCAAGCTGTTCCTGTAGCGCTGTGATTCCAACCGTCTGAGGAACAATATTTACTTTATATTGACCAAATCTACCCCAAACTGTAACGTCATCTGTTAATTCATTCATCACTGCGACACTAGATGATAAGGAATGTTGGCTATTAAACATTGCTCCGACTCGAGCGGGCCTCTGCGCGGTGGAACCGGAAAAGGTGAGGTCATTACATCCACAGGTCTATTTATAGGCGTTTAACGGGTGCATATTAAACAAAGCATTCAGAAAGTCAATTAAGAAACCGCTCGGCCACAGTGACCCGAAAGCAACCCGCGAGGTTACTCTAAAACAAAGAGCCGTGGTTTTAGCAGGACCTGGCTGCTCGGGGATGCATGTGGTCAGGGAGTAAAGGACTTAAAACCATGGATTTCAGGGCGGCAAAGATTAATGAACAGTTTCTTTTTCCAGGTGTTGTATTGTGGATACAAGAGATTTGGGTTGTGAATTTTACCAAGGAAGAAATCCTTTCCTTGGAAATGAAAACAGTAACACAAAATACGGCCTTGATCCAGCTCAGCTGAGAAATGAAGAAGCCACTGAGCATTCCTACTTCAAAAAGTGATTCTGAATTTTTTCGACTTTACCAGTATTTCCAACTCCTGTATTTGCCTCATGGGTATTGGGTTTGGTTTATCTGGGATTAGCTAAAATAGGATTGAGTATAGGGTTTTTTTCATCAATTTGAACCAAACCAGAACATGTCCACACATGTCCGTGTTTTTGCCAGATAACATTTTTTATTTATGGTCAAAAGCCTTCAAAATATGAGTTGTCAACAAAATAACTGAGGTATTTTTATGTGTGGTGTTCTTAATGCTGGTATGGAGACCAAGGCCCAAACACATTTGAACAATTTCCCATCGCGCTTAACCATACTCTTACCCTAGTTATGAGCCTTCATGCCTAGCGGTAGGGTTTCATGATTCTTATTGGGATAGATTGTAAGAATTACAGGGATTTTTCAGAGGCACATTCTAAATGGAGGGTTTTCAGAAGTCAAGATGGCAAGATGGCAGCACAAGCGACCACAGAATCTCAAAATTATAGTAGTGTTGTCTTTGTTAAAATAATACATATTTCACTAAGTTTAATGTCAGAAAATAAAAATAGTCACAGTTCTACTAAAACCCTGGCAATGAAGCAGTGTTTTATTCATTTTAATGTATTGGATTCTTGAAGGGTTGCCCTTTTCTTAAGGGAGGATGGGTGACACTTAAATAAAATAGAAAAATAAAATAGAATAAAATAGATAATCTATACATTTTGTTTGTTTTGATACCACTCGTAATCCAAGTAGGAAATATCATCAGTTTATTTGCACGTCTATAGTGGTTAAACAATTATTTCTATTTTTTTCTGCAGGCACTTTGTAATTGGGCATAACATTTACCATAAGCCAGGTTTTGTTAAAACAGTATTGTTAATCAGTATGCATGCATAACCCAACCAATACAAACACATCAGTCATTCCACATGCATCACGTTTGTCCACTTGTAACTTGAAATCTAAGCGCTGTACAGTCCACAGTCTTTAAGAGACAACTCTGACCTGCTCTGCAGTGTGAAAAAAATAGTTGGGAATAGGAAAGCATTTCTGGTAAAATCGTGATTTGTGCCTTCCTGATTCCGACCTCCTCCAACCTTTTGCATATTTTTAAGAACAAAACAAAAAAGTTTTAATTTGATGTTGTTCTCACCAGTGACCAAGGTATGTATCATTCCACAGCAGAGGTAAGTTAGAACCATATGTTAATTTTCATAGAAAAGCACCTGGCTATGATTACAGGCATGCTGTTGATGATTGGAATGCATTGAACACAGGCAGCTAGGAAAACACACTCATTTAAAGAAGGCAGAAGGCACATTAATGTGGAACAGGATCGCATGAACGCACAGTGCCGATAGTACCGCATGTTTCAGCGCAACACTTAAAGAGTTTATTACTCAGCATTGCAATTCATCTTACTGCCAGCTCACACGGTCTCAAACACAATAAGGGACTTTATTATTCAATAAAAGAACAATATAACCCCTTTTACAGTTTCCTCCCCGATGAGTGAGCATACGCTGTCTTCATTTAACCTGCTTCGGTTCTTCTTCAGGCATCGTAGGTGATGCTTGGAATAATTAAGTCCAGTAGTAAGTGCCAGAGCAGGCTTTTTCCCCCAGTGCGAGTTAAAATGCCTAGATTTATTGAGAGAATAATTTGGTAATGCTTCATTTGAAGACCTCTCTCACATGGGCTATGAAATCCTATCATAAGCACTTCACAACACCCCCGATAAACAGCATATTTAACTCAGCGGCTATAAATACCCGCAGCGTGTAATGCATGTGGTATGTCATGACACAGTTTGGATTGGCCAATGGACTGGTATTTCTGGTCAACCTGTCGGGTGATGTAAGTATTCACAAATGCTTATAATGTGCAAGCAAGGGTAATGTGTTATCAAAGATAGAATCAGGTTAACTAGGAACAAAATGTGATTTCACAATGCTAATTGTGCTATTCCAGGTTTTCTGGTTTGAAAGCAGGTGCAGCACATGGATGCGGATTTCAGAACCAGTGATTTAACCCCTAAAAGATTTATGCTCTTTTTGGGGTTATATACTACAGGAATTATTCCACAAAAATGTGGTTAGTTCATGTGGTTACTTTCAGTTTATGTATACACTCTAAATTGGATTGTAGTAATGAAACCAAAATCACATCTTACTGTGAATGTGGAATTAACATTATATTGAGATTTTGCAGAAATACAGAAAAAGAGAATGGAAAACAGCAGGTTACTAAAAGGTGATTTTTTTTTTTTTTTTTTTTTTTTTACAAAAAATACTATTTTGTATTAGTTTTTTTTCTTTTATTATTCTTATTATGTAAGGATATATAACAAAAACACAAATCTGAACAGTGGATTCATTTAAACATATTATGTTCATGTACGGCAGAAGAGTTTTTTTTTTACTTAAAATATTATGTAGCTCTGGTTTTGAATGATATATGAACAAACCCCTCAGTAAAAAAAACTTAAGAATGTAGACAGGGATAAAACTGGTCACTTTGATGACTTTAAGTGCTACTAATTAAGACTGTACACTGTACAAGTGCATGATTTTTGCCTCATTTTGAGATGATTTTTCAATTGTGTGACTTCGTTTGAGTTTGGGGGACCAAGTTTTGGCTTAATCACGTGTCGTGAATTTTGTAGTGTTCTTCTTCTTTCTGTTTCTTTTTCTTCTTACGTTGCAGTTCTTCTTCTTCTTCTTCTTCTTCTTCTTCATTCTTTTTCTTCTTCTTCTTCTTCTTCTTCATTCTTTTTCTTCTTCTTCTTCTTCTTCATTCTTTTTCTTCTTCTTCTTCTTCTTCTTCTTCTTCATTCTTTTTCTTCTTACGTTGCAGTTCTTCTTCTTCTTCATTCTTTTTCTTCTTCTTCTTCTTCTTCTTCATTCTTTTTCTTCTTCTTCTTCTTATGTTGCAGTTCTTCTTCTTCTTTCTTTTTCTTCTTCTTACATTGCAGTTCTTCTTACGTTGCATTTTTTCTTCTTCTTACATTGCATTTCTTGTTCTTATGTTGCAGTTCTTTTTCATTTTATTCTTATTCTTACGTTGCAGTTCCTCTTCTTATGTTGCATTTCTTCATCTTCTTCTTTTTCTTCTTTTTCTTCTTCTTCTTCTGTTGCATTTCTTCTTCTATTTCTTCTACTTACAGTTCTTCTTCTTTTGTTGCAGTTCTGCTTCTTCTTACATTGCATTTCTTGTTCTTTTTTTCTCTTCTGCTTCTTCTTACGTTGCATTTCTTCTTCTTTTTACATTGCATTTTTTTTGTTCTTCTTCTACTTCTTATTTTTATGTTGCATTTTTTTCTTTTTCTTATGTTGCAGTTCTTTTTTTTTCTTCATCTTCTTCATCTTAATTTTACATTATGGTTTTAGATACAAGTCTGACGTATATGGATGTACAGTGTGAGCAGTTAGGTCACGTCAGAGCATCACTCCATATAGTGTGTCAACACATATGGTAAAATTATTGAAAATATTGTACAGCGTGAGCCCAGATTTTAGGGGTGATTTCTGGTTTAGACTATGAGAAAATAAAACTTTAAATGTATATATTCTCAATTTTTTTTTTTTTTGTGGCTGATTTAAGGGAATTATCCTATTTAGAACTGCTCATATTTTGCAGGACTAAGAGATTTACAGTGATTTCTGTGGTGACATGGTGCATATGATTATTGCAGTACTGCATGTTCTCTTTCAGATAAGACAATGTTTTTGCCTGTCATATCCTGCTTTATTGTGGGATTCAGTAAAGAGGTAACTCAAATACAAATTGAAATAATTAAATCAATGACTGTGAGAGATTCTAGAGCAGCCTTCTGAACACCAGTGATTTGGTCTTAGACTTCAGTCTAAGACTCTTCTGCCAAGAGACTTCAGTACCTTAGCAGCAGGTGTGCCGCTGTAATGTTTTCATTACACTGTAATTCATAGTCTCCTGGCTGCCTGATTAAAACAAGAGACTCCCAACCAGAATCGCTCAGCCTGCCAAAATCATCCCCTTCCAGAGCATTCCACTCAGGATGCCCTGAAGGTGATTTGTACTCTCGCGTGGAAGTCACGATATGAATGATTGCATGCTGGTGATGGACCTAATTTGCTGAGCCAAGCCTTGTTCTAGTGGTCACAAACCATAACCAAGTCTGCTCTTTTGTTTTTGCACTTTTCTGCATTGCCCAGGACCTGTCATCTTTATATCAATGCCAAGATTACATTTGAGACCAAGTATTTTGATTTGCAAGTGCGTAAAACGTGATTTCTCACATTCTTGTTGCTGGAATGAAAAGATGTTTAAACCTATTATGACAAAAATAAAGCATTTAAAGAGAGTAATTAGAGCGTTTTTTTACACCTAAAAGATTGGACCAGAGTCTGACCCAAGGTTCATGCATTTGTTGGTCCAGTTAGTTGGACTAAAGGACTTTGCTACATCTTTTCATCACCTGCATGAGCTGCTTCTCCCTCTACATAACATTAATCGGTTTGGAGAATGCTGTCAATTTGGCAAAGTGGCTTTCCAGGTGTTGTGCTGAATTATGCCTCCCTGACAGAATTCTGTTCCCCTTTGCAGGCCAAACATGTCATGCAGTAAGATCAGCATAACAGATTACCCTCAGATTCCTTTTATTTCTGTTTATAAATATAAGGGTTAATCTACAGTTACAGAAGATACAGAGGTCATGAGTGTAATCTGTTTCACCCTTACTGCTGCACGACATGCGTGCATGTGAAGAACAGTCGCATTTCAGCACAGCACATGTTCTTTTTCTTCTTTTGTTGTTAAATGTTTGCTGATAGTTTGTCTCAACTTTATGTAATTGGTCCAAAACCATCCAAAAAAGGTGCTTTCGCACTGCAGACAAAAACTGGACCATGGTTCAGTTGATACAGACCTAGACCACTTCTTTTGGTCGGACCAAATTTTGGTTGTTTGGTCTAGATCGTAGTTTGTCGTCACGCTGACCACAAACCAACCAACTCAGACAGCCACCACCTCATGAAACATGGAATTACATATTCGATGCATTTAATCAATTATTTTATATATTTTATATCTGTATATATTAGGGTTGCACCATATCGTATCATATGCAATAATATCAGCAACAATTTTAAATATTATGAATGACATTATACCCTAAAGTTTCGTGCCATATCACCCACCCTTAATTATTCTCTAATTATCAGGGTACTACTTTTTTGCTTTTTTTAGCAAAAGAAAAATTCACACTTCTCATTTTACATTATATATCTTCTAGAGACAAATTATATATTTTATATCTACAGTATCATTTATTTTACTTTAATCCTGGATATATGGCGATATTTGGAGTGTATTGTAAGTATGATGACATTCAGGATCATTGACTTCTGTTACAAATAGCAAAAAAAATCGTATTTTTTTAATATCTCAGTTAAGGGAGTGCCATATCATATCGTATGAAATAATAAAATGTGATTTTCATTTTGTAGTGTATTATTGAAAAATCGGCAAGAGTTACGACCATATCGCCCACCTCTAATATATATATATATATATATATATATATATATATATATATATATATATATATATATATATATATGCATTTTTCTAAATTCAATTAAATTCAGGTAACATGACTAAAATTGTCCTTTTTCAACAAACATTTGCAATACTGGATCATAAAAATACTGCTGTTATGTCTCAAAACACCTCGCTAACTGGAGGCAGACCACTGTGAACACTGGAAATATGACCAGTCACGCACTATTATAGATAACACTACTTTATGATAAAAGCCTTCTATCTGCCAGACAAGGATGAGACTGTGCCCAGTACAGAAAATATTGTGCAGAGCACTGACATCTGACATACACCAAATGTTTAGAATGATAGTACAGTGTATTTTTCTCATTCCAGCTTTAAAAACATTTGAGCCAGATAATCAGGACTCTAGATTACGTGGTTTTAGTCTGTTGGAGCCAGAATTGAGCAGAAATCCTAGCCGGTCTGCTAAGGGTCCACAAGAATTGCATCTAAAACTCGTGTTCTGTAATTCAGTGCTAAGATCTCTGATGGCTTCAGGCTGTCTCTTATTGGGTCTTATACATTCAGTAGTGACACTTGTGGTCAGTGTAATCCAGTCTATCACTCCAGTACTAGCAGTGAGTCAGCGCTTAACTGGTCTAAAGAGTCAGCATGACCTCCATTGGCAGGTCAGTCTGAATTCAGAGCTAGACTTCTTACATACAGCATGTTCCTTCAGTCGTCATTAGCAATAGACAACAAGGAACATCTCCCATGGACCTGTTCTGTTCTGTTGATCAGACTGAACCATCTTCATATCTTTTGAATTTCTAAATAAGTTCATAAAAACTACACTCAAACATTAAGACTGACTTTACCAATCTAAACAGGGATCAGCTGCTAATTTTCAGCTCTTTATTAAACTTAAATGGGTGTGTTCTACCATTCAGAAGACCCGACAGCCATACAAACAAACCCGTATTAAATCCCAGCTCTTAATAACTGGTCTGTGTGGCTCGTCCACTGTGACCACAATGCAACAGCTTTTGGACATATTTTACCCTGTGACACATGGAATTAGATATAACACAAAACTGTGCCTGATTAAGTTGCATTAACTACACAGATAATCACATACATAGAGTACATGTTTCATCGAGCAGTGAATGCTTGCTGATTGATCATCAGATAACATTGTTGTTCAATCTCACATTCTTGAAGGTGTTAATGTGTCAGTCTTGGACAGTCAAGTTTTGGAGATTTAGGGATTTAGAGACCTCTCTGGTGAGAATGTGTAATTGCACAGAATGTGTGGAAGAGTACTTTTAATACAAGTTCATGTAAAAAAAAAAAAAAAAACGTAGTGTGAAATTCTGTTTTTGGTATACTGTTGTGTTTATACATAAATCCAACAACCTACTAGACCACTCTGTTTTAGAATAAATATATTATAGATTGCATGGATGATCATGCCAGCATACTATTTACATTCATTTGAATATTTTGTCCACTTCCAGTTTAGCAGTTCTACTGATTTCAAAAATCCCTTTGCAGGTCAGCTAACTAAAAAGAGCACGTGTTGTCCAACTTCACATTTTTGAAGGTGTTAAAGCGACATTCCATTTTTTGTGGATTTTGGGATTTATGTGTATATATTTATAGACCTTTGTGGTGAAAATGTTTAATTGCACAATGTACATAGAGTAGTACTTTTAGGGTAAGTTAATAAATAGTATTATTATTAAATTAATTGCTGTGAAATTCTGTAGTTTTGAGTATATACAGCTCTGGAAAAAAATAGTCAGTTAATCAGTTTCTCTGATTTTGCTATTTATGGGTATATGTTGGGGTAAAATTAACATTGTTTTATTCTATAAAGTACAGACAAAATTTTTCCCAAATTCCAAATAAAAATATTTTCATTTAGAGCATTTATTTGCAGAAAATGAGAAATGGCTAAAATAACAAAAAAGATGCAGAGCTTTCAGACCTCAAATAATGCAAAGGAGACAAGTTCATATTCATTAAGTTTTAGGAGTTCAGAAATCAATATTTGGTGAAATAACCTGGTTTTTAATCACAGTTTTCATGCATTTTGGCATATTCTCCTCCACCAGTCTTACACACTGCTTTTGAATAAAGCAAAAATGGTGCAAAATGGTGCAAAAATTCAAGCAGTTCAGCTGGGTTTGATGGATTGTGATCATCCATCTTCCTCTTGATTATATTCCAGAGGTTTTCAATTTGGTAAAATCAAAGAAACTCATCATTTTTAAGTGGTCTCTTTTTTTTTTTTCCAGTGCTGTAGTTTTGTTCATGTTGGTCGTTGAAAAAATATATTTACACTTTTAAAATTAAGAAGGAAGTTACAACCAACAAAACTAGCGGACCACTCTGTTTGACACTGATCCTATTCATTAGATTAGATTAGTCTTATCCCTTCCCAACTCAGGAATACTACAGCTTTTTATTTTTTGTAAAATCTTAGAGACTGCTGCTTTAAAAATGAAGTGGTTTGCTTTGCTTAACATGTTTGTTCAGGTTTTTGGTTGGCAAAAAAGCATGGCCTTCCAAATCATGTATCACTGCAAAAATGCTTTAAATGTAATGTAGCGGATCGGAACCACACAGTGATGATGGCATGATTGACAGTCAGCTTACTGAGCATCCATGCTCCTGTAGCCTGTATGTTTGAGTATGTTTCATTTGAAATGAATAACCTGATATGTTCTGATAAGTACTTTGAATAACTTAATAATACCTAGGATCTATTTTTTTTTTCAGTAAATAAAAGGTCTTGATCAGATACAGTGTACCTGCTTTATCTCCTTCAGACAAACCTGGGGAGCATTATGACATGTGGGCTAATGGGAACTGGCCTACACCAACAAAAACATGGACTTGGTCTTTCCCCGTCCAGAGGAAAAATGTGCTCCCTGACAGCACGTTTCAGCCAGGCAGTTCAAACGTGTTCGCTTCAGTTCAAGACACGTCAAGGCAAATATTTGTGCAAATCTAGAACTATCCCGTTTGATACATTGGTAGCATAGCGAGGATATGCCGGAACCCCACCCCCACCTCTTTTCCACATGGTAGACCGAGAAGGAGAGGTGACAAGAGACGGACACTTCTGTACAGCATCTCAGAAGAGAGGCCAAAGGTGAAACGAGTAGTTCCAAGTTGACACAGCTGCCCGTCCTTCAACTGGAGAACAGTGGGCTGTAAGTCAAATGACTGTAGGATCATAATCTGGGCGAAGGAACTGCTCCTACTGTTCTGCCTCCCAGGGAACTCTACAAAAGGTTATCTCTGAGTGAAGAGCAGTTTGGATGAATTCCACATGGGGAAGGATGAGGCGGTAGGGCTCATCCAAGTTCCACGTCCATATCGTCTAAGACATCTAATGCAGAAAGTGCAGACGTGAAACAGTGCTGTATTGAAGCAATTTTCATAATGTTTTTGTTCCAATTTATGCTCGATTATAGAAAGTATGTACATCATGTGAGAAAACAATTAAATTAATTTGACATGGTTGTGATTCACCTGCCTGTTTACACAGACAATTTTACAAAGACGCCCCAGACACAATCATTAAGCACCGTGGATGCCCACTGTGCTGTCCACTATAGGTGGTAAAAACAATAACTTGAAGCATTCAAACCCAGTAAGAATGTAGCTACTGTTAAGCCTGATGGTAGTACCTTTTAAGGCTGTTTTCTGCTATTGGAACTGTTGTCTAGCTGACAATGAAGCTGACAATGATGTTAAAAAAAACAACAACAACCTCAAAACATTCATTTTGGAACTTTTATCTTTGGTGCATTAATATCTTGTAACTCTTTTATTATATTTATATATAATATTTATATTTTATATCATCATGACGGATGGATTAAAACATAGTTCAAAATTACTTTATTTAATATAATTTTAATACATTTGTTGTTGTAACCATTTCATGCCAATTTCTGTTTCTAAAATATGATTTTTGTTATGATAGAACCGATATGATGAAGAGCTATCCTACAGCTGGGGTTTGAACCCCACTTATGAAATGTCTGAGTCACAACAGGTACTACAGATACCTTGGAAGCTTATTTGCGAGCAGAATAAAACTCAAAAATGTAACTGTTCCATGTCTCTTTGACATTTTCACAGTACTTAAACTTCCACGTCTTGCACAGGTTCTGGAACATGATGTCATGAGACGCTCCTAAAAGGACGGGTGAAGTGTATCAGTTGGGGCTCACGAGACTAAAACGACACTGACTTATACGCCAAACCCACTCCTGTGCATATACAGTAGACCTTAGACTAAACACTGATGAGTGTTTCATGTAGTTCAGAGACATCTGATCAAAACATACACAAACATTTCTTTCCACAGATAAATCAAAGCAGGAAAACAGATCCTGGTTTACCTGACAGAAACCTATCAATTTTTCAGAAAAAAAAGATCTTTCTGAGAAAAGAGAGGAGAAAGAGCTTGCAGTAAGTCCTTCAGATGTTATTTTCGATGCTTCTGCTCCTGGTACCACAGTGCTTTTATCTTTGCATTAGTCACGGACTTGTATTAGCTGAAATTGAGTAGAAGAGAGGTTATTGAATTTTAGGTGTGCAGAGGTTTTAAGAATACCATAGAAAGCCCATCCTAAGTTCAGCTAATAACAGGGTGTTAGCGCAAAGCTGAAGAGATGTGGTGGTTCCACATGCTCTTGTGCTGTAATCGTCCATGTATATTTCTCTTTCCTCATGGTGGCCAAGATCCAGGTCTTTGAAACGAAAGCAACGAGGCGAAGTCGATTGCCGAGAGCGAAGCAACCGCGAAGACACACAAAACAATAGCTTTCCATCTAGCCTAGCGCGATCCTGATTCAATATGGATGGCTAAACTGCTAGTGCTTTAGCGCTATTGTTGTATTTTGGATTCCAGGCCTGTTGCCTTCTGCCAGCTCAACGGAAATCTCGCTCCTTCAGACCAAAATAAAACCTTCCCCTCCATCTTTTTAAACTTGGGAGGCTTTGGCCCAGGGGCCTTCTCATGTCACTTTCGATTTGGACTTTTCTCGCTACGTAGCAGCGTCTAATGAAATCCCAGTGCGGGTTTCTAACTCCTCATGTGGCCCTGATAGCCTCCATTTCCCCCATTCCCCACCTCCCCCTTTAAAATCCAAGCCCCTCAAACAAGAAGGAGCTGGGGGAGACCCAATGCGTGAGAAAGCTCGAACCTGTCTGACATTTGATTTGCGCTGATAAAACCAACGCAGCAACGTCTGGATTCTCTATTCTATCAACATTTCATTGTGAGAAATGTTAAAAACTGGAACCTGAGGAACGTTACCCAAACCACATGAAAGATGAAGGCTCTCAACAAGACTTTTTGAAAAATCGTAACCCAGAAGAATGTCCAGGGTCTAAACAAAAGTCTAGCGGACTTTTCTTGCACACCAGAAAGTGGACAAATCTCCAGATCTTTTGGCTTTTTCTCAGGAGACGGGTTCTCGCGGCGCTCCATTTGGGAGTGTTTACCTGTGTCTGTGGTCATCTCTCTGAGCCAGAGGCAGCAGCGACAGTAAGCAGAGGACAGTCATTAAAGCAGTGTTGTAACTGAGACCAATGGGCTTCAGAGAGATAAGAGCCAGCTGTTGCTGCTGCTTCAGGCCTTCAGTGTGCTCATAGCCTCTTGCTGCTGCTGCTGCAGCCAAAGAATGCCATCACTACCTTCACCAGTCTGTCTCCAATTCATTTCTTCTGTCTCTTTCAATCTATCTCTCACTTCCATTAACCTTCTCATGTCCCTCGAGGACAAATACACCTTGAAGTGCAGTTTCTTACATCATTTATCTGTCAGAGTTCATTGAAACAAGTGGAGATTGTGGGTAAAAGTGTGGATTTTCAGTCAGAAACCTTTAGTCAGTTTATAAGAGCTCAAATACTTTATGAATAGATGTTTTGTCATGATTTAAATTTGGAGCAGGATCAAGAATGATTTTCTCTAGTCTTGTTTTGTAAAAGGAAATTTGTGAAATTCTTAACACAATCAGAAATATAGATCATATAGGTCCTATTTATTCACTGTATACATTAGCAACTAATAAGATTTGGCCTTTAATGATCATGACTGGCAATATCTGTCTATAATTTTTCAGACAAACACTTCTTGCTGAAATCTACACTCAATGCAGCGCGTTCTTTAGTGCCAATAGAACAAGCTAAAATTCATGGTACATAATAGTTTATAGTTTATAGTTCAATGATATTTACTTGACATAAATTCAGTGTATAAACATCTAAATCTAATCATGAATTTTACAGATCTATTTGTTTTTGGCATTTTGTAAAATTACTGCTGAGATGTAAACATCAGTCATAGTCTTAGAGATATGCACAGACAAATAAAACAGTTCAATTTATTGATTTGGTCATTAATCTGAAATCACCACTAAGGGGGTCTATATGATTTTTTTTATGTTATATACTGTTCTGTTTTGTTAATGCATTGGTATGAAAAAGTTTGGGCACCCCTGATGATTTTCATGATTTTTCTTTAGAAATCATATAGTTAAGTATATAATGTATCAATAAAACGACAAGTGTGCCCAAATTCATGCACCTGCCTAATTTTGTTGACATAATTATTGCACACTTTCTGTAAATCCTATAAAGTTCATTTCACTTAAATCATGAAAATTATCAGAGGTGCACAAACATTCATGTCACTGTAATATTAAAATAGTTGCTTCTCTACTGTAGTTAAAAAAAAAAAAAAACATTTTAGACCAAAATCATCAGACAGTTCTGACTCATATTCTTAAGGAATGTTTTTTATCCCAGTCTTATTTTATTTCTTAACCAGTTGGACTAAGCAGAGATTTAAAAATCTGTATGGCAATTTAGTTTAATATTAAATATACAGTCTATTACAAGACTTAATTCCCTGTCCCCCCGTCTCTAGTTCTAGTTTTGTAGGTGTTTTCACTCTTCACTCCTGCATTCTGTCCTCCCTTTCTGTGTGTGTGTCTCTGTCTCTCTTTCTCACTTCCCCATCCGCCGCCCCACTGGCTCCACTCTAGACCCCGGCGGGCTGCAGCTCCTCCCCTGGCCGTCTGTGAGCGAGACCCTGTCTGTCTGATGTGTTCTGAGATACAGCCAAGAGCATGACGAGCTCCACTCCTCTATTCTACTCTTCTTCTTTTTTCAGTGATCAGACTCTCCAAAACACTTGTGACAGGGAAAGTTTCATTGTTACTGTAGCATTTGAAAAGTAGACAATATGCTGTGTATATATATATATATATATATATATATATACATATATATGTGCAGTCAGCTCTATAAATATTTGGTCTAATGACACAATTTTTTCATGTTGCCTCTGTACACTGTTATAATTAATTTGAAACAAAACGGGCAAGTTATGGTTACAGCTGAAGGGTTAAACAAAAATACATAATTAACTGCATTAAAGATTTAAAAGTAATTGGACAATATAATTATATATAGAATATTTTTAATACTTGAATTTATTTATTTCGCTCTTTACCTCCACTCACTCCCTAGAGTTTAATTAGCCCAGCAAACACCAAACTGCTTCTTCTCCTTTAAGGCAGGTCCCAAAGCACAAATCCTGCATCCTTTATTTTCACACACATCCAATTCATAGTTTCTGTGTCCATTAAGCCACCAAACGCCTTGTATTTCATTGGTGCAGACAACTTTAAGCTCTAATCCATAGTCATACTGACCTGCACTCCTCTAATTGCCATTTTTTCATTCCTCATTCCTACCATTCACCTGCACAGCCATTCTTTTTGTAGTTTTTCTAGTAGTTTTTTATGATATTTTGAGAGAACAGGCCACGTGTCCACAATGCAGTCTTATTTGATATCTTGGTCTCCAAAAAATCTATTTTATTGCATATAATTCCTATGTATTGCTTTGTATTCCTAAACAAATCCCCAACACTTATGTTAAATCCCATGAACTAAAGCTGAATACTTTAATCAAATCAAACATCGCTTCACTTCAGATCCATTCAGGTGGTGTACAGAGGCAAAATAAAATTAAAATTATAGTTTTCCTCTGTCTAAACACTTACGCAGCTGACTGTATATTTTTCTTCATAAGCGCTTATGACATTGATCAGAAACATCTGAGAATATAAAACAGGCGGGTGGGTGTCTGCTCCAGCCGAAAACAATCGCTCACCTCCATCAACCAGAATCTGCTGATACGAGACCAGCCCTCCTCCCAGCCGCCTGCAGACAATAGAAGAATGGCAGCTGATACGTATAGATCCGTTGGGTGACGTGTCTGTCAGCATGTACAGTACACAGTATTAAAAAAAAAAAACATCTGTGCACTGAAACAAAGCTACAGAGGAATAATTACATGTTAAGTGCACTGTTGCTTGGCTTTGGTGGAGGCTTCTTGTCTTTGGAGGCTTAATTTTTTACCCCAGACAAAAAAAAAACTTAAGATTTATAGATTCATTGAAGTTGGACAGTGTTTTCATTGGAAACTGTTGAAATGATATTGTGGATTTCCTAACACACTGAGTTACACACAGGCTGCAATATAGGTTATTCTAAAATTCAAGTGCGAATGTTAACAGTCCTCAACTGTTTTAATAAAATCTCTCTCTGGCGTGCCAATAAACACAATTTGAAAGATTGTAACATTACTGATGACTTCAACATGGTGTTTTACGCCGGATTCTGAGAGGCGCGTTCCTCAAACTCCAGAAGCCGTAAAGTTATGTTAGAACACCACCATAACACTGAGCGAGAATTCCGCACTGTGGAGCACGCGTGTATGCGTCTGGCCGTCTTCATGCTATATGGCTGTATACACTCGTTTATCACGAATCCAGAGGCATGATTCATGTCTGGAGGTGACGTGCTATTCTTCGAAGCCCGCTCAGATGAAACATGTCTCCTCTGGAGACGCGGGGTCCAATTAAAGGGAGGGATTAGGACGGGACTCAGTGACCCTCTGAGGAATTTTGCGAGGATGCTCTGTGTTCGCTTGTCAGACTCGGCCGCTGCAACAACCTCCCTTTAAGCACTTTCACCTGCTAATTAAGCCTTCCAAGCTCCAGTCAAGGGGAACTGTGTGCGGCCAGGCGCTCTTTTCCTCCGAAAAATGGCCCGCTCGCAGCTCAAGATGTCCTAATGTAAATATTTGACTGAGCTTGTATATTGGACCGTGGACTGCAGCGCGTGGCGAAGGGAGTGGACGGATTGTTTGGTGCCATTAGCAAGTTTAAGCCCTTGGATTCATTTAAAATCCGCCTAAAGTGCTTTTAAACGGCAGGCCAAGCAGCAACACACCCTCTGAAGAGGCAGATAGAGAGAGTGTGTAGGTGCCACAAGAGAGCATGAAGGGACCAGGACCGGTCACACCTAACACTGTTCCTGGAGTAGCTTTCGAAAGGCATACTGTATTGTGTCTACACACACCCACGCTACACACTATGATACAACCAAACTATTGGCTTACAGTGTGCTGCTCCTAGACTGAGGATACCAGTCTAATGGTATACATGATATATGCATTGCTGTCACAGACGTTCCATACACAACACATTCAGCTTCTCACAAGTACAAAACACTTAAAGCTATCGTAATTTAAATGCTATACTTGAAGTAGGAGAATATATTGTACAGGATATGGGCTTACAGGTATGTAAATACTAATTTTATGGTCTGCATACTTGAGAGAACATGTGAAAACTATATCAGTTCTTCTACTAGACTACGACATTTTCCAAAAAACAATTAAAAAAATCTTTAATATTGTGGGAGCTCACAGTTTCATCAAAACTCTAATATGGCATATTTAAATGGGACTAAAACATGTTGTTAGGATGTTTCTAATCACCTAGATCCACTGGGTTGGATTAAAGTGGCATTGTTAGGTGTTATCTTCTGAATGAAGTTGAACACTACCTGGCCAGTGTGCTCATGGCAAGGCGATGTAAGTTATGGTTGGAGTTCATGTCCATAATGGGTGGGTATAGTGGTCTACATAAGTGCTTGTTCTACAGTAAAACTTAGCCTGTCTTAAGTACTGTAGTAACTGTCTTAAGCACAGTTGGGAAAGCATACATTATTGGTACTAGTAGTAGTAGTTGGTAGTGTGTTACAGAATGGGCAAGCAGCATTAGGGTGGGATAGGGTAGTGGATAGCAACCTCTAACTAGGGTTTGAAGCATTTCTAAATATAGAGGCACTTCAGGTGGTTTTGTTTGATTGATGTCCTAGAATGACAACTTTTGACTCTATATTGAATGCTAAGTTTGTGATAGACATATGAGAGTGTGAAGAACCTTTGCATTGGTTAAGAAGCTTCACATCCAGTGAAGTTGTTCACATTCTCACGTATCTTTTTTAAATATACCAAAACTTGTCATGGACCCAAAAGTGGTTCTTCAATGGCATCTCTCAAGAAACCATTTGTAAACCGTTCCATTCTGTTGTTTTAAAGAGCTATTGCTCAATTTTTTTTTTGTATTTGTATTTGTATCCCCTGCATCCTTGCTTATTCTGAAGATTTCCAGTCCTGGCTGAATTCCTCCCTGACTCAACGTTTGGAGGTGTTGTTGTGTATAATAGGCTTGTTTGGAGTAAACAGGCAGGCCCACGGGGACGCTCGGAGTAGTGCTATGACCGCAAGGCTACAGTCTTGCACAAGGAGTCAAAACTAACCCCCTCCATCTCGTCCTTCGAATCCTACTCCTGAAAACTCCATTGTTTGTGATGGACTGTGGGAGCTGGAGGAAGCCTGTCAGTTCTGAGTTGGAGGTTCTTGCTCCTCAGACAGCGCACGCACTCGCACACGTTCGAGCTGACCTTCAGGAAACTCTACCCCTCAGGTTACCATATCCTCTGCCGTGCTGCCGCTGCCCGGAGGAACATGTGTGAAGTTAAGTATGAAGAATGGCCCATGGTTGAAATGAAAATTTATCTAGCTCAGGAGGATGGCATGCGCCTCTCGCCAACCGGCCTGCATTAGGACCAGATGTGGATTTGGGGAGGCGGATTTCGTTCTGTGGTATTTCTTGGGGAAATAGAGAGTCTTAATTCTCGGGTTTGACTCCTGCTCCCATTTGCAGATCCCTCTCGTGTGTGCATGTGTGCGCGTGTGCGAGTGTGTTGTGTGTGTGGTGGGCTCGCGTGCAGGCGGACAGAAGGGCAGCCCCCCTCTCCGATGCTGAGGGAAAGTTCAGCAGTGGGCTGGAGGGAGGGTTTTAGAGCCGGCTCCTCCACTTTTAAGTCCCTCCCCGCAGCACAGCCCTATCAGTTTCTCTCTGGTGGTGGAGTCGAGCCCCCACTGCTACATGGGACCAAAGCTTCTCTCAGGAGTCGAGCGGGGCTGTGTGACTGTTGTTAGCCCTGTCCCAGCGAGACACTGCCTCCTCACTGCCAGCGTTTAGATGCACAAGGAGATACGCTTGTCACTTTGGCAGTTTGGTACTTTGGTACTTTGCTTGCTCTTTCTTCTCTTGGGTCTGTACTGTCCATGACACTCTTTCTGCCAGGCTGTCCTGAAGCGAGTGGGCTTTAATAGTGACCACTCACTCTATTAATGCGCTGACACTGGAACCTTACCTTAGACCAGAATGACTCTGCTGGGCTCTGAACACTCTGTACTGATTCGCAGCAAGTTTAGATCAGGTAAGTCTTGTTTTATTACTAAATTCTTGTTCTTTTGTGTCTTTTTTTTTTTTTTTGGCAGCTGTCAGAAAACGCTATATATATACAGTATATACTGCGTGTGCGTACATAAAGTTTGTGTGTATGTATGTATGTGTGTGTTTAGGAGGGATTACACACATGTTGTTGAACTGACAATGTTATTTCACTGGTAAAATTGAGAAAATAACCAATAACGAAAAAAAAAAAAAAGTTTTTGTGTTGTATCGCTCTCTTAAGCCTTAATTTAAGTTGCATTGAGTTAAGCTGTGTTTTACTTCACTGTTTAAACACTGGAAGCTCTGCGCACTTGGCACCTGTTCTCTCTTGTGTACACTAGTACTCGTTCAAGCGTCCGCTTCTAATAGCCGGAACTGATTTGAGAGTTCAGAGGTTATCAGACGAAAAAAAAAGGAAGGCAACAGTTTTGCTTGACCCTTCCGACCTCAGGTGTTAAAGTTCCCTTCCCCTAAAAGTAATTAGGGATATGATACTTCGGTGTATGATCTCCTGGCTTGCTGTATTTATAACTTGTTATAACTTAGAAGCCTCTCTGCTCTTGCTGGGCTGATATACATCGATACATACAGTCCCAGTCCTGCAGTCCTTCTTCAGATGCTTAGTGAACCTCTGTGTGAATCTAATGTATGAATGCACTGTGAACAATACTGCCACCTCTCTGACGTGAACGTTACTGACGGGATCCGGGAATGAGAGTGCCCCGTGAGAACAATTTAAGAATCCAAGCATCAGCGCAGTGGCTGGAATTGTTGCTTTTACAAAGACAAACTGTTGACAGCGAACACGTTAGCTCAATTTAGGCTTAAAAGCAAAGTTAGCACTTCAGTTTGCTCTGAAAGAATTTATTTGCTTTTACAGTCATAGTCTGTTCTTTTTTTTCCCTCAGTAGACTAATCGCTTACCAGAAATTACAGGCAAAATTGAGCTTTTCCCCTGCTGTTGTTTAGAGGAGCGGTGCAGGGGGAAATGACCCCTGCACCCAGAGGAAGGGAAGATGTAACGCCTCTGGTACGGTCAGGAGTGCTTAAAAGGCTGCTTGTTTTGACCAGCACACATTAGCGCGCTAATACTCCGCAGATGTGGGACTGTTTACACGTAGATGTACACATTTTGCTTCCCTATGGCCACTGCCTGAAGAGTTTCGCCTGAATGTGAGTGACTGAGTGAGGGTGTGTGTGCATATGATGAAGCAAGGCAGATAAGGATCTGCTGGTGCATCCCTTGCGGATGTGTTTGACTCGTTGAGGGACTTCATTAAGGGGCTGCAGGGGATGGGTGGCTCACTCCCACTCCTGCCCACAGATTACATAACTGTGCTCCCATGCTACCAAACATTGGGACAATTAAAGGTGTGTGCGGGATTGTCGGGGAAACGTGCGCTTGATGCAGTGTCATTTCTGCTATTCTGAATCCAGGCTGAATAATTTGGGCAATTATTTTCTGGGTTATGGAACGCTCTTGCTGTGTTTTGCTGCTTTTGCTTCAGGTTGTGGTTAATGCTGTACTACTGTAATGTAATCTAAGATCATAAAACAAGGGGCCAAAACAAGCCAATTTCCAACATTTGCTGTACATTTTTTACTTGTAACCATTTTAAAATAGTTATAATAGGGTCCAATATTTGTTAGATGTCCTCTCACCATTTTGCCTCAATGCATTCTATTCATTTTAATGAAAAGAGTTGCCCCATGCCTCAATGCGTAAGGATTCTCATTGCATTGAGGTTCAACTTTATGCAGATTGGTACAGCTGGAGTGCTGGGTCTAGCCAATTGGAGAAGAGTAGGCTTGTATGTCAGATGCATACAAACAAAATAAACAGAACAGACACTGGCAGCATCTCCTCAGCATCTGGTTAAAAAACGTGAAAAATACTCAGAACTGTTGAAACTGTGTTCCATGTTGTTTAAAAGTTATAGTTAAAATATCTAAGAATATTAGAGTTAAAATGTAGTTAAAATGTCTATGTATAAACTTGGTTTAAAGTAAAAAAAAAAAAAAAATCATATTTTGGAAGTGGTTGAAAACACATCTGTAAGATCTCACAAATGTCTTAACCACTTAAAAAAGACGTTGTCTTACCTTTCCTTTTTTATTTCAACCAAAATGTAACAAACCACAACAAACAGCTTTGGCATTTTTTATGTATTTTTAGAGCAAATTCTTTAGAATATAGATTAGAATATAGATAAGAATGAGATTAAAAATTTGTAAAAATATGACGGTTAACTTCAAGACTGTTCTATAGCTAAATTTGCATTTAAAAACATTGCAGACACGCCCCCACATGGTGAGCCGAGAGATGTGGCATGGGTGATTGTTTATACAATAGTAGAAGTGGATTTGTACCACTACACAGCCGTTTGTCACTTTTGTGTATTTAAGACAGGTATAAGATACATGAGCTCTATTTTTGAACTAAGATAGGCTAAGAATAAGCAGATATATGTTACTCGTTACATTAGAGAAACCATGAATTGGAATTGTTGTTTTCACATATTATATATAATTGGATAGTGTATCATATGGACTGTATGAATGGGGATTGAACCTAGTTTTGAAATTTTGACAGTGTTTACATTTTACGTCAAACTTCTTTATTAAAAAAGCAAAGGATATTCAATTTACCTTGATAGCGGGACCCTTTAAAGAAGCTGTATGTATCACGTGATGTAGAATGGTAAACCTTTTAAGCCAAGAACCATGTAAGAAACTTTATTTCAGAGTTTGAATGCATGTGTATTATCAGTCTTTGTTTAGAAATCGATCCTCCATTCTATAAGTCATCTAATGGCCTTGAGATTTGGTTCCTAACTGTTCAGTTGGTCCAGATTCTCCCAGTGCAGGTCTAGCACCCCCCCCTGTCCAGCCCCCATTCTGATGAAGTTCCAGATCCAAGCACAACTGGGCCAGGTAATCAAGAGCTGATTACTTGGATCAGGTGTGTTAGGAGCTGGAACCCTACAGAGTGTGTATAGGAGTGGGAGTGTCCCAGAGGACTGGACTGAGAAGCCCTGTGTTAAACTGTGTTTACTCACTGTGTGTTCAACTGGGGGGTGACCGGTCTCAAATTACTGACAGTTTAATAAGACCGTAAGCCCTCTGGTGGGCCTGGGTGAGTTTATTCTGTCCTACCTCCATGATCCTTTCCCCTGAACTGGCAGTGAGAGCATGTGTGATGAAGACCATGTGAATAAACACGACTGCAGAAATGAGTCAAGTGCTACTGCGTTACGTATTCTACAATATTATCCAATATTATGTTGTAAAATTGACAGCTTCTGATTTAAACTGTGATTGGATTGGCTGAGTTAATGCCTATATCTTTCTGTAGGTTTAAACAACAAAAAAAAAAAATCCATAGATCGACCATATAAATGTGCTTGATTTTGACTTATATATTTTTATTCATGAAGACACTTACAAAAATAATTAACTTCCCGTAGTAAAGAAAATTCAGTATATGGTTATTTGCTGGAAGGGCTCAAATGATCATCATACTGAATGCTGTTTGGCAACCACTGCCTACTGTTTACTAATATAATCATTAATATCTCAGATCTTGTTCTGATCACCCTGTTAATATTCATATATGCATGCTCTTTCAACAACAGCTAACAGTGAGTTGTAAAGAGTCGCTTTTAAACGAAGCTTCACAAGTGTCCCTCATTAGACACGAAGTTGAACAGCTGCTCTGTCTGCATGGAGTCAGTTGCGCAGTTGCTGGTGTCATGAACTGTGCGTTCTGGTCGGGATGAATCACTCGCTACAGAAGCAGACCGACCATTCATATGGATACAAATATCTCTGCACCAGCTGCCTCATGTCAAGATTACTGGCTTATTGCAATTTGCACAAAAAAAAAAAAAACAGCATCGCACATCAAAGTCTGGAGTCATTTGTTTGTTCCTGCGCTGGTGCGCTCTGATAAAAGACTGCAGTGTTCCGGAGCTGGAAAAATGAAATTCATATTCCGTGCGGAGCATGTTAAGGATTATGCAGATTGGCACAGCTCTGAAAGCTCTGGTGGAGTGGTCTGACGAAGGCTATAAAATGTGAAACTGCCCTCAATCAGGCAGTCAGGGTTGGGCTAAGTTGTTTTCGCAGGTATATGCCCTGAGGACAACTGGTGCAGCTATTTTAGGCCATTAAGTCAGCTCATCTGGTTCTTATTGCTAGGAGGGATACTTGATCCAGGGTGTCTGCAAAGCTGTGATCGTTCTTATTGAGGGCAATTATTGAGGGCAATCACTGGATTCTGGCCTCCTTTATCGCCCCCCCACCAAGCAAGGGTAAATAGTACTCGTGCTGCCAGGAGGCCGGCCTGAGCACATGCTTAAAGTGTTTTCTACTTTCAGCTTTTATTAATTCACCTGTTACTGAGCTTGGAATGGTTCCCTGCTTTATGTGCACCTCTTAAAACAGGATTAAATCTTAGAAAAAAAAAACTTAAAAGCCAATTGATTAAAAGAAGCAAAAGAAAAAGGTCACTGCAGAATCCATAGTTGGGTGACATTGATTAGTAGAGATTGTTGCAGGTTGAAGATTCTTAAAGGTTCTTCTTGTTTTATTTTTATATAGACTCTAAAATAAACATAAATTGTTCGAAAACCGCTTGCAGGTAAAAGCCATCATCAGTTGTAAGAGCTGCCAAGGCCGTTTGCGCGAGAGTGTTTCCCACCAGGTGCCAAAAATCCGCTTTGCTGCCCACCTATTTACCCATTAAGCGTCCACGCCTCCATGCTTGGCACCAAGCTGCTCAGGTTCAAGTTGCTTGCCCAAAGTGTTTCAGAAGAGAAGCAGATGTGCTGTGTGAAGACTGCTTTTGTGTATCACAACTTATACTGAGTGCAGGCACTTTTCACTGCTTGCTTGTCCTCCACCTTAATCTTTACAATGTCGGAAAGTGCTCCAAAGCCGCCCAAAGCCCTGGTCCACGTGCCTAAACTATACTATACTATACTACACTCTACAGGCATAACTGGAATCTACGGCAATAAACCAACTAATAATTCAGACTCAGGAGGGGGGCTGTCATGCCCTTATGGTTGAAAAAAACTTTACTAAACTGCTCTCTAGAGAGGCAAACATGAGACATAGTGCCCTATTGGCCAAAGTTTCCATGTGAAAAAATTATAAACTATTCTACATAACCTAGAGTACCTTCTAGGTTGCCCTTTTTTGCAATAAACTATGATGAAAGGCCCTGTAGAGCAAGAACATGTACAGATAATGTGCAGCGTTTCCTGCTAAACTGCATGTGTACTTTGAGCCTTTCATGCCCTTACAATTGAGAAAACCCTTGCAGTGTGTGTTTGAAACTATAAACCTTTGAAATGTTTATTTAACAATGTGTAGTCTAGTCTACTGTTTATCTTAATAAAGCATGAAAACTGTTTTATTATACATAGTGCGTTGAAAGTTTTTGCATGCTGTTGGAATCCCGGAACATTCCCCAATCGTAGGACGTCATTGCGATTCTGATGAGAGACACGCCACCCAAAACAAAGAACGCAACAGGCCCACAAATATTTCTTAAAACAGGATGTAAGTCTATGATAAACACGGCTCCTGGCTTTTAAACAAATCCCTGCAGTGTGTGGTCTTCGTGAGTGTGTGTGTGGCGGGGCAGTGGTGGGGTCATAACTGCAAGAGCTGGTCAGTTTTCGTTACTGGTTTGTGTACGATTTGTGGGATTCTGTTCTTCGCGCAGGAGGCAGGGAAGATGTCCTGCTATCTCTGATGAGGGGGATGATGTGTTCCCTAGCTAGACTGTTCCCTAACAGATTTACGATGCGTTATGTAGTTGCGCTTATGATGGGTCACTCTCCCTCTCTTTCTTTCTCTCTTACACTTTCTCTGTCTCTCTCTCTCCCTTTCTTTACCCACTCTATATCCACTCACAGTCCTACAGTTGAGGCTCCAGCAGAGGAGGACACGAGAGCAGTTAGCAGACCAGGGCATCATGCCGCGTGAGTAACGCCTCTGATTTCTTTTTTTTTTTTTTCCAGCATTGCATACACTTCACCACTCTGCTCCTTCCTCAAACTACTACTATTCCACTCAGTGGCATTTTAGAGAAGTGTCACTAGTGGAGAAGGTAATAGATGCATTGTGCTTGGCAAGTCCTGCAGTGCAGGCAACACCACACCAAAGTAAAGCAGGAAAAGCAAAGATCCATGTGAGCTAGAGGTTTCATAGATGAATTTGCTAATATAGCCTATACACTAGTTGAAGCTGTGGTGAGATATGGCCTGATTTCAGCCATAAATAATGATGACAGCTAAAGTAGTAGTTGAGGGTCCAGAAAGCTGTTTTGTTACAAAAGCCTGACATGCTTTTGAATGTGGAAGTACTTGTTCCCATTGTGTTTCTGAAATGAACAGGTATGCTAATATCAGTGCTTCAGTCCATGCCAACAGCTGTATGTCCACTAAAACACAGGCTTTTCTGAAGTCCCTACGCTCTCATTTTCATCATCAGTGCTTTGGTTCACACCACTTGGCCAGACACTGGCCTTCTACACATCTGTTGAAAAACATGTCTTACGTATAAGTAAGTAAAGTGTAAATTATGCAGAGATGTAGTAAATGCCATGCTAGTCAGTATATCACACACACTTGCTGCTGCTAAACCCAGTAGTAGCAGTTTAAAAAGCTGGTCAATATGGAGCATCTGCTGATATAGGCAGTAGTAACGGTTTACAGTTCTGGTGAATATGGAGTATCTGCTGCTAAAGCCAGTAGTAGCTGTTTAAATGGCTAGTCATTTTATTTTGTTTTATTTTTTTATGTATTTACATATATATATTTAAACAAAGTGTAGAAACAGTTTGACATTTAAATCACGAGAAAAAGGACACCCTAGGAAGCTAAAGAGTGCCAGTAGTAACAGTTTAAAAGCTAGTCAGTATGAAAGTATCTGCTGATTATAACCAGTAGTAGCAGTTTAAATGGCTAGTCAGAATGGAGTATCTGCTGATATAGCCAAAATTAGCAGTTTAAATGGCTAGTCAGTATGTAGTATCTTCTTCTAAAGCCAGTAGTAGCAGTTTAAATTGTTAGTCAGTATGGAATATGTGTTGCTAAAGCCAGTAGAAACCGTTTTAATGGCTAGTAAATAAGGAGTATCTGCTAAAATAGGCAGTAGTAGCAGTTTAAATGGCTAGTAAAGATGGAGTATTTGCTGCTATAGCCAGTAGTCGCAGTTTAAAGGGCTAATCAATATAGAGTATCTGCTGATATAGCCAGTATTAGCAGTTTAAATTGCTAGTCAGTATGGATTATCTGCTGCTAAAGCCAGTATTAGCAGTTTAAATAGCTAGTCAGTATGGATTATCTGCTGCTAAAGCCAGTATTAGCAGTTTAAATTGCTAGTCAGTATGGAGTGTCTGCTGATATAGCCAGCAGTAGTATACATCTGTGTCAGATTTTGTATTCGCCTTACAAATTATACAGGTGAGAGTGTTCCCAAGCTGCCCTTCAGGGCAAAAGCTAATCAGTGGTTCCAAATGGAGTAATTTCATTTGTCCGTAATATTTTTGTTCATACTTAAAATTCTGTGTTTTTTAACATACTAGGATATTGACAGTCTTGGGACGATATAAACCAAACATCTAAAGTAATTAAAGAAAACACAGTCTGTGCCAAATGTAAAACCCACTAGCTGAAAAACAGATCCCCTTTCTGCAGTCACGCTCAATGTTGCGCTCATATGAACTACACACACACACACACACATACACAGAATAGATGCAGGGCCATTATGAGCTCACCCACAATCTGTTTTGCTTGTGACTGGTTATATTCATGGCTGCTGAATGGTACAGCCAGCTGTAATGGTAATAGCTAGTGTTCCAGCAGAAAAGCAGCAGTGGTAAGATAACAAGTGTAAGCGCCCAGAGGAAAAGAATCCAGAGCTCTGCCCAGTCCTATCAATCTCTGGGAGACGGCCAAAGATAAAGGGCCCCTAAAACGATTGGCCGGTCTGCAGTGCTTAAAAAAGAATTTTCAATGGCTGTTTATCTATTGATTACAGACAAGAGGTGGACAAAGCTAGATACAGAGGTTTGCCAGGTTCAGAATAGCTGCCATTCACTAGCATTCAACAGATTATGTCAGAAATATATCTTGGCAAGTAAAGTTATCTTTAATGTAGGCAGTGTTTGTCTTTGTGGGATTGTGGTATGAATGTTATTAGGTTTCTGGGTGCAGGTATAGACTTTTAATGATTTGACTTTTGATGAAGAACCTCCTTTGGTTTTATAAAGAACCATTTTTGTTAAAGAGAGAACTTTGATTACATTGCTTAATTCATTAGGTGGATTGATGATTAGTTTAACTTAATTTCAACAATATAGTAGCATTATCAAGTGATATTTTACTTGGTAAAATCATTTTAAACATACAAAATTAAGGTTAAAAAAACTAAAATATAAAAATACATAAAGCAGCGTTATGTGAATAGTTATTTCTTGCTCCTAGGATCTCCTATAGTCTGTATGGACACATGTTTCAGGACACCTACATATTTATTGAATTCAAGTGTTTATTCTTTTTGTTGGAGTAACTGTCTCTACTGTCTGGGGAAGGCTCTCTACTAGACTTTGGAGAACTGCTGTGATTTTATTTGGGATTTGACTGCATTCAGCTATGAAGAGTGTTAGGGATCAGGATGTTGGATGATCACGACTCTACCTCATTATCCTCAACTCATCCTAAAAGTATTGGATAAAGCACAATCATTCCCAGTCAATAATGTGAGACCTTATAACCTTCTATATCATTATGTAGGTTCCACTTCAAGTAGCTGAATGCATTCATTAGAATGTATAGTGCTTTTCTGGCTGAGACGTACAGAACTGCCACTAAATGTGAAATTAGCATATGGAAGGAACATTAAAATATTTACACCAATATAATTACACAAATATGAATTAATTAATGCAGATAGCAGCATGCCGATCCTGAAGCAACAATATATATCTTACGCTCTATTATACTGGAGGTCAGTGAAGCATCACCATGATTTATTTTTATTTATTTATTTGGTAATCAAGTTTTTGTTGTGTGTATTTTTACTAGGAACATTTACAAATGACATCCACATCCATCCTGTCCTATCAAACTCAAACATCACACACATACTCATATTTACAAATATGCATAGTATACAAGTTTGAATCTCCATGGTGAAATAAGAATCTTTACATCTTCATATTATACCTATATTCTCACTATAGCACTCACCATAATTTGGAAAATGTTATTTTAAGGTAAAATGCTACAAAATATTGCTTTAAAATAAGCAAAAACATTTACTTATATCTAGGCTAACAATCTACCAATACTCTTTCATCAACCTTCTAATTAGATTTAGTTGCCAAGAGTTCACTGTTTTCCAGCTCATGTGCTTTGCAGACTTGGGCTACCGGGCAGTGGTCAGTAGTATGACATGACTGACTTCATTAGAGACAGATGTGCAAGCTGTGCAACTGTTCCAGTCCCCACATCTGTCTGAACAGCAGCTCCTCTCAAGCAACATCTTCTTCTTACAGTTTGAAAGCTTTTGTTTCCTTTGTCCTTGTGTTTGTTTTATTTACAGAGGCCTGAAGCTGCTCTTCTGATCCAACTTCCACTGTAGTCTGGCCTCTCTCCGTCACAGAGCACCTTGTGTTTTAGAGGAATTACGCAATGGGTTGCATTCTTTTATGGACGGAATATCTCAGTTCTTCTTCTGTTGTCTGGACGGAGGATGGCCTGTGCGCATGCCCTGTGTATACATTTCCTCTGGAACATCTGGTGTTTATTAGACACTTGAAGGCAGCAGGCAGGCCTCTGAGGGCTGTTTGGCGTGTGGCCGGGGAGGAGTTAGCAGCGTGGACACTGGTGCGCGTCTGGCCTTGTTTATGAGCATTATTTCACTCTAACCGTCCAGCAAGCCTGCATCCCACTCAAATGTGACCTAACGTACGATTATACACTCTATACTGTCTGACTCAGAGCTCTCCCCTCTCCCATTTCCATCTGTTCTGCTTGAAGTGACAGCGCTGAACTAGACTCATGACTGCGGGCAGCACTTTATTGCCTGTGTGGTTCTGCAGGCATGTAAAGGAAACACTATGAGCAAAACATCTGATATACTTCTTCATTATGTCCCCACAGTCACGGGCTGTTGGCAGCTGAATATGGCCAATAACATCATGTTTCATTTGTCTGACAAGCAATAAAAGCTACCAGGTGATCCTTAGATTGACTCGAAGTCATGTAGCAGATTACAAGCAAGAAGAATGACGAGCTAGTTCAGAAAGATCTGAGCTGCAACAGCTTATGATTGCATATTATGTATTAACCAAAGACTGTAAAAAAAGATGGACGCTGTGTCGCCGTTCCCATTCGTTCAATGAAAATGAAGCCAAAATCTTCCGCCATGTTGGTGATCCTGATACCCGATTCTGCGCAGTAGAGACCAGAGGAGGGAGGAAGACTGTGGAGAGACAGCCTACTCATTTGAATAACCCCGCCCCTGAGGGCTGCCTCGCGGTTA
Source organism: Astyanax mexicanus (assembly GCF_023375975.1). Classification (NCBI taxonomy): domain Eukaryota; kingdom Metazoa; phylum Chordata; class Actinopteri; order Characiformes; family Acestrorhamphidae; genus Astyanax; species Astyanax mexicanus. The sequence continues at coordinate 27,341,302 of NC_064422.1, forward strand.
CAGGCTGTAGAGCGGGGCGGAGTGGAGCTGACGGTCTGTTATTGGTCCCGCTCATAAACAGCCCTTTTACAATAATCACACCTTTTTTGAATAGAGCTGAATAACGTTTTTAAAAACTGAATTGTGTGGGGATATAAAAATGTAACAATATAAGCAGAGGTTACAATAGCTGTTGCATATAAATAATGGAGGTAGAATTACAGTATATTAGAAAAAAAGTGATTGAGAGTTGTCTGTTTTACCATTGAAACCTATAGGGGTGGGTGGGGTTACACAGCTTTCTGCAACCGAACAGAAGGGGCCCCCGACCTGTGGTGGCTTCACTTTTGAGAGACGATGCTCTGTCCAGCTATACACAGTCTATGGTATTAACTAATCAATTAATTAATTTTATTCCATTTTATTAATAGAAGTATTTTTATATCAGGGCTTTGCAGCAAAAGCACAACTTCAGAATACCAAAGAATAAAATGAAACTGAGACTGTAGGCCACATTTAAAACATCCAAATGTAAACTTAGGAGGCCTGTTCTCACTTATTTTTAATGAAATATGTATTTATTTTTACAGTTTATTATTGAATTTTACTCATACTTTTATTTGAAATATCCCCTAATGCTAATGCGTTGTATACTGTCTCTGCATTAGCATGGGTATTGTATATGTATATATATGTAAACTATTGGAAAACAATCCAATTCCTGCACTGTCCCACAATTTCTATATTGGTAAAACGCAAAAAGTATTTTGCTTCTCCTGTTGAGTAGCCATTTTGGAAGGTCTATCAGCAACCATATACTGTATGTATAATTGCAGATTAAGTTTTGAACACTAGGTTGATGGTTCTGTTTTTTTAATCATACTACAGTATGATTAACTACAGTACTATGAATTATTTGGCAACTATTTGCTTTAGCAAAGTTTTAGTTGAGTCCCACAGGGTTCTATTTTGGGGTTTATAAAACTAATGTTTTACTTCAGATTACCGCTAAGTCTGATCCACTTATTTAAGCACAACACACACTACTAACACACCACCACCATGTCAGTGTCACTGCAGTGCTGAGAATGACCCACCACACAAATAATACCTGCTTTGTGGTGGTCCTGTGGGGTCCTGATCATTGAAGAACAGACAGTGTGAACGGAGGATAATAAAGTATGCAGAGAAATAGATGCAGTTCAGTTATTATAGAACTACAAAGTGCTTCAATGTGCTCAGTTCTGTAGCTGATAAAATAGACAGTGAATTGAATATTTCAGTTTAATATTAAGTAAGGTATTAATGTTAATGCTGTTCTTTTTCGCATTTTTTAATTGAAAAAAAAAAACCTGTCTAATTTGACAAAATATTCCAAAACCTTTCCATAACACTGTATAAGTACAGTATATGTATGTGTAACAGTTAATAAAAATACATGATACTACATGATTTCCCAGCAAGCCAAAGAGGAAGGCCAGTGGTCTGGACGTCGTCTCAGAAATTGAACATGCTGTAATCTAATCAGCATCATTAGTGCTACTTAATCAGGCAAGACTCCAGGAATAGGCTGCCTGTGTGTTACACTTATCAGCTCAGGTGTTGAAGAGAACATCCATTAGGCATCATGTGTGGGAAACACACTCCCAGACTCTGCCTATAGCACACGTTTCTCTCACGTCTCCTTATTGGCTGTGTTTTCAGCTAAAAATTCTTCCTCTTCTGGAAAAAAATGAAGAAAAATATCAGTAGGCTGTCGAAAGCTGTTTATTTGCCTGAAGCTTTCAGCCAGACAAATGAGCGCAAGTGTAAGAATAAACAACTTTTATGATTTACGCCTTTAAACAAAGACTGCATAACACAACAAAAATGAATTTCAGCATGAGCTTCAAATCTTACATTCTTTACACAAACAGATGATCAGAGCTGCCTATTGATCTTTACTGGTAAATGTACCCTTTTTTTATAAACTTCAGTACCCTAGTTTTATATTTTTTTCATTATTAATGATTCAGAAAGCACTATTAATTATTTGGTAACCATTTATTGTAGCACAGATTGTGGAGTCCCACAGGGTTCTGTTTTGGGGTCTATGTTATTCCTGAGAGTTCCACAGTTATGAGGGTGAAGAACCGATGTTTGGGCTAATCTTCAGGGTTTAAAGAGTTAAACCCCAGATTTCCCAGTGAAGACTTTATCAACATCACTGTGTGAGCGGTGCAATGCTACACCTCCGCTCATTGTAACAATCAGACAAACAGCTCAATCAGGCTTTAACACAGCGCAGTGCAGCCGACCCCAGGAGAGAGCGCGAGGGCCAGCGCAGGTGCTGCCAAAGATTATTTATGTAGGATTTATTGACAATGAGTTCACAGACAGCCATGCTGATAGGAATGCATCCCATTTATTTAGCTTCTTTTCATTTATTTTTCCAGCCCTGAAGAGTCCAGCTGCATTCCACGAGCAGAGGAAAAGTCTCGAACGATCCAAGGTCAGAGTCATGTGCAGCGTTATCTTTCTGAAGCTGGCAAACGCAAACACAAACACTAGCATGTGGCACGTGCCACGAACACGAACACGAACACAAAAGCTGGAGAAGTGGAGAGTAACTGTGTTTAATCACTAAAACAAAGATTAACCAATTTAATCCAAAATAAATTAAATATTTAGAGAGTTTTGGTTCATTTTGCGGTTCATTTAATATTTTGCATTTGACATTTATTGGTAATTTCATATTTTATTAAAATACACCATGTAGTCAGTCATTTAATTACAGCAGAATTTAAATGAAATATACTAAATTTACAGAAAAAGAAAAGTGTGTTACTATAAAAAAAAAAAGAAAATGTATGTCATTACAAAAAAAACTCCAAAATATAAGACCAAAAGACTGATACAAAATATAAACTCAGACATGTTCGTTTCATTTTTAGAGAAACATTATTCCTTAAGTTACAAAACAATTAATAAAAGTTAACAATTGTTTTACTAATTTCACAGAATACAGAAAGAGTAAATCAAATGTAAAAATTTGTTTTGAAACATTATACAGTACCAATTCCACCTGTTCCACAGTTCTCGTATTGGTGCAAATCATAAGATAGATGATCCTGCTCCTTTAGAGTTGCCGTTTTTAGTGGTGAAGTTTTTTCCTAGCAGCGTTAGGGCTATATTTTTTTTTTAAACATGTTAGACTAAAAAGAAAGGAAATCTACAACATATATTTAAAATAATCAAATTTTAGGTCACATTTATTAGGAGATATAAACAAATTCAAAGGGCTCACAAACTGTATGTATTCAATATATTCTACATAGTCTATATTTTACTATGTAGTATACTTTAATAGTCAGTTCAGTAGAGATGTTTTAATCTGCAAGTTTGTCTTTTTTCCATTTATTTCAGCTTTCACTCATAACAAAAATAAATTTATTTCTAGGTTTAAACTACATAGAGTTACTGCCCTATGAAATACATGTGTCTCCAAAATGTATCTCTTAGCTTTGAATAAAAGTCAGTGTAAAATAAGAGTTTATTGTGAGTAATTCTACAGCATTTTCGTTTATCATTATCTGGAATTATTTACAGTGTACAATGGCCAAATATGGCGTGCATGAATTTTTTTTATTGGAGAGCAGTGATATCAAATTCTAATCTTAATAAAATCATTTTTTTTATTCCTTACAAAAACAAGTGAGGTATTGGTTGAAAGCACAGATGTATCTGCAATACATTACAAGTGATAAATAATCAAATTCAGAATCAGATTTGCCTCCACGCTTTTTTGATTATCAGTCATAAATGTGATTTTGAAGTTTTAAGCACTGACTGTGTTCTATGTTCTTATTGATTGCGTGTTGATCTGCAGGTCTGATGAACTGACTGTTTGTTACTGATTGCTGTTTTTCAGACTGGAGATTATTTAAAGCATAAAATCAGAAGTAGACCTGAGAAGTCGGAGCTGGTCAACATGCGTATTCTACAAGGTACGAAATCGAGTGCTTCCCAAACATCAGAAAAGGTCAAAAGACACACTTAGAACAAACTTCGTACAAATGACATCATACCTGCTGCGATGCCTACACTCTGCTGCAGATCTTATAGTAAACCTTCCCGCCAACATCAGAGGCTAAGGTTCCCTCGGCCGCCGACTGCGGAGCTGCCGTAATGAAAACAAAGCGCATGTTGTTTTTGGCAGCAGGCTGTACAGCAAGGCAGTTTACACAAGACGCATTTTGACACTTCAGCGTATGCCCCGTATGATCGGCGCTGAGTGATGAGCGCTCGGGGCGTGTCCCGGCTTGGACGCTCACACAATAACTGTTTACGCTAGAGATGACTCGGTTGCTGCATCATGCATGCGTGCGAGTGGAAGGCCGTGCCGCTGGATTAATGGTGCTTATTATCGCTGTGTTTACTGTGCAGACTCGGCCAGCGACGGCTCTGCTCAAGACCCGCAGACCAAACTGAAGCGCGCCAGACTCGCTGATGACCTTAACGAGAAAATCGCCCTGAGACCAGGCCCTCTGGAGCTGGTCGAGAAGAACATCATTCCTGTCGATTCCACTGTTAAAGAGGCTGCTCTGAAAGGTAGTAATGATGAGCTGGACTGGTTCTGTGCAATTTTAAGGGATATTACCCGCAATCAGGGCCTGCAATTCAATGCCACGGCACTTAACGCATTATTTTGCGGAAAAGGAACTGTATGCGATTTTTCCAGTACATAAAAAACAAAAAAAAACAATATGAAGATTTAGTGACTAATATCAATACTGATTTTAGGGGCTGCAAGTTCAAGTTATGAGTAATATCAGCAGATATTTTTTTATATTCGTTTTCTCGCAAAAACAGAAAGAGCCATAACATATTCAGCCCTATGCAAAGGTTTGGGCACTCCTCATCAAACGAGATTCATATTAATTTTAACAGAATTACATTCACAGATTTTGAAGGGTCTGCATATCATTGTAAGATCATGCGTTCAGAATTTTATGCCCCCACAAAATGTAGATTAGTTAGAAATGTTTTATAATTTTAGCTACGCAGTATAATTCTGTGTATTTTATTTAGCCTAAATATAGTCTTATGCAAAATGTGGGCACCTTCCTTTACAAAACAACATTCAACCTTTCTTCACATTTTACAGCACAATTCTGTTTTTTCTTTTTTTTTTTTTTTTTGGCATTTTACATAAACACAGAAAATAATGTATTTACATGTGCCATTACTTTTGCACACTGGAAATTGTGTTCTGAAATGTATCTCTGTAGAAAAATTAATTTTTATTCGGTCTACTTGTGCCCAGACCTTTACATAAGTCTGTATACAGTATAAAAGAATTCCATTCATACTATATCAAACCATACTTATCTGTCAGTGGTTCTCAGTCCTGGTCCTGGAGTTCCTCTGCCTGCTTCTGGATGTGTGTGAACTGATGAGATGGTTACAGCATGAAGAACAGTAAAATATGCAGGGTAGTGATGCATTAGGAGCAGGACTGAGAACCACTGGTCTACATGACCATAGACCACCATTACATACATGTTGTTTACATGTCTTGCATTACAGTGCAGTTTGAGGAACGTGTGCGATGATAGGCATGCAGCTGCACCGTGCTGATTGGTGGATTGCATTACTTGCTGGTTGTTCCATGTGTTGGATCATCAGTGATGTTTGGAATAAGGGGGAAACTGTGTATGTTTAATAGAGTCCAAACTATCGCTATCAGAAAGGTAAACGTGGAAGAAATATTTTCAGATGCGTAGACGACTCGATCCTTCAGGCACTCGTGAGCTAGCAGTGTTTAGCGAGATTACTGACAATCCTCCCAACCTTCTCCTCAACAAACAGATTGATTTGCGAGGCCCTTGCTCACGGGCATTAACTTGCAGCGTGTTTACAGTGCAGTGGAACCGCAACTGTGTTGTCCCTTTAGATCCCCACTACAGCCAGTGTGTTTGGACTCGTCGGAAAGTAAACACTGTGTTTTCCCCCGGAGTCGTCTGTAAATGTATTGCATAAGCCGAGCGTACGGCCGAGGACATGAGTTTACATTACCTCCGCTGGAAAAAGGAGCGTGTTTTATTGAGACAAACAGCAGCTGTATTTGGACCCACCCTTTTCTCCAGAGATCAAATGAACGTCGGCCCTCGCTGCTCTGTTTTGACTCCTCGTGATTTATGTGGCTCCGCTGAGCCACCTACAAAGGTGTCTGAGGGGGACCGATCCGCTCCACAGCTGTCTGCAGCCCTGGGAGACCCCCATCCCCTGACGCTCCCATGACCCGCTCTCTGGGTTTGATTATTAGACCTGTGGGCTTTTAAATAAGCAAAGGGCTCAGAGATTTTACAACTTTCTTTGAAGGCCAATCGCAAACCTTCTGTAATCTGAAAAGCCTTCGCATCTGTATACATGTGCTCGGTGAAAGCGTGTTTTGTGGAGTTTTTTGAGTATCTGTTTTTATTACAGATGTTTCCAGTCGTTTTTTTGGCCCCCCCTGACCTAAACCGAGTCATTTCATTTTGAGTACCTGCTGTTTATAGGCTACCTAGAAATCTGATATTTGTATTCGTGTGAAGTATAATATACAAGCACATTAAAGGTAGTACAACACTGTATAACTTACAGCACAGTTCTCCTTCATTTCCCAAATAACAAATCATGACCCCAACCCAGACCACAAAAAGAAATTGAGCAAAAATACTGTCTCCCACTCTGCACCTCATAACATTTTTCACTTTTTGACATGATGTGAATTATTTAGTGGCTGTTATTTTAATTATCAGTATTTTATGATGAACAGACCAATAGAAATCCTTCTATTAAACATATGCTCTATATGCTATATTAGCCGTTTTAATTAAACAAATCAATCAGATTAATCAATGATAGACAGTTATGAGATTTAATCTATATTTCAAAATAATAATAAACAAAATTTAATCTACGTTCCGAACTCTAAATAGAAGCGATTTTGTGTTTAAATTGCATCAAAATATGTACCAATACGTCACAAGGCTCTGTTAAAAGAGAAAGAAATAAGAGACCACTTACAAATGATGAGTTTCTTTGATTTTACCAAATTGAAAACCTCTGGAATATAATCAAGAGGAAGATGGACGATTACAAGCCATCAAACCAAGCTGAACTGCTTAAATCTTTGCACCAGGAGTGACATAATCTTATTCAAAAAACTGTGTTTAAAAAAACAGGGTTATTCCACCAAATATTGATTTCTGAACTCTTAAAACGTTATGAATATGAACTTGTTTTCTTATTTGATGTCTGAAAGCTCTGCATCTTTTTTTTCAGACATTTCTCATTTTCTGCAAATAAATGCTCTAAATGACAATATTTTTATTTGGAATTTGGGAGAAATGTCTATAGTTTAAAGAATAAAACAACAATGTTTATTTTACTCAAACATATACCTATAAATAGCTATAAAATCAGAGAAACTGGAGTGATTCAGAAGCTGAAGTGGTCTCTTAATTTTTTCCAGAGCTGAATATTAATATTCATATACATTTATACAAATGTCATGGGTTAGAAACTAGTATCATGTCCTGTGACTTTTGCCGTTTCCCATTAACGCTAAACAGTGATGCATTTGAATGTGGATGTGATTTCTGAATGGATTTGGTCTGTTTGCATGGACAATTCTAACTAGACACTGCCGGTCACAATCATTACCAGACACTGTGATGTCCATTGTGGGTGGTAATGCCTTCTGTGGGGTATTCCTAGTACACACGTGACACTGTATTAAAAAAAGTGGAAGCGTACATGATATATTATCTTATTTAACGAACATGATGCAACATCTGCAAAAATTTTCTTTGTTACTAAATACCGCTGTCGCTGTCACATCATTAGTAGTGTGCTTTAAACATCAAAACTCTCTCTCTGATTTAAAAGAACAATAATAAGCTTTTTCTTAAGCTAACAGCGTCCTGAATGCATTAGTGCTCAATAAACATAGTTTTTCTAATGTGTATGTGTTTTATGTAGTGATAGAAAAAGCAAAATTGCTTAGAATTCACTGATTTATCACAGTGGTCCAGCATGAAAAAGCACTTAAAGTTAACGTAGATGTGCACATGGCTTCATCTGCTAGCTCCCCTTAGTGTCCGATTAAAACAGTTTGCTTGTTTAATATTAAAAACATGTCTTACTCCATAAACAGAGCAGAGCACAGCCAAGTAAACAAAGCCTTTATAAATGATATTAATAGTATCAGGCTTAATATAGTCAATACCGATCTATTACAATACGCCTTGCCTGGCTCTAGTACCAGTCTAACAGATACGGTTTGATACACTGGTCTCGTTTTTAATCTCGATTTTCTCCCCAGAGGCTTGTAAACGTTGTGGAATCTGTTGGTATGGGTTGATCTAAGATGACAAAAGTAAACAGGTGGGGGTCAGGTGTCTCCAGGGCCTGGTTACAGTGTGCAGGCCAGTCCAACATCAACAGGTGGAGAAAAAAAACACTCTGAACATTGTTCACTGCTGGTGCTGGACAGCAGCTGGGCTCAGGAGACACAGCATGTGCCGTGCCCGGCACACTGACGGGGGAGCGTGTCTGTCATGATTGAAACCAGGGCCCACGCTCTTGGCAGTCACATGCTTAGATACTGAGTCTCACACACACACACACACACACACAATTCACCCTACCAAAGTGCGCACACACACACACACTACACACTACACACTGTCCCTCTCGTAACCCCTCTTCTGATAGGACAGTATTATCATGGCTCCTGTAGGATGAAGTGGTGCTGTCAGTCTCCCCCGCCCCCCACTGCATAACAGCCACTACATAACCGCACCACAGGGCCAAGTGCTCGCTCAGTCTGGGTGAAAGTGATAAACAGCACTGTTCACCAGTGGCCGTGATCAAAACCGCAGGGATACCAAGGATTTTTCTGTAATAAGAGGAGCTACTTTTTTCAGTAATCAACGTTTTTCTAAAAAAAAAATAATAATAATAAATAAATAAAAATAATAAATGTAACCAGTAAAAGATCTGTCAAACCATGGATGCATTAGTTTTTGGTATTAGGGCATCATTAATATGCTGCTGTGAGATGACCGATGACGCCAGAACACTGTGATGAAGTCAGGGTTTACTGTAAAATGTACAAAGTGAACACACCACCCCTGTCAGGAGTTTTATTTTTATATGCAGCTCCTTCAGTAGATGAAGACAAAAAAGGGTATGGATGATAATTGTCAACGAAACTGAAACATCTTATATAAAAGTACAAAGTAAATAAATAATAAACACACTCAAGGGTCATTTGCAGTCGTCATTGTTAGAAACCAATCAACATGAACTAGGGTTAGTATGGCATGATGGTAACTTGGTATGTGGATTGCAATATCAGCATCATGACATTCTGAATCAATCATTGACATCTGTTACAAATCTGATAAAATTCTTAAATTAATAAAATATAACATTTTAATATATAATAAAATTACATTTTAATTTTGTTGCAGTGGTGTATTAAAAAAAAAACATATATATATATATATATATATATATATATATATATATATATATATATATATATATATATATATATATGAATATATATATATATATATATGAACTGAATTAATATATATATATATAATTGTGGTACAGCTGCATGCTCTGAACCACAATTTCCATACCATGACAGTTCAGGAAAAAAACACATACTCCTACATACCTAGAACCAGCATCCGGGCATATTACTGTCCTTTAAAACCAAAGCATCTTCTTATTAATTATTTAGAAAAATAATACACTTAAGTTATTAACATTTCAATAGTTTTAATAGTTTTAATCTTTAGATTTTAAGGGGCATAAACGCAAGCAAAATCATATTGCCACCAATCCATACTGTGTGTTATAATCTGAAGGCTTGGTCTTTGCTGTTCCAGATATGAATATTACAGTGAATTATAGAATTTTCTTTTTTGGTTTCTTTGCAATAAACATATGGACTTTATCAATGTATGTAGCTGTTCATTGCAAACACAGACAGTAAAGCCCTGCAAGCCCGGAACAGTGCAGTCACGTTCCCCTTTAAATCCCCATACACACACACACACACACAGCAGGCATGCATGAATGCAGAGAGATGCTTATTTAAATATTTACACAGACACACTTTAGAGCTCATGCAATTCTCCTCCACTTTCCTCTGAGTGAAGATGTTAATCAGCTTTGTTTTACATTACTTCCAACTGCAGTCTGAGGCTCTTACAGCCCCCATAACCCCCCCCCCTCTCTCTCTCTGCTGTGTTTTATTCTGCTGTGTTGTGGCTTTGACTCAATCCACAGTCCCACTATTTCTGCTACAGTTTTGTCCTTCTCTCTTATCTCCCCAGTGAATCATGGGAAGTTCCCCAAGCAGGAGGACTCGTACGCGTTTGAGGAGGACAGCAGCAGTGAGAGTTTGTCTCCGGAGCAGCCCCTCAGTGACGAGTCCCAGAGCTCAGCCGGACCCTTAGCAGAACCCAAGAGCAGCGTCCCCTCCCCCTCACTGACCAGCCCAGTGCAGGTGAACAACCTACTATAAAGTATTACTATCACTGTACAGAACACTGTGTCTACAGTAACAGAACTACACACTGAACATCCACTCATATTCAGATCACTGCGGTAGTCCTGTTAACACCAAAATCGAAATTAAAAATCAGATAAAAATGCTGGACTTTTGCTCAGTAATCGTATTTCTCAGTCCCAGCATGCGTAAAAACAGACAGTAGAACTGAAAATAAGCAAGCAGTGCTCAGCACAGCACCTGCAACGTGGAACAAAACATTTTCAGAGTTAGACTGAAACAGAAGGATTATAATAATATTCATATTCTAGATCATCTTATTTCATAAGTTTATAGGTTGGTTGCAAAGCAAAAATCAGATTTTTGGCTGATTTTTGTAAACTGTAGAGTTTTTCCATTTTCTAAATAAACACATTTACATGGTTTATTAATAAACTCTGATGTTCTACAGTAATCAGATTATGAAGTGCATGTAAACACGCTCACTTAGAGTTGCCGTATAGTAATGTGTGTTATGGAGCCAAGCAGTTTCCATCATGGATTATTAAAGTATGTAGTCTGTCTGTTTTACTGGATCATTTGTGTGGTGCCAGAACAAATATTATGATTCAAATTTTTGTAAAATGTCACAAGCAAAATCAGTCATAGTTGAGTTGTAGCCAGTGGTTTCCATCCCTGGTTCTGGAAAACCACTCACCCTGCATATTTCAGTGATTTCCACTCAAGTTGCTAATTAGGTTTTTAACTGGATCAGAAGTGTTGAGAGTAAATACAGAAATATACACACATACAGCTCTGAAAAAAATGACTATCAGAATCAGTAAATCAGTTTCTCAGATTTTGCTATTTATAGGTTTTTGTTTGAAGGTTTTATTCTATGAACTATGGACAACATTTCTACCAAATTGCAAGTACAAATATAGTCATTTAGAGCATTTATTTGCAGAAAATGAGAAATGGCTGAAATAACAAAAAAGATGCAGAGCTTTCAGACCTCAAATAATGCAAAGAAAGCAATATCATATTCATAAAGTTTTAAGAGTTCAGAAATCAATATTTGGTGGAATAACCCTGGTTTTAATCAGTTTTCATGCATGTTCTTCTACACCAGTCTTACACACTGCTTTTGGATAACTTTATGCCACTCCTGGTGCAAAAATTCAAGCAGTTCGGCTTAGTTTGATGGCTTGTGATCATCCATCTTCCTCTTGATTTTATTCCAGAGGATTTCAATTAGGTAAAATCAAAGAAACTCATCATTTGTAAGTGGTCTCTTTTTTCCAGAGCTGTCTGGTGATTTGACCTTTATTTGTGAGAGCAGAATAAAACTACAAATATTATGCTGCATCCCAATTGAAAACTAATTTTCTTTTTGAGTGTGGTTACTATGGACACTATTATCTCACACTGTTCTCTACAATTCTTTGCCAAAATGGAAGGGAACGGGCTACTAATGCCTGAATCAATATTGGGACTGAATCAATGCCTGAATCAAAAATGGTAGATAGTGATGCAGTGATGTTTGTTGGGGCTACAAACAGGTACTTTTGTGTACTAAGCTGCCAAGCCTGGACTATTAAGATTTGTATATAGTATTTACCTTACAGTGTTGGTGTGAAGTTTACAATCAGAAAACTGCTCTAGATTCAATTAATCACTACTTGGCAGTCATTTAAATCATTTTGTTTACCCTAATGATGCTGTACACAGAATGGAATGGATGCTAACTAAAAAAAACAACCCAGGAACCTTTCATAATGCGTCATATAATCCATCTATAACAAAATTTGTCCACCAGACTCTGTAACATATTGTGTCAGAGAAACCAGCATTCATTTTTAATGAGTTATTGAGTTATATTACAGCCAATTCATAGATACATGGAGAAGGTACGTGCTGATGTATTACTTTTTTCCAGGTCTAACATATTTAATATCTCAGCCAAGCTTGAACAAATTCAGCTTGTTCCTCAAACTGGAGAGAATTTTAACATCTTAGGGAAGTGTGCCCCCTCTGCTCATAGCCTGAACTGCAGTATCCTGCTTAAGCTCCTGAGCGACCGTTACAAGTATATGGCAGGTCTTTGGCTCAGGGCCCGATTCCCTCAGTGCGAAGGATATGATGTCCTTTGTATTTTTTCCAGTACGGCCTGCAGTACTGTGTGGTGCCTATTCTCAGACTCCTGGCATTAAAAACAACTGTCCCCTCTGACAGGAGGTCTGGCACCAACCCTTCAAATGTTACCAGCCTCACGTGCATCAGAGGAGTTATATAGCTCTGGAAAAAAAAAATAAGAGACCATTTAAAAAATTTTGTTTCTTTGATTTTACCAAATTGAAAACCTCTATAATCAAGAGGAAGATGTATGATCAAAAGCCATCAAACCAAGGTGAACTGTTTAATTTTTTGGACCAGGAGTGGCAAAAAGTTATACAAAAGCAGTGTGTAAGACTGGTAGAGGAGAGCATGCCAAGATGCATGAAACTGTAATTAAAAACCAGGGTTATTCCACCAAATATTGATTTCTGAACTCTTAAAACTTTATGAATACAAACTTGTTTTCTTTGCATTATTTGATGTCTTTCAGCTCTGCGTCCTTTTTGTTATTACAAGTAAATGTTACTTGTGTATTTGTAACTTTCTTTGCTAAGATTTTCAACTTTATCATTAAGGGTCCACAGACCAGAGAAACTCCAATTCAAAACCCAGATGAAAGTGCTCACAACCAGGCAGCTCCACCCATACCAGTCCCTGCTATAATCAAGGTAGGAGACACAGAATCCAGTTGCTAATTATACTAAAAATATGTCTTCAATACATATGTGTACATACAGCTGTTAAATCTGTACATTCAAAACACCACATTCACAGTACTTTTCAGTTGGTACAGCTTAAGTTTTTGAAGATACCACGGAATCAGTTGTTGTAAATTACAATTTACAGATTACAGATTTTTTAATATATACGCATTGGGTCCAAAAAGTTTAATATTTGCAGCCACCAAATAATGCTAATTTTTACAAAGCTTATAATTACAGACTATAACAACATTGCAATTTGCATGAAGAACAGAATTTCAGAAATTAATGTATAATTTGTCCCACTTTAGCTTTAATGAAATGTACCATTTTTAATGACATATACAGTACGTTTAAGTATTTGAGTAAAATGATATACTTTGTTTTATTTTAAAAACTGCAAAAATCTGAAAAATGACATTTACATTATGATGATAAATGTAGGTTTAAATGTAAGTGTGACTTGGGATTTAAATCATGTTACAGGGGTAGGCAAATGACATGTTAGGAGTCTCTGCTGGGGCATTAAACTTTAATCTGTTGCAGACAAAACATGTATTAGCATTTGTTTCTATATTTTGACACTATTTTAACTCGATAGTTGTTCTTTATATTGTTTCAAAATGTCAAATGTAACTTGAAATAACATTTTTACATTCATAGGTTTCCCTCTCCAGAAGTTGGAGTTGCCATAAGATACAAGGGTTTTGTGAGAAATTGAGAAAGAAAATGTAATATGTCAGCCTGTGGCTGTGTTTCTAACTTTGCCATCTCTGTTCACAAAGCAGTCCAAAACATCAGACAAGAACCGTCACAAGAAGCCTAAAGACATCAAGCCCAAAGTGAAAAAGCTGAAGTACCACCAGTACATCCCGCCAGACCAGAAGGCGGAGAAGTCTCCTCCTCCAATGGACTCGGCCTACGCTCGGCTCCTGCAGCAGCAGCAGCTTTTCCTCCAGCTGCAGATCCTCAGCCAGCAGAAACACCAGCAGCAGACCCACCACCAGCACCAGCACCAGCCCCCATGCCCACAGAATCAGAGCTTCAGCTACCAGCCTCTGCACCAGCATCCACCAAACAAGTGAGTCTTACCCAGCAACTACAGCCTCACTATTGTAAAAACACTTACTTGTTACATCCATCTTTGTGCACTATTTCACTATTTTCTGCTGTACCACACTGAGAATCAGGACTGAGGACTAGGGTTTAATGTTCCATTATGCGGAAGTGGATAAACACTGATTTGTACTCGTATAGTGGTCATCCTGGTATGTGGGAGGGTCAGTGTTGTGTTCTGCTTGGATAGTGGACTAAAATAGACTCGAGAGACTGATGTAATCTTGTCCTGATAGAACTGACACAGGCCTCAATATCAGCGGGTCTCACAGACTCTCAGCACTTAGCACTGAAAAATGCATGTTAGGGCGTGTGGGTAACAAGCGTGTGAAGGTGGGGTGTAGAAGAGCATAAACATTAATATTAGAAGGATAATAAATATGAAACAGCTTTTGTTGTGTAAATCAACAAAAGGAATGCAACAAGGAATATGTGTTTAGCTGCTTTGTAAGGCAACACCAAGTATTAGATGTATTGGATGAGTGGACCATGAGTTTCAAGTAATCAGTCAATTAAAGGCCAAACAATAACATACTTTATAAGTGCATTACATATTACACTTTTACTTTAATGTGGGCATAGATATAACACAAAGTTGTTGTAAAAAGTTGGCTAATTCTGTGTTTCTTTAGTTTAGCAATGCTGGACTGAGAAAGTAAATACAGTGTATACCAGTTCTTGATCTGATGTTCTAGATCAGGTGTTCGCAGTAGCTCTTGTAGCAGAATCATTAGCAGCACCATACCTGCTCAGGTTACTAGCAAAGAGTTACTAGAAAAATCTTGGAAAACCTACCAGGCACTGTTTTAGAATGAAAGAAAAGTAGCTGCTTTAAGTACTGTATATGTGTGCTGTATTGTCTGCTGTTATGTCTAAACTGACTGCATTAATATGTCTCACTAAGGCAAACAAATGAACAGCAGCACACACCATGCAGTTCCAGTGGTGGCACAAGCACCGCCAGCAGCAGCTCCTCATCTCCTGTGAAGAACACTTACTGCAGCCAGTCCAGCGTCACTCCAGTCAGACCAGGGCCTCTACCGGCCAACCTGGATGACCTCAAAGTACGTAATGCACTCATGTGAAGGTTTAATATGACTTATTGTAAATATATTTATGCTGAGTTATTTATTTGAACTGTGTTCCAGTTCCACTCTTGATTTTTCTCTGTTTTATGCCTGTAGGTGTCTGAGCTCAGGCAGCAACTGCGGATACGTGGTCTCCCGGTGTCTGGCACCAAGACGGCCCTCATAGAAAGACTGAGGCCCTATAAAGACCCTAGCTCCAGCTCCCCCTCCAGCTCTGGAGACATCACTACCGTAACTTTCCCGGTAACGCCAACAGGTTCTCTCTCTTCCTACCAGTCTCCCAGCTCTTCTAGTGCCATGTCTCATGTGGGTGGCTACTACCCTTTCTGTAGCACCAGCTCCACCCCGCCCATCTCTCCTGCCTCCTCAGAGCTGTCTGTCAGCGGCTCCTTGCCCGACAGCTTCAGTGACGTCACCATGTCCTCTCCTCAGTTTGGTCTTCAGCCATCTCCAGCTCAGCTGAGTGCCGACGAGAGCCAGAATCTGGCTGCTGGCCTCTCTGGAGGATGCCTGCATGGAGACGCTCCACCAGGCCTCGAGGCTGAGAAGGACAAGATGCTGGTGGAGAAGCAGAAGGTGATCGAGGAGTTGACGTGGAAACTGCACCAGGAGCAGAGGCAGGTGGAGGAGCTGAGGATGCAGCTGCACAAGAGAAAACACAGCCATGGACTGCAGGATCCTCAGGGTGGGCCCCGGCTTCCGCCACAGCACCAGCTGCACCTCCAGTCCCCAGGCCTGATGCAGCAGCAGCACTTCTTTGGAGGCGTGTCCATCAAACAGGAACATGTGACCTCCAGCTGTCCAATGTCTTCAAAGTCACTTAAGACTGGGTCCCCCAACAGCTGCATGGAGGGCGTGGGTCACTGTGGAATGAGTGGTGGGCTCCGGAATTTGGACGTGCCTTCCTCTAGGAGCCCCTCCGGTCTGACGGCCTACCTGAGCCCACAGTGCTCGCCTCAAGACTCACCAGTCACCAAGAATTCCAGCAGCCCACAGCCCAGCAGCCTGCCCCCTTCACCCAGCCATCAGTACCTCCTCACACCTCCTCTGAGCAGAGACACCTGCTCACACCCTCTGCCTCACAGTGGGGCCAGGCCACATCCCATGCAGGTACCTACACAGCACAAAACAAAGAAAATCAGAATTATATAAAGAATATTACTGACTTTTTCCCGAACTACACACTTAAACTACTGTTTATATTTTATAATGTCTTTAAAATGAACAGACATTAACAGACTGATCTGATGAATGTTCTCTACCCCTCTCTCTCTCTCTCTCTCAGCTCCAGCAGAAGAATGTTGCTCAGTCTGTGAGCTGTTCCTACGCACCTGATCAAAGAAGCATGCAGCCAGTGTATCCAAGCAATGCTGAGAACAACCTGAACCCCAGAGGGTCTTCTAAGGCCAAGAGCACAAACATGCAGCACAAGGTTTGTGAGGAGATGCGACTAATCCAGATTATCCCACCTTCTTAACCTTATTCATGCACAAAATCTAGCTGGAGAACCCATCACACACAAAGCTGACCATTTCCCACATTTCACTCTTGTGATGCTTCCTATCTGTCAGCAAACTAATTCTCACGTTTACCCTGGTTCTTTAATTTCACACCATCAGATCATTCTTAATACTTAATTATCCCCATAACTATCTGATCACATGTCTTCACTGCATTCACTCAACTGTATAAACATGAAAAGAAGTCACAAGTCTCTGAATGGGCATGATTATGGTCATGTGGTTCTCACATGCCAAAACATATAGAAGAATTTGAGGTATGAAAAGACACATTTCATACAGTAATACGTGAACTACTGTTTATAGATAATTCCAGACCAAATAGGCAGAAAAGTAAAACTGCTGTTCCTTTTCCTCTTTTATATGGCAAAACATGCAGAGTGTAACTGCTGCACAATTTAAGGTGGAACAGGAAATAAGACTTTTGTTCAAATCATATAATTTCACCTTAAATCAAGCTTTCAGTGACAAACTGTGCACCAGTTACATTTCTGTCACCAAGACTTAATTTAAGGTGAAATTAGAATATTCAAACAAGAAGCTTAATTTCCCACTCCCCCTTAAATGGTGTGGCAGTTACATTCTAAGATGGAATGGGAAATTAAGCTTCTTGTTCAAACCATCTTATTCCACATTAAATCAAGCAGCAGCCTCAAGTGACAGAATGTGACAAACTGCTGCATCATTTAGGTTTGAATGGAAAATGTATATACTTCTACCGATTTGTTTTTTTTTTTATTTTACTATCCATAATTTTATCCATTGAAATTACAATAAACTAAGACAGTACAGTATGTATCATAATAGCTATTGTCATGTTGCTAGTCATTTCTCATAACATCTCCATCCGCATCCGGAATGTGCCCCTCTATCCCAACAAGAATAAAGGCTCCCTACCTGTACCTGTTAATATGGAGAGGTGCTACAAATTGGGTGGGTGAAATGGGACTGGGCCACAGTGCCTGCTTCACATGAACTTGACACTTTGTGACCTTAGAGACCTCCTCAGCTTTTCTCCGGTCCCTCCTTCCTTGTCTGAGGTGTAACATTTCACCCTATTTCCTCATTTAGATGGCAATATTACACTCTCCCAGACATGTTGACCAAAAGTGTGCTGCCTCCACCACTGCCTTCTGTAGCTCAGACTCTGCATCTGCCATTAAACAGCCCCCATGCTATGAAGATGCAGTGAAGCAGGTAAACAAGTCCCCCAATCACAGCTGATAGCAGCCTGTGCCTTCCTCCACTGCACCAGCTTCTGGCTTATTTGCTGACAACCACACTATTCCTCTTCTCTGCTGCCTTCACTCGTCATGCACGCCTCCTTGCTTTCACACATTGCATGATCTGCCCCCCAAGGCCAGCTTTGGAAGTTTGATGGCTTGCAGAAGTGATACGTGTGTTATCTCCTGCAGATTTAATGCAAAATTTAAGTGTAATTACACCCAAAAAATATTTTACTTAATTTAATAAATGTTAAGATTAAATAAATAATCAGTAGGCAGAAAAAGAAAACAAGATTTTTGGGTGGAATTCCTCTTTGAAGTGGTTGTGCTGAAGTGTGAGGTGAGAAGGAAATTGCTTATCTCTGCCCACAGAAGATAAAACTAGACATGCTGCATCTGACAGTTCTAGCGGCCGAGCATAATCCTTGTTTCCAGCTGGAACAGTGACATTTCGCAGATCTATAATGACTTGCAGCACAGATTTAAAGTAACACATTCTTAATACTTATTCATAACTTGTTTACTGTGTGTTTACCTTTGTAGCAGATGGCCAGAAGCCAGCAGATGGACGAACTTCTTGACGTCCTTATTGAAAGTGGAGGTGAGTGTATGACGTCTGAAATTAAACAGCATTCACAATTAAGAATCAATTAGGAAGCACAATATTGATGGAACTAATTTCACAATTCCCCAGATTTCTGAGAAGCACATTCATGCTGCAATTCTCCTAATTATTCACACTAGTTTTCTTTTGGATTCAGATCCAGTAGATTTGAAGGTCACTGAACTCATTGTTAAAAGTTCATTAAACCAGTGACTGGATTTTTCTGTAACAGTAATCAATTTGGTTCCAATTTCTATATATGGTAAATTAGCTGTGTATCGGTGTTGGTTTACAATTCCAATATTAGTGCATCCCTTCAAATGAATGATAATTCTAATAACCAGAAAACACTGTAGTTTGTAGCATATGTGTCAGTTGCATCCTACCTGGAATTTTATTACCTGAGAATAATAAGTAATCCTGGCTAGTCTGTCCCATCTACATCTTTGTGTACCCACTTCCTTTTCTGCTGCACCTGTACTATACTGTGGATTATCACTATAAAGAACTTTACTGTATAAAAAAACATAAGTCAAATTTTGGCAAATTTAAAGATGTAAAACAGACTTTGTGTGTAGTGAAACATAACAAGTACAAACTTTTGTTGAATAGCACACCTCCATTTACCAGCAGCATTGCCAAATCAGTTCTCAGTGCCTCCTTTTACATGCCAGGTCTCTCAGCATTCTACCAATGAGTTGTGGAGCTACTTTGAGTTTGTTAATTTCTTTGTACGGGCAACGCTATACCCCATTCCTAGCATTGTACACCTGTTGAAAGCATCAGTTAAAAGCACTAAATGCTAAGGGAAACTGAGATGGACTAGTCAACAAAGGTTTGTACTTGTTATCAAGTTTTACTACACCCAGAATCCATTTCACTCTGATTTCTCCTTTATGTTATAGTGGTATAAAACTGTATGCTAGAGACGCAGCACTTACAGATCAAGTTAAAAATCCAGCCTATCCTTTCCCTCTTATTAATCACTTTCTGCACTGTAATATCCCTACTCCCCTCCCCTTTTTTCCAAAGAAATGCCAGCTAACGCCAAAGAAGAGCGGTCCCCTGTAACCAAAGTTGTGCCTCACCTTACAGTTTCACCCAGCAGCGCCGGCCAGACGCCCATCCCCAAGTTCCACAGACACTACAGCCACATGTCGCCCTCCCAGATGCCATATGACCACGCTGCAGGTCATGGAGACTACCATCTGGAGGTGCTATTGAGCAACCCCATGAGCCGGCTGACTGACATCATCCAGCTGAAGATGGGCACAGAGGAGGGCCAACTGGAGGAGGTGAGCGAGGGCTTCCCGGTGCATCACCACCACAGTGACAAGTTGCTAAACAACCGCGACATGATGGACACGCCTTTGTCCCCCATGGCCACCAAAGTATCGCCGGTGCCTGTCGACGGCCAAGGGCTCGGGATGACATTCACAGAGTCGCCATGGGAGACCATGGAGTGGCTTGACTTGACCCCACCCAGCTCAGCCACAGCGTTCAATAGCAGTATGCCTCCTCCCGGGCCCAGCATTTTCAACACGGAATTCCTGGATGTCACGGACATCAACTTGAACTCTGCCATGGATCTGCACCTTGATCACTGGTGAAGCTGACCCCAGCTAGATAAAAAATAATAATAATCACTAAACCACACTAACGCCAAACGAGCGCACAGCCAATGAACAGCAAGAAGCTATGGGCTGACCCATTCAAATGTCAAGGAGTCAGCAAGTTTTACCCAAAGTTGCCTTATGAGAAATATATGCATCAACAGAGACCTACAGTTTAACAGTGACTGTATTGTTAGTAGATAGTATTGGTCCATCAAAACTTGAAAAGTCTTTGGTGTAATGTGTTCTGGGAAAGAATGTTTTATAATTTACTGGAAACAGGAAAAGAAAAATTAGCTACAAACCAAACTGCATTCAAAGATAAGGTCTATAATAAATTCTATAGTATTAGCAACTCATTTGTAAATATTAAACAGTACAGGTACAAAGTTCAATTCTTCATCACATTCATAGTGTGGAGAAACACTCCTGAAGTGTTCACTAAACTCAAGTAATCACACATTCTAATGTGCTACTGTAAATATACATTAATGCTCACACTGCACCTTGAGTAGTATAGTACTTTGTCACATTTTGCTTTGCATTTTTTTTTTCTTGGAAAGCATGTAATTGAATATTTTTTGTAGGTCCCCAGTTAATCCTTTTAATTTATTTACGACTATTAGCGTTTGTTAATTAGAATGTGAAAGCCTGCCTTAGTGTAACATCCACATCGTCACTGTCATGCAAAGAAAACCTTGTATCTTTACAAGAGAAAGAAAATGCTTTCTTGACTTTTAATTGAAGGAAGTCCCTGTAAATAGATTTTGTTCCAATTCACTTTTATAAAAAGTATTGGTCCATGAACTGCTGGGTTAACAATTTCAAAAATGACGTAATGGAGATGCAAGGTTTTTGGGTAACAGTGACAACACATACAAACTAAACTATACCTGCCATTTTACTGTCACTAGGAACCCGTTTACACCAGGTCATTTCATGTGATTAGTTCCTGGTTGTATTCTGATATGATTTTATCAACATGCATATTTACACTTAGTAGACAAATGTGTATCCAGTTAGTCAGAATGAAATTTGACTGTATTGCATTAGACAAATCCGATCATTACACAACAACCAGTTATGTTCAGACTAACCAACTCAGCAATGATGTACTGCATGGGGAGGAGTTTCAGTAGTGGAATATGTCTTAAAGAGCTGTAAAGAGGGTTGAATGTGTATTGGGTGTTTTCATACTTACAGTATTTATGCGGTTTGGCCTTATCCAGACATAATCCTAAAACTTATGACACATTAAGTGACCAGGTGTAAACGGGGTCTAAACAACCTGTAGGAACCAGGACAATGTCTGAATTTTATTTCATTAATGAACAACTACATATGAAGTTTTCTAGCCATATTTCTTTTTGTTTTGTTGATAAAAACTATGAGAAGTTTACATTTGTTTACTGTTTTCCCCTAGGATTTCATTATGGCTGTTTTTAGTTTTAGTGATTTTAATATGACAAGTGACCCATTTGGTATCGTTGAAGACTTCACTTCTCAGATGTATTTATTTGGACATTTCCATAGATATATTTATACAGAAGATATTTATGAGACATTCCTTTTTTAGGAACTGAATTCAGAACTCATAGATCAAGAGACTAATAATAATGTCCTAATCTGAGTAGATTTTTATACAGAAGTGAAAATCTTACCAGTGTGTCTTTAGAACTACCTTTTTTATGTCTTACAACCATTTTGCAGCACTAGGAGCTAAAGAACTGACTGCAACTATCCACTTCAACACTTGCTATGTAAACCAAAAATAAATGTTTTTTTTTTCTTTGGGCAGCAACAGCATATTTTTATATATATTTTTCTAGAACAAGAAGATTAGTTTGTACTGAAACAATCGGTTTATTGTTCTCCACAATTTAAAATAAGTACTGAATTAAATGATCCCTATGCAATAAATTGTAAAAGTGAAATGACGCAGGTGATCACCACTACCTATGAAGGTAAATGTTTGGAAATGGAGAACACCTATTCTTAGTGACACTTGTGCAGAATGAAGTGTAATAAATATACTGTATGCTGTTTTACTGTGAAGATAAATCAAACATTAGGCAGGTTTGGGACCTGTGGACATTTTCTCTTTATAAATGAAACAGTATGTTCTATGTGCTCTATTGAAGCCTCTTTGTACATTGTCAGATTGCCTCTCATCAGTCTTTCCTTTTAGACAGAGACGGATCAATATCAGTCGAAACTGTGAACAGATTGGTTATGAATTTTCAGTTTTGTACGTTAGTAGATATTTTGAATGGTTTATTTTATATTGTTACCTGTGGTACACTTAAGCCTATAGATAATTCTATTTTTGAACATGTTGTTTTAGTTTCTAAAGCTTAAAATGATTTAAAAACAAAGCTCTTATTTTGGGGAAAACAAACCAAAAAGACATTCCATTTTGTCCTCAATTTTCCCACTTTTGCCCTTTTTGCATTTTAATTCAAAATACACTCTGGTGTAGAGCTGGACAATGACTTTTATTATATATCACATTCTTATTATAGCAACTTCTTTTAAAGCATCTTGTGAATTTCATCATTGCCATCACTGCATGTTTCATTACAAAGAGCATAACTAGTTCTGTTTAATTGGTATGATGTGCAGCAAAACTGCCTGGGTGATATGGTAAAAACACTATATCATAATAGACATCATTTACTTCTACATTTACTTTATTAGTAGCAGATTCTAGAAAACAAGTCAGATACTCCTCCATACTTTGTATAGAGAGTTCTAGTTAAATTTTGCTGCACTTAATCAATTAAACATAACTAATTACACTCTTGATAATGAAACATGCAACGATATTCATATGATTAAAAACATCATGACAATAAAATGTATTAATATGATAGTCACATTTCCCATCCTAGTTTTTTATTTTTATTTTATGTATGCAATGAAGGTACAACACTAGCCTTATATAAACATCTGTCTAATTTAGTTCAGGGTGTTTTGCTTTTTTATTTTTATTTTACTTCCAATCCTAAAGCTTTGTTTTTTTATGTGCCCATTTTTCTTCTTTACGGATGTTTTTTTTTTTTTTTTTTTCTAATGCTGGAACAGGAAATGGAGTTGTACACTATGCACACACAACCAGAACAAGCCCACAAGCCTCGTAGCCAACCAGGTAACTGAGAAAGAGCTGAATCAGAAATGCAATAGCCATGATATCGAGTATCTATGATCTCTCTATCGTGCTGAAGAAAATGTGTTAATGTTGTTTCTCTCTACTCTTTTTTTTTTCTCTCTCTCTCTCCTGGGGAAGAAATATTTAGATATGACAAAAAGCTTTTGTACTGCTTGGCCACTGAACAGCTTTACAATGTAAACCGTCTCATAATGTCTCCACCACTGTACTACTACTATTAAAAGACTTCAATAAACACTCATTTCCAGAAAGAGACTTTTCTTCATCTACGCTGTGTTTCTTGTTGTGCATCAGCTTTTTAACTCTCAGAACACACATTACAGGAATTTTTGGTATTACTATTATTAGGTATCTAAACTTATTTGGTTTATAAATTAAAACATTAATAAAATAATGCAAATATTCGCCCTCTTTTTATACCTGTACAAACACTAATTTTAAGCAAAGAAAATATTATTGTTTAATGTTTAATGAGTCTCCATCTTTGTAGATTTCAGACAGAGATTAAGCCTTATCTTGGACTACACTGCATTTTGAATAAAGATTTTGCCTGTAACAGTACATCTGATAGTTGGGTCAAAATCACATTCTCACCTCTGCTCCAGAGTTTGTTTGATACCAGAGACATCCTCCTCTCAACGGGTCTTGGTGTGGCTGTTTTGGTTCAAGTCCCAGTGTCTTCTGCGCAATGAATCGCACCTAGGGTCCAAACAAGTCCAAATTAACCAAGTTACAAAGTGGAGGTTTTTAAAAACAACAACAAAAAAAAAGTAATTACAATTTCCCCCACTGTTGTAATCAGAATTTCTTCATTACATCTGTACTAAAACATCAGTTACATTAATATCTGGGTTTGTTCCTCTGTTTCCAGGGATAATAATGTCTTTGAAATAAAAAATAAATAAATAAAGCATTGCTCATATTCACATTGTTGCCCAAAGTGGCTCGTTTGTTCTTATTTAGACATGCAGCGCTTTTAGCCGATGCTCCTAACAGGCTTACAATACTACAGATAAGGGCATAATTTTGCCCCCGCAAAAGCGCTATTTTTACGCCATTAACAAGCTCAAAGTAGCTCCACACTTTATTGGTAGAATTCAGAAGGACCTGCCGTTTAAAACGAGGCACTGAGAACTTTCAAAGTGTACAGATAGTTTATTAAAACACTCTTTATACACAGTACCTCAAGCTAGACGCCGCCATCTTGAAATTAAATCATACACCAGCACAAACGAACAGGTAGGATAGGGGAACAGATTGCAAAATTAAATATGTGGATAAACAGGTGGAAATCATACAAGTCCACAGAATTAATTTTGCAAGTTACCTATTTTTCATGTTTGTCATTAGACATACTGTGATTTAATTGTAATAGTGTAAAAATAGCAATTTCTTTGCATGGGTAACGCTATGCCTCATCACTAGCAAGACTGTTGGGAGCATCGATTAGAAGGACTGTACATAAAATGCTGGGTGTGAACAGAGGTGGGCTATTTGAGCCTGTTATGTTTTTACTACACTCTAAGTATGTTATAGGATTAATTATGTTTCTAATAATAATAAATCATATATCATGATTTATAAAATGGGATTTTACAATCCCATGACTCCAAGTTCCTATAGTAATAACACATTAAACACATGAGAATTTAATGAGTTAATTTCAGCGTTTTAGAGTGGCATTGCGTTTCTGTGAGGACTGGGAAATTTTTAAAAACGCTGCTGGTGTGGACGAAGATATGTTTAAAACGGAGACTAAAAATACAATAAAAATACCCGGATAGGTGTCGACGGGGCCTAAGTAATACCTGTCAAGTCTCCCGTTTTGGCCTGGAAACTACCGTATTTTACTCCTCTTTCCCGCCGTCCTCCCGTATTAGTATTTTCCCGTACATTTCTCGTATTATATTAAAAAAAAAAAAAAAAAAAAAAACTTTATTGTTGAGGAGACAGGGCACTGACCGCTCTGTGTCTCTTATCCAATCGTGGTGCCGATTCGGGGAGAAAATCCAGCCTTTCAGAAGAAACAGCCAATCAGGTTGCTGGTTTTGTGGAGCGCAGAGGAGGGAAGTAGAAGTCATTTTGCAGAATTTGTGCACCCTTTGTTCAATTTTAAATCCATTAAATAATCCAAAAAATATATCATGTAAAAGAGTGCATCCCTGCCTAAAAAGACATGAAATCTTTACTTTTTTTAATATCTAAATGTTTTTTCATTTGGCTGTATTAAAAGAATGACATATGTAGGAATGTCCACAACATTTCAGTGTCAACAAAGGTAGACCTATCAGAGTCTGATAATCTAATTGAATTCTGTTAGTGGTTCACATGTGGTTATTTTAGATTTTTTGTAAACCGGTCTTAAAATGTAAGGGATGCTGAACCTCCGTTGGGCTGGTGGGACGGCTTTAAGCGGACGGCGGAAAATGTCCATTATTTTTAAATCCAAAACTTGACAGGTATGGCCTAAGTGCATTCCAAGCTATTTATTTATGAGATTGTACATCGACTATAATTGCTTCAAAAAGCTGCAAAATCTGTCTATACTTGGATTATATTGTAAATTAGTATAAATTTACCTGAAACCCCCGCAGGTGCTGGAAAGTTAACGGTATGATTAAAACATGGCCTGACTTTTAGCATTTACACACTAAAATATCTACAAACAAACAAACAAACAAATAAATATAAACAGTTTAAACACTTACTGACTGCAGAAGGCTGGCTGGCTTGCTTGTCTTGTTGGCTGGTTTGGCGTCCTGGTGCAGTTCCATGTGAATCATCAGCAGGTGCTCAAAAAAAAGACTGATTAATTAAATGTAAAGATACAGCTCCACTCCCAGCTCTCAGCACGCCGACCTTACTCTCATTACAATTAACTGTGCTGCTCTTCAGCGTTTATGCATTAAAATACCTGCAAACTGACCATTATATTAATCAAACAAACAGCTAAAGCTCTAAAACTCTGGAACTGTGGAACTGGAATCCGGATCAGTGGAGTTTCTCAGGGCAGCGTTATTCCAGGGAAGCTGCGGAGTGGAATCAGGATACAGGATCGGATCGGTCCCTTCTCTACACCTGACCCAACACAACTGAGTGTTTAATAACACTTTCATACCAGAGTTATATTGCAGTGATGGAAAAGAGAAAAATGCTGTTTTCTGCCTCTAATGCACACCAAAGAAGAATCTAAGACTCTATTATAATGTCCAGTAAAATCCAATTAACCAAACTATTTAATTGTATTGGAAGTCTGTGTTTAATATTTTAATTTTAATATTTAATAATGAACTTTCTATGTCACAAACCATTCCTACACAGTAAACTAATCTAACCATGATTAAAGTGTCTACATAAAATGGACAAAAATTAGCTCTTATTACTTTGCCTCGTTTGTTCACTGGTTGATTCATGCTCTATTCTGATGGACAACAGTTAGTCTCAGTGTTATGTGCAACACAACATTAAAAAAAAGGATATACGTAATGTCCATTGTAGTGGACAGAGTTTAAAAGGGTAAAATTATCTTACTGTAAAACAAACAAACAAACAACAGTAGGCCAAAATAAGCTAATTGATTGGATTTATTCTAGCATTGAGCCCATTTGTGTTTTCAGATCTTACAGAAAAAAAAACAGGACAAGGTCACAGTCACATCTTAGCCTTATCACAACTGACCTGCAGGCAGATATTTAGCTCTTATCATTACTATGTGAACACTAAGATTTCATGAATATTATTTAAATACGTGAAGTGAATAAGACAAACAGCCCAGACGCGTCAGAGGTTAATCTCTCCAAAAACAGACATAAGGCAATATCCCTGCAGATCTTCTTATTACATTTTTTTTTTTTTTTTTACATTTTTTGTACAGATTTTCTTTTGAGTTCACAACATACACTTAAAATATTTTCACAGTGTGAACATCTTTTTTTTAAAACATATTTTCCCACTCTTAATAGTGATACAATGTAATGATACATATCACCCATATCATATTTCCCCTTCTAAATATTAAATATTCTACTCATTTGTAACGTACACTATTTACCTTTTGAAAAGTTGCTTTTAATATTGGGGAAATGTATTTATTATGGTACCCACACACAAAGTATTTAGAGTTTAACCATAACTAGGTCTTACAGATACTAGATAATATCTTTTTACATTTTTCTATTTAGGTACCAAAAAAATACAATAATAAAAAAAAAAAAACGGTATTGTCATTCAAATCTGGCAGCATCATGTTATAATTTTGTCAAATCAGTTGCTGAAAGGCTGCTTTGGCAAAGTTCCATGTTTCTCTTTCAAAACTAGTAACCCAAACTGTGACTTCTGGACACTGATCACTGACATTCCATACAGTCAACATGCCATGCTGTGACTGCTGAGAACATGCCAATTTCAGCAAAAGAGGCAGACTCTATGAAGCAGCAAATACAAAGCTACTTCTGAAAACAACAAAGCAAAGGATTTTTGCAGAGGAATCTGTAATTTTCTAAAGTTATATAGTAAGTTTTATACACATTTACAATTGTGTAGAAGTGTCCTGCAGGCTCTATTTAAGTGTTCACTACACCAGAAGGACTTTTTCCTTAAATGCAGTGAATACAATTTGGTGAGTTAAAATTGCATATTTATAAAATAAAGCTACTTTAAAAGGATAGCTTGATTTTTTTTTATCTAGACAACATGGTTCACTTTCCTGGAAATCTAGTGATTGAGATGGAGTCTAACAGATCAATTCCAACAGACAATCAATCATCCTCTCCTTTCCATTCCCACATCAATGGCACCTGCATATGGCAGAAATCATATGGCTGAAATGTTGGAATTCTACAAAACTGGTAAACTCCCAAACACCCTAAACAATCAACAGATATCCAATTATGTGGAGCAAAAGGTCTAGAGTTAAGTTTCCAACCATCCTTTTAACAAATTCTTTTATGCTAAACAATACTTCTGCATATTCATTCATTTCATCACAATGTGAGATCACAACTAATGTGTTTTATTTATCTGTACAAGTATTGACGTAAATGACCACCACATTACAGAAATGATTACTTTTAGCATTGCAGGTCAAAATGTCTGTTACTGTGAATAGTTAAGCGGTAAAGTTAAAAGCAACACGTTTTGCAATATAGAGATCTGAAGACCTCTCTGGTGACAATGTGTAATTGCACAGAGCATGTGAAAGTGTGTTCCGACATGATATATCACGCAGTGGTCTATTTGCATTAAACAGCACCTAATACAGATTAATGTAAATAATTTGCTATGTGAAATAATTATAAAAGAAATGTAAAAACAATGTTTGGTAAGATCAGCAATTAATCTTTATTATTTTGCACAACTTTGTTGTGGGAAAAGAAGCCTAAGGATTCAGTGGACTCTGGGGGGGTGGGGCACTATTCTACGGCGCACCTGCACAAATATAACCATCATAGTCCTCACAGTGTCCTAACCTGATCATCATCAATACTCTGTAGACAAACTTCAGGAGAGTAATGCATGGAAGACGAGCCGAGTCTCACCAAACTCTTCTTTTTACCAGGAAGAATGAGTGAAAAAAAGTTACTTTTACCTACTTGCTTAGCTTCTATTCACAGTAACACATTTTGACCACAAGTTTGGGTTTTCCAAACTTCAGCATGCATGTTTATATATCTCAAAAGTTTGGAACACCAGTCAAATTACCTGTGTCGATTTTCTAAGTGTAACTTTTTTGTGTGGTTGATACATTAAGCAAATTATCTATCAAAATGCACTGTGCAAATGTAATGTCACATTAAACATCTCCTTTTTTATATGTTCAATTCAGAAAGATAACAGGAAAGAGGCATTGTGGAAATATCGAAAACGTGCAGAGGAATGCCATTTCTGTTTGTTTCTTGTGTGGAAAATCAACAAAATTAATCTGAACAGTGCCCAAACTTTTGCATAAGATAGCTGTTCGTTATATTGATGCTCAAAAAACGCTAACTTATTGTTTTGGTATGTTTTGCATGTTATATTACACCTACCCACACACACTCATTTATACCCCGTGAACACGAAGAGAAGCTCTGCTTTGATTAATTAATTGTGTCTTGAATGAAAATGTTCAAGTTTTGTGTCCTTAATTCTAAAACAAGCTCAGCTAAAGTTTACATATGGCATTAAAATAAATATGATACATCAGATAAAATAACCACCATGTTCTAGTCTGAACGGAGTTGGCTTGTTTTTAGTCGACCGATACACACTAACGGCTTGAAGATGAAAGCCCGTCCTTATTGCACAAAATGTTTTGGGATTTTTGAGTGTCATGTCTTAAAAGCAGTGTGTAACCATGATCAAGAAACAATGCACCAAATGGTTGCCATGTTACACTGCATTGCATACAGATACCATACAGGCGCTCAGTCGATGTACATAGGAGAGCTTGGGGAAGCGGGGATTTCATCCAGAATTTTACACACATAACTGGCAACATCCACCACTCGCTCTTCATACATCTGAATGAAGGGGTGCTTCTGCAGAGGGGGGAGAAAAAGGAAGAATCTCAACAACAATATAATATAAAATGTAACAATGTTAAAAGTTAGATTCCCGTATGAAGTACATGAAGTACATTACGCCAAAACATATGGGACTAATATAATGCCTCATGAACCTAAAGAATGCTGCGCTGACATTTACAAAATGTGTGTGGGACATCCTGCTTTGAATGTCTTACTGCCAGATTGTCTTGTTGTTTAACACCTCACAACTTATACAGGTGTGGGCATTCCTAAGCCATCACCAGAAGTAACACTTCATGATCAATGTACATAATGCTATCCCAAGACTTTCGGCATGTCCGCGTATTAACTACCATTGTTAAGTTCTATAGAAATTAAGAGAATTTAAATTCGTTAATCTGCATTACTTACCAGAAGCTCCTTGTACTTTGGCCTTTTTGACTCATCCTTTGTAAGGCTAAGAAAAAACAAGTGTTATTAATACAATTATTAATTTATTAATATAATATACTAATATCCTATTAATTTATTTGGTAATTATATTATTTCAGAACATTTTTAGCATTTTTAAATACCAACAAACAGAACTAAAACATTTCACACTCACCATAGATTGACAAAGTTGATGAACTTGGGAGAGAACTGTCTCTCCTCTGAATTGATTAGTTGAGGAGGGTCTCCCTTCACCACCTGTGTGAGCTGATCAAACACACTGTTCCACTTCGGGTACGGGAAACGGCCCGTGGCCAGCTCGTACTAAGAGGAAACATTTTAAAACACAATTATTGGCTAATTTTACATTAAAAAAGATACATGTTTTTACATGAGACTGTTCAGTATAATTCAATATCTGTTTGGAGATTTATTTTTATTATTATTAATTAATGACTTACCAGCGTGATTCCCAAACTCCACACGTCAGAACGCACATCATAGCCTTGTCTAGAAGCACTGGGATCTATCCTTTCAGGCTGTTGGGGGAAAAAAAATCAGATTTGTACATTTAAGTACAGTCACAGTTATAATTCAATGAAAATGGCAAAGATAAACATCAGAGAAATGTTTATTAGTGAATAATAAGGTTGCCACAAACTCACAGCCATGTAGGGTCTACATCCAGCATCTCTAGTCTTGGCTATGGAGTCAACCAGCTGTCCACTGATGCCAAAGTCACACAGCTTTATGTTGCCATTTCTATCCAGGAGAATGTTGGAGGGTTTGATGTCTAAAATGTATAGGAGGGGAAAGAGAGTTAAATTAAAGTAAAGTAAATTAAAAACAATATTTAAACAGAAAAAGATGTAATGTACAGTTCTTTTCTTCCCTCATATTTCTATCATGAAGTCTGTTTTAAATTCAGTGTAGTGATAAAAACTTTCCACTAGGTGGCACACTACACTTTTTGCATAACTCATTTACCTCTGTGGATTATTTTCAAGTTTTCTTTCAAGTGATTCAGTGCTTTCACAGTCTGTAAACAAAAATATAAATATTTTATCAACATTTCTCATCGCAGCAGTACAACAATATGCATATAAAGGCATAATGCACTTACCGCTAATGTAATTTTGCCTAATATTTCCTCTGGAATGACATCATCTAACGAGCAATATACATATTTGTAGAATTTGTCAAACGAGGTAGACATAAGTTCCATACATATCCAACAGTCACCCTGTAAAAAAAGAGATTGAAAATACTATCAACACACAATAATTACTGTTTATTTACCAGGACCACAGACAATCCTCAACCCCTTAACTGCTTACAAGCGCACAGGATTTACAAGTTGGGGGTATACTACATGACCACTTTCAAACACCTGAGATGAACATTACACATTGTGTAGCTTTCATTATTTTATGAATAGGTGTATGCCAGACATAAAAAAAAATCAAGAGCAGCAAAATTAATTAAATAATTAAAATTCATAAATAAGGAGAGGGATTTGGTACACATCACGATACAGAGGTTATGATTTAATATATTGTTATATATTGCAATACTGCAGACAAAACATTTTTTGTTTGAGGTAAATTTTAGGAAACCTGTCTTAGTATAAAAACACACTATTGTGTATAAAATCTGAGCACAAAAAGAGTTTATTTTTCATCCAATTAGAACAACAGAGTACATCTATCTAGTGGTTGGGATTTAAATAGACCACTAAATTAACCACCACTCTTTACATGCAAATTAATGATTCGATATCAATATTATGTTTTTGAAAATCAATACAGTATTTAAGAATAAAATAATGCCATATGTTACAATATAGATAATTTCTTTCTGCCTAGTATTTAACATGTAATAAAACATGCCATCTCAATTTCCAATAAGTTGGAAGGGTTATAGAGGTTTCGTTCCACCATATTGAGGAATCGGACTCTTTTCTACATACTATTAAAACCAAAGAAAATCCATATTATGTAGAAAGTCTGCAATAATTCAGACAGTGGGCATTTACAGATACTGTCCACAAGTGTGTTACCAGGGCCTCACCTCTCGGAACAGAGCCCCATAGAACTGGACAATGTAGGGACAGTCACTACTCCTCATAACTACATCCAGGTCCATCAGCAACTGCTTCTGCTCCTTCTCATCAACAGTGGACCGAATCCTCTGCAACAGGATAAAACATGAATCAGTAGGACCAAAACCAGATTTATCCCAGGGTATAATAAATAAAAAACACCAACATTTATTACATTATAATCAGTTACTTCTAGGGCTGCAACTAATGATTATTTTGGTAGTCAACTAATCTACTGATTATTTTTCTGATTAGTCATCAATCATTTCTGCCATGTCCTCCATATCTAAAACAATAGAAACAGCTGATCATGAGATTTAACAGTTTAAAAGCATTTAAATGTTTAGATGTTGTTTAAACGTGGAATGTACTGACATTAGTGATTAAATATGTAATCTGTTGTGTTTGGGCACTTTTGGAGACACAGACTAAGTTGAGTGTAAACTGTGTGAGTGAGAGATTTACCCATCTTCTACTGCGCTTCTGTCCCCAGCACTTTGTGTAATGAGTTACTGTTACAAATTATCTATTAGTTGACAATGAAATTTGAAGTCAACAATTTTAAATAATGGACATTGGCGATTCTATCGACTAATTGTTGCAGCCCTACACAAAAAATATTGTATTATTAAAAAAAATAACATTCACTACACATGTATTGTGCTTCACCTTGACAGCCATGATCTGACCACTAGGCTTGTGAACCATTTTGTTGACAGAGCCATAGGCTCCTCGACCAATCTCCCCCAGGTCCTTCAGGTCTTCTGCAGTGAAGTCCCAGTGCTGCTCAGGAGAGATCTTCAGCTTCCCAGATGATTCGATACTGTGGGTGCGCAGTCTCTCTCTGAAAGTGAGCACAGAAGGCCTGGTGAAATGAGTTTGTGCCTACAGAACCTTAAGAATATCCACTGCTGCAGAAACTGAAACCACTGTGTTTGTGATGGCCCACTTACATGTGTGGGTTCTGGAAGGAAGGAGTGCTCGAAGCGATGGGAAGTCTTGTATTTGGTTTAATCGGAGGATTAGCAAAGTTTAGCTTCAGTGCTTTGCGTTTACCTGAGAAAGAAAAAGAGGAGATTTAGCAGACTAAAGACAAGAAAAGGGCTGGACAAAGCCGACACTGAGTATGAGAAGATCCAAACACTTTGTACATTTTTAAGCCCTCAAACTGTTCTAGATGATAAATGGAACATGTAGGTAGAACATGTAGTGACATGTAAAGATGTTCTGTGGTACGGCATGAATTGTGGTAAATATGGTGGCACACTATGAATGAATATGCTGTAGGTTGTAACTTGTTGATTTTTGTTCTTTTCCTTAGGCCTGACACAATAATTATTTTATTATGTCATTGTACAACATACAGACATGACCTCAGTATTACCACCATTGTAGGAAAAGCCTATTACAGTGAATGAGTTGGTATGTCAACTTGTGTTGAGAAACTGTGCAAACTGTGATTTTATTTTATTTATTTAGCATATTAGGGCATGTTTAACATTGCAACTTTACAATTAATTTAAAGATTAAGGCAATAAATTGAGCCTTACTCATGCTGCCCCAACTACCCCAACACATTAAAACATGTTAGTAACCAAAGAAGAATTACTAGATTTAATTAAAATCATTTTTCAAATTAAAAACATTTTAAGTGAGATTTGATTCATGCATTTGTTAATTTGATCCATGCATTTAATGCACCCTTTAAAAATACATTTGCTACCAAGATCCTGTTTAGACCTGATCACTACATTTGATCACTACATTTGATTGTAAAATGCTCCTTGGACAGATGGATGCATTTAAATGCATTTACAGTGGTGTAAACCGGGTCAAAAAAGGTAAAAAGTTTGTTGAACAAAGTAACACAGAAACAAGTTTGGATCCATAATTAACAATGTTTGTAAAACAAAGGTTTGTGAAGGTGGGAAGAACCTTTAAAAGGTTTAAAGAACAATCACCCATTGGTTCTTTAAGAAGCATTTTTGCTAAATCCTTTGTAAGAATTAGTGTGTACACCATGATGAGTTCTGAGAAAAACACTACTGCAGGAACTCCACAGAAATGTCTACTATTTCTGTAGACAGATTTTTCCCCTCAAACATGCTGTTAGAGTTTAGTTTCAAAATAGCCCAAAACAAAAGCAAAACAAAAGCACACACTTACTTTGGGGCACACCAGACAGATTTATCTGAAACCCTACAGTAGACAAATACATTATGAGCATGATAACAGAGATGGAATGAAGTGCAGTGGAAATGTGAACGGTGTAGGATAGTAGGATAGCTGTGATAGTGCAAATGGAATAGACCAAAAGTACTATAAATTTCCACATACAAATCTAACTACAGTGGCGTGAAAAACAATTTTCCACCTTACGGTATTCTTTTGTTTTTGCATTTTTGTCATACTTAAATTTTTCAGATGATCAAACATTACTTTAATATCAGACAAATATAATTTAAAATTATCATTTAAAAGTGCATTTTATATTTACTCAGGTTACCTTGGTCTGATATTAAAGTGGGTTTGATCATCTGAAAAAGATCAGTATAACAAAAAAACAAGGGAACAAATACTTTTCCATGTCATTGTATGTGAAGTAATTTCTAAACAGTTGACCTGAAGTAGGTGAAGAAACCAATTTAATGAGAATTCTCTACATAGACAAGTATATAGATATATAGACTGACAGATAGATGGACAGACAGGCCGACAGATCAACAAAAAAGGTAACTATACCTGTTTCATTTTGACACCTCCAGCATGAGTTGGACTCTGTGGATTTTACAAATTTTTACACAGTTATAAATCAAGAACGATCCAAAGTAACAAACACATGATTAAAAATGTTGGTTGTAGAAAAAAATATGCAGTTTGCTTTATCAAAAAATAAACGTGCTATTACATAAATGTTGTATGTCCAATTTTGAATCTGGTGAATCTAGATCTTCTTTACATTGTGTAAAAATGGCATACTAAACAGGCTAATAAAATGCTCCAAAATTATATAAATATATATAGCAAGTATAATTACACTATTTTTTGCAAAACACTGTATGTATGTATATATATATATATATATATATATATATATATACACACACACACACACACATATACAGGTGCTGGTCAACGAATTAGAATAATTTGAAATAGTGCAATCATGAAATTCTTTGAATGCATTTTTTGTGCAGAAAGCAAATCAGGTGTTCACCGCACCTGTCCTACTCGTTAGACTAATTACTCGTTACCTGGAAAAAAATTTGCTCAGCTGAGCTTTCCAAAAGGCCCATTTAGGCCATTTAACTGTGACACTGTTGTTTTATTGAATTAGAATAATGGAGAAACCGTTTCATTGAATTAGAATAATTTTTATTATAATTACAATCATCACTTTCTCAGTATTTTGTGGCTGCCCCCTTGGCTTGTATGACTGCCTGAAGTCTCCGCGGCATCGATTTGACCAGCTTGTCGCAAGTTTCCGCACTCACAGCTTCCCAGGCAGTGGCGATGTTCTGCTTCAGTTGGTCCAGCGTAGTAGGCTTTCTGTCGCGAATTTTCCGCTTGACGATGGCCCAAAGGTTTTCAATGACATTGAGGTCAGGCGAGTTGGCCGGTCATGCCAAAACTTCAAGCTGTTTTTTAGTGAACCAATCTTTGGTCGACTTTGCCGCATGAGCCGGTGCAAGATCCTGTTGAAATATGAAGTCTTCTTCGCCGAACTGTTCCTCAACAGTCGGAATCAGGAACGTTTCCAGAACATCTTGATATACGGCAGCATTGACAGTCTTCATTGACAGGAAGCAGAGTTTCCCTACACCTCGAGGGGACATGCATCCCCAGACCATAACGCTCTGGGGAAACTTGACGGATCTTTTCACGCACTCGTGGTTGTAGGTTTCGCCACCACGACGCCAGACACGAGGACCTTGGTCACCAAAGGAGATGCAGAAGCGTGATTCGTCACTGAAGACCACTTTCTGCCAGTCTTCAGCAGTCCACTCGCCGTGTTCTTTGGCCCACTTCAGCCGTTTCTCCATTTGTTTCTTGTTCAGCATCGGTTTTACTGCTGGAACGCGAGATTTGAAGCCGAGTTCGCGCAGACGGCGGTAAGTGGTTGATCTGGAGACGTCAGCGCCGGTCTGCTTGTTCCACAAGTCGGTGAGCTCGGAAGTGGACTTGAACCGGTTGCTGACTGCGATCTTTCTCAGCTGCTTGTTGTCGCGAGCAGAAGTTTTTTGGACGCCGGAACAGTTGGTGCGCTTGCTGCAGTTTTTCTTGAGAGCTTTGCAGACGGAAGACTGGCTGATGCCGAGCTGCTCAGCAATTTTAGTTTGGGTCAAGCCTTGTTGGCGAAGGGCTTGAATTTGAGCCACTATTCCGGTTGAGAGGTCGCGCTGCTTACCCATGATTGATTTTACAACTTAGAAATTCTACTCAACCCTGACTTTATACTGCACAGTGAACACTCTTCACAGAAAACAAAAATTCGAGCATTTATTCTAATTCAATGAAACGGTTTCTCCATTATTCTAATTCAATAAAACAACAGTGTCACAGTTAAATGGCCTAAATGGGCCTTTTGGAAAGCTCAGCTGAGCAAATTTTATTCCAGGTAACGAGTTCTGTGATTAGTCTAACGAGTAGGACAGGTGCGGTGAACACCTGATTTGCTTTCTGCACAAAAAATGCATTCAAAGAATTTCATGATTGCACTATTTCAAATTATTCTAATTCGTTGACCAGCACCTGTATATATACACATACAGAGTTTTGCAAAAAAATTTAATTATACTTGCTGAAATAGGATCAAATTAGAATCAAAATTATATAACTAGTTAGCCACACTACATATCACAGTGTTCTTTCTAGCTGTAGGAATAGCATCTGTTTTGCATGAATGCTATACTGTGACTGATGTCATATCAAAATTTACCTAATGGTGTCAGACTACAAGCAACCAAATACAAGTAATCTACAATGGTCTAAACAAGTGGAACAATTCATAAACTAAAATAAAATTCATCACATACTGTTCATCTCATCTTTACTGACTGAACTCATGTAACACCAGGAGATAAAAACAGTGTTTACATAAAGGATGTATTTGATTGTAATTTGATTGTGGTTTGGACTATAACAGAAACTTAAATAAATTAGCTAATAAATAAATAAATAATTTGATATTATGTAATAAATTACATTTTATTATACAAAGTAAATATATACCAATATCTCAATTTATTTACTATAAAATAATTACACAGGTAGTCCAATTAATGTAAACATCTAAATCACAGAAAATTCATAGGTCGGCAGTATGCTTTCACGTATTGTTAATAATGGTTAACATCCTTCTAGCAGGCATTTAGTTGTCACATCAGATGGCTTTCTGTCATCCATTGAATGGAAGAACAGCTTCATGGTTTTACTTATTTTATTTAAATATATCACTTTCACAACTTTAACCATTCTTTTAGAGCATTACACATTAAGGAAGAAGTAACTGTCTATAGGACTTCCTGTAACATTTTTGTCTGTGATGTCACATAGTTGCCATGGACTATATGACATTACAGTGCCTCTATGCTGCTCTGAAAGATTTGGCCGTTTTGTCACATTTGGTTCATTTCCATAGTTAGGAGTATTGAACATGGTTTCTATTTTAAGGTGTTTAAGTATATTTATTCTAATCTAATAGATGATTGAGAAATTACATAACCAGAAATTTTCTATCAATAATACAAACATATCTGTTTGTAACAGTACACTTTTACTTCATACAATTTGAATGTACCAATTATGTCCAAATTTCAGTCAGAATTACACCAAAGATATCTATACCCTGATAGCAAAAAACATTTTTTTTTATTATTGGGGCTTTTTGGTTCAATAAATATTTTAGGGTTAAAGAAAAAAAAGAACCTTTATGAACAACCTAATATGACCTAATAATATTGTTCAATGTTGAATTTTTAAAAAAGGAACATTTATTTAAAGGTTTTAAATGGTTTAGGCTCTTCTACAGAATGTCATCCTGGTAATCTGACTTCTCATATATTATTACTTTATATAGGCCTTTCACAATAATTACAGTATCGACTTATTGCACAATACATGAACATGAGCTCAATAACATTTGATGATCGTGATATTATCTGTTGTGCTTATTTGTATGTTAATGTTCATAAACATTTATAACGTTTTATTAATTCCTGAGGGCAACACTGTGCCATAGAGAGTTAACTAGTTGGTTACATAAGTAACACTATTTATTAATAAAACTAAAAATAACTTTAGCACTGGAATTAAGTGCTGGGTTACATATCTAACAAACACTACATGCATAAGTATATGCCCTGTATCTCTCACATATGACATGAAAACGACAAAAACTGTGGAATAAATGTCAGAATCTGTGAATTCTGGCCCATGTCAGTGTGAAATAAAATAGGGTCTATGTAAATTAGCTAGCTTAGCTATAGTTAACTAGTTTATTTGAGGTTTCTATTGGCTAACTAACATTAGCTACAGTCAAAACAACACAATCAGTCCAGGCCTAACACGGAACAAACAGATATATAGTCAGGTAATGTAGAAGAACTGCGAGTACTGAGTTTTAAATTAGTTTCTCAGAACTTAAGTGACAGATTTAGTTAGTGTTTCCATCTGACTCACTATTAATAAAAGCTTTCTCACACTGAAGTAGCTTAGCAGTGTAGCTAACTCAGCCGAGCTGGGCCTAACAGCCGCTAGCCGTGTAGTGAGTTATGTTATCTCTGTCCTGCCGGTGTTCTGTCAAGTTCTGCTACCCTGTCAAATCCTGCTTCCTTACTGTATGTTTATCTGTAAAAATACAAACAATTAGAACATGCTGGCAGTAGAAGTGTCGGCATAGTATTTGAATAGCCTAAATCGCAGTATCAAGATAAAGTTAAGGCAATACAGGTGATTAAAACATTTATATACATTATTTTGCGAGTTCCGATTGTACAATGCACCCGGGGAAAAAAATAACACATTATTAGGAAAAACTACAGGTGGATAACAGGTCCAGAAAGTAAAAATACATCCCAGGGTTTTGTACCAACTGCCTGGGCAGCTCTGCTGCAGCTCAGCAGGGCTTATATACGTTTTAATAAATAAATTACCATTATTCTTTAATGACTTTTCTATGCATTTTCATGACCATACGACTTTTAAAACATCAGTAAGGACATGGACAATAAAAACAAAAATCAACTAAAATATAATTATAATTAATATAATTTAGTAGGTCTAAAATGAATCTGATAAAAATGTTGACACACAATCTTTAATAATAAAATGTGTCAGATCCTGAGAACTAAATTACTGAATTAACTCTGAGCTGACGTATTTGTTTTGACTTCTCCAAAACTTCCTTGGTGTTTTTTTTTCCAAAACTTATCCAGGCCTGGAAATTACAATTTTCAAATTCCATGACTTTTTCAGGTTTTTAAGACCGTACAAACCCTGACTCACTGAAAGAAAAAAAAACACACGAAAACAGTAAAACTGAAAGTTTTGCGCATGCGCACAGCCGCTAAGTAGCACATATAGATGGGTAGAAGAGTTTGATAGAACACCAGCACTGACAGTGCTAACGCTAGCTCGCTAATTCTCCTAACCCCTCTGGACGAGCTCCGACAAACACATTTAGCCACACCGCGTCCCCCTCACTCCTCACCCTGTAAGCCGCTCATCGTCGTGATGTGCTGGCTCTGCATTTGGTGGTGCGGGAGCAGCGCACCGCCCGCGTTAATGCCGCTGCAAGAAGTTGGTGAATTGGTGCTGGGAGTCGGAGTCGCCATGGCGGAGGCTCGGTCTGGGCGGTGCGGGAGAAGCAGAGCTCGCAGAGCGGCAACAAAACCAATCAGCGCCCGCCCTGCGCTACGCGAACACGGGCGAGTCCACAGTCGCTGCAGCCGCGGGATCAGCGCATCGCCTGCTCGAAGGAAGGAGGAGCAGGATGGTTAACAGCACGGCTCCATTAGAAGTCCTGCTCGGAGTCCCGACTGACTGCTGGGAGAGTGCGGGGCAGCGAGCTGGGGCACGGGATTTCCAACACGGGAAAACTGCGCTTCAAAATAAGAGCCTCCAGTGACGACCTGACTGCTGTATTACAAAAAAACAAATAATAAAAAAACAGGGTAGTTTAATTGTGTGATGTGGGGAAAAAGCACATTTAAGTTAATTATTATAATTTATTTATTCCGTATACATATACGTTTACCCCATTTAAAAAATAAAATCGCTTATATGCATTTATTCATTCATTTACTTAGCTGTTTACTAGGTTATTTATTATTTATATACACGCATGCATACGGTCAGTGTAGCGTTTATTACTTTATTTTCTGACCGTTATAGGACAAATAAAAAAAGCAATGATGCAAATCTTTCTAATTTTATAATTTCATGTAGTTTAGTAAAGAAACATTTGGTTTTCAATTTTCAGTTTTTTTTTCTCCATTGTTTTCATAATGTATTAAAATTATGGTATACTCTGAAAACGTGGAAAAATAAAAACTAGAATTATTTTTTTCTTCTGATTGTGAGATACAGGAATAAAACATGGAAAATTCACCATGGGAAAATGAATGTATTATTATTATTTTTTATTTGGATCTATTTTCAAATTTAGCCGGAAACAGTCAGAAAAAGTAACTAATTACACTGACCCGGTCATTCATTCATTCGTCCATTCATACATAATACAAGTTCCAAAATAAGTAATTTGTAATTATAACTATATTCGCTGTAAACTCTAAAATATGATTGGAACACCTCACTATCCTGCTGCTTTGTTGGGTGGCCTATAATGGAATTTCATGGAATTTATTAAATTTATTGTCAGTCAGTCATTTGGACCACTAACAGAAGTCAAACGTAAGACAC
Source organism: Astyanax mexicanus (assembly GCF_023375975.1). Classification (NCBI taxonomy): domain Eukaryota; kingdom Metazoa; phylum Chordata; class Actinopteri; order Characiformes; family Acestrorhamphidae; genus Astyanax; species Astyanax mexicanus. The sequence goes on from NC_064422.1 coordinate 27,382,937, forward strand.
TATAGTAACACCTATTACAGTGTGGTGTGCGAGAGGAAGAATCCACACGATGCAGCATGAGCTCTTTATTAAAAGCTCACCGCAGTCAGAATATCAGCAGAATGACTAAAACTGCTGCCAACTTGATTCAGGATAGGTCAACAACAATTCACACAAATAACAATAGCTCGGCAATAACTCTCAGCAGCGCTATAAACAAATTGCTATAAATACGTTTTAATGTCATTGAATAGAATATCAGCTATAGTTCCTCTCTACGCTCTTCTCTCTTTCACACACACACACACACACACACACACTGATCTACTCACTGATTCCAGTCAGACTGTTTCCCAGTCTCTATTGTAAAACAAAATTTCCTTATACCTAAAAGTAAATGTTTCTGTCTACCTCCTGAAAGACCATTTTTCATAGTATGCTCTTAGTAGTGTTTATTGTAGTATGTGGTGTCACTACAGATTCATTGAGAAAGTCCACTGAGTCCACCGAGAGTCCACTGAAGCCCACGCAATCCCAGAGCAGGACTGCTCTGACTCATGAACTAAATTGTAGTAACTTGTAACATTATGGAATGTTTTTCTCTTCCTTTCCCATCACGGCCACTCCCCTCCCAGTGTCTATACGGAAATAGTCTCCATTATGTGTAGGTAGGTGGTACTGTGGAGGTGTTGAAGGAGGCAGGTTGTCTTTTACAGTTGACTGCGAACTAGCGTTTGGGTCTAACCTCCTGTCTTTTTTTCACTTTGAACGCCTGCTGTTCATGATCTAATCAAATCCCAATGGACTAAATTATGTCTCACCTTAATTTCCTATTTCTGCAACACAGAAAAAACATCAGCAATCCACACTTTCCATACCATACGCATATAGTCTTAGGCACAAAACTTATAGTTAAACTATATATTATATGGTCTCAAAAGTATTGGGACACATGCTCGTTCATTGCTTGTTCTGAAATCAAGGGTAATTAAACGAGTTTTATTCTGCTTTTGTTGCAGTAACTGTATCTACTGTCCAGTGAAAACTAGATACTAGATTTAGAAACATTGCTATGAGGATATAATTGCATTCAGTGACAGGAACATTGTTATGTTAAGATTTTATAAGAACACAAGCCCACCTCCATCATCAACTCCCCAAATCAACCCATAGCAAAGGTATTGCTGGAGTGCTTTATACCCACTTAGTCTATGCCAGGCATTAGGCACGATGCCAATTGGCTCATGTTTTTTCTTGCTTAAACAGTCCTATTCTATTAGCAATACTCTATTGAGACTAGACAACCTGCATATAGTCAGGCACATTAATACACTGGAAAAAAGTCCTATTTGTGTGGTTTTGTGCGTGCTTAAGACAGAGAGTTATTGCCACGCAAACCTATTAAGCACATGATTCAAGTTTCTGTTTTACTTCCCTTGGGTTAACTAACAATATTTCACACTTCTACTCAGTGCTAAAACTCTTGCATCTGGACTGCAATTGAAAAAACAGGAGGACCAGTGAGTTTTTTTGGCTTTCTCAGTCACATAACACAACGTTCAGTAGCTCTTCCATTTCCACTCGCTTTTTTGTTTACACGGATCTCCGTGGAAACACGTGCCCACGTAATTATTGGACAAATAGCTATTTTATTAAACGCAAGGTGTCGTCTGAGAAAAACACATATATGGTCATTCCAGACGGGAATTAAATCACAGAGGACCCCCAATAAAAGATAAAATTACCCCAGGACCCCCTGAGAAAATAACCCCGTACGGATAGGGCTTAAGGTGATGTTGATCATATGATGCTACATCAGTGGCAGTTGGAAAAAAGGCGCCGTCTGACTTCACGTGTTAGAAGAGGAGTATGCTGGACTGCTCTGACTCATGAACTAAATTGTAGTAACTTTTATTACATTATGGAATGTTTTTCTCTTCCTTTCCCATCACGGCCACTCCCCTCCTCTAAAAGAACAGAGGTAGGAAAGGAGTACTTTTTTTGTACTCAAAGGTACACTGTTCATAATTTTACCCTCAAAAGGTACAATATTGGTCTTTACAGGGTCAGATTTGTGCCCTCTGAAGTACAAAGTCATTCCTAACAGCAATAAGTACAAATTTGTACCATTTAACCAGTCAAAAGGTACATTCTGTATTCTGTACCACTGTACTAATAAACAAACTATATTTTATTTGCACATTTTTTTATTTGAGAGCCAGACAATTTTGCATCATGAAGTTCTTGACACGTATTTAGTTGATGATAATGTTTATAATCTTGCTTTATAATCTTTACTGGCATAAAAACAAAAAAGGATCTTCATTGAAACGTACTTTTTTGTACCTCAATATAAGGTACAGCTACAGCGACAAGCTTTGTACTCTTTTAAGTACGAATCTGTACTTACTTTTCTAAGTGTGTATGGAAAAAAGGCGCCGTCTGACTTCACGTGTTAGAAGGAAGTATGCTTTACCCTCCTAGTGTTGGGGACATGACTACTGATAGGCGTAGTTTATATAAATGAGGATTGAGTCATTGGCCTTTCAAATGGGGGAAGGCAACAGAGCAAAATTAGAGTGATGAGCACAGTGAGTGATAATGATCTTGACCAGCAAGTTTATTTGTCTTAGTTTTGTAGGAATTATTTTTACAAAAGTCTGAGAAAAGTTATCAAAACTGTTCACAAAATTAAACTGATATTAAACTGAGATTACTCATTCAACAGTTGCACATGATCAGATTGATTCATATTTTTGTACATCATATAAAGCTGGTACAATAGACAATGTGACATAAGATCATCAAATATTACATTAAAATACAAGTATATTCAGTGTCATTTAAATAACTGAAAACTTAATGGCTTGGTATTAAAAAAAAAAAAAATATATATATATATATATATATATATTTTTTTTTTTTTTTTTTTTAAATACCAAGCCATTAAGTATATTCAGTGTCACTTAAAGTCACTTAAGTTTTTTAAATGAACTAACATGAAATCCCCAAAATTGTTTCATGGAAACATCAGTACCCGGTCAGATATAATTCCTCTGCCTTTGAGGACCATTCTGTCTTCATATACATGGACGGTCCCAAAAGCATCACTGAAGGGTGGTGTCTCAATAACCCCCTGCAGAGTGAGGTGATGAACCCCGTATGTGTCCCTGTGGTATCCTCCGTAATGATCATGTCCAGCCATGAAACACACCACACTCTTATGAGACTGTAGAATGGACAGAACCTTGTCATAATTCCATGCAAGGCAAACAGGACCAGCAGAGTAAGGATGAACGGGAAGGTGACCTGCAAATACATGAAAACAAATGACTGCCTTAGTCTCAGATTCCTGCAACAGGTGAGGTAAATAAGCAAAATAAAAGCATGCTTACTGTGTTCATCACAATTTTTTATCACTCAGTTGAAACTGAAGTTAAGGTGTGACTTTAGTTTTGGTGAAAAAAATCCTACATATTTCTTTTCAAGTCTACTTAAAACCATATTACTTTAAATGAAATCATGTGAAAGAAAACAATAGGCTTTGCTTTGAATGGTTGATTTAGGGCAACAAGATGGCCCACATTTACATTCCATAGCCTATAGCACAGTTTAGAACTGTAAGAATAACTAAAACAAGCATATTTTTCTAGTTTTAAGCAGATAACCACAGCATTGCTTGTTAAGGCTAGAATTAGCTTCTGGACCTCTAGTCAGCATTTCTATCTTCTCTGATTGTGAGGCTGAATTATAAATTAAAATGTTATTTATTATTAATTTATTTTTAAATTAACAATTGTATTCCATTATTTACATTTAAAAGACAACATGTTTTTTTCATTCCTTTAATTTGATTCTTGCAATAAACTGGTTTTTTATCATTGACCTTAATGGAAGAATTCCTTTTTTGTCCATTTTTTTCCATTTCTATCATTCATAGAAATGAGTCATGTTACACCCACTACTCAAAAGAAACTCAGAAAACACCTTTTAATTGTTCACTGTGATGTTGACATCACTTTTACCCTTGTTTTATTATCATTATTAAATATAGACTCAGAGAAAACAGATTTTGTACAATGTATCAGTTTACAATTTTACAGCTGCATTATACAGAAAACATTTATATTACAAATGACTTACTGGCGATAGCAACCTTCTCCTGTTTCTCATCAGCTCTGGCTAACACTTTGTCCAACCATTTCAGCTGGTCTTTACTGAATCCACCACTGAAATTAACGAACCTCGCCTCAGTGCCTGAAACAGTAATATATTGTAAAATATAGTAAAATATTGTTATACCAATAGACTCAATGGGGAGAAGCCTGTGAGTGGACAGAAGCCTGTGAGTGGGCAGAAGCCTGTGAGTGGGCAGAAGCCTGTGAGTGGGCAGAAGCCTGTGAGTGGGCAGAAGCCTGTGAGTGGACAGAAGCCGGTGAGTGGGCAGAAGCATGTGATTGGGCAGAAGCCTGTGAGTGGGCAGAAGCCTGTGAGTGGGCAGAAGCCTGTGAATAGGCAGAAGAATGTAGCAAGAAAATACCAAACTAAAGGGATCTATTTGTAGATGGGCAAGTCTACAACTCTGTTTTCTATCTGACAGTATCTCTGTTTTCTACTGACAGTATCTCAGTAATGGTGGAATACACTGTGTGTGAGTGTGATTAGGGCTGTTTCAAGGCATTTAGGGGCCCCAAGCAAAACGAACATCCCATAACTCTGCTTAATGCTGGCATTACATATTCATTAATCATGAACCTGGCGGGCTGGTAACTGTCAGCAATAAGTGGAAGGTTGTACTTTTCTGCAATGGAGTTGAGTGTGATGTTTGGTGTGACCTGCATTATTTGTACACCATCATAACTGTTGTTTTAAGTGTAAATAAATAAATAAATAAAGCAGCCTCATCAACCACCACCTCTTACCTGGAGGAATGTTGAGCTCCTTATTGTGGTTGTGCTTCGTGATGATCTTCATGGACTGCTTGAACTTCTTGCTGGACTTGTCTCTGCCTATAATACTCAGGTCGTAGGCATCCAGCACAATGAAGCGAAATTTGGGATGGGGGCTGAAGTGATAAGCGTACACTTCTTCCAGACTGTTCTTCTCTCCTCTCTCTCCTCTGTCTCGGCTGTTGAGGGCGGACTGGAACAGCGCTGCTCTGCTGAAGTTGTAGAACTCGTGGTTTCCCCACACATGATGAACTTTGGCGGAGCAGCTGCTGAACTCGTCCAGCACGGTCTGCAGCGCTCTCTCGGACGCGGAGAGTTCTCGGTTAAAGCCGTCGATGATGTCTCCGAGCTGCAGGATGAAGGCGGGCCTCCGCTCCGGCTCCTCTTCCTCCTCCCAGCACCTGCTCGCGTTCTTCAGGATCTGCAGGCTGTTCCGGTAGAAGCGTTTCCTCGTGCGGAGAAAGTTGAAGCCGTCGTCTTTATCCGCGAACTGAATGTCCGCGATCACTCCGAACGAAAAGAGCGGCGGCGGAGCTCCGTCCTCCATCAGCGCGGGAGCAGTCATAACTTCAGCCCGACTCGCGACAACGCAGCCCGGCCTGACTGCTCTTCACTGAGCGCTGTGTTCTGTAGCGCACTGGAGGTCGGACCTCTGGCTGTGGGCGGGCCGGTGGGAGGCCTGGCTGCCAGGTAACTCAGCCCGCCCAAAAACTTATATATAACACAATTAGCTGAGAGTAATTATTCTAGTATATTATTATCAAGAATAATCACATTTTCCTTCTTAACACTGAAACTTTTAATAATGCATATTTAAATGTAAAATAATAGTTCACAAAGGACAATACGTGTTCACAGTTAAAAAATATCTAATTAAACATTTGAATATAAAAATGTAAAATAAAATAATCATATTGGGATTTTTTATATTCAAATGTTTAATTAGATATTTTTAACTGTGAACACGTATTGTCCTTTGTGAACTATGTTCAGTACCTGTTGTAAATAAAGGTAAATCTACATTCTGAACTTCTAAACAGTAGTGAATTTTTTTTGTGTACATCGGTAAATATAGCTAAATACGTCACCAATAAAATATCCAGATCAATCACGTGCGTTAATGTGCTCAACTTGACATCACATGTGCTCGACATTAAAAAAAACAAGGGAAAGTAAAACCATGAATCCGTTTTTAGACCTTTGACCTTTTTTAGAGGGGCTACATAGCCTCCTCTAAATTCCCTTGAGCCGCTCCAAATTAACATGCGTTTTTTCACCTATTATCCCTTTTCAAATCCTGACACATTACGGCCTGGGGGAACGCTGCTGTCCTATAACGCCTCCAAAACCACAAAAAAGAGGAAAAGTTTCAATAGTTCTGAATCACTGTAAAAGACACATCCTTTTATGGGGCGCTAGTCTTGAACCTATTAAAAAGTAGTTTAAATACATTTTAAAAAGTTTGAAGCCTTTGAAAAGCTGTCTGAACAAGCTGTTTAAAAGATTTGAATCTTTTTAAAAGTTGTTCAAATCAAAGGTTCTGTTCTTCTCATGGAAGATTTGGCCAATTTGAAAAGTGATTTGAAAATAAGTTCAAATAATAAAAAAAAGAATTTTGTTTTTAAAAAGTGATTTGAATCTTTTTAAAACTGAGTTAAATCTTTTGTAATCAGTTCCCATCCTAACAGTGATTTTCAGTGAGTGCCCCCTATATACCTTTAGACATGTTAAAGTGGTCCAAGACCAGGACCACAACCCACAGAACAATGCTTTGAGATATATGTAAAGACTTCATCCATTATGATTATGTGGTACTAGGTACTATCTGTCTTATTGTGCCAGACATCTTTCAGTCCAAGCACATCCCAAATCCACAACCTTTATATCTGATGTCTTTAGAATTATCTCATGTCTTTGGCATGATATGCCTAACTAGACAACCTGTATTATGATCTCTGTAAAACTAGAATTAGATTTATGAGAAATAAAGATGATTCTTGTTTCATTAGAATTGTATACAAGATTAAACAAGTTCACACATACCACAGTGTAACTGCACATGCTCAAATGTATTTACCCATTCACCCATATATAAATATACAAATATAATTTGTAAAACATATTTCCCTGCACATTATATAATATACATTATAAACCTGGTGAATATATGTGACAGCAGCAGACCACCATATTTTGCACTTACTATAACACTTTGTGTCATTTTTATTAAATACCTAGTTGTTTGATATATTAAAATATATTTAGGACAGCATAGAAATATATTAAATACATACATATACTGACTGTATACTTTAAACAATCAAACACCTTATACACCTTTAATGTTACTAATATACAGCTCTGGTCAAATAGTGTAGTATAAGTGTATATGCAGCCATCATGGACATGAATGTCATAGCAACTTTGTCAAACTGTTTTTTTCTCAAATGTTTTAACGCTTGGGAGGGGGACATACATGAAGCCCATCCTCTGAAATAGCATCTTATAAATACCATCTACTTAGATTGTGTGCCCTACATCAACTCCTATCTCACCTTATTGACATCAGAAGGGGGGGGGGGGGGGGTTGCTTTCTTCAAAAGAGACCTGGACAGGAGCCCAAAACTTCTCAAGAGTTATCTCCCCCTTCTTCTTGTCAGTGATCATGGCTGACTACAGCTGCTAGTTTCCTTGTGTGCAAGTGTTTGTATGACAGCACTTGCTGTATGAACTTATTGAGGAAGTTCAAGTAGTTGAATTCAGTTCTGAGAAGGATGGTCATAGACAAGTTTATGCAAATCATCATCATCATCTGCTGCTTATCTGGAGATCAGGGTCACAAGGGCAGCCATCTAAGCAAAGAGACCCGGACCTCCCTCTTCCCATCTACCTTTTTCAGTTCTTCTGGGGGGACACCAAAGTGTTCCCAGGCCAGCCGAGAGATATAAGACCTCCAGCTAGTCCTGGGTTTTCCCTGGGATCTCCTTCCTGTTGGACATGCCCGAAACACCTCACCAGGAAGGCATTTAGGAGACATCCTAAGCAGATGCCCAAACCACCTTGGCTGGCTCCTCTCCAAGCCCTATTTCTAAGGCAGAGTCTGGACACCCTGCAGAGGAAACTAATTTCCGCAGCTTGTATTAATATCTGATTCCCTTCGTCACTACCTAAAGCTCGTGGCCATAGGTGAGAGTTGTAACGTAGATTGACCAGTAAACAGAGAGCTTTGCCTTCCTACTCAGCTCTCAAGGAGGAATGCAGGTCATTTACAGAAATGTCTTTTGGAGTTGTTTTAAAAATACTAGTTCAATCAGCTGTCTAAAAATTCAAGTGACTGGGAGGTGTAGCCAGGTGTAGACCCAAACTGTAACCCTCAGAGCAGAGGAAATGATCTGAAACAACCCACAAACCAAAAAGGCACAGAACTGCCATAAACTAAAAACTGCTGAAGCAGTGAGTGAGCTTCACGTCACCATTAACTAAAAGGCAGCTGGCGACTAAAGAATCCCCTACTTAAAAAAAGAAAACATAAATAAAAAAAAAAAATGTATGGTCATATAAGACAAATGTTAACCACTTTTCCAACTGCCAAGCATGGTGGTGGTATCATTAAAGTCTCTTTTCATACAGAATGTCTCTTTAATTTTGTGGTGGCATTAATCAAGTATTAGATCAGATGTATGTGTATTTTTGACCTTTTTTTCCAATTATATATGTAAGTTGTTCACTCATTCATGGCGATTTTTTTTTCTTTTTAAATGCATGACATATATGTCCATGATGAACGTATGTAAATCAACCACAACTGTATATAAAAAGGCCAACATGTGCTTTATCGAAACATCAACACCCTGTCAGATATTCTTCCTCTGCCTTGGAGAACCATTCTGTCTTCATACACATAGACAATCCCAAAAGCATCACTGATGGGAGGTGTCTCTATAACCCCCTCCAGGGTGAGGTGATGAACCCCGTACGTGTCCATGTGGTATCCCCCATCATGATCATGTCCAGCCATGAAACACACCACACTATTATGAGCCTGCAGCATAGAAAGTATCTTGTCATAATTCCATGCAAGGCAAACAGGGTCAGTAGAATAGGGGTGAACAGGAAGGTGACCTGCAAATATAGAAAACATGTCAGGCATCAGTCCGAAATTCCTGCAACTAGAAATACAAATGTAACCTGAATAAGGCATGAATATTTTACATTGTAACATTTATATTTTTTTATTTTATAGCTTAGTCCAGCTAGTGTTCACATGTCAAATTCTTACAATATCTTAAGTAAAAGGTTCTCCAGCTTTTGTTTTCAATATGACCTTGTTTTATGTCATTTTAAAATGAGGTGTTTAGTTTTTTGTTTGGAATTCTTTTTGAAATACTTACTCAATATGGTAACCTTTTCCTCATTTTCATCTGCACTCGTCAACACTCTCTCCAACCAGTCTAGCTGGTCTTGACTAAATCCTCCATTGTACTTCACAAACCTCGATTCCAGTGGAGAAATGGCTGAAATGGGACCAAACACATTTGCATAACAAAATGTTTTATTAGCATAGTAAATGATGAGATAAGTGTTTTCATCAACAAAATGTGCTGTGAGGAGAGTGTGACCCTGAGTGTTTTTCTGCTGTTCTGGGACCAGTGTATATGAACTAGGGAGACAATAAGCTATTTGAGTGAAGTGCTGGGAACCTCTCCTCAAATAGCTAACACATGCTGGTTTTACATAGTGTAAAGTTGTACACATCTTACCATTGTATTGTACTGGTTCTTATTCGCATTTACTTAAGAATAAATGCTTGGATAAAGTCTGTGTAGGGAGTTGGATTTTTTTCTAGAAAAGTGCTTTCACACTGCAGGCAATGGTTCAGTAGGTCGGGACACAGACCATTTCTTTTGGTCGGACCAAACTCTGGTCCTTTGTTCTGGACCGTAGTTCGCATCTCCTTTCACACCTGCTACCAGATTGAAAAGGCCGAAAATCAGGACCAAACAAGGTAGGTCTGAAAGCATCCTTAAACATGGGGTCCATTTACGTTGTAGTCTGCACATGGAGCCCATTTGGGAAGTCCCGCTGGGTCCAAGTCACAATATATCATCGCTGTCCAATGATAAACAAGTATCTTCCAATTTTGTAGATTTTTAGTTTACTACATAATTTGAACAGACAAACTGTCCCTTACACTGTGCCAGAATTTCTTGATGAACGGAGCTATAGAAATACTTAAAAATGACCTGAAATAAACTCTTTTATACATTGACTTACATTGAAAGTTTAAAAGTTTTTTTCTCTCCACTGTAAAGTTGCTGTTATGAAGATACTTGTTTTTCATTGGACAGCGACAATATGTATAAACCAACTCAGAGCCCATGCCCACATGAAGCTAATCTGGAACCCACCTAACCCAAGTTTCACCCATATGAGCATGCTTGGCTGGGTTGGTTCTATACACACAAGGGCCTGGGAGAGCACGTGGTGCTATGTCACTTATGGTATTTAATCAGCTGATCTAAATCAGGGCTCTTTAGCTCAAGTTGGTGTCGTTAATGTCCCTTTGATCCACAGCCTAATATACTGACACTTTTATATTATTGTCAATATACATAAACACAGAAATGTTAACTCAAAACGACTTGCTACACAAAACTGTCAGTCTATACATATAAATAAGTACCTGGAGGTTCGTTGAGCTCCTCGTTGTGGTTGTACTCTGTGATGATCTTCATGGACTGCTTGAACTTCTTGCTGGACTTGTCTCTGCCTATAATACTCAGGTCGTAGGCATCCAGCACGATGAAGCGGAATTTGGGATGGGGGCTGAAGTGATAAGCGTACACTTCTTCCAGACTGTTCTCCTTCTCCTCCTCCTCTCCTCTTCCTCCTCCTCCTTCTTCTTCTTCTTCTTCTCCTCCTTCATCTTCCGCTCCTCTCTCTCCTCTGTCTCGGCTGTTGAGGGCGGACTGGAACAGCGCTGCTCTGCTGAAGTTGTAGAACTCGTGGTTTCCCCACACATGATGAACTTTGGCGGAGCAGCTGCTGAACTCGTCCAGCACGGTCTGCAGCGCTCTCTCGGACGCGGAGAGTTCTCGGTTAAAGCCGTCGATGATGTCTCCGAGCTGCAGGATGAAGGCGGGCCTCCGCTCCGGCTCCTCTTCCTCCTCCCAGCACCTGCTCGCGTTCTTCAGGATCTGCAGGCTGTTCCGATAGAAGCGTTTCCTCGTGCGATGAAAGTTGAAGCCGTCGTCTTTATCCGCGAACTGAATGTCCGCGATCACTCCGAACGAAAAGAGCGGCGGCGGACCTCCGTTCTCCATCAGCGCGGGAGCGGTACTAACTTCAGCCCGGTCCGGGTCACCCCCGCGTCCTAAATTCACTCCGCACTGTGTTTACAGTGAAGTAAACCTGTTAGCTAGTCAGAACCCTCATCATTACGAGCTGTTATATGTATTTTAAACAGGGATAGACTGTGTTAATAGTTAGCCAAGGTTAACTAGCTGAAAGAGTTGTGACCATGTTAGCTAACTAGCTAATTAACTAGGTTAGCTAGTGTTACCTTATAGCGTAGCTAGGTTAACTTAACTAACCCTTGCAGTAGCCTTATCGTTAGCTAACTAGCGTTAGCATGCTAAATTAAAGCTAGGCTTCTTTTAATGAACTACGCTAGCTTAGCTAAACCGGCTCGGTTTCAGCAGCTACCCCGCTTAGGCACATTCAGATCTACCTCTGTGTTTTGATGTTCCTTCCCGTGTCTCTGACTGACGGCTGCTGTGTGTATGGTTCCTTCACTAGCTGAGCTAGCGGCATTAAACTAGACTCCCCACACCGGCTCGGACAGGGGCTGCGCTCCAATACCAGCTACTGCCCTACAGCGTCCTGCTAGTGCGAATTATAGCTAATGTGATGCATACTATTTTTTTTGTTTGAGGTTGACTTTACTATTCCTTTATAATTGTTAAATTGTGTAATAATCTTGAAAAATGAATTGATACAAAAGAAAACACCAGATACAAAAGGCATGTTATTGTTGACATTTACCAATACAGCTACTTATATACAGCTCTGGAAAAAAGTAGAGACCACCACAGTTTTTTAATCAGTTTCTCTGATTTAGATATTTATAGGTATATGTTTGAGTAAAATTAACATTTGTTGTTTTATTCTATAAACTATGGACAACATTTCTCCCAAAATCCAAATAAAATATCTTCATTTAGATCATTTATTTGCAAAAAATAAAAAATGGCTGAAAAAACGATGCAGAGCTTTCAGACCTCAAATAATGCAAGGAAAACAAGTTCATATTCATAAAGTTTTAAGAGTTCAGAAATCGATATTTGATGGAATAACCCTGTTTTTTAATCACAGTTTTTATGCATATTAGCATGTTCTCCACCAGTTACACACACTGCTTTTGGATAACTTTATGCCACTCCTGGTGCGAAAATTAAAATATTTCAGCTTGGTTTGTTGGTTGTGATCATCCATCTTCCTCTTGACTATATTCCAGAGATTTTCAATTTGGTAAAATCAAAGAAACTTGTCATTTTATTTTTTCTTATTTTTTCCAGAGCTTTACATGAAGAAAATATTAGTACGTTTATAGAAAAAAAATCTGCTGCAGTTCTAGACCATCTGAAATGGGGGATCATTCTAGGGCCATTGGTTATGTTTTACTTTTCACAATTACTTTTTCGCTTATAGCGCATTGTGAAAGTAAGCATTCAATGTCATTCAATATTTAATTCATACAGATTTCACTTACAATCACACAATTTACAATTTGAATAATGTTATTTCTGTATTTGTCATGTTATACAAACACATAAACAAATTATCGCTTGATGTGCACCTCTCCAGAAATGTAAATATGCATCACATGACGTGGACAGCCACAGCTGCGATTGGTCCGCTGAGTTGCACATACATTCCCGCCTTGGCGATTTAAACTACACTGCACACGGAAACATAAATGTGCAGTAGACAACAGGTCTGCCTGGAAAATTACTTTAATTACATTAATAAGGTCATGCAACCAGTGGCCCTACCTTTAATGAAGGCACACCCCAGTGCGCTGTTCCAACAGGAAATTGCAGCCAACTCAAGAGCTTGTTGCTGTGCCATGGCCAGCTGCATCACCACACCTATACAGCCCATGCCAAGACATCTGGAATAATATGTTACACATGCGTTACACACTAAATAAATAAATATTATCCATATCAGTCTTTATCTTCCTTCTAAATAGCATTGTGACACTTGCAACTATTTTCTGATAAAGAGTGTAGCTTGTTGATATGGGACAGTGAATGTGGTCTATTATGGTACATTAACAGTGTCAACTATTTAATTAAAACATTAATAACAGTTAATGTGTTTAGGAGAATAAGAATAATGTGCTTCATTCCACATACGAAGCATGCACATAAAATAATAACTTATTAAACCATAAATTAAAGTATGTCGTACTTTCTAACCGTGGTTTTGAGTCAGAGTTTAGAATCCAGACCTCCAGAGAGAAATTACAGTAGGACTTATCTACTTCAAAGAGTTACATGTCAGAAACAATCAATATTAAAACAATTTTGGGATTGTTATCATTGTGCAAACACTTCTCTGACAAAAAGCTAGCATAGCAACTGGGCTTTAATTAAGACAGAATACAACTAGGCCACATGTCTGGACAAAAATATAAGAGAATATGAGCCCAAAATAAAAAGTAACACTGCAAAGCTCATGTTTTAATATCAAACCACAGGTATTCTCTACCTTAATATCTAATGTAACATCAGAATAAATTATGAGAAAAAGTAGTTCTGACTATTAAGTGTTTGTATCCAACATCTGTTTCATGAACTAGTTCAGCTGGCTATCTAGCTCAGGATAAAGGCTATTGGAACACAGCCCCAGTGTTATTTACTCACGTGCGTATGTGGCGCCGTGTGACAGACAGCGTTCAGAAAGACAGAGCTGTACTGCTTAACTAATCAGCAAATAGCAAATAAGACCCAGGAGACAGCGGTAAAATAAAGCGAGCTACTTCTCAGATAAACCCCTGCTGCGCTGCTGCGCTCTCTGCTCTCCTTTAACAGCATTTTATTATCGCCTGTTTGGACATTCAGAGCTCTAAACACAGTTACTGAACGCTGACCATCTACAATAAGCCACATTACCGCCACCTGCTGTTAGTGGAGGCAGGATGCCAGGAACAAAACCGTAGAAATATATCCCCAGGAAATTACGTGTATAAATGTGCACATAAAATAATTTTGAAATACATTGTCTTATACATTGACCTAACTACAAATTTAAGATATGTAATCAAAAACAAAATATAAAAACTATATAGAACACTGAAAAATAGCATTTGTTACCTGTCCCAACTCTCTAACTAAAAACTTTACCATGAAATATAATTATTAAATTGCTTTAGAGATGTTTTTTTTTGCATTGTTGTGTCCAATCCCATCTATGCTATGTTTTTTCATAATAAATCCATAATATTTAAGTTAAAATACACATTTTAGTTGTGACCCTGGGTTTCACTCATAACCCCATTTGACACATCTACAATATCTACATCACATCTACAATAGGAAGTTACATCAGGTGGTTTTTCTGAAGATCATGGAAAAACCAAAATTAAGTTCCCTCATTTGTTTTTCTTTATATCTGATCATAGGTATTGTAACTATGACTGAGGGGTTCAATATCAACCCTCATTCCTGTTACCTAAATTAATTCTTAGTTCTTATTAGTTTATTTTTAAAATACACATTTTGGGATAATCTCTAGAATGTGCTCAGTGTCCTCATGCTATTAGCACAGCTATTTTTCATGTTTTTGCTAATTCTATGCCAAAAATTCATTCCTGTTACTTCCAGTCCTGTTACTTATAAAATAAAAAAGTAACAGGAGTGAGTGCTAGTAACAGAAATGAGTGCCAGTAACAGAAGTGAGTTCAGTAAGTATCAGTTCAGAGTATTGTCCCCTGGTTAACTGATTTATGCGAATATTAATTAATGTAAACTACTTTTTTCCAATTTTGTTTGGTTTTTAATTTTGTTTGGTTCTTAAAACATTTTTCATGTTTAATAAATTACATGAAAAAAATTGTGATCAATTTTAGGTTTGGGTATTCTTGAAAAGATAAAAATGGCTTTGCATATTCTAGAAAAATACAATATGCATGCACATATAGTGATTTATTTGTAATAAATATTAATTATTTGAACATGCAGTCAACTATTTCTTTAAAATAAACAGAGAGATTTGTTAAGGTTTCTCCACAGTTTTAAATTGAAGAAAAAAGCTTCTCAAGAAACTTATAATTTTAACTGTGTAGATTCGAGCTGATTTATTGGCAGGTGGTTTTTAATTTTAAGTTTTGCTACACTTTGTTATATTGGGGTTAGATTCACAGTGCAGGTAATTTGCCAGTATTTAGAGATACATGGAAACAGATAGCATCACTGAAACTGTTTCAACTGTTTTACACTGACTGAATTATTTCCCTAGCAATATGCTGTGGCTGACACAACCCGTGTCAGTAAAGATATTTCTAGGTGGCTTATGCCTAATTCTTTACACTGTTTAGCTCAGCTTTATTTAGACAACTTTAGTTTGGCATTTGACTTGACATTAGCTCATAATCCATGAGCTCTTTCCATCTGTTGCAGAACAGATTAGCGGACAGTTGTGATGGGAGCCCATCTCATGTCTTATTATTTTGTTCTTGTAGCTTCTTGACCTTTGTCTGGGGCAGATGATTTGCTAGAATGGAAGTATGTGTGGTTCATAAGTTCTGGCTGGGTTGATATCAACCTCTTCTAATAGAGTAATGGCATGTAAAATAAAACAAACAGATTGTAATGTTTCCCAGGCACAGTGCCCACCTAATTACTTACAAAAAAGACAGGAGAAACAACTGTTGTTAAGTTTGACTTGTAGCTGCTGATCTTTTCTTGCCCTGTCTGGATCAGCTTTTACTGGAAGAAAGCTGTGACAGGACTGCCAAAGAGAGAAGGACCTTCACATCAGTCACACGCCTTCACTTCATGATCAAGGGTCCCAAAGACCCATGTCAGTCATTTTGCAGGCCTGGGACTCTATCACCCACTTAAACACAATTTACATCTGCAGTATTTGAACCCTTGAGTGTAGGAACACAGAAGCTGCCAACATAGGGCTATGACTGTCTCAAATAAACACGTTAATAACTAATAAACACACATAAGTTTCACTAACTGTTTTTAAAGGGGACAGGGTGTACGAGTAAAAGTGAGTTAATACAGGGCGATTCATACTGCTAATCAGTCTAATTACTTTTTAATATTTAAAAAAGCAAGAGAGTAGAGTATACATGTCTGTAATTCCTAAATAGTTAATGCACCATTTGTATTAAACCCATTGAGTCAAAACTTAAAGTCTATGCTTTAATCTTGATTGTTTTATTTTAAGTCCATTAAAGTGGTGTACAGATTTTATGGACCTGACAGCATTATTCTAAAATTGAAAATGTATCCATAAAATAAATCTGTGTATAGTTTTTTACACACAGGAAGGGTTCTGTAGCTGCAGAATGTCTGGTAACAATCAGGGCCGATGCAACAAGGCAAGCAAACCAATCAAATACCTAGGGCCCCAAGCTGGCTTGGAGCCCCCAGACAACAATAGGTTATGAATTGAATGCAACAACAAATTGTGAAAATATGAAACTTCATCAAAATTCACGAAGCGGAGTTACCCAACAGGAAGCCAGAAAAGAAAGAAAAGAAACAAAGAGGAAGAAAAGTAAAAAACAAGACAGTTGTAAGTGACAATTTACATTGGATTAATTAGGCCTACATGTCATGTACAAATTGTGTATTTTTGCAGCAGGTAGGCTAGCAACAAAATGTATAGCTAAGTTACATTCTTAGCAGTCAACGATAGTAACAACTAGATAAGTTATTAAATGGGCTGATTATAGAATAGATAATAGAGGATAAAGAAAACACAGATCTGTTCACTGTTTACCATATTTATTGACATGATATTGCAATAGCCTAACGTTTTTTCAAACTTAACTTTGAAAAAAGTGGCTTGGAGCCTGCAAACGGCCCTGGTAACAACAGCTCTGAGGAACCTCTCGAACTTCAATAATTGATATTGATTCACTCATAAGATAAAACCTCACAACCTATATAGGTGTTCCCATTCCAAAACTGTCCCGTAATATAACTTTACACATCACAAGTCATTTGTATACTGTTATCTTATGACTTTTGGCATTCGTATTTGTGCATACTGTCAGTTTTTAGTTGAGAACATGTGACGTAACATCCAATAAATTATTAATGATTATTTAACTGTTGATCAAGTTATCTGTCATTTTGGAAGCAGAATCAAAGAAGAGCATTAGTTGTGTGGTGTTCAGTATTGGACACTATCAGCATCAAAGGACAGCCCAAGGGCAGGTCTCAGGGATGGATCATTCTTCCTTGGCAAGACGAAGGCATTGTCTCTACGGCATACCACCCCACCCTGTCAGAGAGTGATTTCATCCAAATATAGGTATTCAGTTCTGACAGGATCCTGAAAGATCCTTATAAAAGAGGGAAGGCAGAGTCTACAGCACCAGTCCTGTGACTCCAGCCTCAGTCAGCTTGTGAGTATTATTTTTATTTCAGTCATTTAGGTAATCTGTCTTTCTTTTGATTTATATAAACACAACAATAATTTACTTCTGTTGCAGTAAGGTTATTGGACAAAAATCACTGAACAAGAGAGCTGTTGGAGGGACAGAAGGGAGGTAAGCATTTTTTTAACCTCCCATTTTTAAACTCCAGCACTTTTTTTGCAATTTCTGTTTGAAATTAGCAAAAATCTTTTCTTCTTAAGCATTATATTAACTACAAGCAGTTTTATGAAGTTAAACTGTATTAGAAAATGAAATGCTTCAAAATATTGAAATGGATCGACAATGGTCAAAATATGAGGAAAACCAAAAAAAGGTGCTGTCCTAAATTTTATATTGCAATCTAGATTTTAATGACTACCAACTGAAGAGTATATGTCCTTTCTGTCTGTTGACACTTGTGTCACCATGCATGTTTTGGATGAACAGGGTTCTTGAAACACCATAAGCTTTCTTGGATGGATGGATGGATGGATGGATGGATGGATGGATGGATGGATGGATGGATAGATGCTAATGTTGCTGCATTGTCACCTGTGTCAATGTTATAATTTTTAGTTTGGAAAATGTTATTTTTAATGTTTCCACAACGTTAGTATTTTTCTAGCTGGAAACGCTATGTGAGAATTACCATTATGGTACAGGTTTTCCACAAAAAGTCCTGGCACATTATTTCTATATGTTACAGGCTAACCTTTCTAGAAACTTTTCAAATCATTGCTGAACATTCTTATAACATTCTAGAAAACCCCATGCAAAAGGTTCCTTAAGAAAATTATACTTTTAACATGCAAAATTTTAAGTAATTCTAGCTTTAAGTGTCTGATTGGAGTCTCCAAATTTCTTTAAACTATAAACAACTGATTTTAATGCAGCAGAAATTAAATTTATGTATATGTATAATATATAATATATATATATAAAATATATGTATAAATCTATTATGATTTGTATCTATACACAGATATGGCCTGTAGACAGCCTAGGGTAACTTAACATGGTAAGGTTTAGCCTACTCAGTTCACTACTATGACTCTAATGTGTGGTTATACGGTTATAGGAGTGTTGAACTGAAGTGTAAGCACTAAGAGAAAGTTAGAAACCGACGCTTAGAGAGAATAAAGTGTAATGTAATGTAATGAGTGATGCTGAAATAAAATGTTGCATGTTGACACTTACTGTCTCTCTACAGATCCTTGCAGCCATGAGTACTGATGCTGAAATGGCTGTGTTTGGCGAGGCAGCGCCATATCTGCGAAAGCCTGAGAGGGAACGGATTGAGGCTCAGAACAAGCCTTTTGATGCTAAAACAGCAGTGTTTGTTACTGATTCCAAAGAGCTGTATGTCAAAGGCATCATCCAGAGCAGAGAGGGGGGCAAAGCTACTGTAAAAACAGAGGCAGGCCAGGTAAGAGCAGTGACCGTCTCTGAACAGACAATATTTAATAAGCTTTTTTAGCATATATGAACACTACTGAGCAATTTGACACTTTTTCACTACTATAAAATGAATTTTGTGGTGAATCAATGGATCAAATGATTCTGATATGAGGCTTGTATTCACAAGTTTACAGTTTAAGAGATTATAAATCATTTGTAGGAAGCTGTAAAACATACTCAATGAACAAGTGTGAATTCTGTTCAAAGTCGAAGATGAATGTAAAATAGTGGAGAAATCCAAAATCTGCATTTCAAGCATGAAATAACTCTCTCTTTTTCAGAGTGTCACTGTAAAGGATGACCAGGTATTCCCAATGAATCCACCAAAGTTCGATAAAATTGAGGACATGGCCATGATGACCCACCTCAACGAAGCTTCTGTGCTGTATAACCTCAAAGAGCGCTATGCAGCCTGGATGATTTATGTAAGACTTATTGCCATGTAATAATATACAGCTCTGGAAAAAATAAGAGACCAGCTTCTTTGATTTTACCTCTGGAATATAATCAAGAGGAAGATGGATGATCACAAGTCATCACAGCAAGCTGAACTGCTTGATTTTTTGCACCAGGAGTGGCATACCGTTATCCAAAAGCAGTATGCAAGACTGGTGGAGGAGAACATGCCAAGATACATCAAACTGTGATTAAAAACCAGGGTTATTTCACTACATATTGATTTCTGAACTTTCTTTGCATTATTTGAAGTCTGAAAGCTCTGCATCTTTTTTTGTTATTTTAGCCATTTCTCATTTTCTGCAAATAAATGCCCTAAATGAAATTTGGGAGTTTCTAGAATAAACAAACAATGTTCATTTTACTCAAACATATACCTATAAATAGCAAAAGCAGATACATTAATTCAGAAACTGAAGTGGTCTCTTAATTTTTCCCAGAGTTGCAGTTGCTGTTTAGTATCTGTAACCGCTGAATGTTAACTGTATGTTGTAGACCTACTCTGGCCTGTTCTGCGTCACTGTGAACCCCTACAAGTGGCTTCCAGTGTATAATCAGGAGGTGGTAGTTGCCTACAGAGGCAAGAAGCGTCAGGAGGCACCACCCCACATTTTCTCCATCTCTGACAACGCCTACCAGTTCATGCTCACTGGTAAATGACTTTACACTTTGAGAAAAACTGTAATCCAACCTAGTTTTCTCTCCCTCACTCACAAAGAAGCTAATTAGTGCTAAATCATGTTTATTTATTTTTATGTTTAGATAGAGAAAACCAGTCTATCCTGATCACGTAAGTAAACTGCACCAATTTTGGTTCTTAAATTTGGTGATATTTAAGTGTGAAGAGACTTTTTTGGTTTTTTTAGAGTTTTAGCAAATAGTTTGACAGAATATCTAATGATAAGATGTATTACTGTCCCTGAATGCAGTTGATCAGTGAAGACATGTTTAGGATTAGGAATTCTTCAGTTCTTCTTTTGTCAGTAAATACATGGTTAATAAGAAGCAAATTTCATAGAAGCAATATCAAAATGACTGATCGACTGCACCTGGGGTCATGCAAAATAATGTAGATTTATTTCATATATAACCAAATTGTTAAGTTTAAAACCTGAACATTATGTATGATGACCTGCTTTCCTCTAAGTGGAGAATCTGGTGCAGGAAAGACTGTGAACACGAAACGTGTCATCCAGTACTTCGCAACAATTGCAGTTTCAGGAGATAAGAAGAAAGAACTTGCAGCCTCAGGCAAAATGCAGGTGAAAGCTTTCAGATCCAGTCCCTTAGCACACGTTATTCTCAGGCTGGAGTTTTTATTTATCAGAGCTGATTATCTGGACTGCTCTCTACTGCAGGGCACACTGGAGGATCAAATCATCTCCGCTAACCCTCTACTGGAGGCCTTCGGTAATGCCAAGACTGTCAGGAATGACAACTCCTCTCGCTTTGTGAGTTGATTGATTAGATGGTTAGATATCAAAATGTAATGCTGGCAGTCATGTAGCCTCAAAGATAGTCTTCTCTTAGCATGTCTCTTCAATCTCTTGTCAATCATAACAAATCTTCTCTAGGGGAAATTCATCCGAATTCACTTTGGAACCTCAGGGAAACTGTCTTCTGCAGATATTGAGACTTGTAAGTTGTTTCTTTTCTTTTTTTCATTATTTCTTGGGGGTTATGTAATCTTATGTAATTCTTGATTGCAAGTTTTGTTTTACAGACTTGCTGGAAAAGTCAAGAGTCACATTTCAGCTGTCTGCAGAAAGAAGCTACCACATCTTCTATCAGATCATGTCCAATAAGAAACCTGAGCTGATAGGTAAACTATCATGGTACCATGCGTACCATGCCTAAATTGTTCCTGATAGGAATCAGCAGTTTCATGTTTCATGCCCCCCCTCTTTCTTAACTCAGTAATGTCTATAGACTCTAGCTCCACTTATCAAATGTAGGGGTCTGGCCTTCTAGCTCACAGTTCCCTCCGATATCATTATAATCTTATGGCAGATATAGTATATGGGAATATGCACAATGGATGAATTTGTAAATAGATGTTTAATACTATAAAGCAGTACTTAAATACTACTTTTTTAGAAGTAAAAACACATACACAATGAAATAGGATGGAGTCAGCTAAAATGGATCATATTTTGTAAATAACTGTAAGACTGTCAAATAAGCTTTGTATTTGAGATCTAACAATATTTTAGTCTCTTAAATATTTGTTTGTTTAGAAAATATAAAAAGTATATATGCTGAGAATTATGAGAGTTAGAGTTTTAGTAGGTTCTCTTCTGAGCTACAATTTATTTAGCTAAAATAGGCCTGCACCTTAAATGTGTTTTTCACAAAGATCCGGATTTTAATTTAAAAAAGCAGGTCAGAACATTGTTTGGGAACATTCTGCTTTGTTGTTAAGCTTACTTTTAATATCTTCATCACCTGTGACTAGTGAAATTTGCTACGTTGTCCTCTTTCATAATGCAATGTTTTTGATGTACTTCTGATGTACCTCAGAACAATCAGAACTGTTGTTAGATGTAAAACTGTGTTGCAATAAGGCAAGAGCACTTACTGTGATTGGCTACATAAAACATAATAAAAAACATGTGCTTGGGTTAAAAAATGCATCTTTAAAGTGACAATAAAGAGACAGAGTCCTCTATTGGCTGTACTTTTTGTGAGAAACAGTGATTAAGTGACTGGTAGGGTGCTCCTCCTTGCAATAAATTATGATGATCTGCTCTCTATGTCTATGTTCAAACAGCCTGAAGCCGGTACTGCTACTGCTCACTAATCTCCTTTATCCTATGATTTGTTTATTTCAGAGACACTGCTAATCACAACCAACCCTTTTGACTTTCCGTTTGTAAGTCAAGGAGAGATCAGTGTTGCCAGCATTAACGACAGTGAAGAACTTCTGGCCACAGATGTGAGCACACATTGTCTATATATAGAGTAAATCACATTAACATGTCTGGAATAAATGTTTTTTTTTTACACTTCATTCACTCATACTAATTTAGAGTGCAGTGGACATCTTGGGTTTCACGGTAGAGGAGAAGATCGGTATATATAAGCTGACCGGTGCGGTGCTGCACTACGGCAACATGAAGTTTAAGCAGAAGCAGAGAGAGGAGCAGGCCGAGCCTGATGGAACTGAGGGTAAAAGTGAATATTAATGAACATAAGATATAAGGGATGGTTATAAATAATACAAACTGACTTACACTTTGTGTCAATGATGCTACAGATGCTGATAAAGCAGCTTACCTCATGGGCCTGAACTCTGCTGACCTGCTGAAAGCACTGTGTTACCCCAGAGTGAAGGTGGGAAATGAGTATGTCACCAAGGGACAAACAGTCCAACAGGTACATACACTTGTTTAAATTTTCAACATACTGATAATTATGTATAATTTAATTTAATTTAATTTAAATAAAAACGCCTTCAAACATGTTGTACTTTTTTAGACTTTGCCGCCCCCATCTGGTGCAAATAAAAACTGTTTTAGATATATTAAATAATATACTGCAGTTTTTATATTGTTAAATACAGTATATATTTTTAAATCAAGTGTGCTTATTTTCAATGGTTTATTACTAATTATGAACTTAAACAATCTCTACTTCTTATCTTCAAAATGACAACTTTTATAGAAAATATAATTTTTGCTACTGTGATAAAAATATGTGAGTTCAAATTATTCATCATGAACTTTTCACAAAACGGTGGTATAATATGGTATGACAGTAATCAAATGCAAACTTGTTTCTTGAAGGTTTACAACTCTATTGGAGCACTGAGTAAGTCAGTGTACGAGAAGATGTTTCTATGGATGGTCATCCGCATCAATCAGATGTTGGACACAAAGCAGCCGAGGCAGTTCTTCATTGGTGTGCTTGATATTGCTGGGTTTGAAATATTTGATGTAAGTTCTGTTATTATAATAACTTAAAATGAAGTTAGCAATGAAAACAGAGTGTGTTTAGAAATGTGCAAACTGACCAGTAACCAGTATTATCTATAAACTATTGCAGTTCAACAGTCTGGAGCAGCTCTGCATCAACTTCACCAACGAAAAACTGCAACAGTTTTTCAACCACCACATGTTTGTGCTTGAGCAGGAGGAGTATAAGAAGGAGGGAATAGAGTGGGAGTTCATTGACTTTGGAATGGATTTGGCTGCTTGCATTGAGCTTATAGAAAAGGTATGAACTGTTTAGGCAAGGGGTGACAAACCTGTTCACTAGGGGTGGGCGATATGGCCCTAAAATAATATCATGATATTTCACAGTATTTTTGCAATAATGAGACAATTTTTTTTAAGAATACACTACTGCAACAAAATGAAAATTAAATGTTATTATTGCATACAATATGATATAGCACACCCCTAACAGAGATATTAAAAAACAGTAACAGATCCAGAATGTCATGATACTAATAATGAACACCAAATAACTAGATTTTGGACAGATCATCTGGACAGATCAGATAAGCTGTCTCTAGTAGATATATAATGGAAAATGAGAACAGTGTGAATTTTCCTTTTGCTAAAAAACAGCAAATAGTAGTACCCTGATGTAATATTTAGGGGTGGGTGATATTTGGGTATGATATTTTAGGGTAAAATAGCATTCATGATATTCACCTGATTTCACCTGTTTACTCAACTGGTGATGTGTCATTACCAAAAGGCACAGTATTTTTTATTATTATTTTTAATTAAATTCAGACTAAGCATAATTCATATTTTCTCAGCTTAATAACTTTTTATTTTCACATGCTGCACAACAGGAAACTTGCATTTAAAGTAAACATTTTTGACATTTTGAAATGTTTATGATGACCTTTCTCTGTTTCAAAGTTAATTTATATTTTCTAAAATAATTTTAATTATCATTACATCATCTTATCATAGCAGAGTGGACAACTTAACATTTAACTCAGCTAAATATGGAAAGAATTTGAGACATATTAGGTGATTTTATAACATGCAGCAAGTGTCTTCAGTGCCTTGAGTAGTAAAGTAAAGTAAAGTAAAAACTATGAAAGTTGTGATATAGGTTATCCCAAGATAAATCTTTGGACATGTTAAAATAGCTTGATATATTTATGAAAATAGTCAAATGAATAATAATAAAATAGTAATAAAACTTTTCTTTTTAAGAAGGAAAATATTCTCTTTAATTTGGAGAGCACTGTGAACATGGTAAAAACATGGAGTGTCTGCTTACCTAAAATTAAATCCTGCAGCAACACCAGCCCAATGTAAAGAGGTTTGACACCCATCAACTGGATGCCTTTAAAAAGGCATTTTTAAAACTTAGATTCTTTACATATTAACATTAACATAACCTTTATTTGCAATTTGCAGCCAATGGGCATCTTCTCCATTCTCGAGGAGGAGTGCATGTTCCCTAAGGCATCTGACACTACTTTCAAGAACAAGCTCTATGATCAACATCTTGGTAAAACAATCATTTTTCAGAAGCCCAAGCTTGTCAAAGGCAAGGCAGAGGCTCACTTCTCTCTGGTGCACTATGCTGGAACTGTAGACTACAACATCTCCGGCTGGCTGGACAAGAACAAAGACCCTCTGAATGAAACTGTGGTGCAGCTCTATCAGAAATCAGCTTTGAAGTTGCTGGCTTTCCTTTATTCCAGTTATGCCTCTACAGAAGGTATGTTCTTCTCTGTAATTCTGCTCTATACATTAGTTCTGCTCTGCTCAAAAGTCCTTTAGTCATCATGTGTCAACTGCTGCTGCTGCTGTAGAGACTGGTGGTGGAGGAGGTGGTGGAGCTGGTGGAAAGAAAGCAACAAAGAAGAAAGGCTCTTCTTTCCAGACAGTGTCAGCTCTTTTCAGGGTGAGTCGTGAGGTTCAGACTCACTGTGTGACATTCAGATCAAAGTGTTTGATCATACTGTATGTGCCACTGGAGCAAAATAAATATAGCAAAATCTGCTCCACAGGAAAACCTTGGGAAGCTGATGACCAATTTGAGAAGCACTCATCCACATTTTGTGAGATGCCTTATCCCCAATGAGACAAAAACTCCAGGTAAATTCAGTATATTAGCTCTTTCTATGTTAAGTATTGTAGAAATTGTTACTAATTCCACTCAAATATGGCAGGTGTTATGCAGAACCATCTGGTAATCCATCAACTGAGATGTAACGGTGTATTAGAAGGAATCAGGATCTGCAGGAAAGGTTTCCCAAGCAGGATTCTGTATGGAGACTTCAAGCAGAGGTAATGTTTAAACTGTTGGCTTGTTTATATACTATATATTTTTTAAATAAGTAACTGTAGTATAAAAACCCCTGTCTGTAAAGCACACTTAATGGTCAATCACTTTTCCTGGTTTGCAAATTCTATGTTCTAGTTATTTGAGTAAACTCAATTCCGATTCTCACTATTTTTAAAAATGTTTGAACTGTTTGCAGGTATAAAGTACTGAATGCGAGTGTCATCCCTGAAGGTCAGTTCATTGACAACAAGAAAGCTGCGGAGAAGCTCCTGGGCTCGATTGATGTGGATCATACCCAGTATAAATTTGGACACACTAAAGCAAGTGCAAATATGATCCTTTAAATTATTAAACAGAATGAAAATACTAATATTACAGGTGTTGCCGTCTGTGTCAAAACAGTACGGTTCCACTGAGACCTAAAGCATATTCATTATTTACTGATACCGCTTAGGTGTTTTTCAAGGCTGGCCTTCTGGGAGCTCTGGAGGAGATGAGAGATGACAAATTAGCAGCTCTTGTCACCATCACTCAGGCCCTGTGCCGAGGCTTCCTCATGAAAACAGAGTTCTCCAAGATGATGGAGAGAAGGTTGAGTTGATTTAAATTGTTAATTATTTAATAGATTTCTGTTCACACTCATAGTATTATTGCAGAGTGTAAACACAGACCTATACCTTCATTTTCTTTGCAGAGAGTCTATTTATATAGTTCAATACAACATTCGAGCATTCATGAACGTGAAACACTGGCCATGGATGAAGCTCTACTTTAAGATCAAGCCTCTCCTGAAGACTGCAGAGACTGAGAAGGAGATGGCCACCATGAAGGTGGAGTTTGCTAAGTGCAAAGATGACCTGGCAAAAGCTGAGGTTAAGAAGAAGGAGCTGGAATCCAAAATGGTAACACTGCTCCAAGAGAAGAATGACCTGCAACTTCAAGTTCAATCTGTGAGTGAAACAAAACAGCCTTTTTAACAAGGGTGGAGCGAGCCATCTTAAATATACAGGACCATTTTATCTTCCCATTTAGAGCTAAATTAGTTTTTTAAGCCATCTGAGACCAAATCTGTACATCCATTATGCAAAACATGTTAGTAGGTCATATTACTTGTTCCTCAACTGTCTTGTCATTCCCAAACCCTTAAACAGCACATGTTGAGGGTAACCCACATTTCTACCCCTAAAATTAAACAGTTCAATAAAAAGGTTACATTTAAATAACATTGGTATAAATCTGGCATAAAAACTGCATTACTAATAATCCTATATCTGATTGGATGAGCTGCAGGATTCTCTGTTCATGTGATTTAAAGAAAGCTCAAAAAAGTATTCACCATAATGAAGATGGTTTTAAATGTTTCTAAAGCCTTTTGTTTTTTAAAAAAGTTTATTATTTAAAAAAAGATTCAGAGCTTTTGACGAAGCGTCTGAGGCTCGAGCCCCAAAAGCGCTCTGCCTAAGGTTCATCAGAAATAAAGTTATGTGCTGGATAAATAGGGTGGGCAGTAATATGCTAGATTAAACACAATATTTGAGCCTTTCCAAAGAAGAACCATACATCAGTTAATTCCAAGTAAATTATGTTCTTTTTTACACACAAACTTAAAAATAAATTACAATAGTAATAAATAACTGACCTCTCTCCAAAAGGTTAGAAATGGTTTATATGTGGTTTGTAAACATAATGATCATGATCCAATTTCAATTAAATTGTAGAGATGTACTGCCAATAGAATAGGACTCTCTGAAGCAGAGAAGCAAGAACATGTAGGCACAATGCCTAATCCCAGGCATGGGCTATAGAGTCAAAAGCCCCCAGCATTGATCTGTGGAGTAGTTGCTTCTATAAATGTTATTTTCTCTGAATCAATCAGATTCTCACAGCAAAGCTTTCAAGAAATCTAGTAGAAAGCCCAACAAATACAGGATTTTCATATATTTCTATGTTAATATGTAAATAAAAATAAATAAATCCAAACTGGCCTGAAGTAAAATGACTGACTGACATTACATAACCAAAACATGTATTTAATAGATACTGGTCTGGCTTTCTCACAGGTAGCAGAGAACCTGTCTGATGCTGAGGAGAGGTGTGAAGGCCTCATCAAAAGTAAGATTCAGATGGAGGCCAAAGCCAAAGAGCTGAATGAGAGGCTGGAAGATGAGGAGGAGATGAATGCAGAACTCACTGCTAAAAAAAGGAAACTAGAGGATGAGTGCTCTGAATTGAAGAAAGATATCGATGACCTGGAGCTCACTCTAGCCAAAGTGGAAAAAGAGAAACATGCTACTGAAAACAAGGCAATTCCTCTAGTCTAGAGGATAATGGATCTTTTTAGCTTGAACAGTTACATTAAAGGGTTTTATTAATTGCATTAATTTTCATCATTTAGGTAAAGAATCTAACTGAGGAAATGGCCAACATGGATGAAAGCATCGCAAAATTATCCAAGGAAAAGAAAGCTCTCCAGGAGGCCCATCAGCAGACACTCGATGATCTACAGGCAGAAGAAGACAAAGTCAACACGCTGACGAAAGCTAAGAGCAAACTTGAACAACAAGTGGATGAAGTGAGTTTTAAATACGGCCTTGGGTCCCTGGGTATCCACTTACCTGCCCACCGCTCTGGGCACGCATTCCCACAAAATCACTGTGTGTGTCTTCAGAGAGCACTCACTAGTGGAGTATATGTTGTCTTGTCTTGCCAAAAAAATGCTGCACTGACTGTATATGTGAGTGGGGCCTCCTGCTGTAAATGTGGATGTGATTTGTTCTAGAGTCACTGGCACAGACGATTCGAGCCAGATGATGCCAGTCATGATCATTTCCAACAATGTTTCCACCACATACAAAATACATAATCCCACCACTGCTTCATTAAATTGCTATAACAAAAATACAAAGATCCTTTTCATTTAAAATAATGAGGGACACAAAAGAACAGTGAAAACACTGTGCCACGTCCAAAATGTTTAAACTATGGTTCATAATGGAGGCACCCATTCCAGATCCCATTTGATTAGAGGTTTACACAGTAAAAGGCAGCCAGTCTTGCTAGGGCCAGCCAATGTTACTCTCCTAGCCCTGTACATCCTATATATTTCAGCTGAAACAGCCAGTTTATGAATTTAGTAAACCAATTAAACTAATAAAAGTGTGATAAGTGATGCTGAGTGCTTTATTTCTTTTATTTATTGCATTATGATCAATTTGCATCACTGGAGTCACTGTTATCATATGACTTTTAACCTGTAAGCTTTCTTTTCTGTACCAACAGCTGGAAGGTTCTCTGGAACAAGAGAAGAAGGTCCGTATGGATCTGGAGAGAGCGAAGAGAAAGCTTGAGGGTGATCTGAAACTGACCCAGGAGTCAATAATGGATCTGGAAAACGACAAGCAACAAATGGAGGAGAAGCTGAAAAAGTAAAAAAAAGAAAATGGTAACAATGTTATATTGGAGAGACCACAAGTACTGATGTTGAAGTCAACATGTACCTTATCTTTACAGGAAAGATTTTGAACTAAATCAGCTGCTCAGTAAAATTGAGGATGAGCAAAGTTTGGGAGCACAGCTTCAGAAGAAGATAAAGGAGCTTCAGGTACCCACTTGTACAAAGAATTCCTAAAATTGAAAATTGGGACGCTGTGTAAAATATAAATAAATGTATATAAAAATACAAAGCAATGATTTGCAAATATTCTGACAGCAGCAACGCATCTCATAAAATTTGGGATGGAATAACAAAAGGCTGGGAAAGTAAATTGTACTAATAAAAAAAACTGCAATAGAAGCAATTTGCAACTATCTGACCTGACTGCAAATCATTGTATTCTGTTTTTATTTACATGTGTTTTTATTTTACACAAATAAGTTTTTTTAGAATTAATACTGTACAAAAAAGAGGAGGGCCATGATGCTCATCATTCTTCTTTGCACAGGCACGTATTGAGGAATTAGAAGAGGAGATTGAAACTGAACGTGCTGCACGGGCCAAGATAGAGAAGCAGAGGTCTGATCTCTCCAGGGAACTTGAGGAGATCAGTGAGAGGCTTGAAGAGGCCGGCGGTGCCACCGCTGCCCAAATCGAAATGAACAAGAAACGCGAGGCAGATTTCCAGAAGCTGCGGCGTGACCTCGAAGAGTCCACCCTGCAGCATGAAGCCACCGCTGCAGGCCTCCGGAAGAAGCATGCAGACACTGTGGCGGAGCTCGGAGAACAGATTGACAATCTTCAGCGTGTTAAACAGAAACTGGAGAAAGAGAAGAGTGAATATAAAATGGAGATTGATGACCTAGTCAGCAGTATGGAGGCCGTGGCAAAGTCAAAGGTAACAGAATTTTTCTAAGCAAGGAGTGCTCATTTCTGGAGTTCTACCACCCTGAAGATGTCAGATCTAACTAAATATATTCAGTTTTTAAAACTCACAGTTTTGATAAAAAGTACACTTTCATTTTACTCAGATTTTATGCACATGGAGTTTTTTTTTGTGCTATAACAGTTTTCCTCTCCTAAAATATCTCAATATATTATTTTTGTTTTCAGTATTGCGATATGTTGCACTATATTGAATTATAACTGCTGTATTACGATACATATCCTGTTAAGATTTTAAGGTTTTGCCAACACACATCACTAGATATATCCCACCTCAAATGTCTAAAATGTTCATTTACATATCAAGTATTAAAAGCCTTAATTACCTGGATCAGGTCTGTAGGGTGGTGCATCTCCAGGAACAAGAATAAGTATCCCTGTTTACTAAAATTGTGATAAACTGTTTTTATTTTATTGGTTTTATAGGCTAACTATGAGAAAATGTGCCGTGCACTAGAAGATCAGCTCAGTGAATACAAAACCAAGCATGAGGAGAACACTCGTCACCTACATGATATCAGTGCTCAACAAGCAAGACTGCAAACAGAGAATGGTACAGGCAATACAGCAGTGATTTAGTCTACAACAGTTCATTTATTTAATGGAGTTGCTAGATTTTAAAGCTATGTCTCACTCGGGTGCTTCAACAGGAGAATTTTCTCGGCAGCTGGAAGAGCGAGATGCAGTGATTGCTCAGATGGCCAGGGCCAAACTGGCCTTCACTCAACAGGTTGAGGACCTTAAAAGACAAGTGGAAGAAGAAACAAAGGTATATCTTTACACTAAGCTGTGGGTTCAAGCTAATGCTCGATTCGTAAACTGTCTGGTATTGGATTGTGACATTTGAGTTAAAAGTTGCTGATTGGACCATAAAAACCCACAGCAACCAAGTTGTTACTTCTTGGATCTTCATTTTTGGGTTGCTGATCAAATCATAAACGGCTAGAGCAACATAGCTCTTGGGTGTTGGATCTTGTTAGTGTCATGTAGGTGAAGGTAAGTAGGAGTGGAAGAATAGCATTTAGCATATAGGGATGTGGTTAAACTTAAGTGAATGCGAGAGTAAAGTATAGGGGCGTGGCTAAGGGTAAGTGAGTTGGAGTGTAACTATAGGGCAAGGGAATGGGCCATATAAATAACCCCAGTAATCGTCCTACTTTATGTTACATGGCAGTCTGCTAGATGACAAATCAGGATTGTCAGTAAAACAGTGCTGAGTTGTTCTTATAGAGTTGCTTTATTGTCCACTAGTTCTGTTGCCGCATTTAACTTAAAAGTGTTTTTTTTTTGGCAGAGGGGTCACTATTTTGATAGAATCCATTGAGTAAAAAGTCAATATTGAACCCTTCTATTGTGTTTTGGTCAATTTTTCATTTTTGTTGTCTAAAAGGTGTAGTTCATTTAATCAGAATAAAATAAGCTTCCATTACTTCACCCACATAGGTAATTTAAACACACAATCTATTTAGATAATTTTTATTAAATATTTAATTAATATTTGTTAATTTAGGCACGTGATCATCCTTCATAAAGGCACAGTTCTTATCCCACTTCCTCACATGCATGTGTGTATATGGTATGTTGTGGTGTGGATCTAGGTGAAACCAGGTTAGAAAATTGGAAGCAAGGAAACTTTCCCAGAAGAATACTACTTTTTGCAGTTTTCAAGAGATTGACATTGTTCTGATTCTGTGTTTCAGAGGATAAAAGCACACTAGTACTATAAAACCATCCACATTATCACAGCAACCAATTAGCCTCACCTAAGCAACCACTGAAAGTGCCAGAAAGTGATAAAATTCTATTTAACCCGCAAAATCATTCTAATTGGTACTGATATTTTTTAATGAAAAGTAACAACTAGAAAATGGCACTTCCTGAAGGACACATAAAATAATTGTGTAATTTTGAATGAA